>NC_138067.1:39600063-40326115 GCF_964194185.1 Rhinolophus hipposideros
TCTTTGTCTCTGGGTCCCTGTCTCCATCTCTTCACACCACTCGGCTTTTATGTCTCTGGGTCTTCACATCTCGCTACTCCACATTCCTGTCTCCTTCTCTCTCTGTCTCTGTCTCTCCGTCTCCGTGTCTCTGTTTCAGTCCTAGTGTCCGTCTCTTGGGGCCCCTTTGATCTTGCCCTGCCCCTGGCACCCCGCTGGCCCCATTGATCGCGATCGACCGATGGAGGGAGCAGGCCTTTGGGCCGATCTGTGGGGCGAGCAGGCAGTAGGACAGCTATACAGACTGACAGACAGACAGCTGGCCCCAGCCTGGGTGGCTTCAGAGGGGGAGCTGCTGCACCCCCCACGGCTCCCCGCCGGCCGCGGTGCGGATGGGGACTCCGGGCAAGCTTTAATTTTTAATTTTATTTTGCTTCCTCCACACCCCCTGCCCCCCATCTCCACCGCCCGCAGCCATGGCACGGAATGTGTGTGCGCGTGTGCGTGTGCACACAGCCGTGTGGAGAGGGGCTGGGCAGGCTAAGGCTGCCGCCCTCCTCTCCCTGCCAACCAGTTACATAAACCCACACCCCAACTCAGGCACACACACCACACTGTCACACAACATGTCACACACACACACACACACAGGTCAACAAAGTGACACACACCACAATGTCACACACTCTACATCACAAAGATGTGTGACGTATAGTGTCAACAAAATCCTGTGTACCAAGATTGTCACAACGAACACACATCACACAGACCCACACAGCAAGCCAGGCACACATAGCAACGTGTCAAACACAACACACAGACACGTTTGTCAAAACAGTCACACACACCACGACGGTCACACACATCATGGTCACAGACATTCACACAGAAACACACACACACAACTATACACAGGTACACCCACAGGACACATCAATTCAGTCCCACAATCACAAATCATAGACACACATTAACAGAGACACACAATCACACGAGGTTCATGCTGACACAGAAACCCACAAGCACACAGGGACACAATGCCACACAGAAACAGAGACATACCCAGGCGCGCAGACGCACGCACCAGCACAGCCAAGCCAGTCACACCCAAGCGACACCAAAGCACACAGTCACACAGACAAGCACTAACTAGAGACCCTGCACCTGTGATCCGGCATGCACGGTGACAGATGCACACATCACCCAACACACACACACACACAGCAGCACACTCAGACACACAGGCCATCTAGGTGAGAGGTTGGGTCGCGATGCGGGTGGGCACTCAGAAGTCAAGGCAGCAGGGGCCCCGCTGTTCCTGCCACCGTCTGCCCGGCTGTCTGACTCTCCATCCACCCATCTCAAGCATGTCTCTGCGTGTGTGTGCATGCGTGTGTGAGGTGTGCACTGTCTCGGGCCTGCTTCTACTGCTGTCTCTCTAGAGACAGGTCTCCCGGCCTCTCTCAGGCCCTGCTGGGTGTTAGTGACTCTCTCTCGCTCTCTCTCACTGAGGCTCTTTGTGCCTCCATCTGTCTGTCCGCCTCTATCTCCAAATAGCTCCATCTCTGAATGTCCCCGTTTCTTGTCTCTGTCTGGGTGTCTCTGTCTCTCTCTGTCCCTCTCTGTCTCTCCAGGCATCTCTCTTTGCCTCCCATCATCCTGGCCCCTTGGGCTGGGGTTTAACCAGTTGTTTTGATTTCTCTAAGCTGCTCCGGCCGCCTCAGGAGCTGCCTCAGGCCTTACACCCCCACCCAGCCCCTTCATCCCTCACCCAGCCCCCCCACCTCCCCTTAACACAATCTGCACAAGTGGAATGAAAATTGATTTTTTTTTTAAATTTCATATCTTCTCCAGGGCTCTGTCTAAAGAGGAGAGAGACGCGGCCCGAGACCCTTCTCCCTCCACCGCCCCCACACACACACACACACATACACCCTGACACTCCGCTTGCACCCACCCTGAGACACACCCCTCCCTACACCACACACCTGTGTGGGACACATCTACACACACAGTAGAGACACACAGCAAACTGCCTACACACCCCCCCACGGGACACCCACCAGTAGGCGCCCTTCACACACCACGCGCAGCTTGGCTGCCTCTGTCACACACGACACATGCCTGAGCTCACACGCATACCCGTCCACATGGATCATGGCCACGTCCATGTGCACACAAACCCAGATTCAGGGATCATCCCACCACAGGCACCCAGGAGACCCCATGACTGTCCCCGGGCAGATGGGGTCAGGAAGGTGACAAGGGCCTTCCTGCCAGGACTTGCTCCCCCAGCCCCCGAGGTCACCCCCACTCCTACCCTGCCCGTGTCTACCAAGTGCTCTGGCCTGACCCTGGGTGAGGGTGTCTCTGTGCCTGGGGTACGTGCGCGTGCGCACACACACGCGCACACACACACACACACACCCTCACTACTTCTCTCATGGCTGCACAGTGTCATCTCCACAACAGTCTCGTTCATTTGAGAGCCGGCTCATCCCCAGACAGGCCCACAAAGCACACAGACATACCAAACACACACCCGTGCTCACACGCCATCACGGAGACACAGCCGCGTACATCGTAGGGCATCTGTTCATGCAAGGAGTATACACACGTACCACTCAACAGTCACAAATAAATACACAACCACACACACAGCCTTCAACACGCTTCAGGGCTGGTCACACACAATATCATTCCCTCAGTTCTTAGGAACAGACACTTCTTGTCCAGCCTGTCACATTCAGTGTCCCAAAATGACTACACACATGCACACAAAACATTGTTCACGCCTGATCCCAGACTCAGACACAAGCCCACAGGCTTGTCAGAGACACAACAACCCCTGAACACAAACGCACTGCCCTGCAAGCTCCCACAGCCAGTCTCTGACGCACAGATTTGGAGGGTTTTGTGACCTTGTCCCAAGGCGAGTCCTCACACCCACCTTCACCAGCCCGGCTCCTGGGGGCCTATCGGGGTGACACTCACTCAGCCCTCCCGGCCTGTCTCCCTTAGACAAAGCCTTCTTGTCTCCTGGCCCTCAGAGATGTGGGTTGTCCTGTCTTGGTCACTTAGCCACACTGCGTGGCCACTGACTCAGGAACTCCAGACATGGCACAATTCCAGAATTTGGACAATCACCAGACACTCAGTGAGTTCCACACACAGGTCACACACATGTTCACAAACATGACACACATGGCTTTGCTCAGCCCCCCCCCCCCAGTCTCAGGCACCCATACTGAGTCACCTGTGCAGGGGAACACACAGAACTCCACATGTCACATGCACATATGCTACAACACAAGTTACACAGTCACGGAAAGACAGCCAAGACCCCTCCATACACACAGTGTCGCGTATCATACACACACATGAACCTCTGCAGGGGCTGCGTCATGCCAGACAGAGGGACAGATTGGCAGACAGACGGGGCAGACTCCCAGCCTGAAGAAGGTGCTCCTGACACCAGTTTGGGGTGGTTAAGAGGCGTCAAGCCAGGGCAGGGATGGAGACCTCACACCCCCACCCCAGCTCTCCGTGTCTCTCCCTCTAGCTGGCATCTCTGTCTGAGGCCATGTGTCTCTCTGGGTCTCTGTCTCTCTCCCTGAGTCCCAGTCTCTGCACAGACATCCCTGGGGCTGCGGCCAGAACGCGGAACAGTTTCAGTGGGGGGTGGCGAGGGAGCGTCCCTAGGGAAGTGGGAGCCGCAGTGCCACGCACCCCGCCTACCAAACAGCGCTGAGAGAGAGAAGAGGGAGGACAGAGGCGAAACTGCTATGCGGACCCAGAGCTCAGGCTGCTTCCCCAACCCCTGTGGGGGTCCTGCCCCTCCTTTCAGAGACCCAGAGAGATGGAGGAAGTGCGGGGGTCGGAGGGGGAGACAGAGAGAAGGAGAGACACCCAGAGAGGAGCAGAGACAGAGAGAAGGAGACAGAGAGACAGGGAGAGAGAGCGAGGGGGCAGAGACACACAGTGAGGAACAGAGACAGAATGAGAGACACAGAGGGGCAGAGACAGAGAGACAGAGAGGAGCAGAGACAGAGACGGGGAAAGACAGAGACAGAGAATGAGAGAGACAGAGACAGACAGAGGAGCAGAGACAGAGGGGGGAGAGATAGAGAGGGACAGAGACACAAAGAGGGAAAGAAATAGAGTGAGAGAGACAGAGAGAAGGCGGAGACAGAGAGGAGAGATGCAAGTCAGGGGAACCTGGAAAAGGTGAGTGAGTCAGAGAGGTTTGACAAAGTGAATTAAAGAGCTGGAGGTCAATGAGAGAGAGCCTCTGGAGAAGAGACCCTGGGCCAGGGAGGAAGGAGAGGAGGGGGCAGAGATGCGGAAAATTGAGGGATTAGGGCAGAAGCACAGGAAGAGCCTGAAGATGTAGGGTGGGGGTGGGAAAAACGGGAAAGCCCCGAGAGTGTGGCAGGCACCGGCTGATCTCATGTGTGGCTTCAGGGCCACTGCGATGCCCACCTTGGCCCTTTAGCAACCCTGGAGGTCAACTCAGGGCTATCACACCAACTCCAAGTCCCCCACCCCCCTCACCTCCACCTGGCCCCATCCCCACACCTCAGCCGGCCTCATCCAGAAACCCAACCTCTTCCCAAGGCAAGTCTTTCCTCAATTCCAGCTCCCTCTCCATCTCATCTCCACACCCCAGGCTCTGCCTGGCTGCCTTGGCTGGACCTTCTGCCCCAAACCTTCCACCAGAGAGACAGTGACAGATGTGCACTGGCTGGAATTGCCAAGGGGCAAGGGTGCTGTGAGTCCTGTTCATGGGGCTTAGCACGCCAAGTATGTGCTCAGGAAATATTGTTTACATGGAATTCAGATGAAACGGAGCAAGGGAGGGAAACAGAGAGACAGAGAGGTGGCGAGTCAAAGGGACAGAAAGCCAGGAACCAAGGGACAGAGATGGAGTTGGACCAGTAAGACCTGGAGCCAGTGGGCAGAGAGATAGGGATGGAGAGAAAGAGGAATGGAGCAGAGAACCAGAGGGACAGGGAGGCAGAGGGACAAACGAGGGGTGGGGGCTAACACAGAAACAGAGAGAGACAGGGAATTAAATGGAGAAGGAAATGGACTCAAAAATGGGGAGGAAGTGGGTGACTAAGGATCAGAGAAAATGAGGAACAGACACATGGGCTTAAAGGCCCAAGAAGGCAAATATGAGGAGGGCAAAGTAGGCAGTGAGGTGGGGAGAGACACAGGGGGACAGAGAAACAGGAGACAGAGAGCAGGGCCCGAGTGCCTGGGGAAGGTGTGGGGCCTGGGCAGGATGGAGCTGGGTGCCTGGGCTGCGGGGATCCCACAAGGGCCAGAGAAGGGCCGGGGTCCAAGGGGCTGGGGGAGGCTCGGGGCTCCAGGGGCATCGCACGGTGCTAATTCAGCGCCATCGATCAGATGGGATGAGAGCAATAAATTATTGTGACAAGATGCAATCCTGGCCCGCGCACTGCCGCCGAGCAGATCGATCCCTGTCCCCAGCCCCACACTAGGTCCCATGCCCAGGCCTCGGCCAGGACGCCTCTCCCCACCTCTCTCTCCATTCCCCCCATGACACACACTGACAGCCAGGTGGGGTGGCAGCCCTTGGGAAGAGACAGAAACAGAGAGGGACCCACAGATGGAAGATTAGCCCCTATCTGTCCTGGGTCCTCTTGCTGCCCTCAGCACACATCCTTACCACAATCTGGGAGGTAGCAACTCTCATGATGCCCATTTCACAGATGTGAAAACTGAGGCTCAGACAGGGAAAGTAACTTGGCCAAAGTTTCACAGGAGTGAATGGTGATGCCTGGACTTAAATAGGGGTAAGTATGACTTCAAGCCCCCCAATATTTGCACTGTCAGAGGAGAAAACAAGGGACAGAGAAGAGGAGGGAGGAGATGAATAGATAGATAATAGATAGATAGATAGATAGATAGATAGATAGATAGATAGATAGGAATAAAGAGGAGGGGAGGATGAGACAGACAGAGAGTACAGGACACAGAGAAACAGAGTCAGAAAGCTATAAAGATATATGGAGACATATAGAGACAGTGAGAAAGAGAAATGGAGAAACACAGACAAGAGACAGGGAGGGAGGAAAAGAGACAGAGAGATAGAGAGACAGAGACACAGAAAGAGATAGGGAGACTCAGATTCAGATATCGGCAGAGAGGGAGATGGGCAGAGGAAGCAGAGGTGGAGACAGAAAGGGAATAAAGGTAGGATGGGTACACAGGAAACATGGGTGAGCGGGAAAGAGGTGCCTGTAGAGACGGGTGGTTCCGGAGACCATGGTGTGCCTGGGGAGACATAGGTGTATTGGCAGGAGACTGTGCTGGTCCCAGGCTGCTGGAGGTCGGGTGGGAATGAGGATGCGATGACAAACTTGGCCAGGATTGCAATGTCAGCCAGTGACGGCATGTCCCAGGGCAGGAGTAGAGGGAGAAGGTGAGGTTGGATGTAGAAGCGCTGGCGGGGAAGGGAGAAGCAAGTGTGCCCCCAAGTGACTAAATGGACAGACAGATGAGTCTGCAGAGGAAGGAGGCAGAGATGGGGGGCAAGGACACCTGGATGATAAGTCAGATGGTCTGTTTGACTCAAGTCTCCAATATCTACCAGTTTCTAAGACCTCAAAGAAATGATTCCATTTTTCTGGGCTCAGTTTCCTTCTCTGTAAAATGGGGAGAAGAGTAAGTACCTGTCTTATAAGGGTCTCGTGAAGATGAAATGAGGTGTTGGATCTGAAGAGCTGAGAACGGTGCCTGTCACAGAGAAGGTGGAATGAGCAGTAGCTGGCAACATGTTATGAGTGGGTGCTGCTCAAGAAGTGGTCCGTGGACCCGCGGCATCACCTGGACCTTGTTAAAAATGCAGCGTCTCGGGCTCCACCTCAGACCTGCTGCACGAGAACCTCTGAGGTGAGGCCCAGGCCCCTGTGTTCCAACAAACCCTCCGGGTGTTTCTGACCTGCACTGAAGTCTGAGAACCTCATACAGGGATTCTGTACCATGCAGTGGGCAGCTGTGTGACGGCTGGAGAGAGGTATGACGTGTTTAACAAATGCTACAGGTGTGTCTTATACTCACCAAGAAAGGTGTTCCCTGAGGACACAGATGGCTGGTGACATGGTCTAGGAAAAAGGACAGATATTTCCAGAGGGGAGCAGGCTGCAGACAGGTGTGAGGGATCTGAAGGTTTGGCTGTAAAGGTGTGGGGTGACAGGCTGCATGAGCAGGGAGTGAAGATGACACAAGGTGGCTGTGGGTACACAATGCCTGAAAAAGCTATGAAAGGACAAGGGTTACATGGATATCAGGATGAAGAGAAGGTCAGACAGGGACCCAGTGTTGGGAGTCAGGTGCACGTATCTGGGGCAGGAGTGTGGCCAGAAGTAGGTGTTCCCTTTGGGGACAGGATGGGGAGGCCAGGGCTATGGCAGAGACCTGGGTGAAAATATGTGAAGCAGAAAGAGGTTAAGGAGGGCATGTTGATGTCTCAGTGCCTGTTTGTTGAAGAAATGAGTGAACGTGGTACCGGAGCAGATGCTGTCTGAGGTAGACAGGTAAGGAACAGGCAGGTGTGAGGAGATATTGGTATGACCTTGTGCAGCAAGGAAAGAGAAAGTGAGAAACATGAGAAATTAAGGAGGTGGGAAAAGAAGAAAAATGGCTAGATAGCACCTGAGGGACAGGTGTGGAGAAACAGGTATACAGGTGAGGCAGATACCAGTGGCCAAGGACAGATTCCCTGCCCAAACGTGTGTATGTGTAAAGTGGTGTTGAATGTTGTGAGAGATAGAGAGACAGTGAAAGGCAGAAACAGAGACAGAGAGGAATCAGACACAGGCCAGCAGCAAGTGCGCAAGTGGAACAGGTATGACTTTCAGAGGACAAGGGCTTGTAGGAGACTTCATGGCAGGGGAGCGGCACGACAAAGAAGGATATGCACGAAACTCAGGGCCAAGGCATGTTTGAGCAATTCGGTGGTGTTGGGGTTAGGAGACAGGTAAGGTTTCTTCATGTTCTGTCTGAGATGAGTCATCTGAAATGACAACTGGAAAAGACAGGTATGGGGGAATCAAGTGGAAGTAGGTATATTTACGTAAAAGGATGGGAGATGGAATGTGAGGGAGTTAGGTACAGGCAGGGAGAGTATTATGAAGCAGGTGTGTTCTTAGGTGACACATGTGTGGGAAGTGCTTCTGGTGAGAGGGTGAACAAGACTAGCATTGTAAGGGAGAAGTGCAGGTGAGAGCCAGGAGGGTGGGAGTGGACAGGTGTTACCTGAGGACAAATCAGGAGGATACATGTGTGAATACTTACGTGCAAAGGAAGGCGTGTGTGTGTGTGTGTGTGTGTAAATATGCTTGAGGGGAGGAGGATGTGAAGAAATAGAAACGTGTGAAAAACAAGTGTGTTTAGAATTTTAGGGGACAGGTGGCATGGTGCAAGTGCTAGTAGGAAGCAGGGAATGAAGTGACATGAAATGAAACAGATGCAGGCATTCAGGTGGAAAGGGCAGATTGTGGAGAACAGGTATTACCTAGAGAAGCAGGTAAGAAAAGACTCAGGAATAAGAGAACGTGGGCATCTTTGTGGCAGGTTTCAAGGGGACAAGTATTACCTGGAGGGTCAAGTGAGAGGAAATAGGCGGTACCTACAGGGGCGGATGAAGGAAACAGGTGCAGAGGACAGGTGTTACCTGCAGAGGACAGCTGTTACCTGCAGGGGCAGGTATAAAAAGACAAATGTTACCTGGAGATCCAGACGTGGGGAACTGAAGGGGGAACATGGCTGTGACAGGTGTGTTTATAGACAGGTGTGGGTGAAAGGTGTTACCTGAGGCCACAGGTGTGTGCAGCATGACTCTTCCGGGTGGTCTGCTGCCTTGGTTTCACTCACTCCCCTCCTTCCCCTCCCCAGGGGTCAGTTCCGGCTCTCGGCCCCCTCCCATGGCTCCGGCCCTCAGCAGGACAAGCAGTTAGCTCTGGGCTCCACCAGGCTGGGCCTGCCGGGCAGCCGGGGCTCCTGAGGCTGCTTGGCAATGCGGAGCGCGTCTGGGCCTCGGCGGGCCGGCTGGGCGGGGGGAGCGGGCGGGGGGGCCGTTTAGCCGTGATAGATCCGCGCGCCGCTTGTCTCTTAATCTCCGGAGCGACCGATCGATTCGCTATTTCCCTTTGTTGCCAGAAAATTCGATCCTGGGCCTGGAATTAGGTCCCCGGCTTAATCTGAGCGGAAACCAGCGAGGGGAGACAGAGACAGAGATGCTGGGAGAGACAGAGACAGAGAGATAGTGAGAGACAGAAAGGCAGAGACAGAGAGACAGAAAGAGATTCTGAGAAAGATAGGAAGAGAGATAGGCACAGAGATTCTGATAGTCTAAGAGTTGGACCCAAAGAAATAGAGATACTGCAAGAGATAAAAACTCAGAAAGAGACAGAGAGACAGATTCTGGGAGAGTAAGAGGAGGACACAGAGATGCTTGAAGAGACAGAGACATTAAAAGAATGAGGAGAGACGCAACCAGGGAGACATGGTAGAGGTGGCCCAGCATCGCCCTCTGACAGTTGTGGAATGACTGGGACAGAAAAGGTGTGCGGCACACTAGGCCAGCCACCTGTCACCAGGAGGACATGGCCCCCAAAAGTCAGGGCCAGGCCTGTACTCCCAACCCCGAGTGGACCCCGAGTGTGCAAACCCAAATATCCTTCCCACAACCCCTGTGACCCCCTTAGACCAAATATCCAGATACAAATTTGCAGACTCCTCAATGTTGCAATACAGCCCCAAATATAGACCTCCCAGCCCCCGAAGTCCACCCCCTTGCTGAGCCAGCCCCAAATATGCACACCCCCAGTCCTGACCCCCAGCCCCAAACAGTCAGCTCTCAACCCCAAATATCCAATCTCTTGGCTCTGAGTCTCCAGGTCCCAAATTTCAAGCCCTCAGTCCTGGTCTCTAAACCCCACAAGGACTGTTGCCCCAAATGTCCAGACCCTCCCTCAGGTCGGCGGGCCATGCCCCATTTCCAAATATTCAGACCCCAGTCTATCCCGGCCCTCTTTCCCCGCGCGTTACACACTCCCCGGCCCCGGCCCCGGCCCCGGCCTCGAGGGCGCACCTCTAGCCCTCCCCAGGGATGGGCGCAGCCCCACCCGCCCCCACTGCCCGAGCGGCGACCCCACCGCCTCTCCGCCTCGGGCTCCAGCCGCCCGGCTCCGAAGGTCTCCCGGGAGCACTAGGGCGCCCCGGCCCCCGCCCCGGGCAGGAATCCCCGCCCCCCATCCCCGCCCCTGCGCGGCCCACCGCTCACTCACTTGCTGGGTTTGCGCATCCGCCCGGTCCCGGAGAAGTGTTTAAAGTTCGGGTCCCGTAGCCATGGCCCCGCGGCTTCCTGGGGAGGGGGCACCGGGGTGGGGACGGGGCGGGGGGAGATGCCCGGAGCCCCGGGGGGGGGGACGGACACAGCCAGAGGGGGCACGGTCAGGGAGCGAGAGTCACTGAGACTGGGACAGAGGGAGATCCAACACAGAGAGACAGCCAGAGACACAGAGACGGGGCCGGGCAGAGACAGGGAGACGCAGAGACACGGAGCAGAGACGCACGAGACCGAGACGCGGGAAGCTGGGGACCGAGCTGCGGGTGGGCGGCGGCGCGGCGAGCGGGGCGCGGGGCCCGGGGCGGGCCGGGGCACCCGGGGCGGCCTCCCGCTCTTCCTCCTCCTCCTCCTCCTGCACTTCCTCCTCTTCCTCCTCCTGCTCTTCCTCCTCCTCCTCCTCCTCCTCCTCCCCGGGCTCCTCCGCGCGCCGCGCGCCTCCCGCCCTCGCGGCCGCCGGGCCCGGCTCGGCGCGCAGATATATGGAGGCGGCGGCGGTGGCGGGCGGTGCGGGGGAGGGGGCGGGAGCGCGATCGATGGAATATAATTTTCCTCAAACTCGGAAAATAAAGTTCAGAGCTGATCAAATTTGAAAACAGATGTCGAATCGCGACTCTAAATAAGGTTCGATCCCGGGACTGAGGGAGTGGGGGTGGGGGACAGGGGGTGGGGGGTGGAGAAGTGGAGAGACACCCACCTCCCCTTCCCTCCCCGCCCCTCCGGAGGAAGACTCGCGCGGACAAACGGGCCGGACTCGGCGTGAGGTGGAGGCCAGGACCCCTGCTGGACACGCAAAACTGGACCCGGACACACACAGAGCCTGGATAGCAGACACACGGACATAAGAACAAACGGGCATGAGGACACACGGATACAGTGACACAGACAATGCAAACACACACTCACACAGGACACAGCCTAACGGACACATGGACACACAAGCCTCCTCAGGAACACACACACACACAGAAGCGTATACACAAAGGATGTACACACGGCCTGCACACACAGATCTACCCTGACACACAGCCATTCCCTAATCCACTGACCCACAAACTGTACACATGGGCACACACAGATCCGTGGTGACACACAGCTACACTCCACCCCTTGACACGCAATCCCTCACTAATACAGGCGCCATGGGCATGTGGAGAGACACACAGATGATCACAGACAACCCAGGGCCGCAGACATACTGACACTGGCATCCCCACACAGTTACAGGAGAACACACGCACCCCTGCAGTGGCCAGGAAGGGCCCAGGTAATCTGCTCCCACGGAAATAACAAGTAAATAGCCCCTGGCCTCGGGGTCCTGAGAGCAGCAGTCCCCAGCCCCAGAGTTCAGCTCCCCTCCCAACTCCCTGGCCCAGCAGACCCCACCCTCATTATCCACCTTCCTATCCCCTCCCTAGCGGCTTCCCTTCACCCCTCTCCCTCCCTCCCCCATCTTTTTCTCCCCCATCTTTTTCTCTCCCATCCCCAAGTCAGGCTCCACCCCCAAGCCCCAAAGCCACTTTCTCCGGGGAACACCCCTGGAGTCGCCTGCTTCAAGAGGGGAAAGGGTCTGGGGCAAGATAACAGTCCCTAAGAGGATATATGGTGGCCAGGACTTCTCTGCTAGGTCTCTCCACGTGCTGAGGGGATGAAGAGGACGTCAGACAGGCTCCAGCTCCAACACAGCTCACCACTCACTTGTACAAGTCACTAAACATCCCCAGCCTCAGTTTCTTCCTCTGCAAAATGGGGCAATAATGACAACTATCTCCTAGAATTATTGGGGAGGCTAAACAGCAGGGCATGGGGAGCTCACTTGGCACTGTGCCAATTACCAAATAACACACTCTTGATCTGAGTATTACTAATTCAACTTAAACATATTAAGAATACTAAACATTCTGCTAAAATTCAAGCATCCCCTCACTGTCTCCACATGGCACTACACTCTTTCAAGGAGCCAGCAGGAAGTCCCTGTGCTGCGTGTCTCTACCCCTTCCTTAGGTGATCCCTGAGAACCCTTAGGAGACCCATGACTGTCTGGTGTCCAGAGCGACCCTGACTGCACACAGTATCCTTGAAGTGAGCTTACCACCTAGGCAGCCTCTGACACTCATACCCCTTGGGTGTCTGTGACAACTACCAGCCTGGGGAGAACATTCTTCCAGCACTTTCACAGTGCATGGCTCTGCATGCCAAGGAGGGAATTCTGGAACACTCTCTGTGGGGTAGGACTTCTTACCAGCATGTGACACAGTTTTGGAGAAAGACAACACCCTCCAGGTGGATATGACATTCTTCAAGGGAGCTAGAACACCAACCACCAACCAGAATGTATTCAGTGACCATTAAGTGTGTGAAAAGGACACCTGTGAGGAGAGAAAGAGCACCTCTGAGCAGAAAGAAGCCAATTGACGATAGGTAGCATGCTTCAGTAAGACAGCACACTCTCTGGGAAGACACTGCTTATTACACTGTACAGAACACCCTTCTGGAAACTAGAACATCCTCAGAACATCAGTAACACCCATAAGACATCAAAGCATCAGCCAAGAGGGCTCTCACACCTTTTATCTCTATGTCCACCTTGGGAGAGATGAAAGGATCCCAGGATGTCAGAAACAGCCCCATAGACTGTAGGTAACACCTGTGAGAGGCTCATAATGCCCAATCAAAGGGTATGGAAGGCCCCCAAATAAAGCTCCAATGCCCTCGGTGGCCAGGAACTGATATCACACTGATGGATATGGGAAAAACACCCACCTAAGTGCTCAGAATGCCCCCAAGAAGACACCTTCCCGATTTCTGTAACACCTTTTGAGCTGTGCATCTTTGAGTCGTCTATGTTCCCTCTCTGAGCCCCAGCTGGTTGGGAGGATTTATGAGAAGGTGGATGCCAGAGGGTGCCGTGCCCTGTAAACACATAGTAGGTGCTCAATAAAAGTGAGAGTTCTTGCTGTACAGCATTTCCCAAGGAGGGGTGTACCACCCACTGAGGCTGTATATTCACTCATTAGCAGTATTGTCAACACCTACCTGACTGAAGGAAGCATCTCACAGGAGGGGGACCATTAAGCTGTAGTTAACATCCCCAGGGAGGCTGCGATAGCAGGCGACTGTCGTTAAGACCCCCCTGGGAGAGAACACCCTCAGGGTGTTTAATGCCCCCTGGAAAAAGAGAGAGAGACAGAGAGGAAGGGAGAGAGAGAGAGAGAGAGAGAGAGAGAGAGAGAGAGAGAGAGAGAGAAAGAGGAAGGACATTCCCACCAGCTTTTAACACCCAACGGACTGAATTTATTACCCATGAAGGAAAGAGGACACCCCTCTGGGATCCATAACCTCCATTAGACTCTTTTTAAATCCCCAAGGAGGGAGAGGACCCCTCTATGCGGGCTAACACCTTCCTTCAGCGTGCTTGTAACACCAGAAAGTGAAACCAGGAGGGGTTAGCTGACACCCTCAGGCCCTCCCTGAACCACAGGAGCACAAGAGGTGGGAGTTGGGGGGTGGGGGTGGACCTGAACAGGATCTGGGCACAAATAGAATAACCACAACAAGGAACATTTCAATGGTATTTACTCTGGGCCAGGCACTGGCCCAAACTGTACACAGATGAACTCAATTCTCAAGACAACAACCCTATGGGGTAGGTGCTATTAGTATTACCCTCATTTTACCGGTGAGGAAACAGGCACAGGAAGTCACTTACCCACTGTTACACAGCTACTTAGTGTTGGAAATGGGACCGGAGCCAAGGCAGCCTGGCCCTGGGGGATAGGGAGTGTTCCTAACCACTGGGCCATACTACCCTGCTGTAACACCTCCTCCTCCCCACCCCCCATATTAGACTCTGATTGAACCCTCCCTTACCGAGCAGAGTCCACCCTACCCCCCAAGCTCTCTGCACTTCCTCTGGCATAGCCTGACATCCCCACCCTCCTACGGGGTAGGAGGTCCCTGTCTCAAGGCTCCCTGAGGGCAGGGCCTGTTCTGACTCATCTCTGGGCCCCACTGAAGGCAGAGCCAGGCACTCAGGGATCTGGGGAGAAAATGGAAGGGAGGGACAGGAGGATGGTAAAGAGAACAGGGAGGATGGGGGGAAGAAGCAGTAGAGAGGGGTTCAGGGACAGGCAGCGTCCTAGGGAGGTGGCAGTAGTAGGGCAGGGGAGCAGGGCTGGAACTGGGCCAGGCTACACCCAGGGTATTGGGGAGCGCTGAGGGAATCCAGAGCTAGGGGAGTCAGGTCTCCCGGGAGGGAGAGTAGGCAGCTTTCCCACCCTTCCCCCAACACTCCCCCCATCCCACCGCCCCCACCCCCTAGAAGGTGGTGCAAGGGTGATGGCAGGGAATGACTTGGCGAGGAGGACAGACCGACAGCCAAACAGCGCAGGGGGAGGCCGCCCGCCAGGGCCTGCGCGGGTGTGGGGGTGGGGGGGTGGGACTCAGCTAGATGGACAAAGGCGGGGGTGTTCAGAAGACTGATGGACAGATGAGGGGCTGTCCGACTAGAAGGACAGACAGACAGACCTCCGGCTTGGGTTGGGGCAGAGAGGACAGACAGACAGCAGGGGAGCGTGGCCGCGTGTGAAGGCAGGACAGATGGACGCCGGAAGGACGGCTGTGCAGGCGCGGCCCGCGTGGCCGGGGCCAGGCCGAGGGCGCGCGCGGTGGCGGCCAGAGCGGGAGGCGGAGGCCGGGCGAGCGCGGTGTTTGTGGAGCTGTCGGCTGCGGTGGAATTATGAAAAATAGCAGGCATCGGAGCCGGCCTTCAGCTTCGATTAGGGGAGATGGGACATGACAGGTGCGATCAATACGCAGCCGTTCTATAAAGTGTCAAGTAATGAATCAATTTCGACTAAATTTTCCATTTTTCAGAGGCCGTTCTCCGAGAGAAGAATATCCTCTTTTGTAAAGATATTATTATCGATTTCGGCGGCAATTTGACATCAGGGGTAGTTAATTCCACTCAGAATAAAATTGAAAACACTTGAGAGAGAAAAGAGAGAGGCGAAGAGTGAGACAGAGAGGGAGAGAGGGGGAGGAAGGGAGGGGCTGGGAGGAGAGAGAGATGGATGGACAGAGAGACAGAGACAGAGAGACAGAGAGAGGGACAGACCGTGGGAGAGAGGCCCAAAGAGACGGGGCAGGAGGAGACAGAGATATGCAGAGACGTGGAGACACAGAGAGAGAACTTAGAGATTCAAGCCTAGAGTTGTGGAGAGAGGGAGATGAGACTCAGAGACAGAGAGACAGGCTGAGGGAGGAGCTAAGAAAGCAGGACAGAGACAAACTGAACGTGTCTCAGAGAGAAACCCAGGTGTTAGAGACTTGCCACAGGGTGCAAAGAAATGGACAAAGACAAATTCAGAGAAAGAGAAAGATGGAGAAAGAGGCAAGAAAAACGGACAGATAGAAGAGACACTAAAAGTGGGAGAGGGAGAAGGAGAAACTTAGGGAGCTGGGGAGAGAGACACTGAGGGGATCTGAGCAATAGAGCGGAGAGAAAATGGAACGGAGAGAAGGGGTGGGGGACAGAGGGGAAGAGAGGGGGGGCGGAGGGGGTGGGCAAAGGCACCCAGGAAAGGGGCAGAGGCTGCGTGGTCTCGTGCTGAGGGCACACACAGAGATAGGGGTCTGGGGAGAGCCCCCTGCCCAGCCTGGGCTGTCTCCCAAAGTCACTCAGAAAGGGGGGGAGTATGTGTGTGTGTGTGTGTGGGGGTCCTATCTGAACTGCTGTGCTGGTGGAGGCAGTGCGTGTGTTGTGTCTCTCTGAGCTTCTCTGGAAGGCAAGGGGCCTGATCCAGGGCTCCTGGAGTATGGCGGGTTGTGTTTCGGGTAAGGGTATGCGTGAGGTTACTGCTGTCTGTGTATGCCCTTGCATGCTATGACTCCTGGAGTCTATCTGTGTGTCCCCCGTCCCTGTGCCTGCACATGCTGTGGGGCCTTGGCCCTGCAACCCCATGGATCTCAGCAGCATGCAGTAGTGACAGTGTTTCTGGTTAGTGCCTGTCAGTTCCCCGACCGAAATCTCCATTTATCTGAGCAAGTCACAGGCTGCCTGGAAGAGAGGAAAGAGGGGGCTGGAGGATAGGACCCCTGGATTCTAAAAGAGAATCCCCAGACTGGGGACCCTGACTCCTAGGTCTGAGGGACGAGGAGGTTGGGGGGCTGGGCTCCTGGTCTGATGGGGGAGGGTGGTGACTTGACTCCTGGGTCTGAGTGAGGAGGGGGCTTGTTGGCAGCAACACTCATGAACCAGATGGTCAGACAGGCAAAGGGGCTGGCGGGGAAGCTCCTCAGCCATCGTGTCAGCCTCCCCACCTGAAAAGCCTGTACCTGCTGCCCCCTAGTGGACATGGAGATTGGGCCAGCCGAGGGACCAGGAACTGACAAGTCAAGGAACCCGGGAAAAGGAAGGCAGAGGGACAGACCCAAATGGGAGCAGAGACAGAAACACACAGAGAGATATGGACAGAGATGGACAGCGAGACAGGTGGACATAGACAGGGACAGAGATGACTGGGGGACAGAGAAGTAGGCAGACAGAGGATAGAGATCCTGGTTGAATCTCTAGAGTGGGAGCAAGGAAGAAGACATGCAGAGGGGCAAATCAGAGAGAGGTAGGGAAGGATGGGGGACAGAGGGAGGGTGCCCGCAGACAATGGGCAGAGAGTAAGGGCGTCAAGGAGACTTGTTGAATAAAGAGAGTCTGGGCAGCTGAGAAGACTTGGGTACAGATTGTATGAGGAACAGAGACAGGAACCGTCTGGAGAGAAGGACAGTGTGACAGAGGGATGGCAGATAGATCTAAAGAAGGGAGAAGAGGGAGATGTAAGAGAGAAGAAGGATATTTGAAGAAGAGAACGCAGGGAGCAGGCAGAAAGAAGACAGGTGGCAGAAAGGTGCAGGCACAGGCAGACACAGAGAGAAGGGCAGAGAAAGATGGGTAGACACTCGTGGACAGACCTACGGAGAGGAAGAAACAGGCAACAAACCCAAAAAGATAGGAAAGAGGTGGACAGAGAAAGACAGGTGGACCCACACAGAAAGACAGGCAGACAGAGTGAAGCAGGTGGACAGAGGAGTACAGAGAAGCCAGGGCCCCAAAAGGCAAGTGGACACCCTGAGATGGAGCAGAAAGTGGTAGGGACGCAGGATTGGGGGAGACTGTGGCCTGGCGGGGTTTCCAGGCTGAGCATTTTCCCCAAGACACAGTTTAGGAGTGGAGCTGGGAACGGGGCTCCCCTGGCGAGGGTCTCTCGCCGCCACCCCCTCCTCTGCCCCCCCACCCGGCGGGCTGCCCGGCGGAGGCGACAGATTGAGCGATGAGACGCATTACGCACTTAATCCGCCTGATTGAATGTTTTGCTTTCGCCCAAATTGAAACATTAAACAACACGGGACGAGAAGAGGCGGCCGCAAATCACTCATGAAAGATTCATCTTCTCCCCGGCAGCCGCCACCGCCCGCCTCCACTGCTGCCCACCCCAGCCTGGAAGCCATGGGGTGGGGGTGGGGGTGGGGCAGCGCCTCTGCCCACTCTGTGTGGGGCCCCAGGCCTCATGGCCCAGGGAAGTTCTTCCTGCTGTCTGGCCTCCATCCCACAGGTGGTCTGAGAGACTGGAACCCCAGATCCCTGGACCAGCCTGGGAAGCATGACCTTGGCCCTGTCCCTGCCCATCTGTGGTGGGGATCCCTTTTGTCCCTTCTGGGGTCCACCTCTCCCAGAGGGTCCACCTTTCCTGGACCAACCCAGGACCTTGGGGCAGGGAGAGGGCTGTTCAGTGGGTTTGGAGAAGGGAAAATAAGGTCTGAAAGCCCTCTCCCTATGCAGCGGTGTCTCTGGGGTTTGGGTCCAGAGGAGAGAGTGGCATCGAGGGGGTGAGTTGGAGGGATGTGACCATTATGTCAGGATGAATGGAAATGGGGGACAGGGGTGTATGTGTGTACTCTGTCACTCCAGAGCTCAGTGTGTCTGTCTGTCTTGCATGGATGACGACTTTCTGTCTCTGTCTCATTATGCCTGTGTTGTAACTTGCTTTGTGACTGTGCCTGCCTCTCTGTTACTACCCCCATGACTATGTGATCCTGTGTGTGTGACTGTAACTCTGTGGGCCTGTGGATGTCTGTCTGTCTGCTTGTGTCTGTCTGAGTGTGACTCTATGTGTATCCTGCGTGTAGTATTTGTGTGACTTTCAGGGTATGACTATATGTGACTTCCTGTGTGTTCATCTGTGGGTGCCTGTGGACTTGTATCTGTCTGTCTGCCTGGGTCTGTGTCCCTGGGTCTGACTGCCGGGCTGCGTTTAACTGTTTTATGTCTGGGTCTGTTCTGTGTATCCAGGTGTCCCTGTGGTCATGTGACTATCTCTCTGTCTCTGGGTGTCTATTTCTGTCTCTGACTGAGAGGGGTCCTGCTGGAGCCAGAGACAAGTCACTAGAAGGAGTGGGGTCAGGGTGGGGAGAAGCAGGGGAGAGAGGAGGCAAGAAAAACTGAAAGAAAGACAGGACAGTGGTGCTGCCTGAGAGAAGGGCAGCAGGGAGCGCAAGCAGGAGCTGGGGGGGCCATCGTGGGCGCCACGGCCAGAGCGGGTGATCAATATTCGATTTAGGTTTTAATTCCGGGGCTTTCGGAGCCTGTCAGCCCTGATGTATGAGCTCACACCGGGGCCGCCCAGCCAGCCACCCAACAGATGCCCATGGCCTGGTGGCCTGTCCTGGTCCGAGCTCTCTTGCCCTGCTGGCTGCCGGCTTCTGAAGAGGGGGAAGGGGCAATGGGCCCCACTGAGTGGGGCTGGGGGGGAGGAAACCCAGTCCTGGGGCAGAGGGAGGGGCACACGCACGTGTGCAGGAGTTCACCTGAGTTCATAGTGGAGTTCACGCTTGGTCACTCACTTACCTATTATACCTACAGACCTGCTCCGGCTTGCCTGTGCCAGAGCGAGACAGTAAGGGGACCCGGGCCTTCTCCCCGGGGATCCTCAGAGGGCCTCACACACTGTCATAGGGACACCCTGTTAAGAGTCCTACAGCCTGCCTATTGGCACTGGTCACGCACAGGCAGACACACATGTGCCCACACACAAACCCCTGGGCTCATACACACAAACCCTGACACGTGTCCATACACAAACCCCAACATTCATGCGTCCACACACATACTCAAACACATGTGCACAAACTCTGCCACACGTGTCCTGTGCCACACATGTCCATACACATAATCCCAGGGCACACAGACACACGGACAAATGGGAGGTGGGAGCAACTTGGGGAGACAGTGTTCCTGCAAAAGGTGGTAAGAGATAGAGAAAGAGATGCAGAAACTCAGAGACAGAGACCAACATAGTGACAGAGATGGGAGAAATACAGGTATGTCAAGAGAGCAACTGAGAAAAACTCAGAGAGGAGAGACAGAAATTGAGAGAGAAGCCAGGGAGGCTGCCAGGAGGGTTGGGCCCAGCAGTGGGCAGGGATCAGTGTGGGAGGGGGAGGGGGAGCTTTCCCAGCTTCAGATGCCCCCCCCCCAAACCCTGTCTCTCTCTCTCAGGAAGATGGATCCACCGCCCTCCCTGATGACAATGCTGTCTGCGCAAACTTTAATTAACACTTTGAGTTAATTAGTTCGAGATCATTTAGGAGTAAAATGTTTTTATTAGGGAGGCTGCGAGCCTGTTGATGGATGGGGCGCGATTCGCTCTTCCGCCCGCGGGGACAGCCGTAAACAGAAATCAATCAGGGGGCTCCCAACCCAGCCCCCCCAATGCCAGGCTCCCAGCCCCCTCTGCCTCCCAGAACCCAGGAGTCCTGGTCCCCAACCTCCTCTTTCAGGACCCAGAGTTCGGTCCGGAGTCCACTTCTCTCTCAGACCCGGGTTTCTGGACCCCCGCTTTATCTTCCTCCTCAAACCCTGGAAGGCCTTGACTCCATCCGTGGCGGGAGCCCCCCAGTCCCACTCCCTCCCCGGGCTCTTGGGCATAGAAGGACCGATCACCGTTGCGGGGGGCTCCTTGGGACGTTGGTCACACCCCTCCCTCAACTCCCTCCCAGGTCCCTGACTCCGTATCCCGGAACTTTCTTTGGGTCGTCTCAGCGTCTCTGCCTGGCTGTCTCGCTCGGTCTCTGCGGTCTCGGGTCCAGCTCCGCAGGCCCTCCCACCCCGCTGACGGCTTCATCAGGTGTCCGGGCGGCGGGGGCGGGGAGCCCGGGCCAGGCGAGGGGGAGGCAGGGGCGGAGGGGGCGGAGGGGGCGGAGGGGGCGGGGACGGGGGTTCCGGGGCCGATAAATCTTCATCAGGCGGCGGCGGGGGGGCCATTAGGCGCTAATGGGAAGATGGAGGGGCCTGTCGGCCGCGCGGGCCGGGCCTCATTTGTCCTGCTTCCCGCTCCATTGGCCGCCGCCCCCGCCCCGCCCCTCCCCCGCCACCGCCGCCGCCGCAGTAGCGCCCCATTTCCGCTTCAAACCTTTGGAAGGGGTGGTAGGGGGGCGGTAGGTGGGGTGGGATTGGAGAAACAGGGTTGGAATTCCAGGACTTAGTTAGAAAAAGAGGGGGCAGCCTAGGACAAGGACGGGGAGGGGTTAGGCAGCAGAGGCAGAGTTTAGAACGTGGGCGGCGCAGATAGAAAGCAGGCGGAGGGGAGTGAAGAACACTGTGGGGAGAGGTCAGAACGTGGGGAAAGTAAATAGAACTCCCGGGAGGAAGAAAAAACTCGGGCAGGGGCATATAGACCGCGAGAAGGGACCCGGAATGCAGGAGGGGTGCGGACTGGAACACGGCGGGGAGCGGGGCGCAGATTGGAAATAGGGGAGAGGGTCGGATCAGCGGCTCGGCCTCCGGGGCGGGGGGCCCGGAGAGGCGCGCGGGCAGCGTCCCTCGAGGCAGAGTCGCGGCCCCCGCCCGTCGCCGCTGCAGCCCGCTCCCGGACTTTCGCCCCCCGCGCGTCCACTCTGATTTCTCGGCCCATTTTTCTTCCTCTCCTGTCACTCCGGCGCTCGCCCTCCCGCCGCCCGCGGCCCCGCCGCGCTCTGCTTCCCGCGGGAAGCCCTTCCGCAGCCGGCCTGGGGGTGCAGCCTGGCTCTGTGCTGCAGCGCCCCCACTCCCACCCGTCCCGAATGGGGCCTCCTCATTCCCAACCAGAACTACGTGTTCCAGGCCTGTGACCCACAAATTCATCACCCCCCCAAGAGCCATAGGAGGGGCCCAGCCTTGGGGGCAGCACAGGCTGGGGCCCTCAAGCCCAGGACCTGGTCTTTAGCACTTCTGGGCCCCAATCTCAGATTCCCCCCAAAAAGCCATCTGGATACCCACAAACCAGGCAGTGAACCCCCACCCTTTCTCAGTATCCCCCAAGCAGACAGGAGAACCCATAGGATCCGACCTTGACCTCGAGCTCATGAATAGTAACCCAGACTCAGAGGTGGGCCTTAGCTCAGTCACACCAAAATAAATATCACTCATTTCCCCAGGTCACCCCTAAAATAGTCACCCCTAGACTTACTTAGTCACCCCAAATTAGGCATCAAGGGTCCCAAAGTGGCACACCTAAACTAAACCTTCCTCATTGATCCCTAAACAAGCATCAGGACCCCAAGATAAACCACCTGTGATCTAGACAAATGGGACCCCAGTTGCTGTCACCCCCCTCACCATGTGATCCCCATTCTCAAAACAAATTAAGAAATGGGACTGAAACTCAGTCACCTTTAAAATGAGCAACCCCAATCTTGATCTCTAGACTCAGTCAGTCCCAGCTTAGGATCTGAGCCCCACCCAACTGAAGACTCCCCCCGCCCCAAACTAGAGATCCAGTTCCCCAGATTCAGTTACCATGAAACCAAGATCAGGACCCCCCAGCAAGTCATCCTGACAGTAGTTGTCTAGGTCTCTACCGTCACCCCCAACTTGACATCTGGAAGCCCACATCAGTTTCCCTTAAAATACACATCTGAGCTTCTGCCCTCAGTTGACCCATTCATAAGAGTCACGAACTCCTCAGTAAGTTAACCAATAGACTAGGCAGCTAGCCTCCCAAACTCAGACACCCCAAAAACAGGATTTTGTTACACTGCAGCTTAATGATGCTCAAACTACGCCTCTGGTCTCCAAGGTTCAGTTACCCATGTACTAACCATTAGGACATCACAGGCTGTTACCCCCCCAAGTGGGCACATCAAGGGAAGAACCCCCAAATCAACTTGGTGGTGGGAGTGGACCCTCAAGGTCAGGCATCCTAAACCAAACTCTGGGAACCCCACAGAGAGACTCAAACAGAATTTAGGGTGCCTGCCTCAAATATCCATGTAGTGTGTTGATGGTAACTCCAAAAAAGATATGCCCATGTTCTAACCCCTAAGGAAAAGGGTCTTTGAAGATGTAATTCAGTGAATGACCTGGAAATGAGATCATCCTGGATTACCTGGGTGGGCCCTAAATCCTCCCGAAGAAGACAGAAGACACAGACAGAGAAGAGGAGAAAGCCATGTGAAGACAGAAGCAGGGGTACTGCAGCTACCAGAAGCTGGAAGAGGCAAGGAAGGAGCCTCCCCTAGAGCCTTCAGACGTAGTGTGGCCCTGCTGATACTTTGATTTTGGATTTCAGGCTCCCAGAACACCAAGAGAATACATTTCTGCTGCTTTATACCACCCAGTTTGCCACCAGTCATCGGAAACTAATACAGCCTCTGTGTCCCTACACTCAGTGACCCCCAAAACTAGGGATGTGGACCCCCACAGTCAGGCACCCCAAACTAGCCTCTAATCCTCAGATCAAGCTTCTGGATCTCAGCCCAGTTACCCACCATCGTGGCATCAGGGACCAACAGTCACTCCCAAATTTGTTAACCAGATCCTGAGACTCATTCAGCCTGGAAGCATGTATGTGGAGTCACAGTTACTGTCACCATGAAATGATCCTTGGGACCCCCACGGGCAGTAACCTCTAACCTCTTCCTGGCTACAGCCTCAACAGACCGCTGACATTGAGACACTTCAAAATGAGGCAGCTGGGCCCCTGGTCTTAGCACTCCTAAAATAAAATAAGCATCAAAGACCCTCTAGTTGGTAAAACCTAAAATCAGCATTTGGGCCCCGAGGTTAGTCCACCCCTGAACTAGGTATCAGACCCCCAAATTAAACCACCCCTAATCCAGGCGTCTAGGTTCCCCAAGGCCTGAGCCTCCGCATCAGCGACCCCTAACTAGGTACCTGAGTGATTAGTCTCAGGCACCCCTATACTAGGCAACAATGTCCCAAACTCCGTCACCCCCAAGCCAGATACAAAGTATCCCAGTGACAGTCACCTCAAAGCTTGGTAACTAGGCTTTGAGGCTTAATGAACCCAAAATTGTATATAAGCATAGGAACTCTTAGTCAGCAACTCCCAAACTAGGCAGCTAACCCCCCTTCTCAAATGTCCCCCAAAACTAGGTTTCTGATACTCAAAAATGACCTCTCCCCACCCTGGGAGGTATCTGATAACAGTCAACTGAGGGCGTTTACTTCCAAACTTGACATCTGGGCCCCAGCTATCTCCCCAAATTGGCATTTGGACTCCCGTTTGGCCATCCCAACCTCAACAGCTGGGCAGCCCATAGGAGGCAGCCCTAAACTAAACATCTGAGTGGCTTGACTCAGCTACCCCAAACTAGGGCTCTGGGTCCCCAGCCTCAGAACCCCCATCTGGACACCTGGGTAAGTTGCGTCTAATCTGACATTTAGGGCCCCAGCCTGAGTCCCCAGATTAGAATGCAGGCCACCATCTCACTCACACCGAAATTAACCTTCAGGGCCCCACAGTCAGTAAAGCCACAGCAAGCCACTCTCAAAATAGGCATCTGAACCCCACAGCTAGGCACCCACAAGTTCAGTATCTGGCCTCCTAGTCTCAGATACTCCCTAAACCCAGATGTGGCACACCCAGGCTCAGTGATCTCCAAACCAGGCATGTGGGCCCCAAACTTCAGTCAGCCCTAAAGTAATCAGTAAGACTCCAGGATGAACGTATAGGCTGCCGCATGTGGTCAGCACGAAACCCCGAACCGTCACTCTCAGCTGGACGATAGAGTCTCCAGATTCGTTCACCCCAAACTTAACAGGTCTCTTCTACTCTAGGCCTCAGCAGCCCCCCTTTGGCCCCCACATAAGTCTGCACTATCACAGATCTATAGTCCAGCCTTAAGCACCTCAAACCAGGAACATGGACCCACAAACACCCAGAACTTGATAGGAGGGACTTCAGTCACCCCAAAATCAGTATTTGAAATCCAGCCCATCTCCCCAAAGTAGGCATCTGGGTCCCCCGTTTTCATCACCTGCAATAATACCACTTGAGCAACATAACCATTGCCCCTGAACTAGACGTTCACCGTTGGGCCCCTGTTGTATCTGATAAAGGCAGCTCAGCACCCCAGGCCAGAAAGCCCCCCAGCTCATTGTGCCCCAGCCTCAGAGACCCCCAGCCCGGTATTCGGGCCCCAGCCTCAATCCTCCTCCCAGTCTTGAAAGCCATTGACCTTCATGTCACAGACATCCCCAAACGCGATCAAACAAACAGCCCTCAAGTGGATCCTGGACCCTGGAGTCCTGACCTCCTGACCCCACTTCCAAATGCCCAGATTCCCAGCTTCAGTAACCCCAAAACAGGGCTCCCACTCCAGGCCACACTTACTCAAACGTCCACATTCATTCAGGGCCCGCACAGCTGGGTGCAGGAACCCCCTGACTCAGTCACCCCAGGAACACTCAAGTGTTAGCACTCTTAGACTCGGCCACATCTGGAAGACAATGGGTCCCCAGGCTCTGCGCCCTGAATTAGGGGACTGGAAGGACAGTTTCTGGCACCGCAAACTAAGAAAGGCAATCCTCCTCTCCTCGCCTCCAGCTGCACTGCCACACTCCATGTCTGTGCCCTAAGCTACACAACTGGCCGCCATGTTGCCACATACTACACAGATTCCTGGCCCAAGGCCCTCGACCTAATCTGTCAAACAAAGCTCGGCCCCCACACCCCCAGTCATGCCACCCCAAGGAAATCTCCTGACCCTTGGTGTCATCTCAAATTGAGCCATTGGATTCCCAGTTTGTGTCTCTCTAAACTAGATAACTGAACTTCTAGTCTGTCACCCCAAAGTAGACTACCAGAAGCCCAGTCTCTGAAACCCTCAATAAAGTACCCCTAGTTTCATCCACAGGACACAGGCTGATCCCTCATCTCAATTCCTTCAAACCCACCAGAATCCCCAATATCTGTTACCCCATCACCCCCAAATAGATGATGAGAACCCCAACTCTATTATCCCAAGCTAGATAACTTGCCCCACAGTTTCTCAACCAAAACTGAATTATTGTTCCAACAAATTGGTCCCAGGCCCAGGAACAAACAGTCAGTGTCACCTGTAACTAAAAGACTGTATGTTACCCCAAAGCAGGGCCTTTGACACCTGGTCTCATCACCCCAAACTAGGCGACTGATCTCAGTCTCTGTCTCCCCCAAAATGGACTAAAAGACCCTAGTAATTGTCACCCAAACAAGAAAACAAGACCAACAGTTTCTGTCACCCCAATTCAAACAACTAGATCTATAGTCTGTCACCCTAAACATGACGATGGATTAATAAACTCTGGCACGTCAAAGTAGACAACCGGACTTTCAACAGTCCCCACAAGTTAGCAGCTGAGCACCCAGTCTCCCACCCAGACCTCGTCTTAGCCAGTCTGTTACTCCCAAAATGTCCTAGTATGTCAGTCTCTATCCCACAAAACTAGACAATCAGACCTCAATCTCTGTCACCCCAAATATGCTCTGAGATCCCTGTCATGATCCTAGCAAATCAGAACACCAGACCCCCATTCTCTGTCACCCCAAAGACACCCTGGGACCCCAGTTTCTGTCCTATAAAACTAGGCAGCCAAACCGGCCATCTTTTTGCCCCAAATAATCCTTGGTTATCCCAGTATGTCACTCAAAACAACCAGACCCCAGTCTGTCACCCCCAAAATACCCAGGGACCCTAGTCTCTGTTACACAAAACTAGGCAACCAGATCTCCAGGGTCTATCAACCTGAATGGTGCCCAGATTCTTCCCCACAAAAGGATACAAGCAAACCCTCAGTCTCTGTCATTCCAAGTACTAGATACCCTGGGACTCTGCCACCCCAAACAGACAATGGTACCTCTAGGCCCTGTCACTTCACATTGAGCAATTGAGGCATAACACATCACCTCAAACTAGAGACCTGGACCCACAGCCCCTTTAACCAGACTCCAATCTGTCACCCTGAAGTGGACAACCAGGTCTCTAGTGCCACTCATGCCAAAGCAGACAAGAAAACTTCCATTCCACATCACCCGGAACTAGACCTGGAACCCAGTCATTTCATCCCACATCTCTGCCACCCCAATCTAGAAAATGAACCCTCACTTCTGATGTTCCAAACTAGACATGTGGACTCCACACTGGACTAAGAAACCCCACAGTCCTCTGAGATCTCAATCATCACAACCACATCCATAACCTCTGCCGTCCAAGCTGAACAGTAGGACCCAGTCGGTCTGTCCCCCGCACTAGGCAACGGACCTGTAGTGTCTGCCTCCTCCATCTAGCCCAGTGGCCGCCCAATGTCTCTTACCCAAACCAAAGCCCTGAACCCCAGCAGCATCACCCAAACTAGACAACCAGTCCCTTGGTCTGGTTAACCCCAAGCTAAACAACTGGCCTTGTGTCTTTGGCACCCCAAATGAGAAAACCAGACCACAAGGCTTGGACACTCCCATAAAGTCCACCAGATCCCCAATTTCTGTCACTCTGAACTAGTAATTGAATGCTCAGTCTGTCATCTCAAACCTTAAAGTTTTGGTGACTTATCCCAGAAATTAGACTACCATTCTGTCACCCCAAAAGAGACTAGGCCCCACTTCTGATACTCCTAAAGAAACTCCAGGACTATTAGCTTTGGTCACCCCAAAACCAGACAATCAAACTGCAGTCTGTCACCCCAAACTAGACCGTAGAATCCCAGCCCCCTCACCCCAACCATGACAAAAATCCTAGTCTCTGACACCTTAAATAAATCCAGTCCCTGTCACTTCCAACCAGAAGAGTCCCTAATCTGTCACTTAAAATTTGAGAAATAGTCCCACTGTGTTATTAACACCAAACTCGACAGATTTTTCCCCAAACTAAACAAATGATCCTCCCAGTTACTGTCACTTCAAGCTAAGCAATGAGACACCCCCCACAATTTCTTTTGTCCCAAATTACATAACAGGACTCACAGGTTCTGTCACCACCAACTAGACAGCGTTGGTGCCTCAAGGAAACCACCCCAATCACGTCGCCTACAGCCAAGGGGACACCCAACATTGTCATCCCAAACTAGGACCCTGGACCCCCAGTGTCATCACCTCAAAGTTGCCACCTAGAAACCCAGACCTCAAGAATTCCCTTCTCGGGGTGGCCAGATGGCTCAGTTGGTTAGAGCATAAGCTCTGAAAAGGGTCACCGGTTCAATTCCCACCTGGGCCAGTGAGCTGCGCCCTCCACAACTAGATTGAAAAAAATGAGCTGCTGCTAAGCTGCTGGATGGGAGGCCAGATGGCTCAGCTGGTTAGAGCACGAGCTCTTAACAACAAGATTGTTGGTTCAATTCCCGCATGGGATGGTGGGCTGCACGCCCTGCAACTAAGATTGAAAAATGGCGACTGGACTTGGAACTGAGCTGCGCCCTCCACAACTAGACTGAAGGACAACGACTTGGAGCTGATGGACCTTGGAGAAACACACTGTTCCCCAATATTCCCCAATAAAATTAAAAAAAAAGAATCCCCTTCTCTGTCACCCCAAGCTAGATAAGTGACCACTGATCTCTGTCACCTCAAAGTTGGTAACAGATCCCCAATTTCTATTACCCCAGCTGTCTATTCCTATTACCCCAGGTGACTCCAGCTGTCACCCCAAACAAGACAACCAGATGCCCAGTCTGACACCCAAAATGAGGTACAGTCACTCCCTGGCTCTGTCACTCTACACTGGACAACTGGATCCCTTGTCCCTGTCACCCCAAACCTGGGCCTACAGTTTCTTTAATCAAGTCAATACTAGATACACAATCTGTCACATCCAACTAGACCCCCAGCCGGTCACCAAAATAGACAACCAGACTTTTGGTTTCTGTGCCCTCAATTAAACACCAAGCCCCAGTTTCTGTTACCCTAAGACAAACCTCTCAACCCCAAGGTCATTCAGAAAAGGATGGGAAAATGGATCCCCAGTCTTGACCACCCTGTATGGAAGCTTCTGGTCTCAGCCTCTCAATAACTCAACACCAGAATTGGGGATGTGTAGTTAGTCACCCCCAGATTAGGCCTCTGGACTGAGTCTCAAATTCCCATTGCCCCCCAGCCCCAAGCTGCTGACATCTTCGTTCAGTGATCTCAGTCCCACGTCCCTGGGCCCCCAGCCTCAGTCACCTCCAACAAGGCACTTGACCATATGCATTCTAGGGCCAGCAGCAGAGACTGGACCTAGTGACCACTCACCGCTATGGGCATGAAGACTGTCTCCCCTAGGAACAGTGGTATCTGCATCAACAGACAAAACGCTCTCTGCTACCCCCAAATTGGCACTGGGATGCTAGTCTTGAAGTAGAGCCAGGTGCCTGCCTCTGAGCCTCGCACCCAGGGCTCAACTCCCAGGAGGAGTGCAGCTCTAGCTCCCTCCCTGGAAGCCAGGAGGCACTTTTCCGCCCTCTGGTGGTTGTCACTGGAAGCGCACCCCTGGTAACTGTCTAGGACCAGTGTGGACCCACACACGCCGGCCTCCTGGTCTTCCAGAAGCCTGGTCATCCTTGCCTGCTCCCTCCCACTCAGCTCCCATGCAGGTCAGTCACCAAGCCCCGACCCTCCTCCTGTCTTCCCTATCACCCCAAATACCTCTTACCTCTTGACGCAGTGATCTCAATCCCAGGTCCCTGGGTCCCTGGCCACAGTCACTTCCAAGAAGGCACCTGAGTGTATGCACTCCCGGCCCAGCAGCGGGCCTTCCGTGCCCCTCCTCTCCATTCCATGTCCCTGCTTCATCTCCTCCAGCTTGGCTTAGTCTCTCTGGTCTCACTGTCTCCAGCCCATCCCCACACGCCCCCAAAGGGATACTTCTCACGTTCACATCGATTCTGTTCCCTCCCCTGCTCAAAACCCTTCCTAGTTCCACATGACCTTAAGCTAAAATTCAAAGACCTCACCATGGTTTGCAGGTCCTACCTGATCTGGCCCCTGACCTTCTCCCCACCAGCGTCTCCTGAGGCTGTCCCCTCACTCCAAAGGACGCCTTGTCACTGAGCAGGTCCGACCTCAGGGCCTTTGCACTTGCTGGTCCTGAGAACCTGGAATCCTCTTCCCCCATCCCTCCAAGGGACAATCTCCTTATTGCCCAGCAAGGCCCCACCTCCCTGATCTAAGTGAGCTCCTGCCCTTCTCAATTACTCTCTAGCCTAACCCAATCCCGTTTTATTGGCTTCAGAGTGCTTTTCACTGTCTGAGTTACCTGGTGTTGGTTTGATTGGTGTATCGCACCTCTCACCTTGAATGGGAGCTCTGAAAGGGCCTGGTCTGTTTGCAGCCCTGACATTTCCCCAGCATCTAAGCTAGCGTGTCCAGTAGAAACGGAAAACAAGCCACAGATATAACTTTACGTTTTCTACTTAATTACATTTTTTAAAGAAAATGATTTAAACCTGTATATCTATTATCCTTTTAACACACAATGAATATAAAAATTGATTGAGACATTTTATGTTCTTACACTACTAAGTCTTCGAAATGTGGTGTGTATTTTCCCTCACAGTATGTCTCAATTTGGACCAGCCATGTTCAAGTGGTCACCATATGTGACAGAAGGATTCCAGAACACCGGGTGGTCAGTGGGTACTCACTCGGTAACCCTTGCCGAATGAACGATATGAAACGGTGAGTTTTGATGACATGAGGTTGGGGAGGCCATGCCTCTGCTTGGGACACCAGCTGTAGCTCTTCCCATGGCTGGCCTGTGTCCCTCAGGCCTCCTCAGAGAACCCTCCCGATCAGCCCCACATGAAGTAGTTTTTCAGGCCCTCTTTGTCACCTTACTTTGTTGTTGTATCTGCCTAGGGCTTTCCCTACCAGGTGTATTTCTCTTTTGTCAGCATTTTCACATGGCAATCCTCACATTACAATGAAATGCAAATTGTGTCCCTTTCACCTCACTGAGTAAAAACCAAAGTCCCACCGAAGCCTGCAGGTCTCCCACTCTCCTCCAGCTTATCTGCTCTGGCCACCCTGGATCCTAACCTCTCAGACCTCCAGGCACACTCATCTCTGGGCCTTGCACCCACTCACTGCTTCCTCTACCCAGGACATTCTCCCTCCCAAGGACCTGCAGCTGCTCCCTGGCTCAATCGAGAACTTTCTCTAGATACATAGTAGACCTGAGACCCCTGTCCTTAGAGAGGCCTGCTTGCACAGCTGGCCCTTGGCTGGCATCTGGGGTGGCTGGCGTTGTCTAAACTGTGCAAAGGATACTGTTTTCACAGGAATACCTGCTTTCCTCCTGGGAATCTGGAGTTTTGGTCCATGCTAGATGGAGGGTACTTTTGTGGCTAACCCCCAATAAAAAGCCTGGGCACTGAGTCTCTAATGAGCTTCCCTGGCAGACATTTCACACGTCACGACTCACTGCTGGAGGATGTAAGCACGTCCTATGTGACTGCTGGGAGAGGACTCTGGAATGCTTATGCCCGATTTCCTCTTGATTTCGTCCCATGTGCCTTTTTCCCTTGCCGATTCTGCTTTGTATCCTTTCATAATAAAACACAGCTGTGAGTCCAACTGAGTCCTCCTAGCAAATCAAACAGGGGGCTGGCCCGGGGGACCCTTGGCACAGTTTTCTTCCCCAACTCTTTTCTCCGCCTTGGCACTTACCACCATTGCCATCCTGTTTTAGTTATTTATTGTCTTCCCCTCACCGTGTGTCCCCCTCTGTCCCAGCACCCCAGCATTACCCCACACAGACCCACAGTTCCTGGGAGCTTATGTGCTGAATGACAATTACAACAGCTTTATTTCCAAAGCTGGTTCCCTCCCTGGACTTGTGACGGGAAGGGGGCCGTTGGCTGGAGCAGCAGAGCCGTGCGGGACAGGGGTGAACAGGGATGGGGCAGCTGGCTCGGGAGGCTGGACACCTCACACCGGCTCCATCTGCAGCTCTTCCCCGTCCACGGCCTCGATCTGGTGGAAGGCAGCATGGGAGCCAATGACCACGAGGGTGGCTCCTGCAAGAAAATGGACAGTTCAGGGCCTTGCTCCCTCACCTGGCCCCCACTACCCACCCCCGCTACCCAGACCCTGTACTCACCCAGGACCCAGAAGACAGCAGAACCTGCACCAGCCAGCCAGAAGAAGGGAAAGGAGACGGACCCAGCAAGAGCATACTGATGGGCAGGGCTCACCTCTCGGCCTGGGGGCAGACAGCATTGGGGCAGTTGTTCAGACACGTGTGCCCTCTCCCAGAGTAATCCCGGATGCCCCCCAACAGTCTGATGTCACAAGCTCTTGGGAGCCTTAGGATCATCCAAACTCATGCCAAGGCTCTCCAAGTCCTGGCCCCACCCATTTCTCCAATGCCCCACTGTCTGCCAGGAGTCTCAGACTGGTAGCCCAAGGCCAAGTCTGACCTATGGAAGTTTTTTTTTAAGTCTGTACAATATTCCCCAAGAATTTGATTAGTGGCTAACAGAGAAACTGAATGATTTCACCTAACAATAGATTTCCGGTTTCTTGTGGCAGAGTAAAATTGGGTCTGCAGGCCGGAGGGGGCTGCAGCAGCTGAAGCCAGGTAGTGACTGCTTGAGGAGCTCCCTCCATGCCCTGTGCTTGCCCACCATGCCTCTCCACCAGCCTACTTTTGTCATGTCCATAACTTGCAGACCCTTGAAGGACTGTCTCAGGACTACCTGCTTATCAGATCCCAATTCCTCCCTATGCTCACTCCAAACCTTGAGCGTGCCCTAGGTGGGGAATATTTGGTGCCAGTCTGGGACCATATGGGCCACAGGCCTCAGCTTCCCTCTCTGAGAAGTCCCAAGATCTTTCTGGTCCCACCCAAGAAGCAGGACAGAGGACGGGGACAGATCTAGGCCAGTGTAAGATCGCCACCTGCTGTCTACTATGGATACCTGCAGCTGGTGTTTTCGGTACAAGTCAGGGAGGAGAGAGGGGAGGAGTAGATTTAAGGGACAGCATCTAGGCGGAGAGTGAGCTCTAGGGTATCTCATTCTAGGTTTGGGGAATAGCAATTTGGGTGGCTGAGGCTGGTGGGAGCATCTAGTGCGTCTGAGATTTTAAGGGACCAAGTTTGGGGGATCTAGTGTAGATGTAGGTTTAGGAAGACTTAGGTTTGGGATGTAAGGCTTTTGTTCCAAGAGACCAGAATTTGAAGGATCACAGCTGCATCTGGGCAGGGGATTTCTCACCAAAGAGCACAAACTTCGACTGCAGCGTGCGCAGGTAGAGGATGTAACAGGCACCAAAGAAGACGGCCAGAGCCACCAGCAGCATGGGGGACGTCATCCTGGAAGAGGGCAGGGAAGCATTCGTCAGGCAGCTGCGGCTGGCACTGCCAGGGGGACGGACCCTGAACTTCTACACCGGCGGGTGGCAGGCTATGTATGTCCTTGAGACCAGGCAAGTTCAGCTGACATTTGGTCACACTGCGTCCTGGTCAAGCTGATGGGGGAGACCTGGCCCTTCGGTGAGTCTGGCAGAGCTACCCCATGGGGACCATGCCTGGCCAGGGAGAGGAGGGGCTGGCCGCTGAGGGCGGGGCCGACCAGTGCAACTTGGTGGGGGCGGGGGCGGGCGGAGAGGCACTCACACGCAGTACAGGATGAGGCCCAGGAACACGAACACATAGTTGCTCTGGTAGTACTCCACGTTGCGTACAAGGCGCTGACACAGCTCGCCCAGGTTGCGGGGCCTCGAGAAGCGCCGCTGGTCCACGAAGGTGCCCCAGGGCCGGATGGTCGCGCGGTGCCGCTCCAGCCACTCACGGCCCGCGCCGGACGGGATCAGTTTCGGCAGCAGGGTCCTGGCGGGCGGGGCCAGGTCAGCGGTAGACCAAGACCCAGGCGGGACCTCCAGCAAGAGCGGGGATGCAGCAACCCAAACCCCGGGGTTCTGCGGGTGTGCGGAGGGGGCGGGGGAGGGAGGGGTAAGGGTCTGAGGCTCCTGGATCCCAGGGGAAGAGGGGGCCGAGGGCCCAGGCTCCAGAGTCCTCGAAGAGAAAACCAGGGGCCTAGACTCTAGTCTCTGGGGATCCAGATTCCTGGGACCCGAGGGAGAAGGGGGCAGAGGACCAGAACTGCCGGGTCTCAGTCCTGGGAGCTAGAGTAGGCTTGCTTACGTGGCGCTTAGCCCTTCCGCCTCGGCATCCTTTTGTTGGTCCTTCTCCGCCGCCATGTCTGCGTCGTGAGGGGTAGAACAGCTGTAACAAGCCCTGAGCCCCGCAGACCCCTCGGGACCGGCAAGAGCTGGGCCGCAACCAGCTGAGCGGACGTGGCGCCTTTCGGAAACCGTGGCGGGCGGGAGTTCTGTCGCTGAGCACTGTGGGAGTTGTAGTCCTGATGCTGTCGGGAAGGGTGGGCGCCATGATGGTGGTCTGGCTAGCAAAGCACATTCGGGAAATGTAGTCACATAAAGCGACAATGAGAGCCTCTAGGCATTGTGGGAATTGTAGTTTCAGAAACCGGGCGTGTGGCGTCGCGGAAAGTGGGTTGTCACGAATGGGCTTTACAGGAGCTCTAAAGGCGAAAGCAAGTGTTAGGTATTCTCTCTCGTGCAGTGCACAATGGGGACCGTGTAGAGCTGTCGTTCTGGCTCTAGAGGGCATAAGAAACACCTGGAGAGCTTGATAAAACACTAGATAAAAATTCTGATTTAGCAGATTGGGGTGGGGCCCATTCATAGATAGGCTTTTTTTTTTTTTTTAAATTGGGGAAGGGGAACAGGACTTTATTGGGGAACAGTGTGTACTTCCAGGACTTTATCCAAGTCAAGTTGTTGTCCTTTCAGTAGTAGATGTGATGGGTGCAGCTCAGCTCCAGGTCCAGTTGCCAGTTGCAGGGGGCGCAGCCCACCATCCCTTGTGGGATGAGGAATTGAACTGACAACCTTGTGGTTGAGAGCCCACTGTCCCATGTGGGAATCAAACCAGCAGCCTTCAACTTTACAAAGCACGGAGCTCCAACCGCCTGAGCCCCCGGGCCAGCCTCTAGATAGGCATTTTAAATAAGTACCTAGCTGCTGCTGCTGCTGCTGGTGTATGGACCATATTTTGAATAGTGAGACTCTAGAGAATTCGTGGGAATCTATTCCTTCCTCAAGAGACAGGCTAGTGAGAGGGCCATGGTTGCTGCAAAACTCCCTGCTCAATCCTTGGGCTCTCAGGGATAAATGGTTTAGGACTAGGAACCTAGAGACACCCCTCCCCATTTGGATGGGAAGAAGGGAAGTTGGGAAAGGAAAAGGGTTGAGAACATTTAAAAGAGAATTTTTTAATGAAAATCCAGGCTGTGTTGACCTTGTCACCTCCCTGAACCTCAGTGTCTTCATCTGGACAGTGAGGATCCTGATGGTACCACACTCAAGGTGTTACGACGATTCAGTTACATGGTCCCAGTAAAGTGCTTGAAAGAGTCGTGATACTTTGCAACTGCTCGATAAGTGGGAGTGGGTGTTATTGCTTCTATATTATCATGAATGTTACGACTATTTCTAGAGTTCAGCCTTTTTGAGTTTAACAGTAATGTATTAGGGGCTGCTGGCCTGTATTAGGGAATGCCCCAGAGTGGCTGGCGTCTCAGGCTGGGGCCTTTCTTTTCCCTAGTTCCCACAGCACTAGGTTTTCTGTCTTTGCCCCTGCCCTTGCCACCGAGTTGTAGGAAAATGACTGGCATTCTAAAGGGGTGCACAGAAAAGCCTCAAGAATGTGTGTGGAAGTGTTGGGAAGCCTCTGCTCGCTTTCATGAACCGAGGGCCTAATTTTCCAAGGCTGGATGGGGCTGAAGAAGAAGTCCCACATGGGATATCCAGGCAACCCATAACCCCAATTTTTGTCTTCCAAGGTTCACATCCCTTTTAGATTTGGGCTTTGAGGCCTGGGACATTCCCAGGAGGTGGGGTAGATGGCCCCTGCCAAAAGGGCTGGTGGAGCAATAAGCAGGGAGGCCCCTTGGGAAGGGCCAAGCTGAAGCTGAATGAACCACACTTTGAAAATCAGTTGTCTCATTACTGTTTATTTCCACTTTGTCAGCCCCAGACTTTTAATAGAGTCTTGTTCAGGTTTCCCACTTGGGTCCAGCTTGGCTTTAGGAAATAAATGGCGGATGGCGAGTGCACACTTAGCTCAGAACATTAATGGGGAGCAGCACCTGAGTTCAGAGGTCACCTGTGAAAGAGCCCCCAAGAAGATGAATCTTGAGGAGCAGAGAGTTGAAAGCACAGGTCCAGCTGCCTCCTCCCATGGCCAACCTTGGGAAATTTGGGTTTGACTTTTGTTATGAGAGCTATTGGATTTCCTTATAGGAACGCAGTGGAAATGATTTTACTCCATACCCCACCAGTACTTGTTCTGAGCAGAGGACATAACGGGCAAAGGTCTGGAGGTGTCGAACAGCATGGGCCATGGATGGTGGGGTCCAGAGGCAAGGACATTGTGGGAGGGGCCCCCTGAGTGGAGTATGGTGGGAACTTTGAATCAGGGGATTTGGAGAGTTGGGGCCTTGTCCCACAGACAATGTGGGAGAGAAGTCCTTAAAACAGGGATTGTGGAAGAGGGAGCCCTAAGGTAGAGATATTGTGAGAGATGGGAGGATCCCTCAGACAAGAGGGTGGTAGGAGATGGGGTCCGTGAGAGAGGGGACCTGTGGCAGGTGGGCCTGAACCAGGGGGATGATGGGAGGTAAGGGGGTACCGGAGAAGACTATGAGAGATGGGCCCCGGCCCTGTAGTCCCTCCAGCCTGAGGCCTCCTTCCTGCCTCTTGGATCCCCAGAAGAAGAAGAGCTGGGAGGGTAAGAAGACCCTAGCATAGACAACCAGAAACCTGGGTTATATCCTTGCTGTGTGACCTCAAGGAAGTCCCTGCCCTCTCTGGGCCACTGATTGCCCACTTGTCTATGGGAGCATTTCTTACCCTGTACCCTATGAATAGTTTCTGAGGCCTCCCTAGAAGAGGTCCAGGCTCACGTAACCCCCACCCGGACCAGGCAGGCTGTGTCCTGGGCATCATGAGTAGTGCCTGGTACACATGTCCCTGCCCTTTGACTAACTGCCCCCTCAGGTTCAGGCACTCCTCCTCCAGCCATTGTCTTGTGCAGTGGACATGTGCAGACACTCATTCACACTGTGAGCTCTCGGCATGCCAGCCGCAGCCCCTCCTGACTCTCTGGGCTGTATTAACAAGGCTGCCTCAAGGGAAGTGGTGTAGCTACCCAATCAGAATGGCAAAAATTCAAAAGACTGACAATATGGAGTGTTGACAAGGAAATGGAGCAACTGGAACTTTCTTTCATGCAGTGTGGGAATGCAGAATGACACAGTATCTTTGGAAAGAGTCTGGCTGTTTCTGTTAAACATAGTCTATCCCCAAACCAGCAACCCCACTCCTAAGCATATACCCAACAGAGATGCATACATTTGTCATTACTAGAATGTTCCTATTCCTAGCAGCACCAATTGTAATAGCCCCCAAAGTGCAAACAAGTGAAATGTCTATCAACGGGAAGATGGATGAAGAAATTATGGTATAGCCACACAGTGGAATACTACACAGCAATGAAAATGAGTGGGCTACATACATGTGACAGCATGGGTGTCTGTCACACACACGACGTTGAGAACGAGAAGTCAGACACATGAGACAACATGCTGTAAGTTTTCATTTAAACAAAGTCCAAGAAAAGGCACAGCTAAAGGATGGTGACACACATCAGATCAGCCGTGGCTTCTGGGGCGGAGGGGCGCTGACTAGAAAGAAGCATAAGGGAACTTTCTGGGTGGATGGAAACGTTCTATATTGATCTGGGTGGCGGTTATACTGGTATGCCTTTGAGATTTGTGCACTTCCTGGTATGAAATTTTATCTCAATAAGAAGAGAAAATAGCACAGTGCCTTAGAACTTGGACAGCCTAGGTACAAATCCCAGATTTGTCGCCTCTCAGCTGTGTGAATTTGAGCAAGTCACTTTCCCTCTCTGTGCATCACAGCCGTGAGGATTACATGAGCTGATACCACAGAGCGCTTAGAAGAGGGCAGGGCGCAGAACGGACGGTTCAGTCGCCACCATCGTCATCACCACGGCCGTCAGATCATCGCCTCCCCACGGTCCTCCTCCAATATGAGAGCATCACGAGTCTGAGTCCCTTCCTCGCCTCTCTTCTGATCCCATCATCCTATCGCCTGGTGCATTCTAGTTGTTCTCACTCTTAACTAACTTTGGTTTGGTCTAAAACTCCATGATTTCATGACCCCGAGACTTCCAGGCCGGTGCTGGCGAAATTCCTGGTTGGGCAAATCCCCCAGCTCCATGTACCAGCACAGGGAGACCATCCCACCCACACCTCCGGTCCAGAAAGCAAGCACAACACACACACCGCTTCTCTCTCCCCACTGATATATTTGATAATTGTCCAGAACCAGAGATGGCATCAGCCGGGGTCGGGGGAGGTCGACGGGGAGTAAAAAAGAGCCCAGGGAGGGGACTCGGAGGTAGGGGTGAGGAGAGGGAGAGGAACAGAGTCACAGAAAAGAGAGGAGAAAGGCGGAGGCAGGGGGCGGGGAGAGAAGCTAGCCAGGGGAAGAGACAGGGAGGGGACAGGAGATATTTTGAGGGGGTAGGGCCAAGGTGGGGGCCCTGGGGAGAGAGGGCCCCTCCCCCAGAATACAAAATGAGGGTCCTGAAGGGGGCTGTCCTGGGCTTCAGGGGCGAGGGAAGAGACGGGCGAGGCGGTGGGGTTGAGGTCAGTAATAGGTTTCCTTCTCCACCCAACCTGGAGAGACAAAGGAAGAAAGAATCAGTGGAGAGAAGCACAAGGACAGAGAGAAAGAGAATTAGAGAGAGAGAACGACACAGGAAGAAACCACAAAGCACAGACAGGTGGAAAGACAAGAGGAGGCCCAGAGAGACAGGAAGAGAGAAGAGTTGGAAAGGGAAGGGAGAAATAACACAAAAGGGAGATGGCGAGACAGAGAGAAGTTAGCGTCAGGCAAGTCACCACAGTGCTTCCCTGCCCCCCAGCTGCCCCAGCCTGTCTCCCTAGCCTGCCCTCTGCCCCGGTAGCCCTCTCACCCCCAGGGTTCCTGCGCAGGATGAGTTTGCGGATTTCATCATAGACAAAGATGAGGAAGCTGTAGGGGAAGGCACAGAACCACCAGCTGGGCCTGCAGAGATGGGACAGAAAGAGGGCGTCAGTGTGGGGCCACGAAGGGGACAAGAGGCAGTCCCAGAGGACAGGAGAGGCTCCAGGGCAGGGGTGGAGGCAGAGAGGGGGCGGGTTCCTGGATCCCTTCTGCCCACAGGCAAGGGGTGCCCTGGCCGTGGCTGTGGGCTGGGGTCTGCAGAGTGCCCACTGTGGATGTCCCACGGTGGTGGAGGCTTGGTGGCATCAGAACAGGGACTGCAGTGGGGGACACAGAGGCAGGATCCCGAGACACCAGGAGAGGTGGGGCCTGTGAAGATGTCCCACAGGGAAGGCTCCTGGGAGGCTCCTGGAGCGGTGGTGGGGGTCCTGGAGGTGGCGAGGGACACTCACTTGAGAGGGTACATGCGAAGGGCCACGTCCATTCCAGGGCAGTAGGACAGGAAGGCAGCGAGGGCTGTCTCCTCAAACAACCCAAAGATCAGGATCTTGTTCCTGGAGGCAGACAGGGCTGGAGCCAGGGAACCTGACCGGCACCCCCACCCACAGAGACAGAAGCACACCCGAAGGGAGACGGAGAGACAGCCAACGGACAGACATGGAGACACAACGAGACGGAGAGGCCAAAACGGATCCAGCAAGATCCGTTACGCAGAAAGATACAGACAGAAAGACGGAGAAGCGACAGACACACAGGCAGGCGGGGACATAGACAGGTAACGCAGGTCTGGAGAGGGACCCAGTGAGTGACACCACACACGTACACGGGGGGCGGGGGAGAGACAGAGACTCTAACACAGCCGTGAGCACTTGAGAGAAAAGCCAACTCAGAGACAAAAACTGACACATGGACACGGAGGGGGGCAGATGGGGCCCTCACTTCATGCCCTGCTGGAAGACCGAGTTTCTGCGTGTCTTGCAGATGATGAGGTCGGCCCACTGGACAACAACAATGCTCACGAAGAAGGCCGTGTGACACGTGAACTCCACCACTTTCCTCTGCTCGTACGTCTGCGAGAGCCGTGACCAGCATGCAGGACAGTAGTCAGCGTGGCCTCAGCCCGGCCCCCAGCCCGGCCCCCAGGCTCCTTGTCTGCACCCCAAGGAACACAGGGACTCTTCCCGATGGAGTCCTCCAGGGCCTCAGAAATGTCTCCCTTCTTAGGCTTATGGCCCCACAGGGAAAAGTTCGGAGATGTCCAAGGAAGGAGAGAGGTTAATGATAACCCCAGTTGTCAACCGAGAACCGGGGACCATCCCTGGGGTGGAGGGGAGTGGAAGGAGGTCGAGGACCCTGTGGGCCTCCCAAGGGGGACACACACCAGAGAACTTGGAAGGGACAGACAGACACGGGGAAGAAGGCAGGGAAGGCATCTCACCTGTTGGGGCAGAGAACATGGCCAGTGGACCCCAGGCCCACAACACGCTGGGCCAAGAGCTCCAAGACGCCCTGTGTGCCCAGCGAGGATACTGACGTGGTTGCGGGGCGGAGGGGCCAGCATAGGAAGCAGGATAGCTTGCCTGGGACTCCTACTGGGGACAGGGCTGCAGACTGGGAGCCCCGCCATGCGGTGGGCCAGCCCCACTCACCCACTGCTGCCCATAACTGTCCTCAAGGTCATTGACGGTGCGGTCGTCCCAGTTCAGCCGGATACCCACCAGGTTGCCGGGCAAGAAACCGTTTTCGGCCAGGATCACAAAGTAGGAGAAGAAGCCACCTAGAGCCTGGATCATTCCTGGGAAGAGGAGAGAAGGGAGATGAGGGAGAGGCTTGGGTGGGGGCCGGCAGCCAGCGTAGGGCACATCTGGGGTCCCTTGAGATCTCCACAAGGAGTCCTCTTGTCTGACCATCACCCAGGGCTGGGCTCCCAGAAGGCAATTTGAGGGTGTTACCTGGTCGCAAGCACCTGAGATGGGTCTCTGGGACAGGAGCCTCGCGGAGAGGGCTCTCCCCAGATGGATAACCTGTGGCTTCCTCCCACCTGACCCAGGCCATCCTGAACATCAAGAAATCCCTGAGGACCCTCAGGCTTTAATCTGACAGGCACCTTATGCAGGAATGACCTCCACGGCCTGTGAACACCGCCATGAAGCTTCTGTTTGCTGGGACACTCCCAGTGACGGGAGCTCAGTCCCTCTAATGCTCTGAATACTTCAACTCTAGCAGCAGGTGGAGGAGGCAGAGAGGGTGGGCTCACTGCTGCCCTCAGAGAGCTCTCAGGCTGGTCTCGTCCTGGATCGTCGATGTGGGGGAAGCAGTGGGCTCTACAGTGGCCAGCCTGAGCCAAGCGTGACCTGTGTCCCATGTGCTTCCTGGGTGCACCCCCCTCCAGGCCTGTCCTCCACCGTGGTGACCACCGCCCACCTGCAAGTCATTCCTTCTAAAGCTCCAGCACCAAGTTCTACTCCACTCACTCAGCACAAGGTTTCTGAGTGCCTGCAGTGGGCCAGGCACTGCTCTAGACCCTGGGCATCCAGCCATAATGGCGACAGGGTCCCCAGGTCCTCACCAATCTGCCCATAGGCCATGCTGATGAGCCTCTCGTTGACCAGCTTGTCAGTGCGTGGATTCCTGGGCTGTCTCTTCATGATGTCACTCTCGGCAGCCTCATATGCCAATGAGATGGCAGGGACCTGGGCAGGAGAGGTCAGGTGAGCTGGGGATAGGGGGCCCCTGCCCTCCCGGGGCCTGGGGTGGCGGGGGCTCACCATGTCGGTGCCCAGGTCAATGCAGAGGATGGTGATGGTGCCCAGAGGCAGGGGGATGTTGGCCATGATGAACAGTAGGAAGGGTGTGATCTCCGGGATGTTGCTGGTCAGCGTGTAGGCAATGGACTTCTTCAGGTTGTCGAAGATCAGGCGGCCTGCGGCACAGGCAGGCTCAGGGCTCCCTGCTGCCTCGGCCCCTTCCCCGCCCAGTGTACGTATCCTTTCCAACCCATCCCCTCACCCTCCCGCCTTCCCACGTGAATGTCCAACCACGTCGCCCCATTCATCCACTCTTGAAATACAACCACTTTGGAAGCCCATTTGGCGGTCTCTATTAAGGTTAGACATCCCCTTCCCTACTGACCCAGTAACCCTGCTCCTAGGTTTATACCCAAGAGAAACCAGTGCTTACGTCCACCGAGAATCAAGTGCATGAATATTCACCACAGTGATAGTCACAATAGCAAGACACAAAACTGACCCCAATGTCCACCAACAGGGGAGTGTAGAAGTAAGCCATGGTCCCTCCATATGGAATACCACTGAGCAAGGAAAAGGAATGAACTATGTCACACCCAATTCTGTGGCTGCAGCTCAGAGGTTATGTCGAGTGAAAAAAGCCATCTACAAAAACATTCATATCACATGATTCCATTTAGATGAAATTTGAAACTAATCTATGGTGCCAAAGGTCAGGACAGTGGCTATTTCTGGGAGGGTGGATATAGACTGGAGGGGACCTGATAAGACCCTGATGGGGGTTTGCCAGTGTTCCCTCTCTTGAGCAGGGTCCGGTGGTTGCATGGATGTGTACGTGTGTAAGAAGTCCTGGAGGTGCCCAACTTAACGTATGTATGTCATAGCCCAATAAAAATTCAATCAGTAAAGTGTGCATAAAGTCAAAAGAAACTAAAGATGAATGCAGCCATCCCTCCCCCCATGTGCTGATAGACATGAGCAGCAAGATATGTCATTAAGAAGGAGCAGAAAGAAGGGCTGCACGCAGGTATGGATGGTTTGATCACCTTTGAAAATAAGATGTTTAGGTGTTCACACCTGCTATTTATTCACTTTCCCTCTAATGCATGCACTGCTCTCCACAAACGAGTGGTGTCTCATCCTAAAACAGTTGTGGATGAAACAATGCCTTAAATGTGCTCAAACGTGATCCAAGTGTGTGTAGTGGGGGTTGGGGCATTGAAACAAGACCAGCATGCACTGGTAATTGTCCAAGCTGGGTGATGATAACAGCGGGGAGCGAACCATGCCATTCTCTCCGCTGTGGGGTATACCTGCAATTTCCCCTCCTGGAAGTTAAACTTTGTTTTTGTCACTCCAGAGAAGCCTTCTTTGTCCACCCTATCTAGGTAGGATCCCCATTATTATCTGTGATAGCACCCCGCTTGCTTTCTTCTTAGCACTTGACACAGTTTGTAATTATGCATTTATTTGTTTGTGAACTTAAGGCTGTCTTTTCCAGCATCTGGAAGGCAGAGACCATGTCTGCTCTGCTCACAGCTGAGCACAAGGTAGGAGCCTAATAAATGTCTGGAAGGCGAGAACACGCGTGTCCGTGAGTATGAGCTTTGCATATGCAGAGATGTCTGGGAGGTAAGAAAGGGTTAAACCTGGTTTCCTCTGGGAGATAGGAGACAAGGGATAACCACATTTAATTTGTCACTTTAGGCTCCGCTTGAATTCTTTTATCAGGCATTAGTTTTTACACCAGGGACATTTCAAAGGGGAGAGAAAGTGGAAGAAAATGCACTGCAGCCTCAGTAGTGAGGATTTCTGGACTGTGAGGCCATGTGTAATTCCAGTTTTCTTCTTCATGTTTTTCTACATTTTCTACACTTAGCATGAATTACTTTGAGGATCAGAATAAAATTAAGTGTGAACAAACCCCATCTGTGGCCGCATCAAAGCCTGGAAGGAAGCGGTGCCTGGGCTGTGTGGCCTGGGCTCCGGGCGACCCCTTCACCCACCCTGGTGGCCTTTGCACGCTCTGCTTCCTCCACCTGAATCTCCTCTCCCTGACACCACCTATGTGAAAATGCCAATATGGCCTTTGGGACTCTGCAGCGAGCCCTGTCCGTTCTCAGATGCTTCCTTGCCCTCGACCCCAGGCTGGGTGAGAGCTCTTGGGGGACCCTCCATTCCCGTGGTTGCACTTACAAGTATTTTTAAAATGCTTTCTGAGTCTGCCTCATCCACCAGACTGACCCTGCGCTAGGCAACGCTGAGACCCAGAAATGCATCAGCTCAGTCCTGCCCCTGGAAGTCCCCGTTGCGGGCCCAGTGGGATTCTGGGGTCTCCCCGCTGTGCATCCAGCTGCAGCCTGGCGTGCACCCCTTGCCCTTCTCTGACCTTGTGCAGAGACCTCAGTCCCCAGGGTCACCTGGCCACTCACCCTCCTCCACACCCGTGACAATGGAGGCAAAGTTGTCGTCCAGCAGAATCATGTCTGCTGCCTGCTTGGAGACGTCAGAGCCGGCGATGCCCATGGCCACCCCAATGTCAGCCTTCTTCAGAGCAGGGGAGTCGTTCACACCATCCCCAGTCACAGCCACGATTGCACCCTGCAAGGAGAGGGGGTGAGAAGAATGCCCAGAGGCCTGCCCAGCCCCCTCCTCCCAGGGACCCCAGCCCCAGCCCACCTGTCTCTGACAGCCCTCTACAATAATGAGCTTCTGCTGGGGAGACGTGCGAGCAAAGACAATCTCTGTGTGGTTCTGCAGGATCTCGTCGATTTGCTCAGAGGTGAAGTCTTTGAGGTCAGTGCCATGGATCACACAGGCCTTGGCGTCCCTGGGACGAGCAGAGAGTGGTCAGGATGTGTGGGGAGTGGCACAGGGACAGAGAGCCAGGCAGGCCAGCTCCACGGACGGGAGAGACAGAGGACCAGGCTCTGAAGCTAAGGCTTGGGGAGGCTGAATGACTTGCTCAGTCACACAGCCTGTGAATGGCAAAGCTGGGACACCAGGCTGCCCGTCCTCACACGAGGAGGCGAAGCAGGACCCAGGCGCCGAGTCAACAAGAGGCCCACAAGGGAGGGGAACCCGCCATCCTCAGGGACAGAGTGTTGAGCCAGCAGGTGGCGCTCACCGGGGGTTGACCTGGCTGACAGGAATGTTGAGCCGGGCAGCGATGTCCTCCACGGTCTCGTTGCCCTCGGAGATGATGCCTACACCCTTAGCAATGGCCTTTGCGGTGATGGGGTGATCACCTGTGACCATGATGACCTGCGGGCATTGTTTGGGGTGGTCCAGTCTCCCTGCTGGCCCCTGGAGCGCTGGCCCTGCCTCCCCCAGCTGCCCCAGGCCACACCTTGATGCCTGCACTGCGACACTTGCCCACTGCATCGGGGACGGCTGCCCGGGGCGGGTCGATCATGGACATGAGGCCCACGAAGCAGAGGTTGTCCGTTGTGAAGTTCACGTCGTCACAGTCAAAGGCAAAGCCCTTGGGGAACTGCTCCTCGGGCAGGTAGTAATGGCAGAAACCTGGTGGCAGGGATAGGGCAGGACATGAGGGCTCCAGCCCCCAGCCTCTGTGCCTCTGGCCCCACAGCTCCTGGCCATCTGGTTCTGGCAGTCAGCTCCCAGTCAACCGGACAGTCAGCGACATTCATTTCCTAAAGATGCCATATTCATTCATTCATTCATTCATTCATTCATTCATTCATTCATTTATTCATTCATAGTGCATTCTGGGAGGCCCTATTCTGAGCAGGCTCTGAGCGGCATCACACCCTTTATCCCAAAGGGGCCCCCAGAGCTGGCCCAGCCCCTGCCCCAACTTGGCCCCAACTCAGTCCCTCCTGTGACACGCACCCAGCACACGCTCGCCCAGGCCACCGAGCTCAAGGTAGGCATTCTGGAAGGCCTCCTTCATCTCCTCGTCCAGCGGCTGCTCCTTGCCCTGCAGCAGGATGGTGGCACAGCGGTCCAGGATGCGCTCGGGAGCGCCCTTCATCACCAGCAGGTACCGGTTGTCATTGGGGTCCTCAGTCTCATGGATGGAGAGCTGTGGACAGAGCGGAGGACAGGCGTGCCTGAGCCTCGCAGGGGCCTGGAGGCTGCCCACAGAGGGCCAGGGAGACAGAGGACCCCTGCTCTGCCCAGAGCCGTGGGTGCCAGGACAGACAGCTCCCCTAGAGGGTGTTGCCCGAATCTCTCTACGTAAGAGAACATCTGTTTCTCAGAGTCTCTCGCAGAGGTCTGTGCTCACCCCTACCTGTTTCAGGCTTTCTGTCTCACAGATAGTTCTGCCTTTTCTTCTGTCTCACAGAACTCTCGCCGACCTTAGGACATGTACCTCTCTCCCTGCCCTCTGCCTCAGCTGACTCCTTATCCCACGTTTGACCCATGAACACATCTGGTCGGTTCACCTCTGAAACACACTCAGATTCTGACCTCTTCTCACTCCCTGCCTGCAAGCTTCCTTCTGGCCATCACCACCTCACACTATGTCCCGATTTCGGCCCTCCCACACCATGGCATTTCCTCCCCATAGCAGCCAAGAGGACCCTTTCAAAAACGTGAGTCTGGGCCGGCCGGGTGGCGCAGGCGGTTGGAGCTCCATGCTCCTGACTCCGAAGGCTGCCGGTTCGATTCCCACATGGGCCAGTGGGCTCTCAACCAAAAAAATAAATAAACAAACAAATAAATAAATACATAAATAAATAAACAAAAACGTGAGTCAGTGGGAAGTGGTGCAGCCACTTTGGAAAACAGACCAGCAGTTCTCCAAAAGATTAATTGTAGAGTTAGCATATGACCCGACAATTCCCAGGTATACACCCAAGAGACATGCAAATTATGTCCACACAACTTGTACGGGAATGTTCCCAGCAGCCTTATGCATGGCAGCCAATAGGTACAAACAAAATGTGGTCTATCCATATAACGGAATATTATTTGTCCATAAAAAGGAACGAAGCACTGACACACGCTACGTCGTGGATGAACCTGGAAAACATTATGCTGAGTGAAAGAAGCCAGACACACAAGGTCACGTATTATATTGATTCCATGTATATGAAATGTCCAGAATAGACAAATCCACAGAGACAGAAAGTAGATTAATGGTTGCTTAGGGCGAGGGGAGAATGGGGGAGGTGGGGGCAATACCTAAGGAGTGTGGGGTTTCTTTTTGAGGTAACTAAAATGTTTTAAAATTGTGTAGATGACTGCACATATCTGTGAATATACTAAAACTACTGAGTTACACAATTTAAACCACCCATTTAAAACATACAATTCAGTAGTTTTAGTATATGGTATGTAAATTATATCTCAATATAGCTGTTTAAAAGTGTGAGTCAGGGGGAGGCTAGATGGCGCAGTGGGTTAGAGCGTGAGCTCTGAACAACAGAATTGCTGGTTCGATTCCCACATGGGCCAGTGAGTTGCACCTTCTACAACTAGATTGAAGACAACGAGCTGCTGCTGAGCCGAGGGGCAGTCTGATGGCTCTATTGGCTAGAGCGCGGGCTCTTAACAAGGTTGCCGGTTCAATTCCCACATGGGATGGTGGGCTGTGCCCCTTGCAACTAAGGTTGAAAATGGCGACTGGACTTGGAGCTGAGCTGCGCCCTCCACAACTAGATTGAAGGACAAATACTTGGAGCTGATGAGCCCTGGAGAAACACACTGTTCCCCAATATTCCCCAATAAAACAAAACAAAACTGTGAGTCAGGTCCCATATCTCCTCTGCTCAGAGCCCTCTGGTGGCTCATGTCTCCCTTCACACCCAAGTCTGGCCTGGCCTGGTACCCACTGTCCTCACCTCCCACCACACTCCCTGGCTCACTGCTTGCCACACTGGCTGCCTGGCTCTTGTTCAAACATGTCAGCATACTTCTGTCTCAAGGCCTTTGCACATGCTGTGCCTGGAACACTCTTCCCACACACACACCTGCAGGGCTCTCTCTCCCTCAGCGTGGTTACCAGCAGACATATTCTGTATTTCCTCATGCCTGTGTCACTGTCTGTCTTAGCACTAGAGTACACATTCCATGAGAGGAGAGACTTCACTCTTTCACTCACTTCTATGTACCCCCAGTGACTAAAGCACGGGCCTAACATGTGGTAGCTGCTCAAAAAAATATTTGTTAAAAGAATGAAAGATCTCTGGCTGGTTTCCAGTCTCTGCTGAAGAAATATTTTTACTCCTCTGCCCCGCACTCCAGTGAGACATTGCTCTCGCCCAGGTCTATTCTTCTCCCCGCCAGGTGGGTACCCTCAGTCCCATTTTACAGATGGTGAAACTGAGGCTCTGGGAATATTAGTAACCTGCCCAAAGCAGGAAGGCAGTGGGGCCGACCTGACCGCTACGGACATTGTAGAGAAAGTGAGGTCCAGGCCAGCTCTCGTGGAGAGTCCCAAGTACCTGGTATTTGTTGGTGGAGTTGAAGGGGATCTCGGCCACCTTCTTGTTGCGTTCCCGCATCAGCTTCACAGAGCCAGAGGATAATTCGATGCACTTCAGCAGGGCTGACTCGGAGGCATCACCAGCAACATCCCTCTGGGGAGAGAGGGCTGTCAGGGCAGAGCAGTGGGGGTTGGGCATGGGCAGGGCCAAAGCCCAGCGGGCAGCGGACCCACCTTTAGCACAGGGATGTTGTCCTGACCGCCCTTGAAGACGGCCCGATTGCAGAGTCCGGCGATGTGAGACAGGGCCACCCAGGTGTGAGAGCTCTTGTCGAACGAGGTCCCTGAAGGAGGCAGGTGTCATGGCTGGGGGGCGCCTTGGGACCAAACCCCGTCAGTCCCGCCTGGGCACACCCCCTCACCTGACTGATCCTCAGTGGTGTCGGCCTCGTGGATCTGGTTATCGAACCACATGTGCGCGACCGTCATGCGGTTCTGGGTGAGGGTCCCTGTCTTGTCCGAGCAGATAGTGGATGTGGAGCCCAGGGTCTCTACAGCCTCTAGGTTTTTCACAAGGCAGTTCTTCCGGGCCATGCGCTTGGCGGTCAGTGTCAGACACACCTGCAGGGCGCCCAAGGGCAGGCAAGTTACAGGTAGAGCCTGGCGGCAGAGTTGGGCCGGCAATATGAGGGCCAACAACTCAACTGCCCAGCCCAGGGAGAATCCTGGGTGGCCTGCGAGAGAGGATAATGTCACTCAGCAATTCTATCCCAACGTACAGACCAACAGAAAAATGCACCTCAAAAGACATGTACTGGAATGTTCGTTTATAATAGTCACAAACTGAAAACCCAGATACACTAACAGCAAAAGGGATAAATCGATTATGGAATAAAGATGGAATACTATACATCAAGGAAAAAGAACAAGCCGCAGGCAACTGCATGGATGAAGTTCAAAAACATAATGTTCAGTAAAAAAGAGCAGAAACAAGAGTTCATATTGAATTATTTCAATTGATACAAAGCAGGGAAACTATGCTCTTAGAAGTCAAGAAGGGGTTCTCCTGGGGTTGGGGGCTGGATGAGGTCTTGAGGGGGCTCCTAGGGAACTCAAGCTGGGTACAGCTGACATGGATGTGTTCAGTTTTCCCAGACTCTCAGGCTGTACATTCACGTGTACAACGCTTTGTGTGTGTATTAAATGTCCATACAAAGCCTTTGACCTAGAACAGTTTTGAATGTGCTAAAAGGGAAAATTTTGCATGATACAGCAGAATCAAGGATCAGACTAGTATTCCTATGACGGTCGCTTCTATGTACCTGAAAGGCTTACTACACACCTGCCCGGGAGGGTTGCAGAGAGCATGCTTGTGCACTGGGGCTGACGGCTGGGCACTGGGACGGGGACCATTATTTTATTTTTAACAATTTTAATGTATTCTTTAGACTTTTTACCACGAGGGTGTACTTCTTAATTTTGCAAGCTAACTTTAAAAAAGTGATAGGATTATTAGTCCTCTATGCCCTGCAGTGTTTCTCAAGGTTTTCATTTGTTTGTTTTGTTAATGAGACTGTGTCCCAGGACCCTCCTTATTGAAGATCTAGGATGCTCAGCCCTCAACGCTCAACTTGCCCATATCAAGAATATTGCAATCCAGGCCCCCAGCCCTCCTCCCTCAGACCCAGGAGCCCAGGCCCCCGGCCCCTCCTCCCTCAGACCCAGGAGCCCAGGTCCCCAGCCCCTCCTCCCTCAGACCCAGGAGTCCAAGCCCTCAGCCCCCTCCTCCCTCAGACCCAGGAGTCCAGTACCCAGCCCCTCCTCCCTCAGACACAGGGGTCCAGTACCCAGCCCCTCCTCCCTCAGACCCAGGAGTCCAGTACCCAGCCCCTCCTCCCTCAGACCCAGGAGTCCAGCCCCCGGCCCCTCCTCCCTCGGACCCAGGAGTCCAGGCCCCCGGCCCCTCCTCCCTCAGACCCAGGAGCCCAGGCCCCCGGCCCCTCCTCCCTCAGACCCAGGAGCCCAGGTCCCCAGCCCCTCCTCCCTCAGACCCAGGAGTCCAAGCCCTCAGCCCCCTCCTCCCTCAGACCCAGGAGTCCAGTACCCAGCCCCTCCTCCCTCAGACACAGGGGTCCAGTACCCAGCCCCTCCTCCCTCAGACCCAGGAGTCCAAGCCCCCAGCCCCCTCCTCCCTCAGACCCAGGAGCCCAGGTCCCCAGCCCCTCCTCCCTCAGACCCAGGAGTCCAAGCCCTCAGCCCCCTCCTCCCTCAGACCCAGGAGTCCAGTACCCAGCCCCTCCTCCCTCAGACCCAGGAGTCCAGGCCCCCAGCCCCTCCTCCCTCAGACCCAGGAGTCCAAGCCCCCAGCCCCCTCCTCCCTCAGACCCAGGAGCCCAGGCCCCCGGCCCCTCCTCCCTCAGACCCAGGAGCCCAGGCCCCCGGCCCCTCCTCCCTCAGACCCAGGATCCAGGCCCCCAGCCCCACCTCCCTCAGACCCAGGAGCCCAGGCCCCCAGCCCCTCCTCCCTCAGACCCAGGAGTCCAGTACCCAGCCCCTCCTCCCTCAGACACAGGGGTCCGGGCCTTACAGTAACAGTGGCCAGCAGACCCTCTGGGACATTGGCCACGATGATGCCAATCAGGAAGATGACAGCCTCCAGCCAGCTGTACCCGAGAATGAGGGAGAGGACGAAGAAGGAGACACCCAGGAAGACGGCCACGCCAGTGATGAGCTGGATAAAGTGCTCGATTTCGATGGCGATGGGCGTCTTGCCCACCTCCAGCCCTGAAGCCAGGGTGGCAATTCGGCCCATGACGGTGCGGTCCCCTGTGGCCACCACCACACCCCGAGCCGTGCCTGTGGAGCCAGAGGGGATTAGACTGAGGTGGGGGTGGGGGCTCAGTGAGGTTCAGAGGGACCCCAAGCTCCTGATGCACATCCCTCTGTCTGGACCAGCCCTGCCCTGACCTGGTGCTCCCTCTGTGCCCCACCTCACCTTCCACGCAGTTGGTGGAAAAGAAGGTGATATTCCGAGTCTCCAAGGGGTTGTCATGTGTGCAGTCGGGAGAGCGGGTCTGGGGTTCTGATTCACCAGTCAGGGAGGAGTTGTCTACCTGGAGGTGGGTGCACAGGAGAGTAGGCTTAGCCCTGGGCCTGGGGTCAGGGGGTATTTTTCCAGGGAAGACTGGGGCTGAAGCCTGTGTGTTCCTTGAGGTCACAGCTAGAAGCCTGGGTGCCTGGGTGGATGAATGGAGGCCAGAGGTTGGGCTCCTGTAGGTGCGGAGGCTACAGGGCTTCCTGTCAAGGTCTAAGGTACCTCTGGGTCTGAGGGGTAGAGACCAAGAGCCTGGACTCCTGGGTCTGGGGGAGGAGGGGCTGGCAGCTGGACTCCTGGACCACGCCAGGAAGGGCAGAGCTGGGCCCCAGGACCCAGGCCCACCTTGCAGCCGTGGGCTGAGATGATACGTAGGTCAGCCGGGACTCGGTCTCCACCCTTGATCTCCACCAGGTCCCCGACCACCACCTCTTCAGCGTTCACCTGCATCTTCTCACCTTCCCTGATCACCAGGGCTTGCTGGGGGCAGAATAAAGAAGGGTCACCTCCTGCACCCTCTCTGCCTGGACTCTCTGTCAGTTGACATGGCCCCCACCCATCTGGCCCCTTCCTGGGCACTCCTCACCTGGGGAACCATGTTCTTGAAGGACTCCATGATCTTGGAGCTCTTGGCCTCCTGGTAGTAGGAGAAGCAGCCAGTGATGATGACCACGGCCGCCAGCACGATGCCTAAGTACAGCTGTGGGGAGACACACGGTCATGGCCACCAGCCCCACCAGCCCCACCAGCCCCACCCCGCGTTCTGTGGAATCTTAGAAGGGAGCTTGGCATCAATGGGGGCCTATATTTGTGCAGCTGACCCCAGGGTTGTGTCCATTTGAAGGTCTGTGTGTCTGAGTCTCTCTCGTCTGTGGGTCTGTCCACCTGTCTGTGTTTGAGTCTTCTTGATTAGTTTTTAATTTCTGAGACTATTGTCTGTCTATGCTTTATGCTTATGTCCGTCTGTCACCAGGCAATGCTTGCAACTCTGTGTTTCAGTTCTTGTGTCTGTCTTTCCATCAGTCTATGTCTGTTTGTGCCGGTGTATCTGAACTAGGTGGCCCTGTGACTGTCCAGGCATGTCGCCTCTCCACAGGTGGGTATATGTGCGTGCACACGTGTGTGCGCATGCGCGTCTGCGTGTATGTGTGTGATGTAAGAATCTATATGCAGTCAGTGTGTGGGCCTGTGTTTATGGGCATGGCCTTTGTTGAGACTGTGTTTCAGAGTGTGTCCCCTGTGTTGGGTGGATGGGTTCTGACAGATCAGCAGGTGGTTGTGCCTGGGTCTCTACATGAGCACACGCTCTCTTTGGGTATCTTTCAGGCCCTGACCACCTGGTGGTGTCTGTCCCCACGGCCACTGAGGTCGCACAGCCTTGGGGTGGAGCCTAGCTCATATATCCTGCTCTGGGATCTTGGATAAGTTACTCGGCCTGTCTGAGCCTCAGTGTTCCTTGTCATCTCTGGGTTCTTTCACGGGATGATTGTGAAAGTCAGATGAGAAAAAGGAGGACAGTAGGCTTTGAAAACTCTACAGGGACGAGGAGAAGTACTCTTGTGCAGAGCACGGTGGAGAGCACTCACGTTGTCCCCAGAGGGATCGTCCTCAGTGCCCGCCTGGATGCCATAGGCCAGGAAGCAGAGGATGGCCCCAATCCACAGCAAGATGGAGAAGCCCCCAAAGAGCTGGCGGCAGAACTTGACCCACTCCGGGGTGGTAGGCGGCGGTGTGAGTGCGTTAGGCCCGTCCCGGGCCAGAATCTCCTGGGCTTTGCTGTGGGTCAGACCCTAGGAGACACAGGACTCACATAGAACCCTCCCTGAGCAACCCTGGTACCCCGACACTTCATGAGCACCCCAGGACCCAGGGGCCCAATCCCAGTCCCTCCTCCCCCAGGCCTGCCACACCTGCACACAGTCCGTGTTATATTTCCGGCAGACCTCTTCCACTGACATCTTGTGCTCTGTCTGAGGAACAGAAGTTTGGGGGAGACGGTGAGTGTTGAAACCCTCAGGAGTGGGCGGGGCCTGTTCTGGGAGGGTGTGCTGTACAGAGGGCGGGGCTTACCATAGCCACCTCCTTCTTGAGGTCATCCAGGTCCCGGCGCTCCTTGGCGCCTTTGCTCTTCTTGGGCGAGCTCTTGTCATCTTTTTTGTCCTGCGAGGTGGCGATACGATAGCTGTCAGAGCCACCAGACTGCGGGCGAGAAGGGGTTACAGGGGGACACCGGCCCTCCGAGCCCACTCTCACCCTGGCCTGTGTCTCTGGACAGAGGGCTGGTTCAGGAATCTCAGTCTGTGACTGCCCTGTGTCTCTGGAAGGGTTTCCCTGTGGCTCTAGGTGTATAAATCTTGAGTCTCATCTCTGCCAACTGGCTTCACTGTCTCTGGCTCCGTGTATCTCTGGGTCTCTGCCCCTGAGGGTCTCCATCTGACTCATTCTGTGTTTCTCTGTTTCTGTGGCCATATCTGTGGGTCTCTCCCCTTCCATCTCTATGTGTCTTTTTATCTCTGTGTGTCTCCTTCTGTCTCTTTCTCCCTCTCCCTGGGGCCTGTCCAACCTTCTGAGTGTCTATCTTTTGCTATGTCTGTCTGTCTGTCCTTCTCTATATGTATCTTTTTTAGTCTGTCTGTCTCTCTTTCTTGATCTGTCTCTCCAGGTCTCTGTTCATGCCTCTTTGTCTCATGCCGTTTTGTCTCTTTTTGGCTCTTTCTATCCTTTTGTCTCTCCATCTCTGTATCTCTGTGGCTATTTCTCTCTGATCTCCTATCACTTATGTTGTTGGTCTTTCTCTGTCTCTGTCTCTGAGTCTCTCTGCATGTGTCTTTCTATGATTTTGTCTCCCTCCGCTCTTTGGCTCTTTATGTCTCTCTGTCTCTCATACAATGTCTGTCTCCATCTCCTGAGCTCTCTCTCCTGAGTCCAGCTGAGTCTGTTGCTCTGGGTTCCTATCTCTGCCCATGTCACTGTGTTAGGATCTCAGACTGTCCCCAAGTGTTAGTATTTTCTGTCTCCATGTCCCTGTTCATCCTCATCTCTGCCTCTCTCTGTCTTGTGTCTCTTTCTTCATCTCTTAAGCTGCCTCCTTCTCCAGTGCTCAGTGTGCCTATCCCTATCTGTTTCTTCTGTTTCAACCATCTTTTCTATCTCTTACTGTCTCGCTCTGAGATCTTCCTCTCTATCCCGTGTCTGTCTCTCTCTGGGTCCATCTCTGGGCATCTCTGTCTTTCCAGCTCTAGGTCTCCCATGTGTCACTCTCCCTGTCTTCTCCACCTGGCTCTTTTCCTGGGCCTCTCTCCCCAGCCCCATGGATGTCTCCTTCTCTGTCTCAGAGGACCCAACTAATTTTGGGAGACCCCACAAGCCTGGCAGAAATGGAGAGGAAAGGGCACTCCAGGTGTTAGTCACAGCTGGGACGAAGGTCCAGGAGGCAGCCTGCTCTGCACAGGGATGGTGGCCTGGCTGGACATGCAGCCAGCCCTGCAGGCTTTGACTGACAAGCTGTGGGCCCTGGCCTCTCTCCTGAGGTCTGGTGGGAGCCAAGGACAGGTTTGAACAGGAGTGGGCACAGTCAGGATAGAGTGGCTTGAGGATAGAGTGAAAGAAAGCTGGGATTTGGGGTGCAGAAGAGTGAGAGGCAGAAGCTCTGGGCCTGGCTTGAACTAGATGTGGTGTGAGGGGGAGTGCCTGCAGTTCCAGTCTACAGGCCTGGGCAGATGGGTCAGGGAGTGTCCTGGGGCACTGACAGGAGGGGTGGGGTGAGACCGAGTCCTAGTGGAGGGCCGCTGACAGAGCCTGTGGGCCCACAGCCAAGCCGGGATCCCAGGTTCTGCATGGATCAGAGATAATCTCCTCGTGACCTTGTAGAGGGCTGAGCTGCCTGCTGTCTGCCCCCAGACCCGGAGGCTGAGATGGGGGGCTACAGGGAAGGGCCGAAGCCTGGAGGCCTGGAGCCTCTTAGAGAGTTGCGAGGGGTGGGAGGGAGGCTTGGCCCTGGGCCAGGCCTGCAGCAGCACTGCGTCTGACATGGCAGCACAGACTTGGGGGACAGTGAGGGCCTCCTCCATCCCCTGCCCCAGGAGGGGTCTCAGCCTCTTCAGAGAGGTCGACTAGACCCATGGATGGGGAGATGTGAAGACATAATGTGATGGGTTTAAGGTAGAGATATGAAGGGGCACGCAGGAGAGTAGAGAGGCCTGGCAAGAGTGGAGGGAAAAAACCAGCTGTCCACCTCTGAAGCCTTAGGGAAGGCCGGGGAGCTGATGCTTGGGTCCCTGTGAGGCCCTGGACCCCAGGGTCTGAGGGAGGAGGGGCTGGGGGTCTGGACTCCTGGGTCTGAGGGAGGAGGGGCTGGGGACCTGGATTCCTGGTCTGAGAGAAAATGGGCTGGGATACCCTAGTTCCTGGCAGATTAGCCTTGGCTCTTGCTTGCCCTTGCCATGACCAGACTCCCTTGGAGGGTGGAGGGGGAGCCAAGGTTTTCCCAGTCAAGGCAGGAGGCCCATATGGGTGCACTGTGGGGTGGGGGCACCTCTGAGGTGGAGAATATGCCTGCCTCGCTGCAGCCAGCTTCTGTGGCTCCTTGCCATTTTCCACGCTGTCTGCCTTCCCCGGACGCTCTCAGCTCACGCAGCCTCTGCACCTTGGCCAGCCTATCCCTCCCCTCTCAGGGTGTCCGGGGCATCATTTCTGAGCATCTCTCCCTCAACCTCCCCTATTACCCTCTGCCTCCTCTTCCCACCATTCAGGCTGACTGGATAGGAAATGTCTGTCCTTGGGTCTGCTCATCTCAGCCTCAGTTTCTCTCTTTGTCTCTGTCTCTCTATGTCTATGTCTTGCCCACGTCTCTGCCCGTGTCTGTCTCTTTCTTTGTCTGTATAACTGTCGCTTTCTCCCTATCTCTTTTTGAGCACCTCTCTGTCTCTGCATTTCTCTCCATCTTTCCATGTCTGTCTCTCTGCCTCACTTCTCCCTCTGTCCCCACTTCTTTCCCCAAGACCCCTCCCCTTCCTTCTCTAAGGCCTTTAGCCTCAGTCCTCTCCTCCATCAGTGCACAGCTTTTCCTCCCTCCATCCCACTTACCTGGAGTCAACACTGCCTCCCCCCTCCTCCCTGTTCTCTCCCAGTGGCTCCCCATCCAATTCCTCTCCCCATCCACCCTCACCCACCCCAATCTACAGATCTGCAGCCCCATCCCCCACCTCCATCCCTGGACCCATCAGCCTTCATCCGCCATCTTTCTCCCCATGCTTCACATTCCTTTGCCATTAGCCTCTCCTATCTTGACCCTCTCTTCATCCTACCCAGCCCAGCCCACCCGCCTCCTTCACCCACTCCTCCTCCCATTGCCCTGCCCCAGACACGCAGGGAGGAATCCAGGGTTGCAACGGGGTCAGGTGGTCAGCCAGGAAAGGAGGCGGCATCTGCTGGAGAGACTCATAGACAGACAAGGACACACGGACATGGGAGGAAGGGCATACCCAGGCATGCACGATACCCTGGCCCCCCACATGCATTTGCACGCATCCCCCTCGGTCAGGCACTCAGTTTCCTCGCTCCTCCCAGACCCCCACGTCTGAGCCAGACCCCCACGTCTGCTCCCCCAGATTAGGGGCTGGACACACACCGCAGCCCCAGGCCACACTGCACTGCGGAGCCCCCCCACACCTAGGCCTGGAAGGAGAAAGAGAGGTCATCTGGTCCCATAGCCTGGAGCTGTCCCCTCTCGGCCAGGGAAGTAGAGGGGCTTCAACACCCCGAGACACAAACACCAGCTCACAGACACACCCAGACAGGTTGCAGATCATCAGACACAACCGGAGCCACACAATCGCAGGCAGATGGTGCTGGCAGGGCCCAACAGAGCCAGGAGCTCACACGCGCGCACATGCACACGCACACACACGATCGAGCATGCCACCGCATCAGGTCAGGCAGAGATGCGGCGGGCGGGTCCGCGCCGGGCGGACCCGGCACACAAAGACCCGCCAACATGCGCCACCGAGCCCCGCGACCCAGGCGGCCCGCGTGCACACTCGACCAGCGACACAACCACACGCGCAGGCTGGGTCAGTCGGCTCACGGGGTCCCGCAGACCTGGCCCCAGAGCTCAAGGGTCCCGGCCCGCAGACACTCAATGTCACTGGACACATAATGTCGCACACACGCACCGCCCGGCCGGCCCGAGCACCTACCCCCATGTTGGCGGCTCCAGGGAACAGGGGTGGGCGAGCGGGGCGGGGGCCGGGGTCGGGGCCTCGGGGCGGGCTCAGGCGCGGGCTCGGGCTGGGGGCCTCTGCAGTGCCCGCGCCTCGGTCCGCACGTCTGTCCGGCGGTCAGCCCTACCGCACAGGGTCTGCGGCTGCCGCCGCCTCCACCGCCTCATATGCCCGCGCTCGCGGGGGGGCCGGCGTCGGCCTATCAAGGGCGCCGGCGCCCTGACGGACGGACGGCGGCCCCGCCCCCGGTACTGCAGCTGTCCTCCCTGCCCCCAGCCTCCTCCAAGGGAGAGCGCTGCAGGAGGGGGGATCCCGGAGATCCCCGTCATGAGGAACCTGGAGACCCCTCCCCCACCCCCACCCCCACCCCCGCAATGGGGGAGGGAGTCTCCGAGGAGGGGGCACTGAGGAAGTGAGGGCCCCGGAATTCCCCTCATTGTGGTGATGTGCCACAAGGGAGAGGGGTGCGCTGGGAGGTGGACACAGGGTGGGGGAAGCCCTGTAAGCCATCGCAATGAGGCAGGGGGCCCAGAGCACCTCCATCCGCAGTGAGGCAGGGGGGCCCTGGAGACTGCATGGGGTGATGCTCAGGGGGGGTGCTGGCGAGGGCACAAGAGGCAAGGAAGCCCCCACAATAAGGAAGGGTGCTGCAGAGGGAAGAGAAGCCCTGAGGCCTCCTCCCTCACTATTTGTGTACTGCCCACCCAGCGCTATGGCAGAGAGGGTCAATAAGACACACCGCACAGACCACAGCAGACACGTGGAAGCCAGAGGACTCCCCCGAGCATCACACACTTACCCAGAGAGCCCAGGTGCTTAGGACACACACACACCACTCCATCACACCTCACCAGTTTCACAAGCACAGTCCGTCACACCAGCTTGTACCCTTACACACACACTACATGACCCCATTACGCAACCCGAGACTCAGGAACACATACAAATGAAATGCACATAGCACACACCCCATCACACCCTAACAGAATCACAATCGCAATCATAAAGTGCCACGTAGATTAACACACCCTGAGAACACACCACCAAAGACGTACACATCACACACTCCACCATACCTGGCCTTATTCCATCTCACAGAGAGACCCCCAGCCATGCAACCCATGGACCCAAGAAACAACACACATCCACACCCAGCACTATTGCACACCACAGGCCTCACACTGCCTCTAGACACTACAGGAGCTTTGTGGATGCTGTTGCACGCTCACACAACATGCAGACGCCATCACACATGCTCTTCACCAGTATATCTGGACATGAGCAAAGGCCCACAGTGCAAATTGGCAATTTGTGGTTGCTAATTATTAATGACAGACAAAATGGTGCACACAAACTCACACATGGCACAAGTCACGGAAACATCACACGACACCATCCCACACATCTCCCAGGCTGCACACGTCACAGATTGCGGTGTTATCACATACACCTTTGCTGCATTTCCAACACATCCCAATGCCCTCACCCATATACCACACACATCTCACCTTGGTATGTGTGTGCACACAAACACACACAGCCAGCACCCCCACCCTGGGCCTGCCACATACACACAGCACCCTACCAGCCACCCACTGAAACCCAAGGAGTCATGGCCTCTCACTCCCACACCCTTGCTCTATGGGGAACACCCCCTCATAGAGCAAGAGAGCAAAAGAGAGCCTGTCCTTATAGCTTTCTCAGAATGTGGTTGTCCTCCCCACTTATGGGAGTGGAGGGCATAGGCAAAAGGCACAGAGTGAGCTTGGTGCATGGGTGGCGGGTGGGGAAGATTAAGGTCAGGGAAACATGTGAAAGGCTGAAGGCCAGAGTGAGAGACATAGAAACAGAGACAGAGATTCAGAGCCACAGAGATGGGCATGGACAGGGAGAAAGAGTAGGAGACAGAGAGTCAGCGTCTTGGCTTCCCAGAGACTGGGCCCAATCCTGTACTCTGACCCATCCCCATCCCTCCCTGCTGTTCCTTGTTGCCACGGTAACAGGAAGGCTGAATATGCAGCAAAGGAGGCTGGGCCTGCAGACCTGGCCTGTCTCCATGGAGACTGGGGAAAGGGGGAGCCACATCTGCTAACCTAGGTAGTTGGCCCCCAGACTGCCCCCCCAACCTTGCCCCCTTCCCAGGGAGGAGGGAGGGCCTGTCAACATATCATCCCTTCCCTCTTCTGACCCTTGGCCTGCAGAGATGGGCCTGGACCATGGGGAAGGGTGTTGGGGGGACAGAGAAGCCTAGAAGTGCCTGGATCCCAGGAGATTCTACGCTCTCTCCTCCTGTGCTCTAGCTGCGCTCAGGGAGAACTCAGTCCCCCACACTCCACCCCAGACGCAGGCTCCTGTCCCCCCTCATGCACTCCCTCCTCAGACACAAGGCTGGTGAGACTGATGACTGTGCATTGTGCTCCCAGCGCGAGGTTCTGCGGAAGTTGGGGGGGGGGGAGAAGACTTAGGAAGGTCACAGGGATGGACGGGGACAGAAGAGCTCGGCACGGAAGACAGAGACATAAGAGAAAGAGACACACAGTTCAGAACCAGAGAGAGGCAGATATGGACGGACGAAGATAGAGACCAGCAAAAACAGAGATGAGAAAACAGATGAAGGGAGACAGAGCAACAGAAGTACTCAATGAAGGTGACAGAGACACAGGGATACAGCCAGGCAGAGCCACGTTTGGCAAACTGGAGGGACTCAGAGATAAAGACTGGGGAGACTCAGAAATTACAAAATGCGGGGGAGGGAGACTCAGAAATGGGGAGAGACCCGAGAAGATCAGTGGTGTGGTATTAGGGCTGAGAGGGGGAGAGACCAGAGTGTGCAATTATATTCTAGTCACCTCCATAGACTGAGAGCACAGCCCAAGGGCAGACATTGATTAGTCCGTAAGAGACGTAGACAACAGGGACGCTGAGATACTAGCTCACCCCCACACCTGTCCCTGAGGGGACACACACACAGCAAGTGTCCGACACACAGAAGGGGCCAGGTGGAGACTGGGGGCACTGTGAGCCAGGCGGTCTCCTGGGCTGTGGGCCGCCCAAGGACTGCGAGGGCAGGCAGGCTCTGCGGGGGAGACCAGCCAGGCTGGTGCTGAATGGACAGCTCCTCGCACTGGGCCGCAGGCGCCGGGGTCCGCCCAGCTTCTCCCCCTTGTGTCCTTCAGTCTGGCTTTTCTCACTGCTCACGCCCCCTCCCGCCTCCATCTAGTTTTCCATGGCTTCTTATCTCTCACCTGTTTCAGTTCCACCTCATTCCCTGCTTCTTCTCTCAGCCCCAACTCCCTGGGTAACTCTCTGCTTATCTGTCCCCGCTGCCCACCCCCCTCCTGACCTTCTCCATTCTATCTTATCTTCTCATCTATCACAGTATGTCTCCCTGTCTCTCCCCCTCTTGCCCCATCCTCCTCTGCCCCTCATTGCCTCAATTCTCTCTCCCCTTCTCCCCCATCTCTCTCTCTTCCCGTCCTCTCTCCCCACCTCTCCATCTTTTCCCCTCTACTAGGCCTCGTTTTGGCTCTCACTGTGTGACCTTCACTCGTCCTTTCTCAGCTGCAGTTTCCACAGAAACCTCCTGCAGGGCGGAGGACAGAAAGTAGGCCCACTCTTATCCCTCTTTAAGGGGGTTTCTCACTTCCTCTCTTGGGAGCTGGGGAGGTACATTTTCAGCAGAGACACAGGGTCACAGACCCAGACATATAAAGATAGCCCCATGGATGGACACACACAAATACGCACACAATTACAAAGTCATCAAATCACCCCAGCCCAGGCACACACGGGCCATCGGGGTGGGGCGGGGGGGAGGGGGGCGCCCAGGCCTGCCACACTGAAAGGTTCTCTGCACTCCCCTCCCCCAGCCCCATCTGGTTTCTGTCATTCTGTGTCTGTGTTTCCTGGTGTTTCCCTCTCCAGATCCCCGCATCTCTCTCCATCTGTCTCAGGGTCTCTGTTGCAGCCTCCTTCTGTCCTGAGAGAAGGTCAGTGGAGAGGGGCCAGCTGCTGGGACCCGGGCTGACCTGCTGTTGTGGGCAGGGCCAAAAATGGAGAGCGCAGAAGTGACCATCCAGTCTGTGGTTCTCAGCAGACTCCCTGAGGGGACCAAGTCTTTAATGCCCTCCCCCCCTCCCCAGGAAATGAGACTGGGGTATCCCAAGTTTGGGGGTTTGTTCTTTTTTCTTTTTTTATTCCAACAGGGACTCGGGTGTGGCAGGTGGAGGGAAGGGGGCCCAACTGACCCCCTCCCGGGGGGGTCTCATAGAAATTCTGAGTTTTCTCCCCAAAAAAAAGAGAGAAAGAGGCAAGAGGCGCCAGGGGACACCCATCTGCCGAAAGGCCCTCCCCTCCTCCAGAAGGGAGGGTGGGGCTACGTCAAGTCTTGGAAGGCCTGAGCAGTCTCAGGACCGGGTTTTCCCAGCGAACTGCTTTCCGCTTCCGGGACTGGACCCCCGTAGTCCCTGGCTCTGGGAGTCCTCGATTCCTGCGCTCCTCCGGTCCGCAGTGGGGGGCGGAGTGAGGGGCCTGCGGCATTCTCTGACGAGTCCACTAGGGGGCGCAGGCAGGCTCCGAAGCCGGGCCTCGGATTTCACCGGGAACCCAAGGCAAAATCCCGGCGTCTGGCCCGCCGCGGCACAAGTCTCGTCCCTCGCCCGCTGGGGACGCGGGGGCGACCGGGCCTGGGCGGGCCCCGTCCCTGCGGTCAGTCCGGGCGCCCGCCCAGCCCCGCACGTGGTCACTCGTGCTCGGCCAGCTCTCGCGGGCCGGCGGGGCCGGGTCGTGGCCGGGGCGGGCTGGTGGTATCGGCGGGGGCTCCCAGGCCACGCGGGGGCGCGCCGGCCCCCGAGGCCCGCAGCGCCTGGATGCGCCGGCACTCCTGGCAGACACGCACGTGGGTGCAGGGGGTGGGGGCGAGGGGCCGGGCTCCGCCGGGCGGGCCCGGGTCGTCCAGGAGGCGCTGGGGGCCCCCGTGCGCGCCGCCCGCGTCCCCACCCGCGCCGGCCGAGTAGAGTTTGCCGTTGCTGAGTCGCATCTCGCGGACCGCGCGCAGCGACAGCAGGGCCCGGCTCGGGCCGCCCGGGCGCCGGCGCCGGCGGGAACGCGACGTCTTGCGGCAGGACACCGCGTGTCGCAGCTCCTGCAGCATCTCCTGGCACACGGACACCTGCGGGCGGCGCGCAGGATCACCGGCCCGCGCTCTCCCCGCCGCCGCCACCTCCCTCAGCTCCTCTCCACACTCCCTCTCCTCCTCTACTCCCCTCCTCCGCTCTTCCTGCCCCTCCAAACTCTCCTGCTCTCCCCACCCCACTTCTTTCTCTTTCCCGGAACGCCCTTTCGCCTTTCTCCTCCTCTTTTCCTCTCCCCTCACTTCCCACCCACTGCCCTCCCGGTTCCTTTACCTCCCTGTGCTCTTCCAGTCTCGTCTCTCCACCTCCCAACTCCTCTCTCCTGTGTCCATTCTTATTTGTGTTTCTTCCTGAATCTACCCTTTACCTTCTCTCTCGCCTCGTCTTTTCAGTCTAAATGTTCTGCCTCTAGTCCTTCCCCTCTTACTTGTTTTCCATTTCCTGCCTCTGGTTCATGCAGTCACTGCTAGCCATATTTGTTGAGCGCCTACTGTGTGCCAGGCGCCGTTTTTGGGCCCTGAGGATACAGCAGAGAACGAAACAGACAGCAGTCCCTACCCTAGTGGCGGTTCTATTCCAGTGTGCAGAGGCGAAAAATAACACACGGGCAAAATGTAGATAGTATGTATGCTGATGATGAATACTTTGGAGAAAAATAAAATTCAGAAGAGAGGTGGGGTGTGTGGGAGGGGAGTGATGCTGAATTTCCACGTGGGACAGTTAGGGAAGACTCACTAAGAAGGGGACCTTCAAGTGAAACTGAAAGGAGGTGCTGGGTGAGCAGCATGGAGACTGGCAGGAAGAAAGTGCTGACGTGGGAGTGGTGTGGCCTGTTGAAGGAACCTCGAACAGGTCAGGGTGGATCGAATGGGTGCCCCGGGGAAGAGAAGGAGTCGATGAGGTCAAAGGAGCAATTGGGGGCAGCTCGTGTGAGGCCATAGTCCACTGGAAGGACTGGACTTTTATTCTGAGTCAGATGGGAGCCACTGGAGAGTGTGAAGTAGGGACTGCTGTGTTGAGAATAGACTGCAAGGAGGCCAAGGTCAAGAGCACGGAGGCACTGGGAAAGCTGCTACTGTAACCTGACAGGAGAAGGCAGGGGCTGGGCCAGAGTGGTGGTGACCAAGCAGGAGAGAAGGGGTTGCATTTTGGGTATAGTATTCTGAAGGTAGAGCTAACAGGATTTGCTAAGAGATCAGGTAGAGGGTGTGAAAGAAGGAGAGTTGAAGGGTAACTACACGTATTTTGGCCTGAGCAGCCTGAATGACGGTGTAGCCTGGTGGGTGGGTAGGAGCTCCGTGTTAGGCGTGTGCATTACGTGACTCCCTGTTAGACATGTGTGGAGATGTGGAGGGTGGGGCTGCATTTACAAACCCTGAGTGCAGGGAGAGGTCCCTGTGATACACATTTGGTGGCCACGATAGGAAGCCCCCAACATCTCAGCCCCTGGGGTTCCCACCCTTGCATAAGCCCCTCTGTCTTTGTATCAAGGTTGCTATGTGACCAACAGAACACACCAGCTCAGCTGACACACTGGCTTCTGCCTGGCTCTCTCTTGGATCACTCACTTGAGGAAGTCAGCTGCCACAGCTCAAGCAGCCTTGTGGAGAAGTCTCTGTTGGAAGAACTGAGGCCTCCTGCCAGCTCCCATGTGAATAAGTATATTAATCATGGTCTTTATTTTCTGTATCTGAGGATGTTTTGACATCTTAAAAATCTTGCTGGCCAGGGAGAGATTGCCTCTCCCAAAGGGAGCCAATTCATAGAGACAACCAAGGGGTGAAGGCCCGCCTTTCAAATGCAAACCAACCAATCCTGAGTCTATAACCCCATCTACTCTCTTCATCTACCTCTCACACACCAAGCTGCCCTAAATCATCAGGAACCAAGTACCAGAAATCTAGAGGCCACCCCTCTAGCCCAGAACCCACGAACATTATCCAAACAGCTAGTCCTAAGCTGTTTCCTTGCCCTGCCTTTCCTTTCCTGCAGACACACCAGTAAAGGCTCTGGCCTAGGTTTCTCCCCTCATTCCTCTTGCTCCTACCCAAATCTGGTGCTTCCCCATGTATCCCTGCGTGGAATGTTGCGTTGTGGGGGGGGAGTTAAGCACCATATTTTGCTGTGTATATGCGCACTTTTTTGCCCAAATTTGTGAGGGAAAAATAAGGATGCCCATTATACATGGGTAGTACTCATTCTGTTAAAAATGTTTTTAACGCTTTTATTTATGCTTATGAGTTAAAAGTGTAACTCTAGAAATCAATAATGATATCCGTATGCAAAATAATACCCTGGAATATGATAATTGGTTTTGTTGAACTTATGATGAGCTTGCAATGACAAAGAGTTCTTGGCCTTTTATGATGCGTAAATATCATAAATTTGTTTCCAGTACATAAAATTTCTTGTACCTTGTATCTGTTTTTGTGTTTTGTAATTACTTGTTACATAAAATTTCTTACACTATAACATGTTAAAAAATAAATGCTAAAATTCCTTTATAATGCAAAAAACAAAGTACTTAAATGTAAACGAATAAAAATTTGAATTAAAAGATTAAAATGAAAGATGTTTTCCCTGAAAGTTTGGGCCAAAAACGTGGGTGCGCATTACACATGGCAAAATACGGTGATAAATTCTTCTTTCAATGGCATTGGCCTCTCTATGTGATCAGTCACCTCCATAAATTAAAACCCCACGGGTACATTTTGATCCAGTGAGCCACCCTGGAAGTAGACCCTTGCAGCCCTAGCCGAACCTTCAGCCGCCACTGTGACCATGACCTCACCAGGTGGTTCGTGGTTCTGGGCGTCCAGAACCACCTACCGTAGCTCAGCTGTTCCCAGATTCCTGACCCACAGAAACTGTGAACTGATGTAAGTTGGATGTTTTAAGCTGCAAATTTTGGGATAATTTGTCACGTGGCAATAGGTAATACAGGAATCCTCAGCATACAGACAGTCTTACAAACCATGCAGCTGGATAGGGTCACCAAGGCAGTGGACAAAGAAGAGAAGCAGCTCAGGACCGAGCACAAGTCCCCATAAAGCAGTGGCCATGGAGGGAGGGGGAATGAAGCACGCAGGGAAGAACGGGCTTTGAGGAGAGGTTAAAGTTGTGCCAAAGCACAGTGAGGTCTGAGACTCGGACATGGGATTTACGACCTGGAGGGCACTGGTGACAAGAGTGGCTTCAGTGGAGAGGTGGGGACAGCAGCTGGATTGGAGTATGTCCAAGAGTGAATGGGAGAAGAGGACTGGAAACAGTTGTAAGAGAAGGGGAGGGAGGGGGTGATGGCTAGGTGGGGAAGCAGGGCAGAGAGAGGGTTTTTTGAAGAGGGGAGAAATAACAGCACATTTGTATGCTGCCAGCCTTGATCCAGTAAAGAGGGGAAATTGATGACGTGGGAGGGAAGGAGAGAACTGCTGAGGGACGTCCCTGGGAAGGCGAAGGGGAGGTCAGGACAGGTGAAGGTGCCTTAGCTAGGCGTGTGGATGAGGTGGGGCTCTGCAGGCTCTCCTGACTCTTCTGCTTTTCTCGGGGGAGTAGAAGCAAGGGGGAGAAGGGGCTGGGGGCTGGCGGAAAGAGGGCCAGGTCAGAACCGTCTAGGAGTGCAGGGACACTAATAGGTCTGGCAATGGAGGAGTATTTCTGGGCAGCGCTGGAGGCTTCGATCCTCGTGTGAGAGCAGTCAGCAAGTGTGTTGCTTTGGGCTTCATTCAGTTGCATTCTTACCGCCTCTGTCTATCCTCCTATTTCTTGCTTTCCCACCCGGCCTCTCCCCACATCTTTCTCGCTGTGCGCCTTCTCACTCCTTTCCCCTGCATCCTCCCCTCTAGCCGTGCCCTCTTCCCCCTCTGTCCTCCTCATGCCCGTGGATTCTCTATCTAGCTGGTCTGCTCTCACCCCTTCCCAACCTCATCTACCTCTGGACTCTCTCAGGTCCCCTGTCACATCCATGACTCCCTGGACCCTCCTTGCTACCTGCTTTCCTTTCGCAAGCTTCCCAGTGCTACAGTTTTCACGCAGCTCCGCCACTGGGGTCCCACTGCTCCCTCAACACCCTGCGCCGACGCCCTCACCTCTTCGGACTCTGCCGACCTCCGCGTGGACCATATGAACTCCATGACGGCCACGAAGACAGCAATGATGAGGCCACAGATAAGCACGACAAAGATGCCGCCAATGTTCTCCATGCCCAGCCCTGGGGGTTGGAGGAGAGCCAGGGGTTGGGCTGCGTGGCCGTGGGGCTCCATGGGGTGTCGGGGGGGGGGCACCGAGCGCGGGCGGCTGACCTTTAGCTCGGTGGTCCTCCTCCTTGGGGCACCGGCCCCCCTCCCACCACTTGCGCTTCAGGATCTCCAGTCGGTTGTTCTCCTGAAGCTGCAGGATGGCCAGTGTGATCTCATCCCGGAATGGGGAGCCTGCACCGGGCACACGAGGGTGGCCTGGCCATCAAGGCCCCAGAGCCCTGCCCGCCCAATCCCAGCTGCTTCCTCACCCCAGCCCCTCCTCCCGTCCCCGCTGCGTCCCCACGGTCTGCCTTCTTTACCTTCGAGAAGGATTGCTGATCGCCACCCTCCTTGCAACCACGCTGGGCCAAGCTGCACTATACCTCATGTCACATTTGTCATGGTCCCCTCCCTGTGGCCTCCCCTCACCTCCCCCCCAGGTTCTTCCCCACAGCAGCCAGAGGGACAATTTCAGAAACAGAGTCAGATCACACCTCTCTCGTACTTAAAACTCTCCAATGGCTTCCGGATGCTACGGGACAAGGTCCTTTCCTGGCCTACCAGGGCCTGCAGCCATTGGCCTGGCCACCTGGGACTCCCGCCCCCCGCCCCCCTCCACCCCCCCCTCCCCGCCTGGGGGGCCCTCCTGCAGGGCTCAGCTCCAGCCACAGGCTTCCTGGCTGTTGGAATCCTCCAGTCTCAATTCCACCGAGGACCTCTGCCTCGGCCTGGAATGTTCCTTTCCTCCCTTCACTCAGGGCTCTGCTCACATGGTGCCTCCTCAGCAGGTCTCTGACTGACTTTATTTAAAATGACACCAAGCGCTCTACTCCCTGTCAGTTTCTTCCCCTTAATTTACTTCAGAGCAGTAGTCACCACCTGACATCACATTATAAAGCTGTGTTCATTGTCTGCTTGCTGTCTGCGGCCCTAGTGGAAGGCAGGAGGGTGGGGCACGGCAGCTCCCTGCTGTGGTACCAGCAGGGGCGCATGACGCAGGGCATCAGCCCTGCCAGTGAGTGATTCCCCAGCCACACCGCTCCTCCCCTTAAACTGTCCTTGGGCCCCCAACGCCCCACACTTATCCTCTCCTGTACTTATTTCTTCATTCACTATACTTCTTGAGTATTTACCAGGATCTAGGGACTCGGGATATGGGTGAGTGGGGTGATGCGTGTTTGACACCTACTATGTGCCAGACCCTTGGTTTACGGAAATCAATTCCAGTCTCACAGTGACCCTGTGAGGCAGGTATTACCACTGCCATTTTCTGGATGAGGGAGGTGACACTCTTGCCTGCGGCCAGAGTCAGGGAGGGAGCGGGCACCTGAACACCCTGGCACAGCACTGACTCTGCCACAGAGCTACTAAGATTTGGGGTGATTTGTTAAGCAGTAATAGGTAACCATGGCAGCATTCATCAGCACATGGATGGCTTTAAAACTGCCAAAACCTGGCAACAACATTGATGGTGAGTTTCTAGCACTGAGCCCTGGAAAGGCATGTCCAAGTCTCCCTGGCATATCCATCCCTCCTCCCTCCCTCCCTTTCATCCATCCAAAAACATCCATCATCCATTTCCTGAGTGCCTGCTCTGAACCAGGCTATAGGGTTGGTGCAGAGAATATGAAGTAAGTAAAACAAGGTTCTCACTTTTGAAGGGGCCCTGGGGCCAATGCGGGAAGGTGGCAAGCCTCAGGGCCCACTGGGCTCTCCCAACAGCCCTGTGGGTCTGGAACTGATTGCTCCTAAGCCTGCTTTTGCAGGTTGAGGGTGCAGAGGCTCAGGAAGATGACGTCACCCGCCCAAGGCCACACAGCCAGGAGGCCACCCACAACACACCCAGCCTGTCCCCAACCTGCTCACATAGCTTGGCCTCCTGTGCCAGGGCCCCGCTGCCATCATACCCAATGGCATGCCGATGCCATAGCCCTTGGTGTCCAGGAGGCCCCCGATCTGGGTGAGGTTGCAGTTCAGGCGCCGGTGGTACTCATTCATGGTGGACTCGAGCAGGAAGGCATAGCGGGAGTTGAGGACTCGGGCAATGCCTTCCTCTGTACTCTTGACGAACACGCTAGGCTGCTTCGACTGCATGTAGTTCCACATCCGCTGGTACGTCTGGTACCGTGAATTCTGAGCATAGTGGGCACAAGGGAAAGAGATGAGGGGCTTTCCAGCCCCTGCCTTCCCCTGAGCCCTGTTCCCTGCCCTTCAGGAAGTCTCCCTCAACCTGAGGGAGCAAGGAGACCAGCAGAAGACATTAAGAGCCACGGACAGAGAGACAAAATGGATAGACTGCTCAAGACCAGGTCCAAGAAGTCCCACCGCCCCCGCCCCCCAGCTCAGCCAGGACCCCAAGGACCGAAGGCTTGGAAAGAAGGGACTATGGTTTATTTTTCAACCCTCTTCTCTCTACCATCCCTGGGCCTGGCTCTACCTGACACCAGCCCTGTCTTCCCAGTGCTCTCAGGCCTTACTCTTAGAACCTGGGAGCATATGCTCAACCCCAAAATCTATCCATGGCCCAGCCTGATTCAGAGACCCCTCCATCTATGCCAAATAGGACAGCATACTTCCTACAGGACCTGTGGGAACTTTCTGGAAATGAGAACCCTTGCCCCTACCATCTGAGACCTGCTCTCCCCTCACGGGCCTCTCCTGTGATCTGAGGTCCAAACTCTGCTCTTCCTACGTGCCCCATAGGCCCCACCCAGTGGCTTAGCAACCTCCCAACGCTATTCCTCTGCTCTCCTACCTGTTAAACGGTCCTGCCACCGACCCGGGTAACCTGGGAGTTCACGCTTCCACTTACCTCTTCAGCCAGTGGCCCTTGCCCAGCTGCAGCTTTCTCCAGACCACTTGTCTACCCCCAACTGCCCCAGAAGAAATTTCCATCTCTAAATGGGTCACCCCTCAACTGTTCCCATCACCCCTAACAGGATCCAGTCGCAGCCCTAGCCTGACATTCAAGGTCTCTGCAGTTTCTCACCCAAACCTCCTCACCTGGCTCGTCTTCCTTTCTATTCCTCCCCAGTACCCCAAAATACATAGGGACAAGCTCCCTTCACCTTGAAGGGTCTTCCCCTCCTCTCTGCTGGTCCATTTTGCCAGAACTGACCCTCTAGCAGCCTCCTGGATGCCATTTGGCCTGTCCAGCATTGATTTAACATTAGATCCCATACCTGCCTCTTTTCCCCCATTCCCTGGGCGAAAGTCCAGTTTCCTTCCCCAGCTAGACAGTAGCATGGCTCACGAGAGTGTGAGTGTGTCTTCTGTTCCTCAGCCTCCCTGAGTGTCATGACAATCAGGAGCCAGGCAGCCCTGCCCAGCCCCACCCTGAGCTGGGATCTGACACCAAGCCTGGGAAGCTCCAGGGCCCCACCTGGAAGAAGGTCATGGTGGAGCCGGCGTGGATGGTGCCGTACTCAATGTTGGTCTGGTCTGCCAGGTCATCAGCCGACTCCACAGGCACCTCCATGCGCTGCACGGTGAGGAAGGCAGCCAGGTTGGCCGTGTAGGAGGAGATGATGATCAAGGTGAAGGCCCACCTGAGGGGTGGGAGGGGTGAGCTGCAGGCTGGAGCCATCCTGCCACCCTGTCCCTTTGGCCATGCACCCCATTGATGGTGCCCCCGAGTGACCTGGCTCAGAGAGGCTAAGGGCATGCATTCTGGAGCCAGATTTGCTGTATTTAAATATTGCTTCCAGAGACTTCTACTTCCAGACACAGGAGAGTAAGATGGGCTGGAAATACCCGCCCATTGAGAAAAACTAGAAAACTGGACAAAATATAGGAAACTATTTAAATACATAGAACAACAGGCATCTCAGGACTGCAATCCCTGAGAAAAAAACAAACGAAGTGAGCGTTGTTATTACCCAGGCTGCCAGCCTGATTTAATTTACAGACTGCATTGCCAGGAAGGAAGGAAACCCCAGTCAGGTAATCTCACTGACTGGATGGAGATCAGAGACGAGGAAGACCAAGATGGCTGGAATTTGGGACAGAAGACCCAAAGAAGAGAGCTGCACAGAGAGAGTTCCAGATATCTGCATAGGGTCCCCTTGAGTCTTTGGCAGAGTATCAATCTGTGTACGCACAGGGTGAAACTCTAGCACCAGAGAAGAACAGCTTTCAAAGACAGAACACTCCCCAGGGCTGGAAATCTTTTGAGCACCCTCCTGCCAGAGTGGAGAGATCTCACTGGATACATGAGACATTCAGTAAAGACTCAAAAGGACAACACATTAGAAATAGACTTAGGTTAGACCTAGAATAAAGGCTACACTAGACCTGCCCTAAATGAACTTAAAAACAGGCCTGTAAGGATGGAAATAAACTAAAAGTAACTTAACTGCCTGCAAGGAAAAGTCCAAGGCTCTTTGAAGTGATGCATTCAACAATATAAACAATATAAAATTCACAGTCTGTCATCCAATAAAAACTTACCAGATACAATAAAAAGTTACCAGATACAAAAGCACAGGTAACTGTGGCCCATAATCAAGAATAAAATCGCTCAATTGGAACAGACCCAGAATTGACAGAGATGACAGAATTAGCAGACAAGGACATTAAACGGCTACTATAAATATCTTCAGAATGCACAAAGATATAAAGAAAAACATGAACACAATGCAGAGATAAATGGAAGATATAAACAGAACAGAACTTCTAGAGATGAAATATACAATACCTGAGAAGAAAATTTTACCGGAGGGATTATTAGATGCTATAGCAGAACAGCACAGGGAATGGGAAGAAAGCAAAGAGTCTATCCAAAATACAACACAGAGAGATAAAAAAATGACTGACAATGAGCACAGAGCCTGAGTGGCCTGACGAATACTGTCAGGTGGTCTTACATATGTGACTGGGGCCCCAGAAAGAGAGGAAAGAGAGGAAAGAAAAAATATGTTTGAAAAAGTAATGGCCAAAAATTTTTCCCCCAAATTTGATGAAAACTATTAATATAAACTTGCAGATCCAAGAAGCTCAATAAAGCCAAGTAAGATGAACACACATACACACAAAACACTTCAAGGCACATTATAATCAATTGCTGCAAGCCAGTGATAAAGAGAAAAATCTTAAAAGCATCCAGAAAGGGGGAAACATGTTACACACTGAGAATCAATGAATGACAGTAGACTTTTTGTCAGGAAGTATGCAAGCCAGAAGACAATGTGACAACGTGCTAAAAGAAAAAAACTGTCAACCTAGAATTCTGTATCCAGCAACAAAGATCCTTGAAAGAAGAAAACACATTAACAAATTTTTCATACAAACAAATCTGGGAGAACTAATTGCCAGCAGGCCAGCACTTTAAGAAATGTTAGAAGTTCTTCAGGTAAAAGGAAAACACTAGATGGAAATTTGGATGTACATGAAGGAATGAAGAACATCAGAAATGGTAGACATGTAAGTAAATATAAAAGACATATTCTCCATTTTAAATATTTCTTTAAAAGATATTTATCATTAAAGTAAACATACACACAATGTATTGTGGGGTTCATAAGATAAGTAGAAGTAATATATATGACAACAGTAGCTCAAAAGATGAGAAGGAGAGATGGAAGTATACTGTTGTAAGGGTCTCACATCTTATGTGAAGTGGCTTGCTACTCGAAAGTATTTCATAACAATTAAAGATGCATATTGTAAATCTGGAGAAACAACTAAGAAAAATAAAAGAAGTATAATCAATAAGTCAAGAGTGGGAATAAAACAGAATAAAAAAACTCTCAATAAATCCAAAGGGAGGAAAAGAGGGAAAGGGAAACAAAGAACAGATGGAACAAATAGAAGACAAACAGCAAGTTGGCAGACTTAAATCTAACCATACCAATAATTACATTAAAGGTCTCAATCAGGGATTGGCAAGCTATTGCCCACAGGCCAAATCTGGTTTGCCATCTGTTTTGGTACAGCCCAGAAACTAAGAATAGTTTTCACATTTTTAAATGATTAAAAGGAGATCAAAAGAAGAGCAATATTTCATGACATATGACATACAAAATTCAAATTACAGTGTCAGTGTTCAGAAATAAAGATTTATTGGAACACAGCCACACTTTCTCATTTGTGTATTGTCTACGGCTGCTTTCACTACAATCAGAGTTGAGTAGTTTCGACAGAGACTGCATGGCCAGCAAAGCCTGAAATATTTACTATCTGGCCCAATACAAAAAAAGTTGGCCAACCCCTGCTCTAAGGCCTAAGCACAAGCTGCCTACAAGAAACTCACTTTAAATATGACATAGATTGAAAGTGAAAGGATGAGGAAAAGACATACTATGCACTAAGCATAAAAAAGTGTGGCTATGTTAATATCAAATAAAGATGACTTCAGAACAAGGACTGTTACCAGGAACAAAGACGGACATGATGGTACGACAAAGGGATCAATTTGTCAAGAGGACAAAACAATCCCAAACATTTACGCACTTAATTGCAGAGCTTCAAAATTCATGAAGCAAAAACTGATAGAACTGAAAAGAAAAATAGATACAATTTCTCCACAATTACAGGTGGGGATTTCAACACTCCTTCCTGAATAATTGATAGAACAAATAAGACAGAAAATCAGTAAGGATATAGAAGATGTAAATAACACTATCAACGTACGGGCCCTAATTGCCATTTACAGAGCACTGCACCCATCCACAGCAGATTCTAGGCAAGTGCACACGGCACGTTTGCCAGGAGAGACCACACGCTGAGCCACAAGTCTCAGTAAAATTCAAGGATTAAAATCCTATGGAACTAAACTGGAAATCAATAATAGAAAGATCTCTGGAAAACCCCCAAATCCTGGCTCCATCACTGCCTAGCTGTGTGACCTTGGACTCACCTGTGAGGAAAATACAATCATAGGCCCCTCCTCACTGGGCTGCAGTCAGAGTGAGTTACACTGTGCAAGTGTGTCCTCTCATCCTGGTGACTCAGGACAGACTAGGGAGAAGAGGCACCCACTGACCTGGCTTTGGGACCCAAGGGCAGCCGCTGTCTTATGCTGGCCCTCTGTCCTCCCACCTGTCAGGTGACAGTGGCCAGGCCTGAAGACGGGAGATGCTGAGGGCCTCCCAGAGCACCCCCTCCTACAGCAGACAATGAAAACAGCAGCTGTCCTTTGCTGGGCACTCATGCACAACTCCGTGCTAGGCACTGGGGTAGGGGTGGCGTGGAGGATGAGATAATACAGTCTTCTGCAAAAGAAAACCAAAACCTGACACACAAAGACCCCATCTGACACCTCCTCTCGGGAAACCAAGTCTGCAAACCCACCCTGTGGGTCAGTGTTGTCACCCACTCAAGACAAAATTATTCAGTGGCTGGTAGACACCAGGTACCACCTAGACCCCCAAAAATGTAGTGTGGCTGACTGGTGGGGGGTATGGGGTGGGTGAGAAGGGGCCACTCACCGAGGCAGAGCAGGGGATGACAGATGGGGAATACAATTCGGGAGTAAGTATGTGAGCTCCATTTTGGACAAGCTGAGTTTTAGGGACGCCATCAGGCATCCATGGAGAGGTCTGAAGATGAGAAGGTCTAGGAAGTGTGTTATAAATAGCAAGAGAAGCTAGGGGTGGATGATGGCCCCAGTATAGAGAGTTCTGGTCCCCAAGTGGGGAGAGCCCCCGGCAGGCATTTAAGGACGGTGCTTGCTAAGGTGTGGGGCACTCTGGAGGCCAGACTGATTGAGCGGGGGTGGGGGGCCAGGCTGTTAGTGGGTGGGAGCAGGTGTCGACAATGCAGCCCAGTTTAAACAGGCAACATCTGGTCCAGGATTATTTGAGCTTAACAACTTGGTACATAAAAACCAAAGTATTTTTTGCACGGTTATAATAGAAACTGAAATTTCTAGAAATGCACCTATGATTTAGATCATTTCTCAATAATATTTAGAAGGAAGAACTGGATGATTTCTATTATTTAGCTAGAAGAACTGGATACTGTTTTGTTTGAAACTTTGCCAAGAACTGTTCACTATTTTGGGAACTCATGTCTCTGACAGCACAACCCTATTCATGGTATTTGAGTCATCAAGTAAAAATGCTTGGACCAGCCACATTAGTAAATTGTCACATTCACAGATTTGTTATTTGTATGAACGTACTCATTTGCCAACTATTTCAAATTGTCAAGTCTCAGGTGTTGACATAATTCTATTAAGTGGTCTTACTTCTTGTAATTCCAAACGTATCCATTTTAAGTAGGCGCAGACACCTGACTACTGCAGTCTGTCTTCTAGCACAGTCCTGCCCGAGCATTTATGTATCACTGTCCTACTATTTTTTCATAAATCACTTCCCTTTTTCTCCTTTGCATTGCGGTTAGGGGGTTTTATCGATGTTTTAAATCACATGTGTAGGTAGATATATTGCCCTTGAATTTCATCAGGGTGGAAAAGGAGGTTACAAAACATTTGTTGTAAAAAGAGGGCTTTGGGTCTGCAAACTCTGAAATGTCACTGGTGTGGAGGGGGGAGCTCCAAGAGAGATGGCAAGGGCAAAAGGAACCATGGCAAAATGAAACAGGCAGGCAGAAACCCAAAGGACAGCCAGCAGTTTCTAGGAGGAGGGATTTCTAGAAGGAAGGTGGCTAATGGAGCATTGGATGTGTGAACAAAGGGGTCCCGTATGGAGCCGGGGAAAAGGGAAGCCGAGCTGCTGATTAATCGGGGCTTTCTTGCTAGGATGGCATGAGTGAAGGACAATGGGATCTGAGGAGTTGAGGACAATGACAAAGGAGTAGCTGAAGACATGGCCCAGGAGCCTACCTAGGTGGACATGAAAGCAGGTGGGGCTCAGATAAGAAAGAGGAAGGTGCAAGGACTCATGTCATGGGAGTGACCCAGGGAGAGCCTGGGAGTGACAGGGCTGCTGTCAGAGCATGAACTTAGAGGCACTGATTTCTAAGGCAGAGCTGTCCTGGACAATGACCAGCCCTTGGGTGTGGCTGCAGGGACTGTGGCTCGACTGGACACTGGGGCCCAGGAGGTGGGTCCTGGCCTGGTTGCTGCAGTTTAGGTGGCAACCAAGTGTGGTAGGGTAATGGAACCCACACCCACCACCCCACCCCTGGCCCTGGCCTGCCGAATCACTGGGCCAGGGGCAATTTTGGAGATACATGAAAACCCATTGAAATAGCTGTTGAATGAGCGAATGTGTGAGAAGGAATGTGTGAGAAGGATCGGGGTAGAAACAAGAGTGAGCCCAGGTCAAAGTCTCCAGTGAGGGAGGGGGAGTGACTGGAGGCTTCCTGGTGACAGAGATGGGAAGGGACAGAGAATACCCAGCTGGAAAAGACCTCCCTGACTGAGGAGCAGAAGGAAGGGATGGTCTGCAGAGAGGTCACTGGTCTCCCACCTAACCTGGGGCCTCGTTCAGCTTTGTCATGGCAGGCCTCCTCATGCCCTTGTAGCCGCCTCCTCACACACTTGCCCTCTCTGGCCTGTCTGGAATATTCCTCCTCCCCCTTGGCACAGACTCAGCCTAATGTCACCTCCTCAGCGGGGCCTTCCCTGAGCACCCCATTCTCTACTGTTCTCTTTCATTGCACTGTTTGGATCCTAAGCACCACCGTGTATGTGCATCTGAGACATCATTACGCTAAAAATGTGAATAACTCCACTTGGGCTGTGGGTGGGCAGAAGGGAGCCCTGCCCCCACCAGATGTCAACATCTGAATCCCCGGAGATTTTTTGTTTCCCCACAGGGTAAAAGGGTCTTTGCAGATGTGATTAAGGAATTTGAGATGGGAGATTATCCTGGATTAGCTAGGCAGGCCCTGTAAAATCACAAGGGTCTTTAGAAGTAGAAGGTCAGTCAGAGAGTTGAAGATGTGCTGCTGGCTTTGAAGATGAACGAAGGGGCTATGGACCAAGGGATGCGGCCAGCTTTCAAAAGCTAGAAAAGGCAAGGAAATGGGTTCTCCCGGGGAGCCTCCAGAAGAATCAGCCCTGCCAACACCTTGCCGTTGGCCCAGTGAGATTTCTTTTGGACTGCTGACCTCTGAACTGTAAGATAACAAACTTAGGTTGTTTTACACCACTGAGTTTGTGTCATTTGTGGCAGCAGCAATAGGAAACGAATATCGGGTATAACACTTGAAATGATGCAAATCCCCAAAGGCTAAAAGGAAAAAACAAAATCATCAAGACTCAAATGTTTGGAAGCCAGTGGACCAAGCAAATCGCAAATGACGCCATATGGTGATTAGTCCTGCTTAGCTGGGAGAGAGAAAAACCTGCCACCATTTCGGTTGGTCTTGAACAAGTTTTGAATTAGACAATATCTTTGGGAAACATTCTCGGCATAAAATAGGACGTCCCTGAGTTTCTGTATCTGTTTACTTATTTATTCTCGGCTCTTCTGCCTCCTGACGGCTGATTCTTCACCTGTGCCTGGCACATGGAGAGGCCCGTACAGCACCTATTGAATGACTGTTGAAGGAGGAATTTTGTCTGACAGAAGCAGGTAAGGAAGAAGTGCTCCTTGAGAAGGCCTGATGCCTGGGATTGCCCTGGAGAGGTCACCAAGGGCCTGGGAGCAGGGCTGGGCTCCGGCGGCCCCGAGGGCCTGCTCAGGTGAGGGGCACTGGGGTGGGAGCTCGGCTCAGCCTGGCGCTGCCTCTAGCTGAACGCATGCGCTTTATAAAGTAAATCGCTCCCTCTCCCTGGGTGTCAGTGTTCCAATCCACAAAACCGGAAGAATCTCCCCTGTCCTAAGTGTTCTCAGTCTTCTGTGGTTCTAATAAGGGAAAGGGGGTGAGAAGAGTTACATGAACAGCAGCCAAGCCCAGCTGCTCCCTGAAAGGCAGGGAGAGCAAATGTGAGTGCTTATGGAGGCCAGGCCAGAAAGTGACTGACGGGCAGCAGCGACTGAGGCCGATGGAACAGACACCGACGCCAAGTGGGAATGCCAGCTGGGCGCCACCAGATCTCCCAAATTGTCTAGAAGAGAAACCTGGGTTTGTGAGTGAATTTGCCCAATGTTTAAATGTTGCCAACTAATTTTACAAAATTTTACATTGTGGGCCAGACACCACACATTGTTGGTGCCTGCTTTCTGACATGTAGCTTCTTGGAGCTTGTCACAGGGGCAAAATAATTTCTGTCCAAGCTACTGGGTCCCCATGGAACTTTGAGGGAGCAGGTGTCCCGGTCTGGGCCTCGGCCTCAGGACAGTGAAGGCTGTCTGTGCTCAAGGACTCTAAGCCTGTGTGGCTGCTAGGCAATGTCCAAGAGCGACAGTACCATTGCTGTTCTGATTATGACCCTCATGTCAGCAGAAGCACTTTTCCATAAGAGCCTCACTGAATCCTTGCAACCTGAGTCATGGGCATTTTTATCCCCATTTTTCAGATGAGGAGATTGAGGCACGCAGAGGGGCTCTGGCTTACCCAAGGTCACACAGCTAGTAAGTGGCAGGGCTGGGGCTCTGCTCTCCCTACCCCACCCATTCCCTATCACACAGCTGGTGGGGACAGGGGACCCGCCCAGCCCTGGGAGGACAGACAGAAAGCCTCTCACCAGACTCCGCTGACGCAGCGTGTGGACAGCGCCCGGGGCATGATCTCCGAGCCCTGCTGCATGAAGCCCCCGACGGGGAACCAGAGGCTGTTGCCCAGCGTGTACTGGTTCTCCAGGATGTGGGGGCGTGCCCGCAGGCATGGGTGTGGGTTATACCACTCGTAGGGGCTCAGCCTGCGGAGAGACAAGGGGTGGGGTGGGTGGGTGGGGTCGAGGGGGAGAAAAAGGAGAGAAACAGGAAAGAGACAGAGCCACCATGATCAAGAGAGACAGGAGAGAGACAGGAAACAGAGGGGAAAGAGACAGATGTACAGAAAGACACACACACACAAACATACACACACACGAGGAAAAAAGAGAAAGACATGGAGAGAGAGAGGCGGAGAGACACCCACAGAGATGTAGAGACACAGAGAAGAGGCAGAAAGAGACAGAGAGAGACATAGAGACATAGAGAAAGATAGAATGGGAAGGGGAGAGGCCCAGAGAAAACCACAGAGCAAGTCAGAGCCACAGGGTGAAATGTAGAGACAGGGCCAGGATGGGAGGGAGGGTCCAGAGAACCCAAGGCCCCAAGTGAAGGCCCAGGGTGGTCAAGACAGATGACAATGTGTAGTCAGTCATGAGCTCCCAGCTCAGGCCTCCTCCCTGCCCCCTCTTCCCCGGCAGCAGGCAGGGGACTCACCTGGCGGCCAGGAACAGGACGCAGCTGACAGCCAGGTAGGCGAGAAGCATGAAGAGCCATACAGCAGGGGAGAAGGGGTCCAGGAAGGAGAAGTAGCCAGGTTTGCGGCCCTGAGGGGAGAAGGAGTAAGACCTGGAGCCATCCTGACCTGAGCCACATCCCCAGACACTCCCCCCTGACCCCCAGAAGCCCAAATGGCCCTTCCCAGGTCCAGCCCACAACCTCGGCTTCCCTTGGGAATGCAGGTGTCTGGTCCCACCGCTAGCCCCTGCGTCCAGCTACCACATCTTCAGGGGAACCTTACCATGTGCACTCGGTAGAGAATGCTGATCCCCAGGGTCATGAAGGGTTTGGAGAAGTCGATGACCTTCTCCCGCTCGGCTGTAATGGTGAACGCGGCCACAGCCAGGTCTGCCTTCTGCTGGAGGGGAAGCAGGGCAGGGGCAGTGGGGCGGCCAGGGAGACAGACGGGCAGTTAGGGAGAAATGCACCCAGAGAGTGACTGAGAGAGAACATCAGAAGCCGAGAGCGATGCAAAGAGAGGACAGGAGGGGCCAGAATCCTGGACTGTTTCCAGGAGTGCCCCAAATTGGACCCTCGTCATCTCATGTTTGCTGTAAGAGGCTCTGGGGCCTCTTTCCTGCCTGCTGCCCCGCCCCATCCAATCCCTCCTGCCCCGTCAAGTTCATCATTAAGGTGCTGTATAAAACCCACCACGGACCCTCACCGCCCACCACCACCCCTGGGTCCTGGAGAGAGCCTGGGATTGGAGTTGCGATGCCTGCACGCCAACCCACTCAGACCCTCTTGGTGCCTGTTTCTTCTTAGTTAACAAAATTTTTCACATGCTTATTCTCTGCCAGGCTTCATGCCAGATAGCACTTCATAGAGATTACTTTGTATACTCTTCCCAACAGCTCCCTGAGGACCACTACTAGCCCCATTTTATGGATGGGGAAATTGTATCTCAGAGAAGCAAAGGCACTAAAAGTAAAGGCAGGAACTGTGACCACCATTCTCCTGCCCCTGGCAGGCACCAGTGACTCAGATATGTGCATGAAGGCACCCCCTTGACACAGGCCCAGTGCCCAGCTCAACTGAGATCATGACCTCGGGGGAAGCTGCATGTGGTCTCAAGTGGAGTCCAGGTCTGAAGCGGCAAAGGCTGGGAGTAGGTAGGGTGAGAGAGAGAGAGGGGTTTAGGTGGGGGTCTGGCTGGCACACCCCAAATCCCTGATCCAAAAGGGCCATCTCTCTCTGGCCCAAGTGGACATCAGCTGGCCTTTGGCTGTGGGCAGGACACAGGCTAGGAAAGACCTGGCCCTTCTCCTGCCCTCCCCTCAACTCTACCAACATACACATGTGCTCACACTACACCTGTGATCACTCGACCATGTGCACACCAGCCCATGCCCACATGTGGGCCCCGACACAGGCTGACCAGTACACACCAGCCACACAGATGCAGGCAGACAGATGTGTGCCCTGTCCACGAGCTCAGGAAGCAGCAGAGACACACGCCGGAGCAGGCATTCCCTGGAGGTACAGTGCACACACTCATACAGGTAGCCCGCACATGTGTACATACATGACAGGGCAGGATGTGAGGAGGGACGTGGGGAGGGAGTAGGGAGCCCCAGCTCTGCCCTGTGCTTGCTGGGTGCCCTCAGGGATGGGCTTCTGCATCTCCAGGCCTCAGTTTGTTCACCTGTAAAATGGGGGTGGGTGTTGGGAACCTGCCTCCCAGGATGTGCTTTCCAGACATAATGATTCCATCCCTCAGGCCTCAACAGGGACTCCAAATTCAAGAAACCTCCTCTGGGGCTGAAATAAGAGTCAAGGTCCTGGATCACTGGCCCAGGAGGAGACACACACTCTCCTTGAAGGGGCTGAGACTGAAAGCACACGAAGTAACATAGGCCCAGGCGGGGAAAGAGGGCACATGCCCAAAAGATAACCACAAGGCAGAGAGGTGACACAGGTTGAAAACAAAACCAAGGTCAAAAAGTGAGTACGTGGGCCCAAAATGAAATCCAGGGTCAGGGAGAGGAGACAGGTCTCAAAGACAATTCCACGTCAGGAAGAGAGGACAGACGCAAAAGATGAATGAAGAGGAGAGAGAGGTGGCACAAGTCAAACAACTAACACAGGGCAGCGGAAAGATGGCACTGGCCCCAGTATGACTTGGGAGCAGAGAGAGAAGGCACAATCCCAAAGCCAAATCCAGAGGCGGTGAGGTGTGGCAGGGGCCTAGAACACAGGGCAGCGGAAAGATGGCACTGGCCCCAGTATGACTTGGGAGCAGAGAGAGAAGGCACAATCCCAAAGCCAAATCCAGAGGCGGTGAGGTGTGGCAGGGGCCTAGAACACGGCCGGATTCAGACAATACCCTTGGGAATGCCTGGGTGTTGAGAGCAAGGAGCTTTTTCCCCCTTTCATGTGCATTGTCACTTTTATGTAAATTGTCAGAAACAATCAGAGCTAATACAGGAATCCAATGATTTTTATGCATCCACAGGTGTGTCCCGACAAGGCCCTCCATGGGGTCCGAGTCCCCATTTTAGAAATCAGGAGGCAGTGGCCTCTTGGCGATGGGGCTGGGAGGGCTCTGGTGGTCCCCAGGCGAGGTGCTCAGGAGCCCACTTCCTCCCTAAGGCCTGCAGGGCTCCCGCTCCCTTCTGTTCCATCTCTGGCTGGCTCACTAGCCTCCTCACCCACTCCTGAGACCGGGCCTCAGGCCAAACACCGGCCCGGCCTGCTGCTTGTCTTTGCTGCATCCTCCACCTCTCCTCCAGTGGCAAGGGCAGCAGCTCTGCTTCCCATCCGTCTACTTCTCTCCACCTCCGCCCTCAGCTTCAGACCACTGGGATCTCTCTCCTGACAACAGTTTGAGCCTCCCGAGCGCCACTCATAACCCCCAATCCAAAGTCAGAGTCCCTGACTTCTGGTGGCTTCCCACTGGTGGCTTCCCACTGCAACGAAAACCAAACTATTTCATGGCCAAGAGGCTCTATGTGATCTGAGACACAGCTGCCTGTGGACCTCACCTCATGGCCTTTCCCATCAACCACTTGGCTCCAGCCACAATGGTTGTTTTTTACTCTTTAACACAGCAGGCTCATTTCCCACCTCAGGGCCTTTGCACGCGCTCTTCCCCCAGCTCTTCCTCACCATTCAAGGCTTAGCTCTCACCTTTGACCTCCACCCAGGGTCCTCTCTCTCATTACCCATTACCCAGTTTTATATACTTAGCACTACTGGAGATGACCCTGTCTGTTTGCTTATTACTGGACTGTCTTCCCTACTGAATTACAAGCTCCTTGCCTACCTGGTTAGAGGTGCACCCCAGAGCCTACACGGAATACCTGCCCAGAGTACTGCTTGGTTTTGACCAAGCCCAGCCTCTCAAACAGCACCCAAGGCTACTCCGGCTCCCCACCGCACGCTGGGGCCTGTCACTGTCCCTCTTGTGCCAGCTGCTTTCTGGCCTCTGTACCTTTGCCTTAGGCACCCCACTCTGTCTGGCAGAACTGGAGCCCACCCATCCCACTAGGGCCCCCTTGAGACTTTCTTCCTCTGCAATGCCTTCCATGCTCCCCCCATGGTGACACCCCTTGATCTCAGCACTTAGCTCACTTTGGAAAACATCTATTCACCTCTCTGCCTTGGCTACTAAACGAACCTTCAAAGGCAGGGCCAGCTGGATGCGCCCTGTGTCTCCTCTGTTGAAGGCCCAGGAATGTTGTCCCAACGCCAGGGCCTCCCAGACAGAGAAACCTCCCCTTCCCAGGCCTTAGGGAACCTCACGCAGGTCCAGATGCTCGCACTTACACGGTACCTACCCTGTGGCCAGAGTTCCGGGACTTTCCCTGCCCATAGTAGTTTAGTCCCCAGCAATTCTATGGGGACGCACCAGCATTGACCCATTTTACGCATGAAGAAACCGAGGCACAGTGAAGGTAAGGACCTTGCTCTAGCTGACCCCAGGATTCGGAACCACTCCCCGGAATCACCTGTCTGCTGCCCCGCTTCGCTCCCATGCTGGGGCACCTGAGGTGTGGGTCCAGGTGTGCAACTCCTCCCTGCTCCCAGGGAGCCCAGGAAATGAGAGCTGAGTGACCAGAGAATGGTGAGTCCTTGAACTTCCCGTGAATACACAATAAACTGAGCCTCCGCCCTGTCCTCAAGGACATCCCAGGCAGAAGCCCGGGGGCGTCCTGACATCCCCTCACCCCTCACTGCATCTATCCTCAAGCCCTCTTGATTCCACCCCCCAAACACCTCTGGAATAAAGTCGCTCTCCTCCGCCTTCACTGCCCGTCCCAGATCACCCCTATCCACATCGCATCTCTCAGCACTGGAAAGCTTGTCCCTGCTTCCCCGGCCACCCACCGAGCAGTCTGAGGGACCCCAGAAGCTACAACCCTGCTTGTACCCGGCAATAACTCTCATTCTCACTCTCAGCAAAACTGAGGTCTTGCGTCCTCCAGCCCTACCTCACCAGCCTCATCCCCCACTGCTGTAGACTAAATAGTTGTATCCCCCCAAAATTCATATGTTGAAATCTTAATCCCTCCTAGTGATGACACTAGGAGGTGGGGCCTTTGGGAGGCGATCAGGTCATGAGGGTAGAATCCTCATGAGTGTGATTAGTGTCTTTACAAAAGAGGCACCAGAGAGCTTCCTCGCCCCTTCCACATGTGAGGACACGGCAAAAAGATGGCTGTCTATGAACCAGGAAGACGGCCTCACCAGACACCCAATCAGCCAGCACCTTCATCTTAGACTTCCAGTCTCCAGAACTGTGAGAAATAAATTTCTGTTGTTTATAAAGTACCCAGTCTATGGTATTTTGTTACAGCAGCACAAACAGACTGGGACACCCGCCATCTTGCTCCACACCCCTACAATGCAGCCACGCTATCCTTTTTGTCTGTTCATTCATTTCCCTGCTTGACAGATATTTGCGGGACACCTACCACTGGCCACGCACAGTTCTAGCTTTGGGAAAACAGCAGTGAATATAAATATATAATGTCAGGTAGTGACAAGCACCGTGAAGAAAAATAACGCCGGGCAGCATGATCCAGCCTGCCACCCACCCCTACTACCAGGTCTTGAGTACAAACGTGAAGGAAGTGCAGGAGCCAGGCCTGCGAAGACCTGGGAGAAAGTTCCAGGCTGAGGGCCAGCGGGTACAGTCCCTGAGGTGGGAAGCGACTGGCAGTGTCCAGGGTGCTTGGGGCAGCACGGGAGGTATGGGGAATGCAGCGGAATAGGGACCAAAGCTAGGCAGGGCCTTGCAGGCCACAGTAAGGGCTTTGGAGTCTACTCCAAGGGCAACAGGACATCACGTCAGAGGGAGTGAGCAAGGGGTGATGTGACCTGACTGCTGTGAGACTAGACCACAGGGGCAAGAGCGGAAGGAGAGGCAGTGAATGAAGACATCCATGGAGAGGCTGGGGGTGGGCTAAGTGGGGGCCGACTGACAGGGTCAGATGTGGGTTTCATTCGGAAGCGGGGACACACAGAGCCTTAAATGCTTCCAGTTCCTTCTAGACTCCTCTCACCTTGGGAATCCCATTCCCACCTCCTCGTCCTGCCCCTTCATTTCCCAGCGTTTCTTAGAGACTTCCGTCCCCAAGCGGACCCGACAGTTGTTTAATCCTTTGAATGAAATCAGGAAGAATTCAAATGATGAGCCAGCCAGCTGTCTAAACGAGCCTAAAAGCCAACCAAAGCACTCGTGATTGTCTCCCAGCCCAAACCAGCCCTCTCCACCAGCGCTGTGTAAATGGCGCTTCTGCTTTGCCATCAGCTCCGTGTCAGCCTCTGCCACGAGGGGGCACTAGCGGAAGCTGCAAGGCTGGAGGAGGGAGGAGCTCCCAGGTCCCCAGCCGCCCTGCTGCACCCACAGCTATGGCTCTTCCCTGGCGCAGCAGAGGAATCCAGTTTGCAGCTTGCAGAACCAGCCTCACCAAGCTCGGGCACACCAGTGCAAATCAGTAAGCGCCTCCCTCTGTTCCCAGTAGTTTCTTTCCTATGCCCTCAGGCCAATAAAGTTTTATAGGAACACAGCCATACCCATTTGTTTACATATTGTCTATGACTGTTTTCCCTACAACGGAAAAATTGAGTAGTTGTGACAATATGGCGTGAAAGCCAAAAATATTTACTGTCTGGCGTGAAAGCCAAAAATATTTACTGTCTTTACAGGAAACGTCTGCTGACCCCTGCTTCAGATTTCAATTGTCACCCTCCCAGTTACCTAGTGAACGACTTTATTTCTAGTAAATCATTCTCTTCATTCAAATATCCAGCATGGCTTTTCTCCTGGCAGGACCCTGACTGATGCAGAAATGACAACACCCAGGTCGCATGAGCACTCAGGCCACATGGTCACTCACCACCCATGGGCAGCTTTTCGGTCTCTAGGAGGGCCCGGTCACGAGTGGTTTCTCAAAAGGAGAATAGTTATCTGCAGAGAGAGTGTGATTTGCTCCCAACGCTAGAGGGTTGCACTGTGAGTCACTTAGCGGCTGCATCCCTGCTTGCCACCAGTTCTCTGCACAACCCTGGATCTGCTGGGTCAGCAGCCCAGGTGGCAGGAGAGCATGCCCACAGCCGGGGCCGCTACAGAGCCTGCGTGAGCTCGGGGCCTTCCTCAGGATCAAAAGCCAGATGGGTTGTTTGGTAAATGGGTTGACATAGCACTCAACTTAGACCAAGGTAGAAGTGGCTGCCCAATTCCCCAAACCCACCAACCGTCACCAGTACCAGCCAAACAGCACCCCCCACCTCCCACCCCCGAGTCTGCAGTGCAGCTCCATGGGGCCCCTCATGTGACTTCCTAAGTTTTAATCTTTCCAACATCTTCCTTTGTCCTCTCAGCCCTTGGGGTGGTAGCTGCTTGCAGTTGCTACCTCCATGAGCCCTTGGTTTTCTTCTAACTCTTTCAGTCAGCTGGTTAACAACTTTCCATCTAGTTAACAATTCTTAAATCAAATTCTCTGTTCGAGTAGCTGATGCCGTTTGTCTCCACATTAGAGCCTGACGGATGGAGGTCAGCAGTGGACTTATTGCGACCCCCCCCCTTCCTAAAAGCTACTTCCTGCTCACTGTAGTGGGCCAGCGGCTTGCTGTGTAGACTGTGGAGATTAAGTTCTCCGTGGCCTATGTGACGGCAGGAAGCGGGAGAGTTGATGTTGCCCTGAGGCAAGCCTGAAGGCGTGTGCTCCTGGCTTCCATGGTCCTCGGAAAGCAGCGTGCAGAAAAATCATCTGCCAGGTCAGTAGCTTGCACCAGCTGCCAAGGGCTGTGCTGACCTGCTCCAGTAGAGATACTTCATTTGGGCCAGCAACTGCAATTGGAGTCATCACCTGATTACATTTACAACAATCCACAGTCATTCTCCAAGACCCAGCTGCCTTCCGCACAGACCAAACAGACCAGGCGAACGGGGATGAGATGACTACCCCTGCTTCTTTCAAGCCACTAATGGCGGCACTAATCTCTGCAATTCCCCCAAAGGATGTAGGATTGCTTTTGGATTACTATCCTGGGCAAGATGAGGGAGTTCTAGGGGCTTCCACTTGGCTCTTGCTACCATAATGGCCCTGACTCTACGGGTCAGCTCTGCTGGCTGCCACTAGTCCAATTACACAACCAGGATTTGAGAAAACACAGGGTGGGTCCACAGACCTAGCAGGCCCATTCTGAGCCGAACTTTGGCTCAGATCCCATCTATCACCTGACTGCGTAAGCCCCACTGTGGTCCACCAGTCAAAGCAGGAAAAAGGAGAATGATTTGCCATCTGTAAAAATGATAGAAGGTTGTCTAAATATCTAAAAGTCAATCAAAATCCTCAGTGCTGAGAAGGAGCCTGTCTAGATACTGGTGTGGTCTTTCTAGAAAGCAGTTCAACAATATATAACCATACAAAGGGTCTTCCTCTTTCAAGCAGTCATTCTATTCAGAGAATCAGTCACTCAGCTGCAATGCAGGCAAAGCTTTTGTGCATAAAGATGTTTACTTATGGTTGTTTATAACAGCACATACAAACAAACTGGAAATAACTAAATATAAAAAACTAAGTACATCCACGTGGGGATTAATATGCAGCCATGTAACATTCTGTTTAGGTGAAAACAATAAGATATTATTTTTAGCCTTTCAGATTGGCAAAGACTTTTTTTAAAAGATTGATAATATCCATTGTTGGCAAGAGTGTGGAAAATTTGACATTCTCGTGCACTTCTGGTGGGAATATAAATTGGTGGAACCTTTTGGAATGGCCATTTGGCAGCATAAACTTAAAAAACATTCATATCCTTTGACCCAGCACTTCCACTGTTTGGAATTCATCCCTCGGGAGCACGCCCACAAATCCACGGGCCCAGCTGATGGTGGCATTGTCTATACCAGCAAAAACTGGAAACCACCCAAATATCTATCAATAGGGGACGAATTAAATAATTCACACTCAGCCGCACAATGAAATCCGTGTTGCTCCACTTGAATTTCAAACAGGCATCTTAAACTCTGCATGCCCAGAGAGAACTTATTTCCTGGACCTCACCAAACTGCTCCTCCCACATCCTCCCCATGGTGGGAACCCACCTCAGCACCCCCCAGTTGCTTAGGCCAAACCCTGCACACACCCTGGACTCCTCTCTCCCTCTTGCACACATCCCATTGGTGGCACTCCTGACACAGCTACCACTGAAGCGCAAACTAGCATCTTCCAAACCCAATGGCCTTCCAAATGGATTGTCCTGTTTCTACTCTTGCCCCACTACAGTTATTTCTCAAGAGAGTAGCCAGAGTAATCATTTTTAAATGATTTAAAAATTAAATCAAGGTCACACATTCATGCAATGGACGTAGCCCTATAAAGGAACGCAATACCAATCCACACTACAATATGGATGAACCTCAAACACATTACGCTGAGTGAAAAGAAGCCACACACAAAAGGCCACAACCTGGATGATCCCATTTATATGAAATGTCTAGAACTGGTAACTCCATGGAGACAGAGAGCAGACTAGGGGTCACCAGAGGCTCTGGAAAGGGGATATGGGAACTGTTTAATGGGTAGGGGGTATGGCATTTTCTTTTGCAGGTCATGAAAATGTTTTGGAACTACATAGAGATGGTAGTTGTACAACATTGTGAACATACTAAATGCTACTAAGTTGTACACTTTAAAATGGTTAATTTTATGTTATATGAATTCCACCACAATAAAAAGAAATTAAATCAAGGCACATTCCCTGCTTAAAACCTTCCAGTGGCTTCCCAACACAACACAAATAACATCCAAACTCCTTACCCGCCCAGCTCCTGTTATTGGGGTTCTGCCCAGCTCCTGTTATTGGGGTTCTGCTCCGTGATCTGGCACTGCCCCCTTCTTACTCCCCACAAAACTGTGAGGGAGGTAACATCACCCCCTTTTTAGAGGGGAAATTGAATTCAGAGAGCTGAAGTGACTTGCAAGGGATCATGTGGGCAACCTGAAGCTGGCTCTGCCTGGCTCCTAACCAGCTCACAGCCCTAGTGGCTGCCATGGTGGCCGCCCAGACCCTTCTTTGGGATTGGGCACTCATTGCCCCAGCTGCAGAGTGCTGGTGGCTGAGCACTCTGCAGAGTCCCCTCTGCCAAGTTCCTGGCCCTCCCTAAGGCACAGCCCCGCAATGACACATAGGTGGGGGGTATAAAGGCCTGCCTCTTTACCTGGAGGGGGAGATGCTTTTATGGCCATCCCAGCTCCAGAGCTGCCTGTGGGGCTGCTGAGGCCCTATGACTGCATGGCAGCTCAACTCCCCCCTCGGCCCAAGCCTGCCCCTTCACTCCCTCACAAGGCTGGTTTCCAAGGGTACCCCAATATACCTCTTGCCTGCTAATCTCCATCTCAGAGTCTGCTTCCTGGGACCCCAGCCTAAGACATCTGTTCTGCCCGTGAGAGCCAGTCTGGAGGGTGCAGACTTTATCCTAAGGGGGTTGGGGCGCTACAGCTAAAGCATGTGAGTGACAGGTCAGATTTGAATTGTAGAAAGATTCTACTGGAGAACAAACTGAAATGGAGAGAGACGGGAAGCCAGAGGCTAGTGAGGAGGCTGGGAGAGGGTCAGGGACCTTAATTCACACCAGGTACTGATGGCAGGGAGGCCAATTCCAGCAGTGGCCACTGGGTGGAATAAATGGGTCATAATTCTAGACTGGCCAGAGAGCCCTGTGGGGTGGGGGTGGAGGGGCGGACGGAAGCTCAGAGGATGCTGGTGCCCTGGGCTGTTTTCCATCTGGAAGTTACTCATCAGCTCTGGGCCAGCCAGTTGGGGTGCCAGCCCTGGCTCTTCCTGTCACTAGCTGTGTGGCCTGGACATAGTACCTTTGTACCTCACTCTGTCCATTAGAGAACACTGGAATAGTAGGAGTCCATCCTCTTGCGGTGGTCGAGGAGTCAAGGAGTTAACGTAAGTTCAGAAAGCTTGGACAAGGGCTGGCATGGAGTGAGTGAGCGTTACCCTGCTCACTGCAGGCTCTCCAAGTACCTGCTGGGTGTCTGGAAAGGGCACAGGCCTTGGGCCAGACACACCCGGCTGCAGCCCTGTGGTGATGGTGTGGGGGGGGGGCGGGGTGCAAGTCCCTTCACTGCTGGGCCCCAGATCTCTCATTTGTAGGAGGGCAGTGATCCTCTGGGCCATGAGGAACTATTAGCAGAAGAAAGTAACACTTGAAAAGTTCCTGGCACGTGGCATGAGGTCAACAAATACAGCTGCTGCTACCGTAAGGCTGGTGGAGAGTATTTGTGCAAAGCTCAGCACTCAGCCACCCCACGGCAGGCCGCCGAGCCTTGCTAGCGAGGCAAGGCCAAACCCCGCCCAGCCTGCGCCTCCCAGCCTGCGCCTCCTCCAGTGTTCTCTCCCTAAATGTCATCGCCTTCGCCCAGCTGCCGGAGCCAGAAACAAATGGGAGGAACGCCTGCATCCTCTCCTGAGTCCCCCGCCCTGGTGGTCTCCAGACTCTCCGGCATCTCCGTATCTGGTATCTGCCATGCCCTCACCCCCCCCCCCCCACCCGCAGCCCCTGCTGCACTCCCACCCGGCTGATTCTCTTTCCTCACTTGAGCCACTTCCAATCCCTTGGGCTCCCCCTCCCATGGACCTCCTGCTGACAGCCAAACTTTACCCACTCAGTAAACAAAGCCAGGCCTGGCCGCTGTATGTCCATGGTGTAGCACAGGACCTGGTAAACAGTAGATACTCAATAAACGCTCGCTGGAGAGCAGAGGGACACATGAATGCATGTATGTGCTGGCTGTGCCAATGGAAATCACATTAGCATGCATGCTAGCGCCTGTCGTTTCCCCAATTTGCAGTTGAAGAAATGACAGTACAGAGAGGTTAAGTAACTTGCCCAAGGTCACACAGCTAGAGCGCAGCATAGGTAAGTCTCAAACAGGACTCAGGACAATTGCATCACTGATCAGAAAAGCTCCAGGCCACTATGCTCACCCAGGTACCATTGCACCAAATCTCCCGCCCATTCTATGGGGCAGGACGGAGGCACAGAGGGTCAAGACTCTTGCCTGAGGTGACACAGCCATAAATCCGACTATTCCATTACTTCTTTGCTGATGAACTGGAGTCTATCTAGTTTAGTGACTTCTTTTGGGGAGTCTACTCCCCTGGAGGCTGCTTATCAGGGAGCCCTGATAAACAAAGAGTTCTAAGCGTACGTGGCTGAGGAGCGGGCTGTGGAAATGAAGATCACAGGGAAACCGGGCAGGCGGGTGGGTTCGTCACCGGCACTCACACTCCTTGCCTCCTGTCTCCTCAGGTTCCAGCTTCAGGCCCCTTAAACCCACCTGGGGCAGAAGCTTTCAACCAGCTGGCCTGTGGGGCAGTGCCTCGGGCCTGCCTGTGCGATGGGGTACGGGAGAGCCACAACCAGGACCCCGGAGACACCCCCACCTCCGCCTCCACCAGAGCAGCTCTGCTCTGCCCAGGGTTCTGAGGGTGCTTTCAATTGGAAAAAAGACTCTGCAGGCAAAACAACTTTTGAAAATCAGTGCCCTAAGGGATAAATGTCCTTGTCAAGCAACATGGCCCTCTCAAGTATACCCTGGTGACATTCAAGGGCTTGGATGCAGTGAATTCTGGGATGCAAGAGGCAAGAGGGTTAGAATATGCGATGCGCTCCGCCAAGTCCAATGTCAAGGCTGCCCTAAGCATTAATGGCCACAGGCCCGTGCTCGTCACACCTGCCTGGTGTGCCCTAGGTCGGGGGCCCATTTGTCTCCCCTCACAGTTCTCCTCTGGCCATTTGCCCACACAGCTTCTCATGCTGGGAATAAAAAAGGGGAACTGCATATGGGCCCCCCTCTCTGACAAGCAACGTGTGTGGTGCTGTCCATTTTCTGTAACCCTCAGTACCTGCCAGGTATCATTACCCTCATCCCAGGATGGGGAAACTGAGTTCAGAGAAGAGAAATGCCTCAACTGAGCACTAAACCCAGGTTGGTCTGACTTCAAAATATTCTTTCCAATGCACCAAGCTGTCTTTCTCTCAATCAAGCTCACTTATAACCTCCCTCGGCCCCGCCTCTTTCCCGCCTCACCTTCATCCAAATCCCACCCAAACTCACGGTCCGTGGCGCCTCCAGCGCACCCCACTCTCTTTTATCCCCACCTTTATAAATGTCGCTTCCTCATCTCTGAACACACTGCCCTCCTCCCACACCCCCTTCACCTTTCTGACTCCACATCCTTTGAGTACCTGCTTGGGTGTCACCGCTTCTGGGAAGCCCTCCCTGGATGCCTGGCTTGGTAAGAAGCCTCCTCTAGGACTGAATTCCCAGTCACAGCCCTCATGGCTCTGTCTTGTGGTCATTTGCTTTTCTGTGTCCTAAGGAGACCCTAAGCTCGTGGGAGCAGGGTCCAGGTCCACTGTGCTCACCACTATGTCCTGAGCTGCCAGCAGCTGCAAAGCACATGGTAGATGCTGAACGAACGCCCACTGAACGAGCACATCTGTGAGTTCAGCAGCTGGCCTCGGTATCTGCCATGTGCCAGGCCATCGTGGCACAGGCTGGGCATGGTGTACAAATGAGACACTGCCCCTGCCCTCCCGGCCCAAGCCCTGCCTCCCGCAGGAAGTCTCTACCAGCCTCTGCCTGCTCCCCACCCCACGTCTCTTTCATTCATTCAACAAATCTTGAAGCACCTACTAAGCCATGGTGGCACGAGGGGAAGCATTTGGCCAACATTTGAGGCACAGGAGGTAACACAGTGCCTGCCCCTCTTTCCCCAGTGTCTGCCCCACGGTGCTCAGCTGGCACAGGTACACAGTACACCATTGGCGTAGTTGGCGGGAGGGGAGGAGCCCCCAGTGACTCATTCCTCTTCTGTAAATACCAGGCTGGTTCTGGGACTCCCCTGGCTGTCCCCACCTTCCCTCACCCGCACAGGCCGTGACACCTTCCCCAGCCCTGGCTCAGCCTGGCCGTACCCGGTTGATGAGCTCGCCGACCATGCCTGTCCAGGAGCCGTTGGGCTCGGGCGCCCCGTATAGCCCGTCCTCCACCAGTCGCAGGCGGTAGCGGAAGCGCAGCAGCTGGGCCAGCTCCCGCAGCATGTCCACGCAGAAGCCCTCAAAGCGCTCATTCCCTGACAGAGCCTGGAAGTTGGGCCGGCGCATGACATACGGGTTCTCCTGGAGAGGCAGGGGAGAAGAGGAGTCAGAGACAGGGCATCTGAGGCTGGGTCAGGATCCCAGAGCCCAGGGCGGGCAGTTAGACCAGGGATCCGCTCAGAGTGAGGCACAGGCCTAAAAGCCAGGGCACATGGGCCCTACCAGCCCCTAGAATAGGGTGTCTAAACTGCGGCCCACAGGCCAACTGCGGCCCGCAATCCATTTTTAATTGGCCCAGAGCAAATTCCAAAAATATGTTTAGGTCACTTAAATAAACCAGGTGAGGCAATATGTACTTCACCGCGAGTGAGTGGCCCGGCTGTTTGTGTATTTTACCACATATGGCCCTTGGTGAAAACTGTTGAAAAAAGTTTGGACACCCCTGCCCTAGAAGATCGCAGGGAACTATTTTAATCTCCACCGGCCAACCTGGCGTTCATGTGTTTCAACCTTAAATGCCTACAAGAGTGGATGGTAACCTAAGAGTGAATCGGACTGGGTGGAAGTCGTGCCAAATGGGAACAGGGGCTTCCAAATTTTTGACTACAACCCCCAGTAAGACATTCATTTTGCTTTGCAACCCAAGTCGTGTATGTGCGTGTACTCACACACCATAACTAGACTTAGTTCCACAAAACCCTTACGCCTATAGAACTGATATTTTGTTCTGCTCTACATTTTTTTGTTACAGAACTTATATATTTCAAACAAACAAAACATTAGTATCATTTACAGTGCTTAAGATAAACTGCCTTTGAATAGGAGCTTCCTTTCCATTACTTTGAGGTCTACAAGATGTATCTAGGAAATTTACTACTGTGGAAAACGAACATTGCTTAAATTGAACGGGGGGGCTGTGGGTTTTCTTTTTGATTAATTGCTGTAAGTCGGTCCTGCAGGTGGCTGAGGGAGTTTCTTATTTTCCTTAGACATCATTAGGGGCTAAACCTCTTACAGGACAGCTCTGATGCTACATGAATTCTGCCATTTTGCTATTAGCACTGATATGGCTCTTGGGTCCACCACTCCATTAGAACTATTAACTCCATTCATATTAATTTTTGTTACAAATTTTACACGGGGGTCCTTCTGGGTATTTAGGCCCATATGCTATTTTAAGGCTGTATACTCGGTTTTCATAAACTGCTCCTGGAGGCCCAATTATCATCCCTGTGTATCTTGTGTCAGATCGTCATTGTCCTCTAGACCCCAGCTCACCACGCCATCTCCTACTCCTTTGTGACCTTCTTCGACTTCTTCCAACAGTTGGAAATTGTGAGACTTTTACTCCTGGGCCCGTGGTGGCTGCCATCTTGTGTCGCTGTCACTCCCGCTCTACGGTTTTTTACACAAGTAGTAACGACCCACTGAACTGACATCATGAGCCAGCAAGGGACCAAGAAGGCTCTCCCCCACCAGGACCCAGCTCTCGCCCAATGCTGCCACGAGGGAAGTGGACTTGAGATGCCGGATGGCCCAATGGTGAGAGAATTTGGAAACCCAGATGGTTTTATAAAAACCCTGATTGTAAAGCTTAGCAACAATTCAAATTCTAATACCAATTCTTTTTCAATGCTGTGCAGATGAAACACCTGACAGTTTGCAATCTCTGGTCTATAACTGGTTTGCTTCGAGGATGCTTATTTCTGAGGGGTTGGAGCAAACTTTACGGACCCCGATCGGGCCAAATACATGCAAAAGCAAGAGAGAACATTCCAGGTGCTGATAAGATGAGGCACACGAAGACGCCGGTAACAACAGGGAAACTTATCTTGACACAGTTATTGTCTAAATGGCTTTTTGTGCAGTGTCACTTTGGACTTAGGACCAAAAGGATTTTTTTTTTAATTGGGGAAGGGGAACAGACTTTATTGGGGAACAGTGTGTACTTCCAGGATTATTTTTTTCCAACTCAAGTTGTTGTCTTTTCAATCTCAGTTGTGGAGGGTGCCGTTCAGCTTCCAGTTGTTGTCCTTTCAGTCTTAGCTGTGGAGGGCACAGCTCAGCTCCAGGTCCAGTTGCCATTGCTAGTTGCAGGGGGCACAGCCCACCATCCCTTGTGGGAGTCGAACCGGCAACCTTGTGGTTGAGAGGACACGCTCCAACCAACTGAGCCATCCGGGAGCTCAGATGCCGTGTTCAGCGCAAGGTGCCGTGTTCAATCTTAGTTGCAGACGGTGCAGCCCACCATCCCTTGTGGGACTTGAGGAATCGAGCTGGCAGCCTTGTGGTTGAGAGCCCACTGGACCATGTGGGAATCGAACCGGCAGCCTTCGGAGTTAGGAGCACAGAGCTCTAACCGCCTGAGCCACCAGCCTGGCCCAGACCAAAAGGATTTTAAGACTTAGGAAATAGCCAGGAGAGATGTGGCAATAACAGCCACGACAGTGAGCATGTAGTGAAGGCCTGCTGAGTACTACCACGTGGGCACGTGTCCTCTGGATTCTATTACTTTAATTCCTTATGGTGATCTTACACGGAAGATGTTATTACACTCATTTGACACATGTGGAACCTGAGGCTTGCAGAAGTCAAGTGACCTGTCACCTCTCAGTCATGCAACACACCATTACTGAGCTCTGACGTAGACATGGCCGCAATATTTTGCAGCTCCTCCTATCAAGAGGTAGAGCCAATTTCCCCACCTCTTGAGTCTGAGCTGGCCTTGAGATGTTTTGGTCAACAGAACATGGTGGAAATGATGCTGTGTGAATTCCAGAACCTGGGCTTTCGGAACAGCGTCTTGGGGCCACAGTGTAAGGAAGCCTGGGCCAGCCTGCTGAAGGATGAGTGAAGCGAGGTAAGCCAGCCAACAGGCAGCACCCACAGCCACTGCAGACCTTCCAGCCCAGCCTAGCCACCAGCTGAACACGTTAACCACAGTAAGCTCAGGCAACACCAGCAGAACTGTTCAGTTGATCCACAGAATCATGAGAGATAATAACCATTATTGTTTTAAGCCTCCAGATTTTGAGGTGGTTTATTACACAGCGATAGGTATTGTGAGGTCAGGTCCTATTACTGGGTTCCAGGACCCCACAAAGCCCCTCAGCTGAGGGGTAATGGGATAGAGAGAAGTCAGTGTTTTTCTCCCGACCAAGCTGCCTTTCCAAATCCAAAACTGTGGAACTGGGGGAAGGAATGAGAGATACTACTAATAATAGCAGCAGCAGCTAGCATTTTTGTGGGCTCGCTGTGTGCCAGCGATTCTGTCAGCGTGGGAGGTCGGTATTATTACCTCTGCTTTAGCGATGAGGACACTGAGGTCCTGAGAAGCGAAGTAGTAAGTGGCTGAGACTGACAAGTCAAACTGACTCCACAGCTCTGCTCTTCAGACCTGTGCTAGACTGAACTCAAGTGGACAGAATCCAAGAGTGACATAGGAGTCGCCAGACAGAGACAGGGACCCAGGTCAGATAGCAAAGCTGGAGAATCATAAATCAAGAATTCTCTAGACAAGTACCCAGTGTTAAGAGCTGGAAGGCTGTCCTACAGCGCTCCTGACATACAGAGAAGGAAACTGGAGCTCAGGGAGATCAAGTGTTTTGCCCAAGGCCCCAGAGCTGAAGCAGAACAGTGGGAAGGGGAGACAGGGAAGAGCTGTTACACTCTCCAAAGCCCCATTCCTTCCACCAGGCCAAGCTGATCTCCACATTCAGGATTGAGGCACCTGGGTTGTGGATTTGGGGTCAAGGTCACGACCAGGGTCTGAGCTTATAGAGCCTGAAACAGGGACTGGGGCCTGCAAACAGAACTCAAGATACAGAAAAAACAATGATCTAGGACTCAACCTAGAGCCCTAGACCATCAGAACTGAGGCTCCTAAGGAGCCTCTAATCCAAGGTTTTCAGGCTTCAAAAAGAATCTTCTGCAAAAGCACTGCAGACAGACAGTAGACTACTGGTAAGTCAGATTCTCAGATCATCCTACAAATGGCTGCACACCTGTACACAAAATGTAAGACCCAGAGAGTCATGGCAGCATTGCTTATAGGAGGAACAAAGACTGAAACAACTTATTTCAGGACAGATTAAAAAGATTATTGATGTCATCAAAACATCCCAGGCAACTACTAAAATAACAAGTTCTCTTAGCTCTATTAAGAGGGAAAAAAACAAGCTACAGAACAATGAGTACAATATGCCATTCTTTGTGAAGGAAAGAGTGGGGACGGGCTTATATACGCACAGACACTTCTGGCAGGATATGGCCTCTGGGCAAAGAAATGAGGAACTTGACAGAGAAGGAATCTGATTTTTCTCTCTTTACCCCCTCTTTGAATTCTATTTAATATAGGTTTGTATTTGCTTCTGTCCCTCCCCCAGTTAAAAAATTTTAATACTAAAATATTTTTAAAATCCGAAGTACGATATTTAAATATATAGAAATGCAAAGTGTCAAGAAGAACCAAAGCAATCCTAAAGAAGAACATGAAAACTGGAGAATTTACCTACCAGACTTTAACAATTAATTTAAAGCTATGGTATGTACAACAATGTGGTATGTGAACAAAGATGGATAAACTGACAAGAGAACAGAGGGTTGGAAACACACATATAAGTAGACTTCATTTATGACAAAGGTAAGACTGTGGTGAAGGGGGAAAGAATGACTGTTTTAATAAATGGCGCTGTTCAACTACGCATCCATATGGAAAAATTGTATTCTGACCCCCTACCTCACATAATACATAAAAATCAATGTCAAGTGGATTGTAGATCTAAACATAAAAGGCAAAACTATTAAGTTTTTAGAAAATAAACAGGAGACTATCTTTGTGACTTTGGGGGTAAGCCAAGAATGATTAAATTCTGAAAGAATTAACCACAAAAACAACAACAACAGATAAAGTAGACTTTAGTAAAATTAACAACCTTTTCATTAAAAGATACCATTGGGCAAAAAATACAAGTGCGAGTAAAAAGGCAAGCCACAAAATGAGAAGAGACATCTGCAATACATATTCCGGCAAAGGATTTGTATCCAGAATATAAATAACTCTCAAATCAATAAAAAGGTCACATATCCCATTTTTTTAAAAATAGAAAAAGACTTGAGCAGAAATTTCCCAGAAGATTTCCAAACAGCCAATAAATACAAAAAGGTAGTGAACTTCCCTGATCATTAGGGAAATGTAGATGAAAACCACAGTATAATTGGTTCCTTTATATACTCACTCACCACTGGGAAAAATGAGGAGCAACTGCAATTCTCATCCCTACACTACTGGTGGGAGTGAAAAGTGATATTGCCACTTTGGTCAACACTTTGGTAGTATGTACTAAAGCTGAAAAGATGCAGCAATTCCACCCCTGGGTATCCACTCGACAGAAATGCTGTACGTGTTCAACAGAGGCATGTAGTAGGATGTTCACAGGACTCTTCATAATAGCAAAACACTGAAAACAACTTCGGTGTGCACCTGCATTTGGTGGATGAGTAAACTGTGGTACATGCACATAACAAAACATACCACAATGCGACTAAACCACTCACAACCACAGGATGAATCTCACAAACACGTGAGCAGAAGCATTCAGACAAAAGAGAAAACACAAGGAATACGATGCCATTTCCATGAAGTTCAAAGGTGGATAAAGCTAATCTGTGGTGACAGAAGTTGAGATGGTGGTTACTTCGGGGATTAGAAAGCGGAAGGGACTTGGGTGGGAGGGCTGGTATGTTTAGTTTTTGGAAATTCAATGAGCAATACACTTAGGATTTGTGCAAGTTTCTGTATGCATGTTACACTTTCATGAAAATCTCTTAAAACTAAAAACAAAAAAAAAATTAAAGTAGGGTGGGTTCTAGAACATTCCTCACAAGCTGCTTGCCTGGATACTTTCATGAACCCGGGGACCCAAATCCATATCTAGGATTTAAAGGACCCTGATCTAGTCCAACCCCTTCATTCTATTATTAATATTTTAATTCCCCCACTTTAAAGGAGGGAACTGAGGACAGAGAGAAGAGATCCACCCAGATCACCTAGCATGTGGTTAGCAAAGCCAGGCCTAGAGTGCAGCCCTGAGGTCTTGTAAAGAAGCAGAAATCAAGGCAAACCAAAACAGAGTGGTACAAAAGATAGGCACATGGGCTGTGCCAAATCAACTCAACTCTGCCACCTTGTAGCTGGATGACTTGGGCACGTCACTTAACCTCATCTGAAAATCAGGGCTACCCACCTCAGGGCTGCAGTGCAGATTAAGTGAGTAACACAAGCAAAGGTGCTTGGCACGGTGCTCAAAGTTATTGGCCATGATGATTTCCATTTTTATCAAGGATGCCAGATAAGGAGAGAGAAGGGGAAGGGACTCTTGCTCAGCGCACTTTCCCTACTGGACACCGCCAGTGGGAGCTTTCTGACCTCATGTAATCCTCCCACAGCCCTTCAAGGTGGAATTAATACACACGTTTTACAGATGAAGGTACGGAAACCAGAGAGTTGAATGACCTGAAGTGTAGGGAGCGGGAACAGGAGTGAGGTCTGTCTGACCCCAGGGTCACCAAAGAGCAGGATGAGATGTCATGGCTTGACGAAGGAGTGCCCTGAGAACTCCCCAGGAGGGGCAGGGCATGGGGTTGAGGGAAGGCCCCACACAGCCTCATCTCCTTGGGCCTTCTCTTACACCCCCACCTTCCCTGGGGGGCGTCTCTCAATCTTAGCACTAGCTTGCGCCCCCTCTGCTCCAGACCTGTGAGCCCCACCTCAGGGACACCGCATGGAGGACCCCCTCCCGTACCCTCACTTGGCCCAGCCCTTAGCCCACCATGCCCTGTCTGCACTGCCCTCCACATCAGGTCCCCCGCCCTGTCCGCGGCCCAGCCCAGGCCTTGTCCTTCTCTGCCTGAAGCACCTCCCTTCTGCAGCCTCCCTCCGAGGCTCAGCAGCTTTGTTCACATCCTCATCGGGCCCTGCCCCTTCCCTCTCAACACCACCAAGGTACAACGTAAGCATAACTGAGTCCCTCAGAGACCCTCCCCCACCTCTGCCACACCACTCACCACCCCTCCGTGCTTGCTAGGTGTCAGGCACCTTCTAGGCCCTGGGAACAGGGCAAGGAATAAGACGAGTCCTGACTGCCTCTTGCCCCAGGCACCCAGGTTGACTCAGGTCTGAATCCCCACGTGCCTGACACAGGCCCTGCCCAAAAACACAAGTCAGAACATGTTGGTGACTCAATGGGCACATCTGGCTGTGCACACTGAGCCCACTGCCTCCACGTCCAATCGGACAAACACTTCCCGAAGCCCTTGCTCCTATGGCCCTGCTGCCTAGGATGCCCGGCCCCGCCTTCTGTAGGCACCAACTCCGACACAGCTTCTAAAGCCCAGTCTAATGGCACCTCTGGGAAGCCTCCCTCAGGCCTCCCAAAGCAGAATCAGTCCCTCCTTTCTGTGGGGGCCCCTTCTAGACCTGTGTGGGAACTGTGTCCAGGCCTATCTCTGCTGTCAGACTGGGATCCCTTCTCCTCAACAGGCAGGAAACCATGAGACCACCCGTGACTCATTCCTGTGCCTTCAGAACTTGACAGGCCTGGAACACAGCAGTTTCAGGAGGTATTTGTGGGATGAATGAATGAATGAATCCATCAAGAGAAGAAGGAACATCAGGAAGAGAACAACACTGGCTTGTGGGCCTCAGGGAGAAGGAGAGACAGGTGTGAGAAGACACTCAAAGTCACCAGGACATGGATCTGCTCTCCTGACATCCCCTCTCTGACCTCTGCCCCTGCTCCCCACCAAGGACCCCCATCTCTTCCGGGCTCAGGAAGCCCCTGGGACTGACCGTACTCCCACACGCACAGAGATGCACTTCCCCGGCCAGCCGGGCCTGGCCCCGGGGCCTCTCAGTGAGGCTGTTACAAAGTGTCTGGTTTCCCGCCTGCGGGCCATCTGGCCCTCCCCAGCAGGCTCACTGGCATTTCTCCAGAGGGACTCGAGGCCCACTTTTAGATCAGGAGTTCCCTAGGGACTGTGGGAATGGCTCTGTGATGAGCTGCTTTAGGGGGCCTCTAACATCTTGTGGGAGCTGTGGCAGTCCTCTCAAAACTTAGCGGGCCCCGCTCGGGAGGTACCGAGGGGCCCCCATAGATAACAGATGCCAGCAGGCCAGGGACTTGATTGCTACAAGGAGCGTGGCTGCCTGGCACGCTCAGCCTCCAGGCCCAGCTGCTCCAGACAGCCTCCTGCTCACCAGGTCCTGTGCGTCACCCCTCCTTGACCCCCTGGCAGCCACTGTGCCTGGCAGGCGGCAGCAGAGCGCAGGGCAGAGAGCACGGCCTCTGAGCCTAACACTTAGCTCCAGCAAGGACTCGCTGTGTGATGTTTCCACACCTTCAGAAGGAGGAAAACAAGACGAACCTCACAGAGTAGCTGAGGGTTCAGAGTGACGCCTGCAAAGGGCCTAGCACAGTGTCTGTGCAGAACGGTGCTCCACAAGTAGTCACTAACGCAGAGACCCCGACTCGGGTCTGGTGAAATGCAGGAGCAGCACCCCAGAGCTGCAGGACAATGAGAAGAAGAGAGGACTGGAGGTACAGAGCACGGTGGCTAAGACGCAGGCTCTGGGCCTCAGAGATGCGGCTTCCATCCTGGCTACGTCATGTGTTTGCCCTGTGACCCTGGGCAAGGCGCTTCACCTCTCTGAGCCTCGGTTTCCACATCGTCAAGAGAGATATTAAATAAGTTGGCATGTGTCAACACACTTGATTGGCAAGTGTGACAAAACGCCAGTGACCGTGACTTACAGGGGCATTCCCTGGGCCCGACACGAGCAGGGCGCCCTGCCTGTGTGGCCCCGTGGAGCGCACGGTGCGCTGGCTCCTGAGCCCGGCGGCCCCATCTCCGCCACGCGACGGCAGGCTGGCAGAGCCCTGGACTGGACCAGCTCTGACGGCAGGTCTGTGTCCTCCCCTGCTCTGCCAGCGTTAGGCTGGTGCGGCCGTGGTCCCAGTCGGGCTTTGGGGGGGCATGAGTCATATCCCCACCCATCTGTGTGCTGTGCCAGCAGACGAATCCCTCCTCCTCACTTCATCCACCGCCTCCCCACAAGGGCCACTCACCAGGATGGTGGTGACCACCAGAGTCTTGTTCGCCAGTGTCTGCGACAGGTTGATGTCCAGGGTGGTGGCGTTCATGGCCAGGGTCCGGTTAGAGTACCACACCCCGATCTGGGGAGGAGAGGGAAGTGGTACTCTACCAGATCCCGCTGAGGACCTCAGCCCCCCGGGCCCTGCCCCGCCCTCACCCCTGCTCCCACCTCCAGCCCCCCCCAACCTGGGCAGGGCCATGGGCCTGCTCACCTCACGGTGGCCCTGCCGGGACTTCTCTAGGATGCGCAGGGTGTAGTTGGTCCTCTGCCCTTTGCTGTTGAACTCGACCCTCCCGGTCAGCCCATCATACTCTACCTAGCAGGGCGGGAGGCAGCCAGAGGAAGGACGGCAGGGGCCCAGAGAGAATGGTGGGAGAGGCTCAGAGGGGAAGAGACAGAGGTGGAGGGGACAAGAAAGAGGGAGAGGGACCAGGAAAGACCACAGTTAAATGAACCAGACGACACACAGCAAACGTGAGGTGATGGAACAAACAGACGGAAACAGCCATGCAGGTGGGCAGAAGAAAGCCAGGAGAGGAGGGACAGATGAAAGATGGAGAAAGAGGCCCAGAGAAAACAAGAGACGGTAGGTGGGGTTGGAGGTGGGCGGAGAGGGCAGAGGGGCCGCAGGGGGACACAGTGAGTGCCCCACCTGAGCCACACTACCCTGCCCCCTCCACATCCCACCCCCTGCTCACCATGCGCAGGTAGTTCATGAGGCTGGTCCCATGGGGCCAAATGTTGGCCGATGTACAGGCCAGCGGCTTCACGCCAATCTCCTGGCTGCGGTTCAGCTCCCGCACGGCACTCACCACCACGTGGACAGCATCGAACATCAGGGCAGCCGACAGCTGGGTGGGGGGCAGAGGTGGGGTGGGATGGGGAAGAGGCAGCTTAGCCAGGGGAGCCCCACAGCCTGCGGTGCTACCCACAACCCTCAGACCACTCCTCTCTCTCCAGGAATGTAAAACCATGCACGTCTGGAGAAAGGATCTGTCTCTGGGTGTCTTTCTTGAGGAATGTGTGGGACAGTGGAAATGTGTGTGACAGGAAAAGGTGTGCATGCTGTCCAGGCCCTTGTGGGAGCAGCTCTTCCTGAATGCAGGTGGTTATGTGTGTCTGATTGGGGAAGGCACTTCTGAGAGAGCGTGCCTGGACGGCCTGCTCTATCACACGCATGAAGGCATATTCGTGGGCCTGACGGCACGTGTGGGAATCTGTGTGTCCACGTGGCTAACGCAGGCGGGGAAAGATGGCCACAGGCCTGTCCGAGCACACGTTTATGTGCCTGTTTATCTATACACAGGGTGGGCATGGTGTCTACAAGGCAGGAGAGCACAATGGTTGTGAGCCCAGGCCTCGGAGGCAGGTGGCTCTGAGCTGGAGGCCTAGTTCTGCTACTTCCTAGAGAGGGCCAAGACCCCACCTCTCTCTGAAACTCAGTTTCCTCCCCTGTAAAGTAGGGATAATCACCATCTACGCCTCTGAGCACTAGTGTGGGGATCAAGCGAGATAAGGCACGTAAAGACACCAAATCAGCCTGGCACACAGTGAGGGCTCGATCCACGCCAGCCACCGAGCTGTGTACAGCGCGGCCTGTGTGCACGTGTGTCTGTGAGAGTGCTTTCCAGCTGGTCAGTGTGCAGGTCCGAATCTGCACCAGGGCGGTAGGCACAGGGGTGGTGTGAACGTGCCTGTCCCTGTACAGGTGTGATGTCCCTGCGTGCGCATGGCGTGGAGTCTGTGCACATAGGAGTGTCTTGGGATTTTGGTATATGACTAGATGTCTGCGAACAAACACACATAAATATGCACCTTTTGGATGTTTGCATTTATTTAACATACATTATCAGACGCCTACTCTGAGCCAGGCTGTTTTAGGTGCTGGGGATACAACGTGAACACACAGACAGAAACCACTGCCCTTGGGGAATTTACAATCTATATATCTGTATCTATATTGAACGGTGATTAAAGACAGGTACTATCGAGGAAAATACAGCAAGGAAGGGGGCTAAATAACGGGTAGTTTCCCGTTTTTCAAAAAGGGGGGCCAAGGAAGGTCTTACACCTGAGGGGATATTTAAGCAATGGCGTGGTGATGAGGGAGCGGCTCTCCCGTTCTCTGGGAAAGTACCCAGGAAGCAGCAGGGAGAGCAAGTGCAAAGGCTCTGAGGCAGCAGAGGCTCCTGCAGGCCCGTGTGGCTGGCGCGGTGTGCGAGCTGGAGAAGAGGACTTATCTTAGGGTGAGGCTGCGTGGCCTCCTCAGAAACGAGTGGGAGTACTGGAGTTTCTGAACACAACCTGGCCAAGATTAAAAAGGCCCCGGAAGTGTCTGCATACAGGGGTGAGGGCGTGTGCTCACCGCAGGGCCCGGGTAGGTGCTGGCTTCGCAGTTCTCCCTCCAGGACATGTTGAGGCTTCGCACAAACTCAGGGTAGAAGGGATGTGAGGTGTTGAACATGGAGAAGCCCAGGATGTTGGAGGAGTCCTCCACGATCCCGTCCAGGTGCAGGATGGGGAAGTCCTGGGAATGAGAAGAGGGGGGTGAAGCCTGGGGCCAGGCCTCACTGGGGCAGACGCCACGGGAGGGGATGGGGCCAGTGGGGCAGCTGGGGGTACGCACCATGGTGGTGAGGATGTACTTGTAAAACGCTGAGGTCATTCCCAGCTCCGAGGCCTGGAGAACACAGGCAGGTAAAGAGATGGCCGGAGAGGCAGAGACCCACAGGCAGAAACGGGGAGAAGCCAAGAGAGGAAGAGAGATTTAGAGACAGGCCAGTGTAAAGACACCCCATGGGAAATACGGTTAGAGACACCCAGATACAGAGAGACAGGGAGAAGACGCCGCGTGCAGGCAGGGGGAGACCTTGATCCCTCGTGTCCCACTGCGCATGTCCCATCACGCTGACTGGTGCTCCAGGTAGAATGAAGGTTTTGTTGGAAGAGAGAATGGCGCCCTTGAATGCCTGCATCTCTCTCTAGGTCACTTAGAAGACTGCCTTCTGGAGACAGTTAGGCAAAGGGACACCTCAGAAACAGGGCAGGCGGGGAGGGTAACCTTAATCTTAGCCTTCACCCCATGCTACCCCAAAGCCCGGTTTGGGCTGCTAATGTGTGGGGCTCAGCCTGGTCACAGGTCAGATAAACTACCCCCGCCATTTTTAAAAGCACATGGCAGCAAAAGGCAGCCAATTTGACTCTCAAGATTCATGTTTTGAGCCCCCTTTTGCACAGTTCCCAGGGAGAACACAGCTAGACCTCTCCAGGTCAGGAGTGCCCAACCCCGTCCCGCGATGGTCATTAGAACATTAAACGGTACCAGCTTGCATTGCCTGAGTGGCAGGAGCTGTCATCACGTGGGTTACAGCCCATTCCACGACAGGGATGGACAGGCTCAAAAGGAAAGTGACCACTGACTGGTCCCTTGGCTCACTTGGGAGGACCAGGACCCCAGCCAGGCCTGCCCACCTCCTGAGCCTGAAATCTTTTCTCCAAGCCATCTTGCCTCCAGAGCCCTATAGATTCTGTCCACACTTCTTCCTATAAGCTACGATCAGCAGTGACATACGGTTTTAATTTTTAACAAGACTGAAAAATAAATAAATACTACAGATTAAATTATGAGGAAACATTAAGAGCAAAGAAACAATGAGTAATGAATGAATTATTCAGTGGGTCCCTGATGGACAGCATGTGGTGGGCCCATGGTGGAAGGACCTAGCACTGGCCCCTCCTGGGTAATCTTGAGCCAGTCCATTCCCCTTGAGCCCCAGCTTCTTCATGATTCTACCTGCCCACAGGATGAGCCAAACGAAAAAATACACTCAATAAAGATACCAGAGAATGGTGTGGGCCAGGCAAAGTCCCACACACTTTCCCCACCATCCACTCAGTAACCCTACAGCAACCCACTGAGACAGCAACTATTCACAGAGAGGGGAGGTGACTGTGCAGGGTCCAACCAGGGCCGCAACCAGGGAGCAGCTGAGCCAAGAGACAAACTTCACGATTATCATCTGCATGTAGGAAGCAGGTTTCCATAGCCCCCTGCGACCACTGAGGCCCGTGGGCATTGGGTGACGTTCTGTGCCTCCCACGTTTCTGGCCCTGACCCTGCAGGAAATCAGAGATGGGGGACCCACCTTACGGAGGATGAGGTGGGAGATGGAGGCATTGGCGTCGATGATGATGGTGGACACCTTGTCATCTCGGATCTCCTTGAGCAGCGGCGTGGGGTCCTGGCTGTCGTCCAGCATCCTCACCGACAATGTCTCCTTAGAGATAAGGAAGCCTCGCACCAGCTCTTCCAATCGCAGCAGGCCTGGGGGAAGGGTCAGCCTCAAGTTAGAGACCCCAGTGCCGGACATGGGGCAGACACTCCCTCCCGCTCCCACCATGGGGTAACTGGGGACAGGACCAGGGCGGGGGCAGCTGTCCTGAGTGCAGCTGGCTCTTTTGGGATACCAGGCTCGGGACCCAATGCCCACATCCTCCCAAATTAAAATCCCAAGCTAGACCCCCCGAGCTCCAGATGCCTGGCTCCTACACTTTCCTGCCCCCACTGGGATGTATGACAGGCATCCCCCACTTCACAGGTGCAAAGCCACACTCCACTCTTCTCTCCCAAAGCACCTCATCTCCCAAGCCCATGAACTACGTCCAGTCTGCCAGCTGCTCAGGCCAAAGCCCTGGACAGCAGCCTGGCCTCTTCTCACTCCCATGCCCAAAGCACATAGGCTCTACCTTCAAAACACATCACACCCCATCAAATCATACCATGCCGCCATTGCTGCCCTGACCCGTCACTGCTATCCCTCACCTGTTACAACAGCCACACTTGTCCCCAGAGTCCGTTCCTTGCACAGCAGCCAGAACCATAAAGCAGATGTGTCCCTTCTCTGCTCCAAACCCTCTCCCAGTTTCTCATTCTCTCAAGAGTGAAGGCCAAGGGCTTCAAGGCCCCATTCCATAAGCCCACGCCCTCATTATCGCTTGACCTCGTCTCCTGTCACTTTTCCAGCCACACAGGCCTTGCTGTCTCACACAGTCATGGATTTTGTGCTGGCTGTTCCTTCCCTGGAATGCGCTTCTCCTAGATCCCCACACAGCTTCCTCCCTCACCACTTTCAGATCTCAAATATCACCCCCACAATGACACCCATACCCACCATTTCATTTCCAATTGCCCCCCCCCCCCAATTCTAGCACTCTCAATCCGCTATCCTCATCTATTTGTCTATAGGACTTATTCCTTTTAACTAAACAATGTCCTTATTTATGTCATTGCCTAGCTCCACCCATTAGAATGTACGTTTGACAAGGGCAGGGAATCCGGCCTGGCTCCTACGTTGCTGTATCCCTAACACCAAGAACGTCTGGCACATAGTAGGTGTTCAGTGAATACTTTTTGAAAGAGAATTCCTCCTGGAGGTTATCCTCCCTCTCTCCAGTTGCACACCCACAGACCCACCCGCTTCTCAAACAGCGCCACCTGAATGTCTCAGACATCTCCAACCCAATTGTGCCCCTAAACTGACTGTTCCCTCTCCTCGGGAAGAACCTGGTTAGCATTCATGAGCCTGCCCTCTGTCTTCCCTCAGGACTCTCTTCAAATCCATCCCACTGCTACCACCTAAGCCCTAACCAGCAACATCTCTCCCTGCCACACCTCGTGCCACTCTCTGGTCCGCTCACCCACTGCAGCCAGAGTGCTTCCTGTCCTACACATTGGGCCATGTCCTCTTGCCCCACCCATGTGGGAACTTCCCTGTCCTTGGGATAAAACACAGGGCCCTGTGTGATCATGGCCCACGCATGTCCTGCTTCACACTCACTCCTGCTGCCAGGACCATCTGTGAGCCACTCAAAGGGGCCACACTCCCTCGGCCACTGCCTCTGCCCTGCCTTTTCTACTCAGAACATGCTCCCACCCTCCTCCCCACCCTTCCAGTCCAGCGGAGATGAGACGGTCCCCTTTCTCAGGGACACAGACTCTGGACCTCCCAGACCTGTGTGCTGCCACAGCCTCCGCCCAGCTCTTGGCAGAGCACGTGTCATTCTGCATGGACACTACTGTGTCCTCCGCTGGCCCTGGAGCTCCAGAAGTGAGGGACATGCCGAGGCCCAGCAGGGCCCTTGCACCTGCCAGGGGCTTCCCACTATCCTGGACTAAATGATGGCTTTGGGAAGTGGGGGGAGGGGGTCTGTGGAACCAGAGCTCTGGGTTCCTGAAAGGGAAAGAATGGTGGGGACTAGGAGAGCTGTGCCTGGGTCCCCCAGGCACTCCAGCTGGGGGGCGCTGATGGCTATGTGGGAGACTGAAACATCCAGTTCTCCTCCCTCACACTCGGCCTTGGCGCAGATGAGGCTGGCTGAGGGGTAGTTGAAGGACTTGAGGATTCGGGAGACCGCCAGGCTGACGTCCTCGTTACTGGGATACAGGCTGACAGACGCGAATCGAAGGTATTGAAGACGGGGCGTCTCCTCGGGACCCACCTTGACGTGGGGGATCTGGACAGAGAAGGAGCCTTTGCTTCTATCCTGTCCCCTTCTCCCCACCATCGCCTCCCAGTGACGCCCCCGCCCCTCCCCGCCCCACACTCCCGCCTCACCTCCTTCTCCCCACAGATATGGCTCACGGTGGAAGCAGATGCAGGGCTGGAGGAGGGCCCCAGGACAGACACGACCCCCTTGGGCAGGATCTGACACACTGCGAGGGGTGGGAAGAGACCGCAGAGTCTGGGACCCTCCCGTCCTCTCCGTCCCCACCCCCCAGGGAACCACCCTAGCCCAGGAGTGGATCTGAGACTCCTCCACCACCAAGACTCAGAAGCCCAGGCCCGACCCTGCCCACCCGATGGACAAAAGGAGGGGGCACAATACAGAGAGAGACAGGGAGAAATGGCAACAGAGGGATGGGTCAGACCAAGAGAGAAACAAAGGAAGAGACAACGAAGAGACACCAGGGGCCTCCTTCTCGCTGCAAATCTGGGGTCCAGTTCCTCAGCCTTTCTAACCACACTGTCATACCCTCTCCACCCTGAACCTGTGGCCAAGGTCCCCTCCACATTCTACACCCAAACACCATTCTTCTGTAGTGATTGCTCTTCTCTCTTCCACTTTCTTTCCCCTTAAACGGGTACGTCTCAAGACTGGCAGGTGGCAGCTGTTGCTTTGCCTGCCCAGTGCCCATTCTCCTGACAGAACCTTCACTTCTCCTCAGGGAACCACATGCTCCCAGGATTGACTGTCACTTGACCCAGGATCACATGACCACATCATCCTGGCCCTAGTGATTGGTTCAGAGACAGGACAGGCTCAAACCAGGCCATGGAGAGCCTTCTCCAGGGCTTCTGCTACAGTTATTACTGGGTTTGTGAAACTGGTGACATGTAAGTTCTGAGTTGTTGAGGCCATGTTGTCACCAGCTGGGGAGGGCATTCCTGAAAATGAAGCCAACTAAGAGGAAAGAAGAACCCAGAGATGAAGACAAAGAGACTCCTGGAACATCATTTGAGTACCTGGATCCAACCAGGCCTGAAATTCATCCCTAGGCCTTTGAGTAAGTGACATGAGCTAGTAAGTTCTTTCTTCCTTAAGGCGGCCTAAGTTGGGTTTCTGCCGCATCAGCTAAAAGAGTCATAACTAGTAGGATGGTGCAGAAATAAATGCGGTTTTTGCAATTCTTTTTAACCTTTTAAACCGCAACCTAATAAATGCCTCCTCTTTCTCCAAACTTGTTCCTCTGTGCCTTCCACATCAGTGACGGCCCCACCATTTGCACAGACCAAATATCTGGAAATGGTCCTTGCCTTCAGTTTTTCTCCTAATAGCCAACTAGTCACCACATCCTGTCTCTTTTTTGTCCCCAAATTTTCTCACATCTGTCCCCTTCTCTTCGACCCCTCTTCTCCTACTCTACTTCAGGGCTCTTAACTCAGGCGTGGACCAGCCTCCTCACTGATCAACCAAATCTAGCCTCCAGATTCACTCTCACCAGCTCCCTGGTCTGAATCCACTGACAACTCCTCACTGCGTACAGGTGAAGGCAGCGTCTTTCAGCCCGGCTGCAGGCCTCCTGGAGCGTACCCCCACTGTGCAGTCACACTCCAGCCCAGACATCTCTCATGATCCCCCCAGACATGTCCTGAGTCCAGGTGGTCAGGATGGGTGCAACCCCACACACACCCTGTTGCTTGGCTCTGAACACGCCCCCCTCCTCTCCGCCCGACTCTAGACTCCAGGCACGTGCCTGGAACACCATCTGCCTCCTCACCCTCCATCCCGGCTTCTCCCAATTTGTATTCTGTGCTGCACCAGTCAAAAAGTCCAGAAAACGTTATACCTCATTCTCCTTCTCAGTGATTTCATACGTTATGAATACACTAAAGGCTCTGATAAGGCCTGCGGAAAGAAATCTATCGAGAACACATTTAAAGGCAGCATCTCCCAAAGTCTACAACCCCAGCACATCTGTTCAACGGACACCTATTAACATTCGCTCAGTCCATCAGTATTCAACAAATACTTATGTAGCCCTACTATGTGCCATACTTTGAGCAACACCACTCTTTCTGTATCTTGCTTATCCTTGAGAGCTGAGCTTTAGTTTACCCCTCCCCAGAATGCTTTCTCTAACCCTACCCATGAAGCCCCCACCTCACTGCATGGGCCCCTCATTACTCAGTTCTGGGGCTAAGTGTCCGGCCAGCTATGAAGTTTATCTTTCAAATAAGGCCCTCAGCTACTTCCGGGCGGGACTAAGCCTGATGGTCTCCCTACCTCCCCACACCCAGCAGCACCATCTCTGGGAAGAAGGGGAACAGACATGAAGGAAGGGGCAAATGGAGCTGAGGTGAGCTAAGGAGGGGGGCCGAGGGACACCCTGAGGGCTACCAGCCTGCCCAGCCTAAGCCCACGCCCCCTGTGGCCCTGCTCACTGGTGTCCGTGGTCTCGTACTGGCTGTCCCGCTGCAGCTCAAAGATGTCTACTTCCACTCGGGCCTTTGCTGGGACCTCAATGATCCCGTTGATCTGCTCCCGAGCCAAGGCCAGGGCCAGACGCTCGCCACGGCCACACACTGTCTGGTCGTCCAGGATTGCAGCTGAGGGGACACAGGGGTTGGGGGCCAGACTCTCGGGTCCTGAGGGAGGAGGGATTGGGGTCCTGGACTCCTGGGCTCTGAGGTGGGGGTGGGGATGGGGACTGGGGTCTAAACTCCTGGGTCTGAGGCTGGAGGGAGTTGAGGGTCCGGACTCCTGGGTCCAGGGAAGAGGGAGCTATGGGCTGCTGCTCCTTGCTGCAGAGGAAAGCTGAGACCTGACACCCAGATACCTGGCCGAGGAACTGGCTTGCCTGGGTTCCCAAAGAGAAGCCCTGGGCCCAGTGGGAGGGTCTCGGAGGAGGCAGGGGCAGGGCTGCAGGGCCTCACCCATGCGCAGTGATGAGAGCACCTGGCAGCTGGGGCTGGCGAAGGCAACAATCAGCAGCAGCAGCAGCTCAGCCGGCATCTTCCTCCCCTCCACATGGGGACGCAGCTGCCGCGGCCCCCACTTGCCACCTGCAGGGATTGACCATAGGAAGATTGCTGATGGGGGAGAGGGACTCAGAGCTCCTCTGGACGACTGCTGGATGGGGTGGGGACCACAGACCCTGGTACATTGTGGGGGAGCTCTAAAGGGCCCTGCCCTTGTTAGAAGCTGGCAAGACAGTACTGAGGGCATTGCTAGGCTCAGGAGCACTACCAGGGAGGAGCTCACAGCACTCAGGCACTGAGTGGGAGAGCCATTGCTACAGAATATTCACAGCTACCAAAAATGGGAGGGAGGCACGATATGGCTCTCAGGTAAGAGCAAATTCCAGGGACCATCCCTACCCCAATAGGAAACCAAGAAGTGCCACCCCCCCACCCAGTCCGCCCCTGTCTCTGGGCAGGCAGCCGTTACTAGGCAACAGAAGCAGGCTGGAGAGGATGCAGTGGTTGCTAGGCAACCCCTCCCAGGCCTCACTTGCCACCTTTCTGACTTCCCTGGTTCCCACAATCCCACAGGGAAAGAGGCCTGGACATCCGGGGTCTGTAGGGTAGAGTATCCGGGAGTTAGGAAACTTGGAGACAGAGACACACATGGAGACACACAGGTGGAGACAGATGGATCCAAGGCAGCTGAGGAGGTAAAAAGAAAAAGAGTAAAGAAAGAAAAGGGGGGAAAGAGAGAGATGGAAAGAGAAAGAAAAGCTGAGGTGGGGGAATACAAAGAGACTCGGGGAATGAGAAAGGGAAAAACAGGCAGAAATATAAGGGACCAGAAAGATGATACGAAGACAGAGAAATAGGGCTAGAAATGGAGAGAAACAGAGAAGAAGAGTTACAGGGAGATAGGAGAGGATTAGGAGAGAGAAGGAAAGAAGAGACAGGAAGGTAGGGAAACACAGAGATGGAGAGAGATAGGGCAGGGCAGGCAGAAGAGAGGGATATCAAGACAGAGGAGAGACACAGAATAGAACAGGAAGACATAATGGAGAGAAGATATAAATGCACTCGATATGCCATCAGAGAGCCAGAAGGGAAAAGTAAGGCAGGGAGTGCACTGTCTGCCCAAGGAGGTGCCAAACCACGGTCCCCACCCTGCTCTGGGGAACTAAAGATTAGGGGGAGACAATGCATCTTTGCTCCCCACAATTGCTCCCTTCTTCCAGCGAGTTAGAGATTCATGCAGGTGCCTCTTTTACAGGGTGACCACTGGGCACCTGTGGCAGCCAGATGTGTGGCTCCTCCTGGTCAAGGGCTGTATTCCAAGGGAAGGGCCACTGGGGCCCAGAGTGTTAGGAGGTGAGCCTGGGGGTCTCCCTGCACCCCACCCCATCCTCCTGGAAGGAGGGTTTGAGTTGGTGAGATGGCAGAATGAAACCTGTTAGGGGAGGGCAGAGACAAAATACAACACTTCAGACTGTCCCTTGTGACCAGGAAAACCTAGGCCTGGGCCTCAGTCCCTGCTCTACTCCAGACTCCCACATGACCTTGAGCAAGTCTGTCCGTCAGTCTGTCTGTCTGACTGTCTCAGGGCTTTTGGGGGTGAGAAGACATGCTGGAGAGCCTGGGGACTGAAGGTTGTAATTAGGATCTGAGGTGAAGGCTTATCAAGGATGGAGGAGCAAGGGAAGCTAGGAGAGATGCAGAGGAGAACTCACAGGGGAGGGGTGTGGAGGGCGGGGTTGGGGTAGAGGCAGTAGTGAGGGAGTCACCCTGAGACACCAGGGGCTTCTGGGGGCAAATCAGGGAGCAGAGACTAGAAGATGAAAGACCAAGGAAGAGACGGGAGCCAGAAGGGCAGGGACCCACAGGTGGCCGACATGGGTGAGAGCAGAAAGACAGATACATAGTGCCGAGCCAGGAATCGGGGTAGCAGATGGATACAGAAGAGCAGGAAGGCACAGACAGAAAGAAAAACAGACCAAAAGGAAGTAAGTGGGGCTAAATGAGAGACAAAAACACACAGACTTCGCTTAGAAGTAAGACACCAAAGGGGAAGAGACAAGAGGGAGGGTGTGGGAGAGGAAGGGAGGGAATCAGGCAGGCGAGCCCCACAGGCCTGGAGACTCAGGGTGAAACACAGCAGCCAACTGAGCGAAGCGGCTGAGTTAGGGGCCCTGCCAGGGGAGGTGACAGACAAGTGGGCAAGGGAGACATCAGTAGCAAAGGCAAGAAGGCAAATCAAGTTAGAGAAGGCAAATAGAGTGAGCGAGAGGGCAAAATAAATGACAACAGGTATAAGAAGTGTGAGGAGGAGAAAAATTACAAAACTGAAAAGAATGAGGGCTAGTCAGGAAGAGAGAGACAGAAAAAGTATGTCAGAGTCACACAGCAGACCCATAGAAGACAAAGGGGTGAACAGGAAGACAAGACACAGCTTGAGAGAGACAGAGACAGACTTACAAACTAGGAGAGAGGGGGAGTGAGAGTCATGGAGGGAAACTGAGGCGGGGAGGAAGACTGAGTGACCTGGAGGGGCACAGGCAGGGACAGGGCAAGTGCCCACAGGAGGGGGGCAAGTTACACAGTGGGTGCAGAGGGGAGACAGAAGTGGGAAGAGGATGGGGGGAGTTGGAGAGACCAGCAAGGAGAAGACAAAGTGCCAAAGTGGACCATGGAGTGGGGCAGCGGCTAAGGAGTGAGGGATGGAGGGGATGGAGACAGACCCAAAGTGAATCTGGGAAGGAAAGCAGAAAAGAGAAAGAAGCTGGCCTCCGAGCCCAGGGTGAGAGAGGGAGGAGAAGAAGGCCAAGCGAGCAGAGCACAGAGTGGACAGAGAGAAGTGATGAGAGAGCTGGACCTGGCCAGGGAAGCCCCGAGAGAGGGAGGAGAGACAGGGGAATAGAGAGAGGGAGAGATGGAGAGAGACCAAGAAAGGGTTAGGCTAATGGCAGAGAAGACAGAAGTTGGACAGACTCAGAGCCAGAGGCCCAAGAGCCCCATGAAATGGAGATTCAAAAGCAGAAAGCCGGTTCCCGGAGCTGGAGACTGGATGGGATGGGGGTGCGCCCGGGGCAGGCAGAAAGGATGAGGCTCAGAGGAAAGGAGAGAGAGACAGTGAGAGCAAGCAGAGCTGGTCACCGTTGACCCAGGCTGGAGAAAGCAGGGGTGGAGACGTGCCTGGAGTCCGGAGAAGGAGTGAGACCGCAAGTAAGAGCCAGTCAGCCCCTCAGGACCCAGGAGCTGGGGTCTGGGGGGTGAGGGTGAGCTGTGTACCCAGAAGAAGGGGTGAGAAGAGGACGAGGTGAGTGGAGGTTGGGGAGATGGAGGGCGCAGGGCAGGCCCCCGCTGGGGGAAGGAACAGGGGAATGTGGTGGCCCCACCAGGAGGCAGTGAGCCCAGACTTCCAGGACCCAGGCCGAGCCCCAGCCCAACCCCTGCCCTGCAGACACTCACGGATCCTGGTGGGACGGAGGGCTGGGCTCCCTCGAGGCCCGGAGCGACAGCAGGGAGACGCTCTGGCGCTGGGTGGTGGTGTGGCTGGGGCGGGGGGAGAGGGCAGTCCACAGGGCCCCCTCCCCCACCTCTGGCGGGGGGGCCCCCAACTAATCCAAAACAAGGGCTCCCCAGGAGCAGGGAGGAAGGACAGGTGTAAGGGGAGAGGGCGGGCTGGGGAGGGGAAGAAGGGGAAAGGAGAAAATGGAGGAGAGAAGGGGAGAGAGGAGAGGGGGAAGGAGCAAATGGAGGGGAAGGAGGGAGGAAAGGAAGAGAGAAAGGTGAAAACGGGAGGGAGGGGGCACAGGCAAAGCCGGGGGAGGGGGAAGCCGGCCCAGGAAAGGGCCCCTGCCCCCTCCCCTAGCCAGGCCGGCCTGGGGGGGCCACGGGGGGTGAGGACTGGGTGGAGACGAGGAAGCTGGCCATCAGGAGAGGTGGGGGAGGGGAGGGTTTAATGGGGGGGAGGGGGCCACCCCTTCCCCCCTCCCCCCAGCCTTGGCGCTGCCCTGGATGAGGCAAGGGCCTGGAGTCCTCAAGCCCTCAGCCCCCGTGGAAAAAACATGCTGGGGGCAGGGAGAGGCCGAAGAGTGGAGGGGCTGGGGAGGATGGGGTGCTGGGAGACCCGGAGAGCTGAGAAGGGGGCAGGCAAGGTGGAGAGATGGGGAGGTGGGAGAGGACCAAGGAGAGGAGAATGGAAAGGAGCAGGTGGAAGAGGAGGGCGGAGGAGGGTGGGGTGTCCCGGGGGTGCCCGGAGTAGGGCCTTGGTGGGAGGGCCTGGCCACCGACTCCTGGTCCCCTGCGAGGAGCAGCCACTGGCTCCTGGTCCCCAGCTGGGCCTGCCTCTCTGCTGCCGGCTGCCACCGCTGCCCGCTGCCACCACCTCTCCTTCTCCCCTCCGAGGCCGCCGCCTGCCTGCCTGCCCGCCGCCCGCGCTGGGTCCGGGAGCCGGGGGGGGGGGGGGGGGGGGGGGGGGGGGGGAAGAGATGAGGGAGGGAGGGAGGCTGGGAGGAAGGCAGGCAAGAGGAAGGGAGGCAGGCAGAGAGAGGAGGGAGGGGATTCGGAGGAGGGGGAGCCTGTATTGGTCGGGGCTGGGGGCCCGCGAGAAGAATGCTGATGAGGGGAAGGCGCTGCATTGGATGGAGGGCCCACCCCCGGGCCACCCCCTCCACCACACGATGCCACCGCCCTGCCCAGGCAGCCCTTGGGCACAGGAGCCGAGGAGATGAGAGGCAGGAAGACCTGAGAAGGCCATGCTGCTGGTGGGAGAGGGCTACAGAGATGAAGAAATATGCAGAGGAACAGTAAGACAGCCATCAAGACCCACAGGGGTGGGCCAAGATCCACAAAGCCCCCAAGGACAAAGACAGGGAAAAGCCCAGGGAAAAGAAAGAAAGTCCCATGGAGACACAGGAGCAGACCACAGCGAGGAGCAAAGGACCTTGGAGACAGGGCAGCTGGGGACCCAGAGCCCCCACAAAGATGGAGAGAGACCCATGGGAACAGAAAGCCCTTCTCCTCTGGCCTGGGAGTGGTCCATGGTGACAGAAGAAGGCCATGGACAGGAAAGGTCCACAAAAATGGGATGCACATCACACAGATGGGGGGAGGACCAAGGAGAGTGGGAGAAGGTCACTGAAATGGGGGGAGGGAGACCCACAGACACCAGGGAGCCCACAAAAACAAGGAGGTGTTCACAGAGGCCCACTGAGGCAGGAGGGGCCAGCCCATGGAGACCAGGGAGAAGCCCCTAGAAATAGAAATAGCCCCCATGGAGGTGAAGGGATGGGATACACAGAGAAATTTTTGGGACCCATGAAGATAAGTGGGTGGAGAGAAGCCCTAGGTTCTCGAGTCACGTGAAGAGAGGCAGTGGAAAAGGACAGGGAGCTGGAGGGCAGAGCCTACCAAAGTGGGAGACTTCTTCCCCCTCAGGAGGGAGCTGAGCAGGGCAGGGGGATGGCAGAGAGAAGCAGCGACACAGATACTGGAGTGGGGGTGGGTGGTGCGTGGCTGGGTGGGGGGGTGAAATTTTGGGGGAAGGAACATGGCAGTTGGCGCTGAAGGCTGAGCCTCTGACTCACCACCACCCCCAACACTCGTGATGGGGAGGAGACACTGACATACTCACGTGCAGCCCGTGCTTCGCGCGTGCACACGTGGCATGTGGTAACTCTCACACTGGCCTCGCAGGTGAAGCCCTTTGCATCTGGCATGTGGGACATCCCAACATACATCTGAAGGACCCGAAGGACGACCAACTTGGCACACACTCTCACCTTACTTGGGCAACACCTATGCCCCCCCGCCCCCCAACACTTATCCTCAGCCTCGGCTAGGCCTAAAAACCCAGATTCTTGCCTGCCTCAAGGCCTTTGCTTTTACAGGGACTCCAGCATAGAATGCCATCCTCTCTAAATTGAACCTGTCCCAGAAATCCTCGTCCCATACCATCTCCTCCAGAAAAACTGATCCAAGCCTCAGCTTATTCCTATTATCATCCGAAGAGAAGGGACCTAGCCAACCCAGACAGGTAGGAAGGTCCAAGTAGAAGATCTGAGCAGAAAGAGGCCTGACAACCCAAGCTGGACCCTTGCATTTTCAAGTGGGGAAAGGAGGCCTTAGCAGGAGTGAGCCCAAAGGTGGCCTGTCAAAGGCTGAGTCTACCTTCCAGGTTGTCTGGCTCCCGGCCCAGGAGATTTCAACCTCAGGGCAAACAGATTACCAGCTTTCGAGCTCTCTGATTCCCACCAACTTCTTTCCTCTACTTTTGTTTTTTAACTTTTATGTGTTTAAGTGTGTTTTTCCAGGGCCCATCAGCTCCAAGTCAAGTAGTTGTCTCAGTCTAGTTGTGGAGGGTGCAGCTCAGAGTGGCCCATGTGGAAAGGCAATTGGCAACCTTGCTGTTAAGAGCACCACGCTGTGAGCAACTGAGCTATCTGGCTGCCCCAATTTCCTCTACTTCTTGCACTTATTCCATTCAACATGCCACTAAGTCCTGCCTGCCAGGCAGTAGAACCTGGGGGCTATGAATATAAACCTTGGAGTCAACTCCTAGGTTGGAATCCTGGCTCTGTCTCTTCCTAATTATAAACAAGTTACTTAACTTCTCTGGGCCTGTTTTTTTCTTTTTTCTTTTGTAAAGTGAGAATAATAGTTCCTCACTTCTAGGGTTGTTGAGAGGATTAAACTGAACATGCATGGAAAGCACTAAACATAATATTTAGCACATAACACACTGAGGACATGTTAGTTATTACTTGAGGTCCTAATAAAAATAGCTCTTACATAGCTTTTACTTTGTGCCTCACAACAACCATGAGATAAGAGCTATTGTCCCCATTTCACAGATGAGAAAATTGAGGTATTGGGGAATTGATTTGCCCAAGGCAACAGCTAGGAAGTGTGAGGGCCAAAATTCCAATCCAGGCAGCCTGTTTTAATTACATGGGCCTGGCGTTAGGGAGTATAATCTAGTGGGAAATTAGGACACCCAGACAGAAATCAATTGAAGGACATAGCAAAATGATAACTGAAGAGTCAGACCTAGGTCTTACTCTGTGTTTGGCGTCTCCTACTAGCTTTTTGGCCTCAGGAACGTAGATGACCAATTCTTCTGAGACTCAAGTTACTCATCTGAGAAATGGTGTGTGTGTGGGGGGGTGCAGTTAGACCAAGTGAATCTCTTGCAGCTCCCCTGTCCTTGGGTTTAGGGAATAGGCTCTAGAAACATTTAAAACAGTGCTGGCTGGGACAACTTACTCCCAAGGGTCCTGAAGGCCAGAAGGGGACAGTGAGTACCGCGTTTCCCCAAAAATAAGACCTAGCCGGACAACCAGCTCTAATAAGTCTTTTGGAGCAAAAATTAACACGAGACCCACTCTTACAATATAAGACCGCGATTACAACATAAAACCGGGATTACAATACAAAACCGGGTCTTGTATTAATTTTCGCTCCAAAAGACGCATTAGAGCTGATTGTCGGCGGGGTCTTATTTTCGGGGAAACACGGTAGGGATAGCCAGAGCCCCTTGGACGCAAGGGGACTCTATTGCAAAGGGGACTGTATGACCTTGAGCTGCAGGGGGTCAGCCTGGGAAGGAAGGCAGCCTGGAAGGAAGCAGAGCAGAGTCCGTCTGCTACAGGATCGCTTCCTTCAGGTTCTCACTCTGGTTGTCCTTTTACGTCATCCGCCCCCCACACTGTTTCTTCTTATAAAGATGAACGGGAACTTTCAGCCAGCATGATCCGTCAGGAGGGCCTCTGGGAGGGGCTCGAGTCTATGGAAGCTGTCGCTCTACCTAATGCCAACCACAAGCACCCTACAGGAAGAACTCTGGATGATAAAGCTCGACGCTTCTAACTTCCCCTTCCACTAACTTCCTTTTTCCCTTCTATAAATACCCCTCCGTCTTGGAACGCAGGCCAGCCTTGCCATGTGGGCACGCACTGGGTTGCAATCCTTTCTTTTTCCCAAATAAATCCTTTGTGGTGACACACAGACCTAGTCGGTATTTTCCAGTCCACACTTCAAATTAAACTGCCTGTCCCTGCTTTTCCTGTTTCTCTATTTCTCATTTCCTTTCTCCTTCAGGTTTTCCTCATTCCCCAGGATTCCTTCTCTCCTTGCTTTTCCCGACATTTCTCTTCCTTCCTCCCTCCCTCAAGGGCCCCTCCGTTGTTCTCCTCCTGCTGCAGGCTGACTTTATTTCCCTCTGGCAAAGTGAGTCTGGAGCCTCGATGTCCCCTTTTCTTCCCCCCACCCCCGTGATTGGTGCTAGTTTCCACTCTACTCTTCTCGCTGACTCGTCGTGCTTCTCTCTCCCTTTGCTCCTCGGGGATCCCTGCGCCTCAATACCCCGTCCTTGCCCACCGGGTGTCGTGTGCCTTAGTTCTCACGACTTTTCCCCTGACCCCCCTCACGACTCCCGCTAGGAGAACCCAAGATGGCGCCCGTAGCCTCGCGCCGCCGCTTGACGTCATCACGCTGCCCTCCCCTCCTGAGCCGTCAAACGTAGTCGACGAGGAGGGGGAGGAGGAGCATACCCCGGGCGCTTAAGGGGGCGGGCACTATCAACCCGGTTCCCGACGCTCCCTACTATTGGGTCAAGCTCGAGACGTGAGCGTCGATTGGCCAAACGTCAGGGGCGAGACGGGCGATGATTGGACGCGTTCGACCGTCTGCCCGGCGGCCGAGGAGGAGGTTGGGAGGGGCGTTGCTGAGGGCGATTGGGGGCGAGAGCGAGGCTGCGGAGCAGGCGAGAGGCGACGGCGGGTGCTAGAGAGGGCGCAGCGGTAGGGCGGCCGCGCGAGGGGTGCCGCTGCCCGGGTCTGGATCTGGGGCAGGCAAGACGGCGGAGGCTGGTGAGTGCGGGGAGGCGCGCGCGGAGGGCCGGCCCAGCTCCCCTCCCTCCCCTGCGGCCTGCTCTCTCCCCCCCCGCCTGCGCACTGAAGGCCGGAGGGGGGCGCGCTCCGGCGGTGAGGGCGGAGCGGCACCAACGGCCGGCGGGGCGCGCGGACTGCCGGGCGGGGGCCGGGCCGGGGTGGCGGGTGGGGAAAGGGTCTAGAGTCGTGTGAAGGGCTGAGCGAGGAGGGGCCGGGTTCGGGCTGGGAGAGACCTGAGTGGGAAGGGAGGCGTTAGAGCTGCCGCCAGGAGGGTCCCCAAGGCTCCAGGTGGTATCCGGAGCACAAGGCTTGGCTTTGGGACAGTCCAGAACCGAAAGGGGGTGGATGGTTAGAGGCCACTTGGGTGCCCGGGGAGGGGTTTAGGACGTGAGAAAAGAGGCAATTAAGTTAATGTAAAGAGAAGATGGAGCTTTGCCGGGAAAGAATTAGGCCAGGGAGAGGGGTCTTGGTGTGGAAAGATATTAGGAACGGACATCCCCGGAGGACAGATTTAGAGCTGAGGGAGGGCTCCCGGTGTGAAGAGTGGGGTTACATTAATGTGAAGAGCAGTTAAACCACAGTGAAAGGGGGTTGGGTACCCTTGGAGTGGGTTGAGGGAGGGTCTCTGTGCAAAGAAGCTCAGTTATGCGAAAAGGATGTCTGGGCGTCCCTAGAATAAGTTGGGTGGAAGTTGTCCTTTTGAAAAGTACAGGGAATTAGGTCAAGGTGGAAAGTGGAAATTGGGTCTCCCTGGAGGGGATGAGGGTGGTGAGAGAGATCTGGGTAGGGGGGTGTCTGGATATTGCTGGACTGAGAATGAGCTGTTAAGTTGATAGGAGGTTGGGGGTTTGGGTGTCCCCAGGGTGTATAATAAGGGGGTGCGTGTGTGCGCCAAAAAAAATGTATACACATGACTTGTACGTATTCATCTTTTGTTACGGTATAGAGTATTACAGTTCTCCCCTGTACAGGCCTCCCCCTCTCCACTCCGGTTCCAGCCGTTGTTTCTCAGTCGAGTTGTGTAGGACACAGCTCCCTGGCCCATGCTGGTGTTATGAGCCTTGCGCTGCCCCTTCCTGAGGCAGTCGGTCGCCGGTCAGCCGCTCACAGCAGCTCATGGCAGCAGCTCATGGCAGCTCTCGCCGGCTGCCGGCCGCTCCCGCTGTCTGCCGGCCACTCACTGCGGCACAAGGTAGCTCGCGGCTGCTCAAGGCAGCTCACGCCACCTCCAGCAGGCAGCCCAGCTCCAGGGAGAGCTGTTCACAGTCTTAGCTGTAGAGGATGCAGCTCACTGATCCAAGTGGGAATCAAATCTACTACCTCGGCGTTAGGAGCGGCGCTCCAACCACCTGAGCCACCCAAGTATTGCAATTTTAATACAGTTTTTTCCTTTCTTAAAATGTGTATACATTTTTTTTTTTTTTTTTTTTTGCCATCGGTATATCTGGTGAGAGGGTCTGGATGTGAAGAAGAGGGATCTGGCTATGCTCTGTCTGGGTTAGAATGTGGTGGGGTGGGGGTTCTTCATAAGAAGAGAGGGTCTGGGTATCCCCAAAGGAGACTTGAGCAGTGGGACGGTCTGTATGTGCAGGGGTTCAAGCCATTGTGAACTGTAGTCTGGACATCCCTGGATTGTGTTAGTGTGTGTGCGGGGTCTTTTTGCAAAGAAGAGGAATTAAGTTGATAGGAAGAGGGTGTTTGAGCATCCCTAGAATGAGTTACGGTGGAGGGGGTCTTTTTTCAAAGAAGAAAAGGTTAGGCTAATGTGAAGGGGGGTCTGGGAGTCCCTGGAATAGTATATGGAGAAGAGGGGTTTAAAACAATGTGAAGAAGGAATCTGGGTATCCCAGAGGAGATTAGAATCGTATATGAGGTCTCAGTGCAAAGAAATGGTGATTGATGTGAAGAGTGTCTGGGTACCCCAGAGACATGAGTTAGGGTGGCAGGAAGGCTCTGGGTATGAAGAAAGGGTTAGGTTTTTGTGAAGATGGGTCTGGGTATTCTGGGTAGGGGGTTAGGGCTGTGGGAAAAGGCCTTGATTTGAAGAAGGGGGCCTGGTTTTCAGGGATAAGTGGTTGCTAAAGTGGGGAAGGTCTGGGTGTGGGCCTATGTGGAAAAAGTTGATCTGGGGAAGGGATAGTTTGATGTGAGGCACCTGGGCACCAGAGGGAGCGAGTTAATGTGGGTAGTAGAGGTCGTGTGTAAAGGAGAGGGATTGACCATGATAGTTATGGGGGGCGGGGGAGGGTGGGGATTGGCCCAGTTTGAGTGGTTGAGAACCAGGGGAGGGAGCAGAGGAGGAGTGAGCAAGGCTGGGAGAAGCAGGTGCTTAGGGCCTGTGTGGACTCCTGAGCGCCCGGGAGTAGGAATAGGGTAGTGAGTTGGTAAGGAGCAGAGGCAGTGGAAGGAGGTATGACTAGAAAGGACCGATCCTGGAGGTGGGTGGGGCCTTGGGCCAGCTGTGAGGCACCAGGAGACGAGGGACTGGACAGGTTGCAAGGATCTGGTGGGTGGAGTTTGATGCAAGTTGATTCAGAGGTGAGACTTGGGTAGATTCACTGGGAAGGCACTGCCTGGAAGGTTTTGTGCTTGGTGGTGGTGTGTGTTTGGGAGAGGAAGGACTGTTCGAGGTGGGGGTGAAAGTGGCAAAATGGAAGCAGGAGGTTAGAGGGGGATATAGATGTCGGTGGGGGAGGGTAAAGGGAAAGTGACCTCTGGGATGGACTTAGTTGTGATTCGTCTGCACCTCTACCCTCTCCCAGCCCAGGGTCCTGCTGCTGCCATGACGGAGGAGTCAGAGGAGACGGTCCTGTACATTGAGCATCGCTTTGTCTGCTCTGAGTGCAACCAGCTCTATGGCTCCCTGGAGGAGGTGCTCATGCATCAGAACTCCCATGTGCCCCAGCAGCACTTTGAGCTGCTGGGTGTGGCCGACCCTGGAGTCGCTGTGGCCACGGAGGCAGCTTCTGGCACAGGCCTCTATCAGACCCTCGTGCAGGAGAGTCAGTACCAGTGCCTGGAGTGTGGGCAGCTGCTGCTGTCACCCAGCCAGCTCCTGGAGCACCAGGAACTGCACCTGAAAATGATAGCACCCCAGGAGGCAGTGCCGGCTGAGCCCCCACCCAAGGCTCCCCCCCTGAGCTCCAGTACCATCCACTACGAGTGTGTGGATTGCAAGGCTCTTTTCGCCAGCCAGGAGCTCTGGCTGAACCACCGGCAGACACACCTCCGAGCTACTCCCACCAAACCTCCGGCCCCAGTTGTCTTGGGGTCCTCCGTTGTCCTAGGGCCCCCCATGGGCCAGGCCCGTGTGGCCATGGAACACTCATACCGCAAGGCAGAAGAGGGTGGGGAGGGGGCAGCTGTCCCCTCTGCCGCTGCCGCCACCACTGAGGTGGTGACTGAGGTGGAGCTGCTGCTCTACAAGTGCTCGGAGTGCTCCCAGCTCTTCCAGCTGCCAGCCGACTTCTTGGAACACCAGGCCACCCACTTCCCTGCCCCTGCCCCGGAGTCTGAGGAGCCCGCCTTGCAGCAGGAGACCCTGAGCCCGTCACCTGCAGAGGTCCCTGTGACTCAGCCCGATCCTCTGCCATCGTCTGACCATAGTTATGAGCTGCGCAATGGTGAAGCCATTGGGCGTGATCGCCGGGGGCGCAAGGCCCGGAGGAACAACAGTGGAGAGCCAGGCGGGGCAGCCACGCAGGAGCTCTTTTGCTCCGCCTGCGATCAGCTCTTTCTCTCACCTCACCAGCTGCAGCAGCACCTGCGGAGTCACCGGGAGGGCATCTTTAAGTGCCCTCTGTGCAGTCGTGTCTTCCCCAGCCCTTCCAGTCTGGACCAGCACCTTGGGGACCACAGCAGTGAGTCTCACTTTCTGTGTGTGGACTGTGGCCTGGCCTTCGGCACAGAGGCCCTCCTCCTGGCCCACCGGCGAGCCCACACCCCGAATCCTCTGCATTCATGTCCGTGTGGAAAGAACTTTGTCAACCTTACCAAGTTCCTTTATCACCGTCGTACCCATGGCGTAGGGGGTGTCCCTCTGCCCACGACACCAGTCCCACCAGAGGAGCCTGTCATTGGTTTCCCGGAGCCTGCTCCCCCAGAGACTGGAGAGCCAGAGGCCCCGGAGCCCCCCGTGTCCGAGGAGAGTGCAGCAGAGCCTGCTGCCCCAGGCACTTACCGCTGCCTCCTGTGCAGCCGGGAATTTGGCAAGGCATTGCAGCTGACCCGGCACCAGCGTTTTGTGCATCGGCTGGAACGGCGCCATAAGTGCGGCATTTGTGGCAAGATGTTCAAGAAGAAGTCTCATGTGCGAAACCACCTGCGCACACACACTGGGGAGCGGCCCTTCCCCTGCCCAGACTGCTCCAAGCCCTTCAACTCACCTGCCAACCTGGCCCGCCACCGGCTCACGCACACAGGGGAGCGGCCGTACCGCTGCGGGGACTGTGGCAAGGCCTTCACCCAGAGCTCCACCCTGCGGCAGCACCGCCTGGTCCACGCCCAGCACTTCCCCTACCGCTGCCAGGAGTGCGGGGTGCGTTTCCACCGCCCCTACCGCCTGCTCATGCACCGCTACCACCACACGGGCGAGTACCCCTACAAGTGCCGCGAGTGCCCGCGCTCCTTCCTGCTGCGCCGCCTGCTGGAGGTGCACCAGCTTGTGGCCCACGCGGGGCTGCAGCCGCATCGCTGCCCGTCCTGTGGGGCTGCCTTCCCTTCCTCACTGCGGCTCCGCGAGCACCGCTGTGCGGCCGCTGCTGCCCAGGGCCCACGGCGCTTTGAGTGTGACACCTGTGGCAAGAAGGTGGGCTCAGCGGCTCGGCTGCAGGCACATGAGGCGGCCCACGCGGCGGCTGGGCCTGGAGAGGTCCTGGCGAAGGAGCCCCCAGCCCCTCGGGCCCCACGCGCCCCTCGCACACCGGTTGCCGCTGCAACAACCCTCGCAGGCTCTGCCGCTGCGGCCCCTGCAGCCCCTGCCCGACGCCGGGGCCTGGAGTGCAGCGAGTGCAAGAAGCTGTTCAGCACAGAGACGTCGCTGCAGGTGCACCAGCGCATCCACACGGGCGAGCGGCCGTACCCGTGTCCGGACTGCGGCAAAGCCTTCCGCCAGAGTACCCACCTGAAGGACCACCGGCGCCTGCACACCGGTGAGCGGCCCTTTGCCTGTGAAGAGTGTGGCAAGGCCTTTGCCATCTCCATGCGCCTGGCAGAACACCGCCGCATTCACACCAACGAGCGGCCCTACTCCTGCCCCGACTGTGGGAAGAGCTACCGCTCCTTCTCCAACCTGTGGAAGCACCGCAAGACCCACCAGCAGCAGCATCAGGCAGCTGTGCGGCAGCAGCTGGCAGAGGCGGAGGCTGCTGTTGGCCTGGCTGTGATGGAGACGGCAGTGGAGGCGCTGCCCCTGGTGGAGACCATTGAGATCTACCCTCTGGCTGAGGCCGAGGGCGTCCAGATCAGTGGCTGACCCTGCCCGTTCCGTCTGCAGCAGCAGCAGGCGCTGTTGCTGAAGAACCTCCTCCATCGTACCCCTAGATCTCTGTACATACAGTGCCCCTCCTCCACCCTCCCAACCGCTGTGTAAGTTCTGTAACTGGATTTATTCTCTTCTAAGGGGGGTGCTCTGGGGTCCTTGACATGCATAAGGTGCCCACCGCCCTTGCATCTGTTAGCACTGGTGATCCCAAGGTAAAACAGTCAATAAAGACTGAGTTGGACGTTTAAGTGTTTGTGGCTGGCCTGGCTGTGTGGGGTGGAATTTGGGAGCCGTAGAGTTGGTCTGACTTTTCATGGCTTCATTCCCAGCATCTAGAACAGGGTCTGGCAAGTAGTAGGCGCTCAGTAAACATTTGCTGAGTGTTCACTGAGGTGGACTTGAAGTCCAAGCGCTTGCCTCTTGGGGAGCTGGGACTCCACTCTGGTGCTGGATGGAGGCAACATAGCTCTCTTGCCACTAGAGGTCTCCACTGCTTTGCAGAAAAGCCTGACGCTGTTTTTACTGGTGGCAGGAACATTTGGGACAATCTTCAGACTCTTCTCACCACCTCTGTCCCCCACTTCCTGGCCTGATGTGAGCCCCCTCTCCCAGGGCATCTGGTTTTCTCGCTGTGGATCCGTGAGGGCACATGCAGGTCTGGGAAAGGCATGATCTCGGGGTTGTAGAGAAGGGTGAGGAGGCCTCAGACCCAACTGTGGAATCGGAGAAGGTTCTGAGTAAGGGTTGGCTGGGGGAAGAAGCCTTATAAGGGGAGGGGCCTTGATACCCACCTAGAATTGAACTCGAGCTCAGCTAACGTGTTTGTTGGGAGAGGGGTAGTTGGGGTGGCTGACTGAAGATTGAATGTCTAGTTCGTCTCAAGTCCTTTCCTACATTTTTTGGAATCTTCAGACTGATCTTGTGTGGAGAACATTTTTACAGGGAAGGAATCCAAAGTCGAGCAGTAAGGTGACTTGCCCAAGGTCATCCAACCCAGATAGTGCAGAGCTTGAATTTAAGCCTAATTTCATTTGGTTTAATCACCCGTATGCCTTCCTCTACACTCTGCTGCCGCCTTCATACTTGGGGGAGGGCAGGGGGGAACGGAGATGGTGAGTGTGAGACGGGTGGGAATACTCAGTTGCCATGGTCGTCTTCTTCATAAGAGCCACACCCCACGAAAAATTCCCCCTCCCGGCCTCCACCCTCACCCCCCACAAGATTGCTCCCGTCTTTTTGTTGAAGAGAATTATTTGGAACACTAATAAATGAGGTAAAAGGGACGCTGCTTGTCCTGATTCCAGGGGAAAGGCCTGAGAACTGCCTGCGCAGCCTCCGCACTGCTCTGGACTCCCTTCAATAGGGCTGCCACCCTCTGGGCAGTGGGGCTCTGAGACACTGGGTTAGCCTGTGGCTCAGGTGAGACAAGGAGGGCTCAGAGGGGAGAGACAGGCCACACAGGTGGTGGAGCCAGGCTAGAAAGTCAGGAGTTAGCTCACCTAACTCCATTCAGAGAGATTTGGCTACATTATGCTTGCTTTAGTCATTTTTAAAAAAGAAAAAGCACTCACGCATTTGGTGTCTTGACAGCTCCTAATGAAGAGCAGTTATCAAGCAGCTTTCATCCAATCGATACGAGCGTGTCAATCCTAGGCACCACCTTGCGGGAACCTCATACCCTGCAGAAAGGACTCAGACCAAGTTAGCCCAGTCTGCCAGACCCCCTTCGCCACCAGGTAAAGATGCATCCTCAGATGGCCTCCCTTCCAGAAGAGCTATGACATCCTGAAAGTCCCATCAGTGCTTGCGACAACTGGAGGATTTATGCTCACAAACCAGATACAAATGAGGCGGAAGCAAGAAAAGGGATGGGAATGGAGGAAGAAACACTGAGGATGCTGGTTGACCCCAAGATAGAGATGCTTTCAGCAGAGAAGAATGGCTCGGTGACAATGGGGTGACCACCTTTCCTCCATTGTGGTTCCTTTCTAGAGCCTCTAAAGAAAACTTGAGACTCCCACGCTAAGAAAAGTTGGTGTGCAAGCATGTTGATGAACAAGACCCGTTGTTCACCGTCACCCTGCTCAAATGTCCACGCTCCTCAGTTGAACCACTTGCCCTAAAACAATGATGGCACTAATCAAGCACGTATTAGATGCTGGGGTTTGAGTTGGAAAGACAAAGTTTCTTGAACTTCACTAGGTGTTAGGCAAGTCCCCCAGAGGTTTGGATCCAGCGAGCATGTCTGGGTGAGACCCAGGAATCTGCGTCTCCAACGCCAGTTCTGATGCGGGTGACTGGCACACACCTCTAAGCAGAGGTGTCTAAGGCGTTGCCAGTTCATAGTTGGATACGGAAGCTGCGTAAGCAGAACTGGCGGGACAGAACGGGGCCTCTAGTGCCCAACGTGTTTTTGACAAGAGGTGACCCAAGTATGACTGTACGGGGGAGGGCATGCGGAGCAGGTGACACATCCACAGGTTACAGATAGGTGCCTAACTGCGCTCCTGAGCACGCTCAGGTGTGCCATCTGTGCTTGTCACAGGATGGCCTGAGTGACAAGGAACTTGTGGGCCTGTGGGGTTCTGACTGCACCGCCCTGTAGGCAGGGGCTGGACTAAATGGCCTGCGGTATTCTGGACCTCCATCCCAACATCCCATTTCGCCATCCCTACTGACTGGTCTTTCAATGTTGCCAAAACGATGCTGTGCTGATACCTGTCATCTTTCTAAATGATCCAAACCCTCCCACTCTTCCTTTTCTTTTCCCTCTCCCTTACTATTTAATTTGCAGAATCCCAACACCTGAGTGCCAGGCATACATCAGAGGATGAAAGAGTGACAAAGAGACATGATGGCAGTGAGAAAACCCAGATGTGATACCATTTCTGATTTTCAGTGGTGAGGACTTGGGGGGGTCAGCCCGTGGCCTGGCCTGTGAAGCTGCTGTTCCTGCCAAATGGCTTAGTGTGGGCACAGAAATTTGAGTGAATGAGAGTAATGTCGCTCTGAAAAAGAAGGGGCTGTATACCTTGTATCACCAGACAACTTCAAAATCAACTCGGTTTCTAAAGGGTCTTGTTAGTCCTTGGAAGTATTCCATCGCTTTCCTGGCTTTCTTGTGGTTCTCATTTATAGAAGAGTGTGTGGAGATCTGTCCTAAGCCCTTACATCCCATCATCATTTCATTCTTCCAACCCCAGGGCCGGTACTGTCCCTGTGTTACAGTAAGTATACTGCAGTTCATACGAAGGTCACATATCTATCAACTGGCGGAACGGAGATTTGAATTTAGGAATTTAAATTCATCTTAAGTTCTAAGACTTAGTTTTCTGATTGGCAAAAAACAACAACAAAAAAACAACTGCTCAGGCCTCACTTCTGAACATACATTGACTGAACAGTAAAGCCTCCCCTCCCCAGCACACACATAAGCCTCCCCATATTCCTATTCCCCACGCCCCTTCCCAGGACAGCAAGGAGACCAAGGAGAGCAGGCAGTATTTCTCTCTGTACAGTTTTTAATTTTTTATTTTTTGATGTTGTTCAGATGAATGACACACTCAAGTTACAAAAATGGGGCCTTAAAAGAAGCACATTGTACAATGAACAAGCAGATTGGAGTTAAGAACACTGAAACGCTAACCCGCTACCACGAGAAGAGACAGGAAGGGGGTACAGGATGGGAAGAGAGGGGCTACCAACACAGGGGTCAGACAACTGAAAGGGGGGCTAACTTGGTGAGAATGGAGGAAAGGCAGGTCTCCTCCAGGGCCGACTGAATTTGGGATGCTACTTCTTGGTCTCCCTTGCCACCACCTCCCATCACCGTTCCAACCTGGTCATTCAAATGAGTAGGTGAGAGACACCCACCCCAAGGGCTGAGCCAATCAGGTCTTTACCTGGTGGGGTGGTCACCTTGCCCTAGGGCAGCCTTGCCTTTGGGAGGTGATGGTGGCGCAGTGGGAGGAGAAGCCAGGAAGGTGCCAGCTGAGGGTTGATCAAAGATCAAGCCCCTACTTTTCCCCAGACTCCTTGCCCCTCCCGCACCCCACCATAATCCAAAGGCCCTCTCTACAATTTGTCGAGTCACCCTGCAATTATATAAATAAATAAATACTGAGCCCCTGGGATTGGAGGACAGGCTGGGGGAGGGGCAGCAGGGAAAGAGGAAAGGAGAGGGCAGAGGGGAGGGGTCACAGACATAGTAAATAGTTGTCTCCATCCCAGCAACACTTCTCTCTGGATTTTTCTCTCCTTTTTGTGTTTAACAAGGAGTTAACATCTCAAGGACAAATACTTAAAAATATACATTATTTTTTCTTTTTTGTTTCGCCTTTGTCATCGTCATCTTGCTTTGGAGACTGCTGAGGTCAAAGTTCAAACCGCACTTAGGAACTGCGGCTTGGAGTTTTTGTGTATTTTTTTTTTTTAATTTTTATTTTTTAATTTTTTTCACTTTTTTTTCCAACGTATAAAAAGGTAGCGGAGTTGTCTGTGGGTTTTTTTTTTTTTTAATGGTTAAATCTTTGGTTTGTTTCTTTTTTCTCTTGGAGGCCTTTATCTCTCGCACTTGCCTTTCCCACTCAGAGGCCAGTGGGGACCCGCGTGTCTCAATCTTGCTCAGTTTGTCTCACTCTCTCACTCAGTTCTCTCTGCCCTGGGCTAAAGGGAGAGAGGCACCCCGGGATTTGGGTGGGTGAGGAAATCGAGTCGGGTCAGGCCTCCCCCTACGTGGCTAGTCCCTTCCCCTATCTTCTCAGGGTACAAGGCTTGGAGAACCTCTCTTGGCCCTCCCCAGGGAAGAGATGTGTGGGAAACTCATCCTTCCCCCTCCTGATTTCAGCCCCAACTCAGATGAGGCGCCTGGGTGCCTCATCTCCACCCGCCCCCACTTACACCCCAACCTCTCCTTCCCAGAAGAGAACAGAGAAGTGTTTTAGTTACTGGCATTTTTGTGTGTTTTTTGTTTTTGGCACAATTAAAAGGTCTACCATTAGGGTAGACCCAGTCTCTGTCCCTCCCTTAAGTAGGAGGTCAAGGTTAGGGAGAATTTCAGAGGGCTCCCCATTTCTCCAATCCAGTCATCTTCCTCTCTTTCTAGCCCAGGCCCCCCACCTCGGAAATCTCACCTAGCCCAGAGCCTTGCCGGGAGTCTCCCTCCCAACCCCACATAACGTTCCCCAACACCCCCCTCAACTCTCTCGCTCACACACAGACACACGGACACAGGCTCTGTACAGACCACAAAATAAAAACGATGAGATAGTTTTGTTTCCCGGAGTCAAGACGGGGGACTGGAGTGGAAAGGGCAAGAGGGGGATGGGGGGCATGAATTCCCCCATCACCTTCCCAACCCTGGCTCCCTCCTGCCCCCCACCCCTTGCCCTGGCTGGCCCCCAGCCAACGATATTTGGTTTCCTTTTTTTAACATTAAAGTTCTATGAGGTATTTGGTGCCTTATCTCGAGTCCTCAGGGGAGGGGGCCCAGGGGGGAGACCTGGGGCACACTTGCCCCTCCCTCCCTCCTACCCCCTTCCCAATATTTGGTTTCACAGCTGTAGTTAAAGCTTGGGATTTGGTTATTTCCCCCCCCCCCAAGGAATTTTCTTTTATTCTTGTTTTTCTTTTCCTAGTTATGGGGGTTGGATGGGGCGGGTCCCCACCACCCCCGGCTGCATGGGGGTCCCTCACCAGTGTCAGGGCATCAGCCCCATCCCTGCCCCCTGCTTCCTCCTCTGCTCTCTGCCCCACTGCCCCCCACACTGGGGTGGGGAAGACATCTCAGGTGGCAGAACTAGATGGGGAGGAAGTAGGATGAAGTGGGTGGTGGTGAGTCCTGGATATTTTTTTTTCTTTTTTTTTCTTTTTTTTTTTTTTTTTTTGGTCTAGAATCATAGTTTTTGAGTCATCTCCACCATGCCTTCCATGCTGCCTGTCTTCTCGGAGGGGTTTTTGGTTGTAATTCCTTTCACTTTGCTCTGCTCAAATGTCCTTCCTGTCTGTTCAGGAGCCCTTAGCCCCCTCTCCACCCTTGGGCCGGAGCCCAGGCCCTCTCAACAGTCTCTTCTCTTCAGGAAATGAAAATGGACACTCAGAGGTAGGGTGAGGGCAGGGAGTCGGTTCAGTGGAGATGCTTACATTCCGGCAAGGACGGTTCGATGGCACGCCAGGCCCCATCATGGGTGCCAGGGTAGGAGGGGCAGCCACTCCACTGCTGCCCAGACAAGGCACCCCAGACCCCCGCAACAGCCGAGTCTCTGCTGCCTCCGTGGCCCAGCCCAACAGTTTCATTTCCCGGGTGGGAAAAGGGAGACAAGAGAAAAAGAGAGAATGCTGAGGCCTCGGGGCCCAGGGTGGCGTCCAAGGCTCTGTCTGCCTCTCCTGGGAGTGTCCAGCAACACTGCCCAAATCCCAGGTTCTCCCCTCCCTCTGCTCTGCCCAGTGAGGGGCGGGGGTGGGGAGGCCACTCTGATTTCCATGGCTCGCGTCCTTCACAGCAACACTTTGGTTTGAGGAGAGACACAGAAAGAACGAGATTGATAGAGGCGAGAGAAGAACGAAGGAAGAGGGAGAGATAGAGAGGCAAGCAAAAAGAAAACAGGAGAGAGGACAGACGTAAGAGAATAGAAAAAGAAATCAAAGGAGGAATCAAACCACCCGAAAGTTTGTTAGTTTTCCTTTGTCCGTTCTTTTTGCCTTCTTATTCCATTTTCCTGTTTTGTTTTAAAGCTTTTTCAGTTGATTGGGGGGGAGCAGGGTGTGTGGGGCTCTTCACCCTGGTCCCTGACATCCTCTCTCAGCCCTGCCCACCAGCTTTCATCCGCCCTGGCTGAGGGACAGGCCCTGCCCCAGCCACCCCCCTCCAGCTTTCCCGAAGACGACGTCCATGAGGTATTTGTGAAGAGAAAGAAGCATCCATCCTTCCATCAGCCTTGGGGACCAAGGGCCTGAACCACTGGGGCAGGGCTTGGCTCCACCTCGCGGCTCCTTCTTATTCTTGAAGAGTCCTCATCTTCTTTCCCTTAAATATATATATATATATATATATAAATTCTTTTTTTTCCTAGTTTTAATTTATTGTTTGTTTGGTTTTTTGTTTTTGTTTTTGGTTCAAAACTTTGTTGGCCTCCACAGTAGCAGGAGGGCAAAGTGGCTCCCAGCGCCAGCTCTCCTCTGTCCGTCGTCGAGATGTGTCCAGGGCTGAGCATTTAAACACAGGGTCCAGCCAAGACTTGAGGAAGGTTTTGTTGGTGTGGTGGCCACTACAGTGCCCTCTTGGATGGGGACCACAGGTCATGGCACTGTCCCTGCCACGTGGACCCTGATGGACACGCCATCACGAGGAACCCCACCGCTGGGGTGCGTGCGGGTATGCATGTGTGGGGGGGAGAGGAAGAGGCTTCTGCCAGTATCAGAGGGGCATGGGGGGGTGAGGTGATTTTTCTTTTTGGTTTCCGGTCAATGTCAAAGAACGTGAAGGATTCCCACGGATAGGCACTGGAATATGAATTGTTTTTCTCAGGGAACTGACAGACAAGGATGAAAAAAAAGACAGCTTGAACGTCCTCTTGCCTGGAACTTCTACCTTCCCATGGTCTGGGGCAGGGGGAGATCCAGGGTAGAGGAGGGTGACGGGCGGAGGGGGGATGTATGACAGCTAGAACTTGGCAAAAATGGCCTAGCCCATCCTTTAAAGGGAAAAAGGGAAGGTACAGGGGTGGAAAGTCATCCCAGGCCTTCCCCTGTACTCTGCCCTGGCTGGGGGGAGGGGACAGGAAGGAGGTTAAAGCGAGACACCCCCCCCCCCAGTGGGGAGAGCTAGGGGCCAGGGGTGAGGGGGATGCATGGTAGGGACACATTCTGTTGAGCTCAACGCTAAAAATTCTGTACATCCTTTGGATGAAGCTACTGAATATTTGGTGTAAGGTTGTTTAGGCCCTTTCTCTTTCAGCTTCTGGAAAAGAACATTTGGCAGGTGGTTCAAAGCCTGCCCCTCTGCCCCAGGCTGTGTCCTGTCTTCGCTGGGGGCTGGGGCTAGGAGGCTGGCACATTCTCTTTTTCCTTCTCTGGCCCCCACTGGAGGAAGCAAGGTTGGGGGTTGGCCCCACAGCCAGGGGCTTGGTGAGGTCCACCCTGTGAGGATTCTCGGCCCCTGGCTGGGGATTCTTATTTGGTGTCGTAGCAGTGAGGGTGAGGTCTGGCTTGCAACTGGTTTTTGGTTTGTTTGGTTTTACGGGGAATTTTTTGTTTGTTTTTGGTTTTTTGTTTTTCACATCTGGTTCCTTTGGGGCAGCTGGTTTCTGTTGCGATTATTTTTGGTTTTCTTCCTTCTTTCCTTCCTTCCTTCCTTTTTTTGGTTGGTTGGTTTTTTTGGTCTTTCCTCCCTTGTCGCTCTTGCTCCAAGGACCCTCTGCGCCCCCACCGCGGGCCGGGACCGAGGTAGGGGACAGAGGAGTAGGAGGGGAGGCATGGCAGGCCCTCACTCAGGCTTGGACCCTACCTCCGGCCCCCCTGGGCCTCCAGGGGTCTGTGCTGCCGCCTCGCTGCAAGTGGAGGAGGAGGATGACGAGGAGGAGGAAGAGGATGAAGAGAGGCCAGGAGACTTGCTAGAGATGGAGGCTGCCACAGCCGCAGCGGCTGCCGAAACCAGGCCCACGCCGGGTGGGGCGCTGAGCAGGGGCAGCCCAGCGTGGTTCAAGAAGAGCGGCGAGGTCACCAGGCCAGGGCTCCCTGGGGTTGCGCCGGCTGCCCCCAGCACCAGGTTCCCGCTGCTGTCAAGGCTGGTAAGGGGCAGGGTTCCACCAGAGGCCAGGGCTGGCGGGGGGAGAGAGAGAGGCCGGGCTGGGGGTGCCTTCTAGCATCCTGCCTGCAATGTCCCCTGTCTTCCCATTGGCCCCACTGACCCCCATCAGCAGCCCTCACACCTTCCCCAAAGGTGAGATGGGTATGAAGAGGAGAGCGATGCAGTGAGCAGGGGCAGGATGGCATGGCTGGAGCACCAATGGGGGGGCTCATGGCCCCAGGGGGCAAGGCTGTTGACGATGGGAGTGGCATGAGGCAGCACGCACCTTGGATAGTGGCCAAAGGGTTGTTGCTCATGAGGGCTGGACTCAGCCCGGAGCTCAACCCCACCATTGTGCTTCTGCAAGAGGCAAAGCAGAGGCATTAGCAGGGGCGGGCACCCGCCGGCAGAACTGGGGCTCAGCTCCCCACCCTGGAAGCAGCAGCGACCCTGCTTCTCCCCGCAGCCTCCCCACCAGCAGCTGCCCACTTACCCCGCGCTGGGGTTCAGGCCCGACAAGCCGATAGCCGAGTGGCTGCCTTGAGGGCTGGGATTTGTGCTGTTGGTGGTGGCGGGGGGTGGGGGAGTGACAGAGGGGATGGAATTGAGGGGGGGCGCGGCCCCGCCCCCGCCCCCACCCCCTCCGGCTGTCCGGCTGGGGTGGAGAGTCCCCACAGCTGAGGATAAGGTAGTAACTGCCAGAGAAACAGAGAGAGAGGGAGATTTCAGCTTCCATTTGTCCTCCACCCAGGAACCTGAGGTCCACTCCTGCTTCTTCCCCGCCCAGACTTACAGCGTCTCCTCAGTCAGATCTGACTTAGGACTCCCGCCCTCTCTCCCCAGGACCATTTCTTTGTGCCTCTGTCACGGTGACAGCAATCACAGTAGTCGCAGTAAGAGCAGCTGTCACCCACTGAGCCTGTGCCCTGTGCCCGGCGTGTGCTAGCACCCCACGTACCCTGCCCTGAACCTCACCCCTGGGCTCCTTTTATACAGACAAGAACGGAGGGCGCCCAGAAGACAAGGCCCTATGGCTCCCTCTAGGGGCCAGGCAGGGGGATGAGGCTGTGCACGCGGGGCTTTCCCCACAGGAATTGGCAAGTTGAGAAAGCTCAGAGCTCAGGCTCGGGCAGCAATTCCTGGCTCTGTCGCGTCCTAGCTGTGCCCTTGGGGAAGTAACTTCACCTCTCTAGCCTCATCTGGAAAATGGGGATAATAAATAGAACCTACCTCATAAAATGGATGTGAGGATTATATTCTCTATAAAGCATTTAGAACAGTGCCCTTACGACTTTATAAACCTCCACTTATTACTTCCTAACCTGGGAAGAGGCAATATGCTATTTGTTTTGTATTATTCTTATCTATGGTGTTAAACACGCCCTGTCCCAAGAAGGGGGAAAGGAGGGCTTGGTACCAAAGTGTGTGTGTGTGTGTGTGTGTGTGTGACACACTTGTAAATATACAGCATGTATATAGCTTCCGAATGTATTATACATTCACAGTAATTTTATACAAACTGAGGCCTACAGTTCCCAGAGAGGTTAAGTCACCTCTGAAGTTCACATAGTTTATGAATGCCAGGAACAGACTCCAAGTACATCGCCGTTCAGCAACCCCATGCTTTACTCATAGGAAATCGTGGAGATGAAAGCCAGCGGCTCTAACTGGAAGGGGTGAGGCTGCCCCCTCCCTCTCTTTTCCCTGCCCCCTCATCCCCAGGTTCAGCCTTGAGACCCACAAATGCCCTGAGTCACTTGAGACTCTCGGGCTCAGGCCTGAACTGCATTCTCCACCCCAACCCCCCACCATCTTCTGCCTCCCTGACCTGTTGTGCTCAGACTGCTGGAAGCTTGGGACACCGGCAAGGTCCCGGCACCCCCCTGGGGTGTGACCTGGGGAGAGAGGAGAAAGGGTATGGTTAGGCCCCTGCCTCCCAGAAGCCCGTGACGCTCCCTGTGGGGGTGCCACCACTCCTCTGCCCCCAGGATGGGACATGGGGGCTCTGGGTACAATGCTGTTTATAATTGCATCAGGTGCTTCCCACGACATCTTTCTTCACATGCTGCACCCTCGGTGACCCTGAGCAGGAAGCAGGAACTCCCATTGGAAGGGCTCCCTCTCCTCTGACACTATCCAGGTCTGAATGTGTGTGGGGGGTGGGTGTGTGATAAGTTGTGCCTCTGCATCAGACTGTTGGGATGTCATACGGCTTGGTTTTCTGGGACCATCCACCAGCCTCCTTCTTGGCCTCCCTGCCTCCAGTCTCATCCTTCTATCAGCCCCAGGAGCCTCACTCTAAATGTGACCCTGTCCCTCCCCAGCTCAAAACTCCTCCTCCTCAGCTCATCACTGCCCAAGTTCAAGCTCCTCAGCATGTAACTTGGATGTCTGACCACCCCCCACACTCATTCATACACATTCCGGCTCCAACCACATTAAATTGTACTGGAATTCCTCAAATAGGGCTTGACACACTTTGGCTTGTAGGTCTTGTGCACCGTCCCGTGGCTGGCTAATGCTCTTGTCCTTTATGACTCAGCTCAGACAGTCCCTCCTACGTCCACATCTTGGTGACAGGGGTGCAAGGTTGCTCCTTGCTGTAGCGTCCCATCCCGTTCCACACTAGATGGAACAAAGGGATGTCGCCGTGTGTCTGAGTCCACGCAGGTCTGTGTGTGCACACCCAGGGGTGTAATGATGTCCCTGCCTGTGTCTGTGGTTGTGAACCTGTGTGTGTGTGGGGGGGGGCGCCTACACCCCCTACCTGGTATCTATCCCTGTGTGACTATGTCCTGTGATAACTGTTTGACTATGTTGGTGTGTGTCTGTGGTGCTTGTATCCCCCACATAAGACCACAGTTCCCTGGAAACTATGTGTTCCTGTGTGACAGTGCTCCATCTATTTGACAGCCTGTCCCCAAGGGTGACTCTCCCTGCCTCTGTTCTAGGCACTGTGGACAACCAGGTAAATTGTACTTCGCACAAGGTGCCTGCAGAGGGGCCGGGGGAGGAGGTGGCTGAACTTTGTGCCCCCCTCCCGCAGAGGGCCTCTGGTACCAGATGAGGGCTATAGCTGGCTGGCTTCCCCGGGCTGGGCAGCATGGGGGCCGCGCTGCAGGGGTTGATGCGTTTCTCCTTCTGGCGCCGGTTGCAGAACCAGACGCGGATCACTTCCTTCTCCATGTGCAGCTGCTCTGCGATCAGCAGGATCTCCTCTGAGGTAGGCTTCTGGTTCTGCAGGCAGAGGGCTCGTTAGCCGGACCCCACTCCGGCCCCTCCTCAGGGCCGCCCAGGACAGGGGGAGGGGGTCTCACCGCTAGAAAACTCTTCTCTAAGGCGAAGCGGACGTTTGTCTCGATGCTGGTCCTCTTCTTGCGTCTCCGGCCGGGGAGCCCATCGAAACCCAGGCTGGGGCTGCTCAGCTGGTTGGGGCTGGGCAGGCTGGAGTCCACAGACATAGTCTCTGTGCCCAGGGGGAGACAAAGACATGAGAGGGCGCCTCCCACGGCCCACCACCTGCCGCGCGCCTGAGAGTCCCAGCCCAGTCCCACCTGCGTCGTTGAGCCACTTCTCCAGGAGGGGCTTGAGTTTGCACATGTTCTTGAAGCTCAGGTTGAGGGCCTCGAAGCGGGAGATGGTTGTCTGGCTGAAGTCGTTGCCGTAGAGCTTGCCCATGGCCAGGCCCACGTCACCCTGGGCCAGTGGGCGAGGAAGAGGGAGGCGGTCAGAGTGGGGCCCGTCAGGTACCGGGCTAGCCCCGCCCACTATTTACCACGCCCCTCGCCCCTCCCACCAGGTGGCTATGCCCCCCCCCCGTTCCGCCCACCACCTGACCACGCCCCCACGCCCACCGCCTGTTCAGGCCCTGGGCCCCAGACCTGCGTGAAGCCCAGCTTGATGCGGCGTTGCTTGAAGGTGCGGGCGAACTGCTCCAGCTCCTCCAGATCACTGGGCTCCTCGGGGTGAGATGGTGGCTCCAAGCATTTGGGGGGCTGCGGGTGCGAGAGGTGCGGTTCGGGCAGCGTGGGGCGGGTCACGGCCTGGTGGGGTGGGCAGGTGGGCGGGATGCAGGACGGAGGACCAGGATGGGGCTCAGCAACGGCTGCGCAGACCCCCCCTCTCTCCCTCCCTGCAGTCCAGCCTCTTCCTGCAGATTCCCCTCCACCTCCCTTCAGGAGGCCCCTCCACACTGGGCTGTCAGTCCCCACCCAGGTTACAATCTGCTGCCCCACGTGGAGCCTCTGCCGGCAGGAACTCTGCACATTCCCTCCCAGCCTGCAACTCCCAGTAGGAGACCCGGCTTCTGGCACCGCCGAGGGCCCTTTCCCTGGAGCTGGGGGCCGTGGTTAAATTCTCCAGTCAAACAGGTAATCAAGGACAGGCTCTGCTACCGAATTGCTGGGGAACTCTGGCAAGCCTCTTAACCTCCCTGGGCCCCCGTTTCCCCCTCTGCAGGACGAGAACAATCAGGTGTTCTGCCTACTCCGTGGTGTTGTTGGGAGAACTTAGTTAAAAATGATAGGTTGCAAATAAAGTAAAAGTAGTTAAAAAAATAGATGGGAAGGGTGACTGGGGGGATTTACAAAGAAGCGACAGCTCTCTCTGGAATGTTGCATTTCCCTACAAATAAAAGAACTGAAGCACGTGATGGGTGCGGGGATGTTGGTCACACAGGTCCTTGATCCGTTATCCAAAACCCTGGGGCCAGATGTGTTTTGGAATTCAGAAAGTTTTCAGATTTTAGAAAGCTTACGTGGAGCTTATGTGATAGATGAATTGACCCCCACCCCCACCAAGGTCAAGGCATCGAACACATTAACAGCTCTCAGCAAAGCCCAAACCTCACAAGAGGGATAAAGAAAATGGGTAGGAGGGAACTTTGAAATCTGAAGGATTGTGAAAGATTATTATGAAAGTCTAGAACACAGGCAGCAAACCAAGCAAGGCCATGGGGGGCCAGGCAGGAGGAGGCTGAGGTGTCCTGGAGAGCTTACCCCCTGCCAGAGGGGACCCCTGCTTCAGCCAGCAGCCAGCTGCCCACCGCCGACAAGACACATAGACACAGGTCCAGCTTTGCCAGAGCTTCTGGTTTGTAAAAGAGAAGCTGGGAATCTGGCGTTTTCTGGGAATTTTGTTGTCAACTAATTCAATTTTAAAAATATGGCATGGGCCAAATGAAACACATCTGTATTACCCCCCTCCCCCCCACACACACAACATTTTCAGTGTCTGGTCTGGGAAAGGGGTATGAATTACCCAACACATCCTTCCTCAGACGCCCTCCATTTGGAGTCCCGGAAGAGAGCTGAGGAATTCAAACCTAAAGGCTTTCCACCCCTTGAAATTTCCGGTGTTTGTGCACATGTGTATGTTGGGGTAGTGGGGGTCAGATTCAAATCTTCCATGTTCTCAAAGGAGTTTATGTGCCTGAAAGGGTTAAGAACCACTGGTCTGGCTGACTCCCCTTGTTCTACGGAGGAAGAAGCTGATCTAGACAGAGAAAGTGGCTTGTCTAAGGTTCCACAGCAGATTAGAGCAGGGCTGGGCCCCTGTCCTGGCCCCTGTGGCTGTGGGGCCGGCCAGATGAAGAGACTCCACCCTCATTCACCCAGCCTTCTGCAGGCCCTGCTGCTGACCCAGCATGGCGCGCTCAGTGGACACTCACCTGTGTGGGCAGCCCGGCCCGGGGCTGGGAGGTCAGAAGAGCTCCCTGGGTTTGCTGAGGTAGCTGGAATAGATTTGGCGTTGGTAGCAGGCCTGGGGAGACAAGGGGGAACACATGGGGTGAGGGGTGAGGGGGAGTCCTGTGGGGCCAACAGGGAGGCCATCGGGTGGGGCCTTACCTGGCTGACTCTGCTGGGCCTGGGGCAACAGGAACTGAGCAGGTGGCTGGAGGTGGTGCCCGGGAACAAGCACCAGCTGCTGGAGCTGGAGGAGCTGCTGTATGTCCTGCCGTGGAGGGGGATGGACAGAAAGACAGCCTGAGTCCCTCTGCCTCACCTAAGCCCCAAGGGGTGCTGCACAGGGCAGCCTGGCAGTGAGGGACAGAGCACTGGTCTCTGAATGGTGTCCCTGAGCTGAGGGTACCCGGAGCTTCTCCCAGCCCTGGGCTTCCGGAGCTTCCTACCTGGGCCATCCAGGAGGGCTCACTCTTTATTTACTTTTTCCTTCTTGATGAAATATTTGCCTTGTCTTACATTCCCATTGGAACAAATAGAATTGTTTCAAAATGTAAATCAGACCAAGTCTTTCCTCCTTTTAAAACACTCCCAAGGCAAATGGCATTATGTCTGGAATGAGCTTTCAAGTACTCCAGCACACAGTGGGTGAGGAGATCGCACAACCACTTTGGGAAACTCGTGGTACTGTTATGAGCTGAGCTGTGTTCCCCCGCAGAAAGGATATGTTGGAATCCCCACCTTCAGACCCCCAGAGTGTGACCTTACTTGGAGTAGGGTCTTTCCAGATGATCAAGTTAAAATGAGGTCATTAGAGCGGGCCTAATGACCTATGACTGATGTCCACATAAAACAGGGAAATTTGGACACAGAGACAGATACACAGAGAGAAAACACTGTGAAGGCACAGGGAGAAGACGCCATCACAAACCAAGGAGAGAAGCCTGGAACAGATCCTTCCCCTCCCAGCCCTCCGGAGGAACCAACCCTGCCAACACCTTGAGTTCAAACTTGTAGTCTCCAGGACTGTAAGACAATACATTTCTGTTGTTTAAGACACCCAATCTGTGGTTCTTTCTTATGGCAGCCGTAGCAAACGAATACAGGCACTATTTTCTGAAGCTGATTCCACGCCTGGGTATAAGCCACCACAGTGCGTACATGTGTTCCCTAAGACATGTGCTAGAATGTTCACGGCAGAACCATTTGTAATAGGCAAAACCTGAAGATAGTCCAAGCACCCATCAACAAGTGAATGGGTAAGTAAATTGTGATTCAAGGACTGCTACGGCGACGAGAACGAGCAGTCTACAATCTATAATGACACAGCAGTATAAACTTCCCAAGCGTAATGATAAGCGAAAGCAGCTGCACAGTAGAGAACATCCTGTATGATTCCTTTTATGTTCATTAGCATGTCAGAAGTTGGGAGGGAGAGACTAGAAAGGACCCCAGGGGGCTTCTGGGGAGCTGCCACATTCAGTTTCTAGATCTGCGGGCCAGTTACACGAGCGTGCTCAGTTTGTGGGTATCACTGAGCTGCATACTTAGGATTTGTGCACTTTTTGATATTTGTTATGCTTCAATGAAAAGATTTTTCTTTTTTTAAAGGAGAACGAGGCAGGGAAAGAGAAAAAAATCCAGTCCCTCCACCAAAAAAGTAAGAATATAGACGAAAGAGGATTGGCAAAATGTTAGTATCTATTGAGCTGGCTAGAGATACAGGTGGTTCCTTATATGTTCTCTTTACTTTTAGGTTTGAACATTTCCAAAAGAGAAAGCAACGCCCCCCCCACACACACACACAACACACACACACACACACACACACACACACACACACACCCCAATGGCTTCTTGGAGCCCACCTCCTTGCAACTAAACTCCTCACCTGGCCTCTAAGGTCCCTTATACTGAGGCCGGTGCTGGTCTTCCTGACCTCAATTCCCACCTGAGGGCCTTTACTCGCGCTGTGCCCTCTGCCAGGCAGTACTAGTTCTTACACTCCTGCCGGGATCCTTCTTGTCACTCAGGTCCTAACACAAAGTCACCTCTTCAGAGATGCCCTCCTGGACCACCGAATCTAAACCAGCCCACCCCCACACCGCCCTTTGTCACCGCTATTTCCTCCTGATCACTATCTCAAGGCATCTTGCTTTGTGTTTACTTGTTCACGGTGTGTCTCTCCCACTGGTACGTCAGCGCCTTGAGAATGTGATCTTGACTCTTTTGGTCACCGCTGAAATCTCAGCACCTGGAACAGCATCTGGCACCCAGGAGATGTTCCACATACATTTATGGAATGAACCAAGACCGATGCTTCATAATTAACTTAGCAACTTTTACGTATAGTTGCAAGTTATATTGCTTACAGTTACAGTATTTTTTTTTCCTTCTAGGAATTTGGTGGGGAGGGGGGATGACACGTGCCCCTGAATTCCTCCCAATGTTATTATTATTGCAGAGACCAATTTATTGTCCCAGGAAGTGAACCACTAGGGGGACATATAAGCAACTTGCCACAAAGAGCTCATGTCTCTAATGCATGAAGAGAAATTCAAAATCAATAAGAAAAAACCTAATGACTCAATAGTAATCCGGTCAACAGGTAGGCCTGGTGACTGCTCAGTGAGGGAAATACAAACAGCTCGAATGAAACAATATTCAGATTCACTCACAATAAGATAAACACAGCTATCAGCTCAGCAAAGATAACAACAGTGCCTGACACAAGTTGGGGAAACACCCTTGCACATCGCAGGGGAGAGGGTAATTTGGCAATGTCTATCAAAATTACAAATGCACATACCTTTTGACTCAGCCATTCCCTTTCTAGGAATTAATCTTAGGGATATACCTAAGATTAATACCTTATATATTATATTATACCCTGTTTCCCCGAAAATAAGACCTAGCCGGACAATCAGCTCTAATGCATCTTTTGGAGCAAAAATTAATATAAGACCCAGTATTATATTATATTATATTATATTATATTATATTATATTATATTATATAAGACCCAGTATTATAGTAAAATAAGTCAGGGTCTTATATTAATTTTTGCTCCAAAAGACGCATTAGAGCTGATTGTCTGGCGAGGTCTTATTTTCGGGGAAACACGGCACTCACACGCGCGCAGGATAACCCCTGTAAAGGATACTCCCAGCAGCAAGCAGTATTTTAGCAAAAGAGTGGAAACAAGCTCAGCACACAGCAGTGGAGGACAGGTGAGAGCATCAGGGTGGAGATTTATGATGGAATGCTATGCAGTCATGAAAAATACTGAGGATGCTCTTTGTGTTCTGATACGGAACAATCTCCAAGATGCCCTGTTGAATGGAAAGCTCACGAGGCAGGACAATGTACCCTGCCTGATGTGCTACTGTTTGTGTTTGAAAAAATTCTATCTAAGTATCGCTTGGGTACGTACGGGTGAGATCTAGAAAACTATACCAGAAACTGGCAACACTGGAAAATAAATCCTTCTGTACCTCTTGGATTTTGAACATTTACCTAGTCCAAATAAAGAAATAAGCATCCAGGTGTTCCACGCCCACCCAGTTGAACAGTCACTTTTTCCCAGCATCCCTGCTTTTCCAGCCATCGGTCTTGTGACATTTCAAGGCTGTCCCCTGTCCACATGCGAAGGCCTCTGCTTTCTCCATGTGCTTTGGAAAGGGGACAGAGTACCCAATGCTCCTGACCTCTCACCTTTCTCATTCTTACTGCTAGCCATCTAAGAATACAGCTTAAGGGATTTGAAGTCCCAGCTCTATCCTTTGAAACAGTACCCATTCTGACTTCCCTTTCTCACATCCCCTCCCTACCACCAATAAAACTTGCTTTGCATAGCTGCCTCCCTTCCACATGTGGACCGACCCTGAATTGAGTGCAGCTTGGGTTTCAGGAACCCCCCTCCCCATTTACAATGGACCCTTCAAACCCCATGACTAATTTGGTTTCATAATTTTGTTTTTCTCTAAAAGGCCCAGCAAATTGTATAAACTTCAGGCCCCACCAAACTACCTACCATCTCCACACTGCATTTCTCACAATGCATTGCCTTTTACTTACGTATAGTTTTCCTCTGCTAGACTGAAATTCTAGAAGGCAGAGGCCATGTCTCATTCTTCTTGCATCCCTAACTCTTAACAGGGCAAGATAAGTCCCATTAAATGCATGCTGAACTGAATCAAGTAAGACCACAAATAAAGTCTTATTACTGGTATTTTTCTGATTTCCTATAACGCTTAGCTTGTTAATTAAAATATTTGTTAACTCCTATCTTTCCCAAGCTTGACACTCAGTGAAAATTTCCCTTCCTCCCCAGAAGACTAAAAGAGAGGCGTCTGTAGATTTCTTTCTGAATCAGCAGGGAGAGGAAAAGGATGGGGAAAATGGAACCCGATTTGCAGTTGGATCTCATAGTGAGGGTCTGAAAGAAAAAACTTAACCACAGCCCCAGCCACCATTACTCAGACCAGAAATCTGGGGGGGTCAGCCTTGATTCCCTCCTCTCCTTCCCCTCCCCCATCCATCCAATCCATCTGCAGGTCCTACCCAAAACGTTCTAAACATTTTTGTGTGCTCTGTATTCTTTAGTGTCTGACAAAACCTACTGCCCCTTCTCAGAATTAAAAAATGCATACAATAAAATATATGGGATTACAAATGAAATCAATTATATCGAAATACTGTCATCAAACAGCTTTTAAATTGTGATAATAGTAATCTATGGGCTTCTTTAATTAGCACATTATTATTTAAGATCAAGCAATAGGTTTGATGACTACTGTCATCTCAGAGCAATGATGAGTAAAAATGATATTTTAAGAGCTCTGCAACAACTGTATAGAATATGGAAAGAGCTGTGCATTCCTTTGGTGACAAAGTCCAAGTACTGCTAACGTGGTCTGTTGCCAATACTCATGCTACAAGGAAATACTACATTTTTGGTTAGAGGATAGTAAAAAGCAAGACAATTGTTTTCCCATCCAAGTTCATGGAGCCCCTGAATCCTATCCACAGACCCCTCGAAGAGTGGTCTGTAAATCCACGTTCCTGTTCTCAAATATTAATTGAGTCCGAAAGCCTCCATTGCGTTTCACAGCTGTAATATAAAACAACTTGGTGTGGCCCTGCATGACCCCTGCTTGCCTCTCCTTCCTTACCTCCTATGACTCTCTCACCCCCTAACTCTGATACAGCCATACTGGTCTCCTTTCTGTTACTGAACCCAGAAAGAAGCCCCCACCTCAGGGCCTTTGCTCATGCTGTTGCCTTGCACCTTCCTTTCCTTCTTGATCTGCACGTGATGGGCCCCTCCTTATCCCTCAAATCTCTAGCAAATGCCCCCTCCTCAGAGAGGCCTCCCCTGGCCACACACTGTGCCTTTTCTTCCATCACTCCCTATTCCATTACATTCTTTTCTTTCCTTCAGAGCAACTATCCACTTCCTGTCTGTATCCCCAACAAGAGTGGGTGCCAGCTCCATGAGGGCACAGACTTGTCTGCTCTATTCCCCAAGCAGAAAAGCGCCGGGGCATGGAGGATGTTCACTAAATGTTTGCTGACTAAATGAATTAAAAAATGAGAAAGGAGACTCGGGGTGAACAGCGAACCGTCTCAGGACTGGAGTTAGCCAGTAGGAAGCCCCATTTCTCCACAATCTGGGGGCAGTATGAGATCTGAAGCCGCTTGGGGGCGCGATCCCACCGAGTCAGAAGGTAAAGAAGTTAGAGGAAGCGCAAAGACGTGGGGAGCAGGGCCCCTGCCAGGGCGTTTAGTAAGTCTTCTGCGCAGTCACTAACCCACGAGCAAGACTAGCAAAGAGTAGTTACAAGAAGCGGAGTACAACATTAGGAATAGAGACAGTGGAAATGTAATGGCTGTGCGCGATGTCAGAGCGGTAGTGGATGGGGGAGGGGGGTTATCACTGTGTGAGGGATATAAATGATAAATGTTTAACTGTTACATTGTTTTGTACACCTGAAACTAATAAAAAAGAAAAGAAAAGAAAGACTAGCAGAGAGGGCTCGCACACCCCATCAAAGCCCAGAAGGAACAGCCGCATTCTTATCATCGCTGCATTGTAATCCCCTCCCGCCCCTCACCCTAGTATAGGCATGTAACAGGTGATCATGAGGTAAAACACTGGTGGTGTTTCAGGGCCGGCTGGCTGTGCTTTGCTGCAGCTGGGCTCTTGGCCACAGACTGGGGACAGACAGACTGAGACGCATGGTTTATGACACCTGGGTGACCTGGAATGTAACTGTTCACTTTCCCATCTGGCGTGGTTCCACCTGGTGGGGGGAGAAAGCCATGAGAAGGAACTAGAGGAGGCGCAGGCCCAGGTGCAGCGTCTCACCCAGCGCACGGCGTGGACGCCCCACTCCCCATCACAGGCCCCCACACTTGCTCTGGCAGCCACCACGACTGTCGCACGCCCGTCGACGCCCACTGGCCATCCCTGATCTGGCAAATTATGACCTGTTCTGGATACTCCGTTCGAAGACATGGACAGCCTAGAGTTAAGTCCAGAGTGGGGAGGACAGGAAGGGACGGGGTCTGGGGGCCACGTCAATTATATTGTGATTGATTGGGCTCCAAATGTGGACGGGCTTGTGTTAGTCTGCCCAACGGTAGACTGAGCTGCCTAGGAAGGCAGTGAGTACCTGTGTTGGGGGCCGCCTGGATGAAACTGCACCCCCACCTGCCCAGAATGGTGCAGAGGGCGTTCCCACACTGCGTGGCAGGGTAGACTAGACGGGTGCAAGAGTCCCTTCCAGCTGAGAACTCGAGGGATTGATCTTGGCTCTCTTGTCTGCTTCTTGCTGTGTGACTTGGGGGAAAGCCAACACCTCTGGGCCTCAGTCTCCGTAACTGTATAGGGTGACGACGCACGGTGTCCTGGAAAGACCTGAGCTCTGCAGAGGGCCAGAAACCTGACTCTGTTCCTCATGCGCTGTGGGACTGTGGACACCTTACTCTCTGTAAGCCTCAATTTCCTCAGGTGACACCTCAATAATTCTGACCTCAAAGGGCTGTTAAAGGAATTAAATAAGACGACGTGTATACAGTGTTTTGCCTGATCCCTGTTCACTACGTGGCCTAAATGGTAGCTATTATTACTGAGTCATGTCTCTCTCAGGGCTTCAGTTTTCTAATCTACAGAATGGGGGTAATAATGTCTAACTCTCCACTGAGCGGTTCTGAGGCCTGAGTAATATTATTATCCACAAAGCATTTTGGAGGGGCGGCTGCATGGCTCAGTTGGTTAGAGCACGAGCTCTGAACAGGGTTGCCGGTTCAATTCCCGCATGGGCCAGTGAGCTGCGCCCTCCACAACTAGATTAAAGGACAATGACTTGGAGCTGATGGGCCCTGGAGAAACATACTGTTCCCCGATATTCCCCAATAAAATTACAAAAAAACCCCACGCATTTTGGAAATCGCTATACACTCAGGTCACCCTCCTTTCACATCAACCCAAGTGACAGGAGGTCTCAGGGCAGGATCCCCATCTGGCTATTGATTCCAGCCTCTTCCCGACAACTCACAACTTACAGTTCCCGCCCAGACACTCTACGAGCTCCAGCCTCACATATGTGTCTGATTGTTTGATGTCTCTACCCTGATGATTAATAGACTCTCCCACCCTACCACGTCCAAAGCGAAACTCCTGGGCCCCTCCCCCAGCCTTACAAACAGGCTGTTCCTCCCCATCTTCCCATCTCAGGAAACCACCTGAGCACCGCCCAGGTGCTGAAGCCCAAGTGCGGAGTCACCCTTGACCTACCCGATCTATACAAAATAGCATCCCGGACCCCCCCTCCCATCACCCCTACCTCCCACGTGCATGCCTACAAGGACTTTCCAGTGGGCTCCTCGCTTCTACTCCATTCTCCCTCCGGCAGCTGGAGGGAGCTTTGTCAAGGACCAATCGGGTCATGCCACTCTCCTGTTTAAAACCCCCAACAACTTCACATCACACTTACACATTCCAAACTCCTTCATCAGGCCCTGCAAGACCCCGCAAAGCCTGGTCCTGCCTGCCTCCCCCACACCTATTACTTGTCTCCCACTCATTCGCTCTGTTCCAGCCATACCACCTTCCTCTGTGCCCTGAACAAGTCAAGTTGGTTTCCACCTCAGGACCTTTGCACTTGCCATTGCCTTTTCCTAAGATCTCCTCCAGGCTTCTTCGTGACTGACTCATTCAGGCCTTGGCTCTCAAATGCCACCTTCTCAGTGAAACTTTTCCTGACCACCCTATTAAAAGTGGCTTCCTCCCTCTACAGCACCACCCAGTTTCATTTTCTTCATTACACTTACTCTAAAACTGTCTTGTTTTGCTGGTTTGTTTGCTTGCTTGCTTGTCTCCCCACAAGAACATAAGGTCCTTAAGGGCAGCCACCTCTGCCTTGTTCACAACTGTCCCCTCAGGGCCATGAGTGGGTGCCTGGCATACACATGGTGTTCAATAAGTGCTAGTTGAATGAATAAGTGACTATGGTTTTTCCAGTCACTCCACTAGGGGAAGCTCTAAAGGTGCGGGGCGGGGAGAGAGCATGGACAGAGGTGGCCTGTCTCCAGCATGGGCTCTTTGACGTACCCCTGTCTCCTAGAGGTTGGCCCTGTCACATGGAACCCAGGAAGTCCTGGGTTGGACCAGAACACCACAAAACAGAATCATTCAATAGGGAGAAAAGCCACCTACATGTGGAGTGTGTGTTACACCCATGCTACCTCATGTTAAAATTCCAGGACAGACCATTAACAGCAGATCCCAACCCAGGAATTGTGGAGTGCACACCTCAGCCTGCCTCCGGGACTCCTGGGCCTGTGGGTGCACTGACACACACCTCCAGGTGGGTGGTTTGGCTGCCCCTTCTTCAAGCAGTAGGACCCATGGCTTCCTTTTGGGGTCTTGCCCTCCCCCACTCTCCGATCAGGAGGTCTAGGTGAGGCCAAACCCACCTTCTCAGGAGTCCAGGGCGCTGACTCAAACCTGGCCAGTGGGTGTGTTTTACGTCCCTGGGCAGGGGGGCTGCAAGTCTAGAAGTGCTGACGCCCTGTGAACCAGCCCCAAAAGCAAAGGGAGGCAGACGCCTGGGGGCGGGCCTGACCTTCCAGCCTGGGCCTTTTCAGTGATCTGAGCCAAACAGTCCCTTTTCTTTTCAGCTGCCCGAGGAGGTCTGTGGCCCAGCTGGTCCTCTCCTAGCTCACCCTTCACTGTCTTCCAACACTGGCTCCCACCCCCCAACTCCCTGAGCTCACCCTGCTCTCTCATTTTGAATCCCCCGGTCCCACTGCCTGAAACCCTTTCCTCCAGCTTGTCCACCTGGTAAACTCCTATTTATCCGGCCTTGGTTCAGATACTGCTGCCTCCCTGACTCAGACATAGGTCACCTTTCTTTTCTCGCCATATCTAGTAGGTTTCTCTGGGAAGCCTTTATTTACTAGGTCCTACCAGCCCAAAAGATTTTGTTAAGCTCTATTTGCCGTGGTCATATTATGAAAATAGGGATTTTCGTTTCACTCTCCAGATACAAAATGATGTTTTAATAGTTAATGTAAATTTTCAATCAATGCCTACCCCTACCCCAGACATTCTGAATGACTCCCCTAGAGAGATGTCTTGCCTGCTCTCGATTGAAAAGCCGCAGCAAAACAGCCCTCATTGATTCAGTAAACACCCGTGCAGCCCCCTCGGTGGAAAGCATCGTGCTGAGTGTTGGACACACAAATTATCAAATTGCATGATAATCATCCCTTTATCTGTAGAAGCTAGGACAATGCAGGAAGTGTTCCTGCCAAACTGTTTCACTGACATTACTTTGGAAGCTGGCATTACAAGGACGGGGTGGAATTTCCCCTTCATACTTTTTGTAATTTTAAAGTGATAAGGTTATGGGTGCTTTTGACCTTCTTAGTATTTTTCAAGAAAACCGTTTCCTAGTGGTTCATTGGCGTGTCTATTTCCCTACAGTACTGGGAGCTCTCGGGAGCAAGGATGGGTCTGCCTCACTCCAGGGCTTGACCCAGAGGAGGCTGGGAGATTGTGAAATGACCACAGGACAGAGCTGAGCAGGCCTGGGACGTGCAATCAGCGGGCACAGGCAAGGCTGGCGAGAGGGGTCAAGCTGGCTGTGGCCACAGTGGGTAGCCAGGGCAGGGGGAATACGATCCCTGCCGCAGCCTGGGCCCAGCACGGCACCCGGCGGGCGGGCAGCCCGGGATACATGTGTCGGGGATAGAGCCTACGGGCAACAGAGCTCCCAGAAGACAAACCTGGTCCAGCTTCACATGTGCAGTGGACAGACAGAGGAAGATGAGAGCTGAGGGCCGCTGGGGCAGAAGGAGAGAGAGGAAAGGCTTTGGCAGCGTGGGGTTCAGGAGACCTTGAGAATCAGGCCTGGTGGGACAGCAGGTGGCAGAGGATTGTCCTGGAGGACATGGCCTCAGGGGTGCATGAACACCAGGAGTATCTGCTGCACACAGGAGGGCATGGCCACGCCGTCTGCACTAGGCTGCCCTTCCGTCTCCCTATCACCTTTGTTTGCTCAGGAGTAATTTCCACAGGCATATGTGGACACAGCCATGGGGGATCAGGGCTGTGGCAGAAGGAGAGGCATAGGCTGCGGGACCCCAGAGGAGACAGGAGACAGGAAATCAAACCGGCTGGAGGGAGGGACGGCACTGAAGATTTCCTGGAGGTGTGGGCTCCTGAGCTGGAGCCTGGAGGAAGAGGAGCTGGCCAGGGAAGGGGAGGGAGCTGACTTCCAGGTGCAAAAATGGATAAGAGCAGGGACACCAAGATTTGAAATCTAGGAAGGAGCCCTGAGCCTTGTGTTGTTCCATGAAGAGCTGTGTGTTCCACAAGGCAAATGGAAGCCCTGCTGCTGGGGTCTCTGGTGGTCAGGGCAGGAGGGCAGGACACATGTCCCCCTGCTAAAGACAGCAGCCCTGGATCGTGTGATTGCAGCCCCAGAGCCCCGTGTGGGCTCTGCCACTCGTGTTCACGGTGTGACCTGGGGCAGGCAAGTTACTTGCCTTGGCCCTGGGGATTTGTGGGTCCAAGGCGGCACACAATAGACTCTAGTTACAGTTACCGTGGCGAGCCTGGCATTAGGAGGCTACAATTGGAAGAGTCAGCACAGAGGCACAAGCACAGATGGCTCTGTGGGTTTCTGCAGAACCAGGCCCAGGGGCAGGAAGCTCTAAGGAGGCAGGTACCAGCTCAGTGTGAAGACTAGTCCCAAATGGGAGCACAGGTCCGAAGCGGAAAGGCCCATTGGAAGCAGAACTCTGTCAAGGGAACAGTCCCATGGGTGCTGGACAGCTCCCTGGTGTGGCAGCATCTGCCCAGAGGTTCCATGGAATGGGGTGGAGAGAGAAAGAGAGAGAAAGCGATCTGTAGAGCAGTTGTGGGAAGGAAACGCCGGGCTAAGGGAAGTTAAACAGGGCTCCTTGCTGTAGGGCTTCTCAGGACCTTCATCGCCTTGGAAAATGGGCCACAGACTCAAATGCTTACAGAAACCACCAGGCAGACGGCACAAATGCATAATGTGGGCAGGTGTGCATAGGGTGGGCTGGGGAGAGTCGGCCCATCAGAAGGGGAAGCCTGCCCAGCTCCTACCCTGCTTCTACTGCTGACTATCCTTCTGGGAAATCTATTGGCCACTGTCATAGGTTGCATTGTGTGTGCCCCCAGAAAGATCCATTGGAAGCCATAACCCCTGGTGCAGCTAACTATGACCTTACTTGGAAATAGGGTCTTTGCAAATGTAATGAAGTCAAGGTTATTAGGGTGGGCCCTAATTCAATGACTGGTGTCCCTATAAGAAGGGGAAATTTGGACACAAAGACACATGCACAGAAAGCAGATGGCCACGTGACAATGAGGCAGAGATTGGAATCATCCATCTACAAGACACTGAGGATTTCCGGCACCTCCAGAGCTAGAAGTGGCAAAGAGGGATTTTCCCCTAGAACCTTCAGAGAGAGCACAGTCCTGCCCTGCCGACACCTTGATTTTGGACTTCTGGTCTGAGACAATACATTTTTGTTGTTTTAAGCCACCCAGTTTGTGGAACTTTGTTATGGCAACTGTAGGAAACTAATACAGCTCCTAACTCAGGATTTGACGTACACCAGAAGTCTCCAGAATGAGGAGAGAGGACGCAGCATTTCCCACTCCTTTTCTGAAAGAGCGCCTGCTGGCTGAGCCAGGGGACATGACGTGGGGGCCACTAACTCTGAGTTTCTGCCTTTTGGTTTGTACCCACGCAGGTACCACTGAGGGCGTGACTCCTGCTTTCCTCCCCTACACATGGAGGGTGACGTGCCAACCTCCCAGGTGGTGTGAACCCTCAGCAGGATCACAGAAAGCACTCAGCTGGGCGCTCCATCCCGGGGAGAACGTCCTGCCTCAGCCTCACTGTGCAGCTCTGCGAGACGGTGTCTCCCTAGGCTTCCTTGGGCTGCTGGGAGCTGCCTGGCCCGAGGCAGGCAGGCCCTGCTGGGAGCGGGCCCTCTGTGCAGCTTGTGCTCTGGGCTGCCCTTACCTGTGCTGTGAGCTGGATGGGCTGGGACAGGGTGAGCTGTGGGGTCCCGGGGGGCTGGCTGGCAGGCTGTGGTGGTGGCAGCTCGCCTCCCCCAGAGGAGGCTGGGGGCTGCGAGGTCGAAGAGGAGGCGGAGGAGGAGGAAGAAGAGGAGGAGGAAGAGGAGGCGGCGGCGGCGGCAGCGGCGGCCAGGAGCTGGGCCTGCGCTTGCTGCAGGAGGAGCTGCTGCTGAGCCGGCATCAGCGCCGTGAGCTGTGGGGCGGGGTGGCAGGGGCGCAGGGGGGCGTGGGTAGGAGCAGAGAAGGCAGAGAGGGGTTAGTGCCTGAGCCAGACAGGTTAGGGGGCAAGTCTTCCAGGAGGTGGAGGAGGGCAAGAGGCAGGCAGGAGACAGTGGCTGTGGCTCTGGTGGGACACTCAGGCCACCGGTCCTGTAACAGATGGAGGCAGCTGGCCTGTGCCTTGCCCCGTCCTCCCCGAGTACTTACCCCAGCAAGCTGGCTGCCCGTCAGCATGAGCTGGGCCTGGGGCAGATGTGGCTGAGCCGGCTGGGGGGGCGGGGGTGCCGCTGGGGCTGGGTCACCACTGGGGTCTTCAGCCTTGATCTGGGGGGGAGAGAGGCAGGGTCCGGGACCCCAGAATGTTAAGTGGAGGCCAGAGAGAATGCCCACCTGCGAACCAAAGAGAGGGCACGAGTGTGGCAACGGCAACCTCGGGCCGCACAGGAGCAGCGGCCGGGGCACAGAGGCCAGACCCCGCACTGACCGGGGGCTCAGGCCGTCCCTGTGGCCTCAGTTTCCTCATCAGTCAGTTGGGCCACCATAACCCCTGCACCCAAACTGCCTACAGGAGAGGGCCTTGGAGAGCACCTTGGGAGAGCTCCTTTCCCCTCTTGGGAGTCAGTTTCCCCATCTGTGAAATGGAAAATGCCATGGGGCCCTGGAACCTCAAATAAGGGGGTGTGGGTCTGCTTCAGCCAGAGGTACATCTCTCATTGGTCCAATACAGTAAGACTTTATTGGAAGAAAGGGTCTTAGGATATTTTAGGGGAAAAAAAGAAAAAAAACCCTGCTTTAGAACACGGGCCATGAATTCCCATGCAGACGGCATTAGGCAAACAGCACAAATGGGTGGCCGGGCAGAACTGGACAGTGGGATGGAGAGAGTGTGCCCGCCCCCTGAAGGGGAGGTCTGCCCAGCTCCTGCTCTGCTCCTGCAAAAACCTAAAGCAAAAACGCTGGCAGGACAAACAAAGCACCGCTGCAGGCCTGAGGTGGCCAGGGTGCTGCCAGCTGTCAGCCTGCACCCCCGAAGCCCACCGAGCCCTTCCTCATGTCCCCGTAGGACGTGGATGTGTCTCACACCAAACACAGGACAGACCAGCCCAGAGCAGGCCCGGCCCCTCCCTCGCCTAGATAAGGAGCTAGATAACAGTGGGCTGCCCGTGGGATCTGCTGGTAACGGACACGTGGGAGTGGGGGGAGGCACGGCTTGACGAATCACCCACTCTCAGGCCTCGAGGGGACACTCGGGATCATCCTTCAGCCAGGTGTCCCAGCACCAGTTTGCAAAAGAGATCCAAAGAGGAAAAGCAACTCGTTCACGGTGACACCGTGGCTTGGCAGAGGCGTAGCATTGGGAATGCAGACTGAGATGAACAGAGACAGGCAGAGGGCCGGGAAGGCCCACATAATAGAAGGGAAGTGGTGTGACTCCCAGTATGGGGTATGAACGTCAGAAAGTTTAAGGAGTACAGAGGGTACAGCATGAAACAACAGCGTCTATCAGAAACCGGAGCAGCGGCTGTCCCTGGCGGGGAATTAGGGCTTTCTGGAAGTCTGGTTGTGTTCTGCTTCTTGATCTGGTGCTGAGGACATGGCTATTCCGTTTGTGAACATCCGCAGAGCTGTACACTGAGGACCTATGTGTGTGTCATATTTTAATTAAAAGTAAAACAACAACAACATTGAGAGCCATGCTGAGAACACTATTCCTTCTTCTGAGCTCTCACATTCTTTCTGGTTCTCTTAAGAAAGTCTTTGTTAGGTGGTAGGATGTCTCTAACACCTGCCAACGTTGGCTAATGTCCCCTTTTAACAAAGGGAGAACAGACCTCAGGCTTAGACCCTTCCGTAGGCAAGAGTCTCTGGGTACATTTTAATAATCATTGTATTTATTTCCATGGCAAGTGATTCTGGTTTTCCATTCGTGAAATTTCCATTTAAAAACACATTTATTTCAGCTGTTGAAAGAGCAAGCCAGTTCATAAGTTGGTAATTGTTGAAGCTGATTGATGGGTACCTGGGGATTTATTTTCATTATACTCTCCTTTCTACTATCTGCTTCACATTTCCCACAATAAAATGTGTTTTTTTTAAACTGAGCCAGTTAACAAAGTTATGATGTAAATTATTGTACATGGAGGTGTGTCGATTTGTCTGAAACCATGATGGGAGCACATGAATCCTTGCAGTTCAGGAAAGATTGACAGCAGAAGTGATGGAGCGGACAGAGAGGCAAAGGCTGAGAGTGGTGTGAATGCAGACTGGGAGAAAAGGCAGCCAGCTCTCTGCCTCAGGCTACCCCAGGGAACCAGGAACGAGAGCAAGAGCCCTTCCTTCCCTAGGCCCCGGTGGTTTCTCCACAGAGAAGCGGGGCTGCTGTGGGGTCGGGAGAGGCTGCAAAGATTCTCCCCATGGGGGGGCGGAATGGATGCTCTGAGGGCCAAGGCCAGAGCCGACCCTGAGATCAGGGAGGGACCTCCCTGGTCCCTGTCCAATCCAGTCAGGATAAGATACCTGCCCATCACGGGGCATCAAGGCACACCAACTGTGGAAGGGACCTCACAGGTCATCTAATCTGACAGCCCCTCCCCCATTTAGAGAAGAGGAAACTGAGAAGCCCAGAGAGGGGAAGTGATTTTCCCAAGGTCACAGAGCAGTTCCAAGCCCCCCACCCCATCCAACCGCCACCTTTAGTCGGGGTCAGGAGTCCTGCCCATGCTCCCTCGCCCCTGCCCTCTGTGCTGCCTTGAGGCCTCTGGACCTGCCAGCTGCGCCCCTCCCAGGCTGCAGGGTGGAGACCTGGGCCCCAGACCCCGGGGAACCCAGCAGTGACCAGCAGCAGGGCCCTGTCTGCATTTGGGATTTGCCGTCTGGCCACTTCCAGTCTCGTCATGGTCCTGTCTTACAGCATCTCGCCATCCTCACTGGGTCTGGCTCCCCCTGACCCTGGCAAGCCTCCCATCATCCACCCCTGAGTGTGTGTGTCAGGGGGTAGGGAGTGGGGTGGGGCAGGCCCCTGTTTGGTCAGGGAAGTTGGGATGGGGGTGGGGCCCTCGGCTTCCTGTTGTTCATCGCCCTGGGGCTCTGGGGGGGATTTCCCTGGCCACCCCCACCCCTCAGGGAAGGGGAAGGAGCCAGGGTGAGTCACAGGCCTGGGGCGGGAGCCCAAGGGTGAGAAGGGGCGGGAGGAGTCTTGTCACCAGGGTACCAGGGCTCAGTGCCCCCTCAGTCCCTGGGCCCACGGCAGGCCTGTAGAACCTTCTGCCAGACGCAACTGCCACCATCACAGGATACCGCTTCCCCTCCCCCTGCCCTGGCTGCTCTGACAGGTGCTTACCTTGGTGCTGGGGCCAGTTGGGGACACGGAGAATGGGGAGGTCTTATTCTGGGGATTCTGCAAAAAGAAAGTTGGGGTGGGGATGGGAACAGTGAGCTGCAGCAGCTTCTGACACCCGTCTCCCCCTTCTTCTCCCTTCTCCCCCTCCCAACCTCTCCTGCTCATCCCCTCCCTCCTGACCTGGTGGTTAGTGTCCGGTCCATTTCTTTCCGTGTCTGCAATGAGAAGGAAAAGGCGGGTTTTCACCAGCCACCCCGAAGCTCCCCACCACACCCGCCCCCTGCCCACCCTCTGCCTTCCTGCTCCTTTCCCACACACCTGTGTGCTCTGACGGGGAGTCCAGACCTTGCTTCTCGGCCTCCAGGGGCTTAGACATTCTTATTTCTGGGGACAGAGAAGGGATGGACGTGGGTGATGGAGGGGAAGCCAGGAGGGCTCTCGGTGCCTCCTCCAGCACCACCACAGCCTGTCCCCAAATCCTCCCCACCGCTGGCCACCTTGCAAGTGTCTCTTTCCAGGAGACATGCCCTCTGTCCTAGACCCCTGTTTTTCTCTGGAAGGACAAGGGAGGGGCCTTCAGGCCGAGGGATCATCCCTTGGTGTGTGATCCTTTTCACCCTCTGGAAGGTGCACAAGGAGGGTGGCCCCAGGGAGGCCCTGGGGCGGAGTGGAAGGCAGATGGTGGTCCTGAGAAGGTCGCTGATGCTCCAAGAGACAACTCAGCCTTGGGCCCATTGCTCAGGCTTGCCGCCCCGGCGCCCGTCCTGCCTCGCCAGGTTTCGGCTGAGGCATGTTTTCCATTCTGAGTGGGGCCGGGGGTGTGACGGGAGTGCAGTATCCCCAAAGGAGTGAGTCTTCAGATCTCTAGGTGTGATTCAGCCGCCCGCCGGCCCCCTCCCCCGGCCCACCACTTTCCTGTCCAAACTTCACTCCCACCAGCCCCCCTTCTTGCATTCAGTGCACAAGCCTAGCAGCCCCACTCTGACCTTGGTAACTAACTCCAGCTCCAACTCCATCTGGCTCTGCCCTTGACCTTGTCCTTGAATCTAATCCTAGACCTTACCTGGGACTTCAGCCTTGAATTCCAATTGCATACCCAAATCCCACCGAGATGCCCGGACCCTAAAATGCAATCCCTCTGCACAGACCCTGGAAATGAAAGGTGGTAGCCATAGGGAGGTGGTAAGCAGCAAGCTGGCACCAGGGGACAAAAACCAATGGAGACCAGTGCCCTGTCCTCTCAGCACTCTGATGCTGACTACGGAAGGCAAGTGCTTACCCATGCCAAGCACAGTGCTAAGTAAGACAATGAAGTCATGTTAGCAGTCGGTGCTGATATTACCCCCATTTCACAGAGGAGGAAACTGAGATTCTGAGAGTGTGTCACCTCCCCAAAAGCACACCGAGACAGCAGAGGTGCCCTGATTGGACCTCGGTCTCCATGACTCCGGGGTTCCCACTTTTAGTCCGGACTGCCCCGGGCTAATGGACCCCAGTCATGGCTTCCAATAACCACCCCTAGGAAGCTCACCCGGACACCCACTGGGGCCCAACACTTCCTGGTCCTAGATCACCACACGAATCTGGGCTTCTGCCTGACCTGTTCTCAGTCTCCTTACCCACCCTGGATCCCAGCTCCCATCAGATGGTCCAAGTCCCTCATTTGGGCTTGCCTCCCAGTTTGGCCTCAGACCTTACTCATGACCCTGACTCTGACCCAAAAGTCTCCCTAACAATTCACTCCAAATCCCCACGTAAACTATGACCCCACCCTATCCAAGGAGCTGTCCAACTCTAGCGTGCTCTACACCCAGGACATTTTAAGAAGGCCAACTAAAGAGAGAGCTGGGACGTCCTCAACAACGGGAAAAAAAGTCCAGGAATTTTGCAATTGAGGATTACCTGACACGAAACGCCACTGGGGTTTAAAAGTCCTGATTAAGAATGCAGGTCACACACTCCTGGTGGGAGTGTAAATCGATACAAGCACAAGTCAGGAAAGCTAAGAGGTGACCCCTCCCAATGGCCCAGCATGACCACTCCCGGGCGTCCTGCCCACCAGTGCCCATGGGCACACATGTTCCCAGCAGCCCTCTCATAATGGCCCCAAAATGAAAATAATTCAAGGACCGGTCAACGGGGAATGGATCAACAAAATGTGGTATGTCCACACAGTGAAACACTCCACAGTGGGGCGGAAAGAATGAACTGCATCATATACCACTGAATCTCGCAGGCATGACAGCGAGGGAAAGACATCAGACATAAAAGCGGACAGACAGTAGGACTCCAATTATGCAAAGCTCAGAAACAGGCAAGATGATATCAGATGATCAAGGTCAGACGCTTGGGTACCTTTGAGGGGGGCTGACCAGGAAAGGGCAGGAGGAAGGCTGTAGGGGTTGGAAATGTTTTATATCTTGATGTATTTGGTGGTCACGTGGGTCTGTGTACATGTAAATACTCATCAGGATGTACACTTAAAATCGGAGCACTTTATTATATGTACGTTATATTTTCACACAGAAAAGAAAAAATGTAAAAGCTAAAAAAAGAAAAGAAAAGAACAAGCTAGCATGTAGTCCTAGTGAGACTAGGCTGAGAAGGGTGGGGTCCTGTTTCTGAGCACTAGGGATGGGGCACCCAGTGACACAAAGGGAACTGCAAGGACGCCCTATTCTGACCCTGGGTATCAAAGGAGGAGTCGTGCCTGATGTTGCCTCCTACCCTCCCGGCCTCAGCCCTGCTTCAGGCACCCGCTAACCCTCATGCACCCCTAAATCCCACCCCTCCTAGCATCCCCGAAATCCCCGCCCCAGCCCGGTCCCTGACCCCTCCCTCCAGCCAGTGTCCACAGTGCCCCAGGCAGAGCTTTCCCACGCCCAGTGCTGTCTCGCCCTGAACCCTTTCCTGATTCCTGTCTCCCCAAGAAAAGCCCAGGCTCCTTGGCCTGGCCTTTGGGGTGTGGTCCCTGCCACCCTCCACTGCCATCTCTAACCACTCATGCATCATGCTCTGCAACCACACCAGGCATCTCCTTCTGCCTGGGGGTTCTGCTTGATGGGGAGTCCAGACCTTGCAGCTTCTGTGTTCCCCACCTAGCTGGCGAATGCTTCTGCTGCCAACAGACCAGGCAGCCTCCGACCTCCCCCACCCGAGTGGCTCGCCCTTGGTCTCTGTTACGGGCTGCATTGTGTCACCCAACCTTCGTATGTTGACGCCCTACCTCCCAGGACCTCAGAATGTGACTCTATTTGGAGATGGGGGTCTTTAAAGAGGTAATTAAGTTAAAATGAGACCATTAGGGTGGGCCTTAATCCAGTGTGACTGGTGTCCTTACAAGAGGAGATTGGGACAGAGACACACACAAGGTGAAGACACAGGGAGAAGATACCACCCCAAGCGAAGGAGAGAGGTCTCAAAAGAAACCAGCCTTGTTGACCCCTTGACCTTGAATTTCTACCTTCCAGAACTATGAGACAATGAATGGCTGTTGTTTAAGCCTCCCAGTCTGTGCTGTTTATCAGCAGCCCTCGTAGACTAATACAGCCTCCCACAGTTGTGCCCTCCTGCTGTCCGAGCCCCGAGCCCACAGGGCTGTGGCCATCTCTGTCCCGGTCCTTTCCCACCAGACCAGCGGGTCGAGTGGGGTCTGACTCATCACTGGGTCTCGGGCAGCACCCAGCTCAGAAGAACATCCTTCCCTGCAGCTCTCTGTCTCTTGTTCCTGCCTCTGTCCTGCTGTCTCTGCCGCTTTACAAATGTTTCCTAGACCTTGTCACAGGGCTGGACCCTCTGCCTGGAATGCTGTTCTCCACCCTGTCCACCTGGTTGGTCTCCTACTCATCCTTCAGGACCAAGCACAGGCTCCGTCCTCTATGAAGTCACCACCCGATGCCCCCAGATGTCTGTCCCCTGCTCCCTCCACCCTGACCCGTCATCTCCCCTTGTCACCATCCTAGAGGCTGTAGTCTCCCCGATCAGACTAGGGCAGGTCGGACTCATCTTGGGGTCCCTGACACTATCCAGCATAGGCATGTGGTGTAAACGAACAAGGGTGGCCCCAAGTCCTCATCTCCTTCATCTAGGCCGTTGCCTCCGCTCTCCTCTGGCCTGGGGAGACCTTTTCCTTCTCTACCAGCAAACTCCTGCTCTTCTCTAAGGTTCACACATCACCTCCTCTGTGAGGTCCTCCCTGACTCCCCAGGTGGTCAGTATCTCTTTCCTCTGGGCTCCCCCGTCCCTGCTCCCGACACACCCTGACCACCCAGGCAGTGACCCCCAGTCCCAGACTGTGACCTCCTTAGGGCCCAGGCTGGAGTCATCACTGCACAGGCTGGGACTGTGTCTTTGGAATAAACGCGTGGAAGAATCTCCAATGGACCAGGACCGGGTCCTGTCCCAAACAAGCCCCACCCCCTGCTGTCACTTGACACCTGCACCCTCAGCCCCAATCCCCAAGCAATTCCAACCTATACCTTTAAGGTAACTTCCCCTCTGTGGGGATAGTGGCTGGAGAGGCAAATGTGATTTGAGGGGACATTTCCGCCACTCTGTTTCCCTTATTCAACCTAATCACACCCCACACACATAGCCGTGCAACCCTGCTGCCCTTGGCTGGGCAGACGGCAAAATGGCCAGTGCTGCCCTTTGTCCAGGCCTCTCTGGCTCTCCTCCTCCTCCATCAGAGCCCAACCTGAGAAAACAGTGCCATCAAATCATCGCCACCAAGGATGAATTAAGAAGACTCCATTTCCACCAGGAAGTCACATCCAATGATGCCTTAGTGGAGACTGGAGTGACCAGCGATTCAGTCAAGAGGCCGCTGAGCCGCCCTCCCTGCAGGCTGTCTCCTGGGCCCAGGCCAGGCTGCCCCACGCCCCTCTCTCTAGGGTGCGACCTGGGTATCGAATTTTCAAAGCCCCCGCCCCCACCCTGGGTGAGTCTAATGTACTCCTGCCCCCTGGAAACTTCAAAAGCCCCTCTCAAAGCCTCATTCCTACAGAAAGGTGGGTTGGTTATTTACGGCCATCCCCGCCCTTCTCCCATCCCAGGCAGTGTGTAACTTTTTAGCAAGATGGGCGAGGGGAGGAGAGGTGAAAGCGATACACAACCCTATGGGCCCCTTGATTCCCACCATCCCAGAGTCAAAATCACCCAGGGCTGCTCACGCCCCTGGCCTCACACTCGCTTGCCCCCGATTGCCCCAGGCCAGGGACTCTGCTCACCCCTCCTCACCCCTCCCTCCCCGACTTTCACTTCTCCTCTGCATTTCCCCCCGCCAGTTTTAGCAGACTTGGGTCAGCTTCTCGTTAGCACTTACCGAAAATGGGGCTAAATATAGAGGGCCCAAGGGCTGCCCCTCACCCCTCCTGGTACCGCTTGGCCTGTCCCCTGGGTCCCCTGCCTCCACAGCCCGCTTCAATCAAGACTTGGCCTGGGAGCCCCCGTGGGCAGGTTCTTTGCTGCCGGGAACTACTGTGGGCCCAGCTGGTCTGCCCTGGCCTCCCCAGGAGCCGCACCTCACACCCCCACAACCCCACAGCTGTCCCTGCGTGGCCTCAAGGGAGTAAACACTTCTGAGCTGTCAGGAGAGAAGGATGGAGATACTGGCGGACGCAACAAGAGATGTGGCCCCAGAGCTGTGCTGAGAACAGGCCAGAACTGCCACAGAGCACACACACCACAGCGCCAGGGCCCCGGACGTGGATGGAGCCCTGCAAACACACACGGTCGGCTGTGCACCGATCCAGACAGGAACGCGTGCAGATGGAGACATGGGCCCAGACACAACGACGTGGGCAGACGGGCAAAGCACCCAGACGTGAGCGTGCACACCTGCGCTTACACACACTCACACCCCACAGTCACCCCCCCCACACAGATGGGTACAGATGTGCACACACAGCCAGGTCACGAGATGCACAGGACATGTACACACTCACACACCCAGGTCACTCAGACACACACTCACCCATCCAGAATCACCCACAGACAGCCAGACAGACAGACACAGATGTGCAACCACAGGTACACCCAGCTCATGAAGATAGAAACACACACACAAATGTGCACACGCTAACCTGCCTAGAGCCACCTCATCCTGGGAGGTGGACCCCTGAACCCAGTTCGCAGACGTGGAGCCCAAGACCAGGCAGCGGAAGTGACCTGCCCAAGGCCTCACAGTCCAGGCGGGGGAGCCCAGGGCGGGCCTCCAGGCAGGGCAGTTCTGGGAGAAATCCCACGGAAAGGGGCTAACCCAGTGCCTGGCACGTACGAGACCCCCATCCAACCCCAGACAGGGGTGAGTCAGTGGTGGAGCAGACCGCATGTGTGTGCAGACGCCCAGGTGTGTGTCCACTGTGGGAGCACACACATGGACATGTTTGCACACGGTCCCCTCGATAAATAATCATAGGCCAGCCTGCAAGGTATCTGCCTCCCATCTCAACCCCCTCCTCACCTTTTCTCTTGCTCACACCTACTCGTCCTTCACATCTCAGCGCAGACACCCCCTCTTCCAGGAAGCCTTCCCTGACATCCCACTGGCTGAACCCGGCAAATCTTATGGGCTCTCACAGTCCCTTGTGCCTCCAGATCCCAGCCCTGACCCCTCTGCCTGTGCCTTCTCCACTGTCTGGTGACAGATCTGTCTCCCCCACTGGACTGGGGACTCCAGGAGGACAGAACTAAAGCTGTATTCAGTTGTGTTTCCAACACCCAGCACAGAACTGCCGAATGAATACATGTTGAGGCAAGGCCACAGGGACGCCTGCATACCGGGTGGCTGATGTGCACAGGACAGCATACACCAAAGGGAGTCATCCCCACAGACAGCCATGAACGTGACACACACCCACAGTCGCACCTAGACGGCCACAAATAAAACAATTGGGAACTACTCATGACTGCTGTGTTCCAGACACTGTTGTAAGCGTTTACACGTGCTCTCTCATTTACCTCTCCCGTCAGCACTGCTGAGACCTAAGTATCATTATGCAGAGATAGATACATTATGCCAAATGAGCCAACAAACCCCAATCGCCTTCTACGGTGCCTGGCGCACAACGTTCACTCAGTCAACTGACATTTGCAGGGCGCGGTGGGGGAGGGAGACAGTTAATAAGCATAAATAAATACATTTTTCAGGTGGAGATAAATGCCGTGAAGAAAAGAAAGCAGGGCAAGGGGTCCGAAAATGGCGGGATTCGTTGCCAGTTTAGATGGGGAGGTCAGGGAAGGCCTCCCTGAGGAGGTGACATCGGAGCAAATGAGCTGAGGAAGCCAAGAGATCCTTGCCAAGGCTACCCCACAATGCCACACACAACAGCCCCCCACTCTCCTTCACACACAGACACCTGACAGGCACACTCAGAAGACTTAGGACTACCGCTCACATATGCATACATTCAAATGTCCGGCAACTCACAGCAACTCAGCCCCCACTCAAGGCGCATTCATATCCGCCACCCACTGGTCCTCTAAGAGCCTCCTACCAGCCCCAGGTTGCATCCCCTCCCCCAGAGCCCTCAGAACAGGCGGCAGAGATGGGGAGAAGAGGTCGGAAGCCCCCAGGTGTCCGAGGTGGTAGGGGAAGGGAAAGAGGAGCTGGGGGAGGGGACCCAAGGTGGGAAAGGGGGAACTGCTGAGGTACAGAGTGAAAGGGCAGAGGAGACAGCTAAGGAGGAAGGGCAGGGCAGGCCAGAGATGGGCACAGCAGGACACACCCCAAGGAGCGGCCGTGTTCCCTGGCAGTGGTGTTCCCTGGCAGTGGCGCCGGCCCCTTACCTGGAGCCCCCATGCTGGAGTGAACCATGCTGCCCGCCCCGCAGGGCTGGGGGAACAACTGTGTCATCTCCCCGCCTTCTCTGGGGGCCAAGCCTTCTCTGCCGGAAGTCACCCTGGGAGGAAACCACAGGGCCCGCCCCCTACGGAAGGGAAAATACCCTGGCGAAGGCCCACCCCAGCAGGCAGTGACCCCAAATCGTGTGTGTTGGGGAAGTGGGGGTACTGGGGCAGAGGCCAAGCGGGCTGGAAGGCCTGACTTTCACAGCGGTGCCTCCAGGAGGTGCCTGCAGCAGTTGCCCGGCTCCCTGCAACCTCCATCCGGGGAAACACATCTGGAACAGGGTGTGTGGGCCTGGGAGAGAAGGTGGACCCATAACAACAACAACAACAGCACTGGCTATAAGTATTTGGAGCATGGGACTTTCCCAGTGCGAGACCCTGCACCTCGCACTTGACAAGCATCATCTCTTAAAGCAATCACTATTTGCCCCATTTAGCAGATGAGAAGACTGAGGACCAGGGAGGTGAGGCGGCCTTCCCAAAAGCCCAGCGCCCAGAAGCACAGCAGGGGGTGGCGTTCGCGGTGGGTTTTTGGCGCGGCTGTGGGGAGGGGGGACACTGCCGCGCACCTGTTCTCAGGTGGGGCGACCGGGGCCACCACTGAAAGGAAGTGGCGCCCGTGGGCAGTTCGGGCGGCAGGTCAGGGCCTTGCCCTGGAGCGGCAAGAAGTCGGCCACGGGGCCAATACGGGCGCCGAGGCGGCTCGGGTGGAGGAGCCGGGCGCCCTGGAAGCCGGCTGGATCTTCGCGCCGCGGCGCTCCCGGCCCAGCGCTTCGCTCCGCGCCCGCCAGAGGGCGGCAGCGCCCACCCAATGGGCCGAAGGGCGGGGCCGGCTGCGCCGGAGGGCGCCCCTCCCTTCGCTCCCCTCCCGGCCTACTCCCCCTCCGCCCCCGCGCGCACACCTGCGAGGGTCACACAAAGGCGCCGGACTCCCGGCGCACGGCGGCGCAGACAAAGGCGCGGCGGAGCCACTGCCCTTTTCCTCCTCCTGTTGCCTGGTCCCAGGCTACCGGGCTGCCCGGCGCCTCCAAACAGCCCGGCGGCGCTCCCCGGGCCCCCGCAGGACTCGCTGCGACCCACGCTGGGGGACCCCCTTCAAACCACACGCGCGCGCAACGACGCTTGGACTCACCGCTCCCCCCACACATACACACATACACACACACTCAAGTATTTCTACACACGGACCCCAGGACTTCTCTCTTTTGCTTCAATCACACATACACACACGTGTGTGTGCGTGCACGCAGACACACAGGCCCCAGCACCAACCCCCCCGCCCCCCCTCCCTCATTCTCGTTCAGACACCCCCTCTGCTGCCTCACATGGATACCTGGGCACAAGGGCACATACACACATGTGCCCAGGCAGGCCTCCCGGTCCATATCTCTCTCTGTCTGCTCACACTCACACCCACGCACACTCACGAAGGAGATCACACAGGCAAACCTTCATGAGTGCCCTTCCCGTCTGCACCCAGACACGCCCAGGCAGACAGGCCCCCTGGATGGGAATCACCAGCAGGCCTTACATGTGCTCACAGAGAGAACGGTTCCGGGCTGTGTACACTCCCCAACATCCCATATTATAAAGACCATTTCACTGAGAAAAGCCAGAGATCACAGCACCAACCCGGCTCCAACTCAGACCTCCAGCCTCCCGGTCCATACCTCTCTCTCTGATGCAGGATTTCTATACATAAGGGTCTTTGGGACAGCAGTCTGGTGGCAGTAGGGTACTGGAGCCTTGTCTTGAAGCTGTACTTGCCCAGTACGCTGTTTTGATTGAGGATTTAGGTTTTGGGAGTTTGGAAATGAAGGTAGTAAGGACTAGGGGACAGAATCCCACCAAGCCACCCCAGTGCTCCACCAGCCATAGTCAACGTCACCCACGTGTGGAGCGTGCTTTTGGACATGACCCGGTGGCAACCCCTCATTGTGAGCAAGAAGAGAAGTACCACCCATTTCCGTGCTGCCCTCCCAGGCCTGCAGCTGAGTGGGGGAGCAGGGGAAGCCTTACATGTGCCCCCATGGGATGAAGTCACCCCACCACTCCTCTTGCTTCCCACGTTGGCTCCACTATTACGGCTTCAGACAGACCAGATTGAGTCCCTGAGCCAGAGTCAGGGAATCTTGAAGGAGAATAGGCCTGACATGTCCCCCTGCCTGAGAGAGGGCAGAGGGGCAGAGGTTGGGGCACACTGGGTGAGTAGGGCCTGGCAGACAGGAATGGGGCAGCCCAGGCAGGGGAGATGGTGGCCTTACAGCTGGAGAACAGGCCTCCAGCCATGTTGAGCAAGACAGGTAGGGCAGAGAGCTGGGGAGCAGCAGGGGCCCTGGGGGTGCAGGAAGCCTGGGCGGGAGGCAGCAGCGGGGAGGCCAGGCTGGGCTCAGGGCTGAGCGGTAATTAAAGGAGACGCAGGGGGCTCCCCAGGGCCAGCGGGGCTGGTAACTGACACGCGGGCCCCATTGCTCCGCTCATATTTCTCACCGGATCGATACGTTTGACTCCCGACAAGACAATAATCGCTTGTACGCGGCCGGCGAGTCGATCAAATACATTATTAGAGCGAGGTCCCCCGGGGGCCCGGCGGGGAGTGGTGGGGGGAGCAGCCAGCCCACCGGGGACAGCAGAGCAGGATTCTTCACCCCTCAGGGCCCCCAGCCACGGCCTCTTTCTCTTGGCCGCCCCTGGGGACCCTCTCTGCGGCTTGGTTCCCCAGCATCTTTCTGGATCCTGCTGCGCCTGGCAACATCTCCAATGAGGCCCCGGCTGCATGGGGGCCCCAGGGTCTTTTCCCCGCAAGTACTGCTTCACCTGTAGGGCTGTAGCATGCGAGAGCTCAGAGAGGCCCCCCCCAGACCCCCAGCTTGGCCGGAGGTAGGGAGATCGTGCAGGCCACACTGTGAGTCCACAGCTGGGCCAGAAGACAAACTGGGACCTGAGACTCACTGACGCGGACCTCCGCCTGCATCTCAGCACATCGGCCTGCAGCAGAGCCCAGGCCCAGGCAGCCTCTGGGGGTTCAGGGAAAGCTGTCTTAGGGACCCAAACACGTGGGAAAACAGGATGAGGGTGGCAGACGGACACACAAAGAGATGCTTGGCTGGTCCTGCTGCAGGGCCGTGCAGTCCTCCCCAATGGGTCTCCAATACTCTCGAATCAAACCCAGCCTGGCCCACCCCCGGCTCTGCCTGCCCACCTCTTCCTCACTTTGCTAGCTTCTGGGCTTGAGCCTTCATTTCCTGTTTACACACCTGCTTCCCCCTTGGCCCTGCCCTCAGAACAGCTTCTCCAGTGGCCCTAAGTCAAGGTTAAGCTGTATCCACCCTATGATCTGCATAGGAGCACCCAGCATCGGAGGACTTAAATATTTCTTCTCCATCATCATCATCACCATCAGCAGCAGCAGCAGCAGCGGCAGCACTGCCGATTCTGTGCTAATTGAGCCAACGCATTATTTCTAACCTTCACCACAATCTCAGGAGGTAAGGTCTATTATCATCCCCTTTTTACTGATGAATTGGAGCTAAGAGAACTGAGCTCACTTGCCCCATGTCGCACAGCACGTGAGTGGTGGAGTCATGATTGAAACCCAGACCTGTCCTCAGCTTGCTCTTTCTCTATTCCGCCAAGGGCCTCTTTAGAGCCTTAAATTGCTCCCCATCCTCCAGTGGACAGCGGAAAGCCACTCCCTGCCCACTCAGGGACATGGGAATCTCCTCAGAGCCCACAGCCCAACCCCACAGACCTTAGAGTCTGTTCTTGATATTCAGCAATGCATTGGACTCCACCTTCTATTGAAGGATCCCTCCGTTCCCCATTTCCTTCAGTTCAAACATTCCCTGTGTGTCCCTTTGTGCCAAGCCCTGGATTGGGAGCTAAGGGCCCAGAGATGAGCTTGAATCTGCCCTCAAGGAGCTAGCTCCTGGTCTGGAGTTGATGGAATATCCTGATATTCCATCACCAACTCAGTAAGTATCCGATAGACAGTATTATGGGTCAGGCCGTGGCTAAACTCAGAGAATACAGTGGTTAAAAGCAAAACAGTCAATTGTAGCTCAGGAAAGCTGAATTTTTAAAAAAGTAAAACAAAGATGTTGTTTCTTCTTCTATAGAATTTACGGTGTTTGGGGGTGGGGACAATTTTAAAAAGCAATCAAATTACGTAATTCCAAGTTGGGAAAAGTGCTTTCAAGAATAGGCTATCTGATGTAAGACGGAGGGTAGCATTTACTCAGCAATTCGACCATTCATAAGGCAAAGAACGTGGAGAAGAGCATGCAGGTCACAGGAACAGAGGAGGTGATGGCCCTGAGGCAGCAAGCAACATGGCAAATCCAGTAGCAGAAAGGTGGTACGTAAGGCTGGAGCAGAGTGAGTAAGGAGGAGACAGGTGGAGAGGAAGGCGGGCCAGACCGCAGGGCCTTGCAGGCCTTTACTGCAAATATAGTGGGACACCACTTCGAGGGTTTTGAGCTGGGGAGTGACACGGTTCTGTGAACGGTTTCATGGACAATTCTGGCTGCTGGAGGCTGATGTGAAGAGGCCAGAATGTGAGGAAGGTTACCTGTGAAGAAATGGGTGGTGTCCACATGAGAGATGATGATGGCTGGGACCAGGGTGGTGGCAGTGGGGGTGGAAAGGAGCAGGCATCCTCAGAAGCAATTTTGAGAGTAGACCCAACAGGATTGGCTAAATGTGGGGTATGAGGGGGAGAGATGAGTCCCAAGTGAGGCCCAAGAACACAGAAGTACCTTTCCTGCTGTAGAAAGACTGGGGGGAGAAGGGGTCAAGCTCAACTGAGAAAGATCCCGGCAGGACACCATACGTGCCTTGAGGTTGGATCTGATGTTGTAGGTGGAAGGCTTTTGAGCAGCGAGAGTCTGTGTAAGGGAGACCAATGGGGGACTAGTGTGAGGACAGGCGGGGGGGAGGGGAATCTGCAGGATGGCCAGAAGGCTGGGACAAAGGCCCCAACATCAGGGGAGGAAGGGGGCATGAGGAAGCAGATGAGAGTCTGCAATACTCCAGTGGGCCTACAAGTGGGTGGGTGGGCAGGGGTCTGGGTGGGCACGGAGGCTGCCACCAGTGGACTGTGGGAAGAGGAACAGGTTGGGGGAAAGATACTTGTGTCTGTGCCAGGGGGAGGACCAGGAAAAGGCATCTTAGAAGCCGCACGGTCTATGGACCAGGAAGCCAGCAGATGTTTAATAAATGCACACTGACACCAACACTCCTTATTGCATCCCCCCCACCACCACCAGTTTCCCAAACCCACCAGAATCTCCAGGCGTTCACCTCAAGGTTCACCTCAAGGAAGAAGAAATTAAGAAGCACTGTGATATGGCTCAAAGAATATAAACGTCAGAAGACCAAGCGGGTGCCCATTCTGAAACTGGCCATCTGGTGACCTAGGGCCAGTCCCTGTGTTCTCTGGGCCTCAGTTTCCCCGTCCATAAGTGGGAGGTGGGGCTGGAGGAGCATTCTAAGACTTATTGCAGCTCTAACATTCGGTGACTTGAAAGAATCAAAAACAGGCAAAATGGATTGAGGGATCAACTAGTTGTAGGACTAATATAGAAAGAGAATGTATTGTAGACTTAGTCTAAGGAGAGCCTGGCTAAGTATACTCCGGGTTCCACTGACTCCTTACCTTTTATTAGGGACTTCTATTATCCCCATTTTAAAGATGAGAAAACTGAGGCCCACAGTCACATAGCTAGGCTGGGATGGACCCAGAGTGTCTCAGACGCGAAAGCCTGTTAGGCACAGGCCACCTGCTGTGCTAAGCTCCCCGCTCAGCTTGGCTTGTATGTGTCTCTCAGATTGAGGTCCTTTGAGAACAGGGTCCTTGGCATCCATCACTACATACCCACCAGGGCCCTGTGCTCTCCCCTGACGAGACTCTGCCCTCAGCCCAGGAGTGCCCACCCGTCTCCATGCTGCACACTCTGCTCCAGCCCGGACCTGCCCTTCTCCCAGCACTGAGTGCAGGCGCCCGGACACCGCTGCACCCACAGCGCAGGGAGCTGTCCAAAGGCTGAAATGCACTGGCCCTCGACCTAGGTCCAGAAGACAGGCAGTGACTCCGTGCTGCCCCCAGGACAAGCCCAATCCCCTCAGCAAGGCCTCCAGGTCCTGCAACATCTCACCTCTCCCCAGGAGAGCACCACACACCAGCTAAAGGAAGCCACGCTTGTTCCCACCTGGCGGCCTTTGACCTAACTGACCTCTCCCCTAGAATGCTGTTCCCCATCCTTTTGATCCTTCCAGAGTCAGCTTGAAGGCCACCTCCTCAGAGAGGCCCCCCCCTAGTCACCCTCCACTCCATCACCCAGTTTTATTTTCTTCATAGCACTCTCTAGAACTCAATGACTGTTGATGTGTTTTACTGTCCGTTTCTCCCTCTGAAATGTAAGCACTCTGAAAGCAGGTGTCCCGTTTTTCATCTTGTTCACTGTGGTATCCCCAGCCCCTGAAATACTGCCTGGCACATAGCAGGTGATTGAACCCTATTTGTTGAATGAATTAATCCCTCCAGCCTCCCACGGCCCATAGAATGAGGCCCAGGGCTGGCTCTCCAAGCTCAGGTGGGTATGGGCCCCTGCCAGCCTCTTTCGCCATGTTGCCCTCCATGCTCACCTTCTTCCGCTGGTCAGTGACTTGGGTTCCCCCACGTGCCCATTCTTCATGCTTCCTTTGTCTGCCGCCCCAATTCTACCCACTTCTACAGCCTCTCTCAAATCTCCCCTTTCTGGAAGCCATTTCTGACTCTGCCAGAGGCCCAATTAATAGTAATGACCTAAATCTTCCCACAGCTCCAGGCAGAATCCTGGGCTTTACTAATCATACTGCATTGTAATTACCTCTCAGTAAGTCTGTCCCCACAGGGCAGGGCTTGAGGTCAGGGAAGGGCAGGGCAGGGCAGGGCAGGATTTGATGGGCTCCAGGAATGTGTGTTGAATAAGGACCTCTGTCCTGCCGACTGTAATGACCTGTACAGGTGTATATAAGCACTGGTTTGTGAGTCAGACATATGAGAGTTTGGAAACTGGCTCTCCATTCACTTGCTGTGTGACCCTAGGGAACTGACTTCACCCCTCTGAACTTCAGGCACCTCATCTGTGAAATGGGGCAGTAACATGGACTGAGGGGAATTTCATTCATTTTAAATATAATACTCGCCACCATGCAGAAAAAATTGTAAAAGTTCACGAAGTGTTCATTACATCAAGGTTTCAAATAGAGAAAAATCAGAAACAACCCAGATGCCACCAATAGATGCCACCAAGTAAATTGTAGTAGATTCATATTCAGTATACGGTCATGAAAGAAAATGAGAAAAACCTACAGATATGAACATGATGACAAGTTCCGTAAGACACTGCTGAGTGAAAAAGCACGTTGCAGCATGATTTATACAACTTAATATCATTTATGTAAAACACATACGAGTACAAAAACACTATACATTTTCTATGGGTGCGCAGGTCTCGACAAATGCGGGGAAAACGGGCTGGAAGGCAACTAATTAACTCATGACAGCCACCTTTGGCGAGGGGATGAGGACTAGGAAAGCAGAGGGGCATTTTAACCTTCTCTGTTATGCTTTTGCTTTTTATTAGGTTGCGTTCGTTTTTGAATAAAAGTTAGAATATATTAAATGACACAGTGGTTAACACAAAGAAAAGCACAGAAATGATTATCTCCAAAGTGAGGACAGTGGTTACTTCCAGCAGGGAGGGCGGGAGGAGTCTGTGCGGGAAGGTACACACAGGGGTGGGGGCTCCTGGGTGCTGGCTGCCTCCTTTATCCGGACCTAAGTGGTGATTGCACCGATGTTTGCTCGATAAAGATTGATTAAACGATACATTTATGACTCATCCACATGATTGGGCTTCCTGTGGGCAGGGGTCAATTCGTACTCGTTCCATCGTCTGCTCCCCACCCACTCCCGATCCACTGCCAAGACGCAGACCTTACTACAGGTCCACGTTCCTTAGGGTGCGCCCATAGCTGCAAGTGCTCGGGGCGGCGGCCGCTGTCCAGGGTACTAGTGGCTCCGGCCGGGGAGGCCTCAGGGAAAGCTGACCAAACACGGCAGTTTTGAGATGCTGCATCCTAACCGGCCGCCCCTCCGCCCACCTGGGCTCTGCCTGCCTCTAACACATCACCTCCCCGCTCCCACCCCTCGCTCACGTCCACCAGGCTGCCTTTCTGTTCCTGCAACCCAAGTGCCAGCTCCCACGACGTGCCTCAGGACCTGTGCTGCTGCTTTTCCCTCCCCACACCTGGTGCCATCGTTCCCCAGATGTCCCCGTCGTGTGTTCCCTCGCTTATTCTAGGATTCTGCGTACAGGGCCTCTCCACAGAGAAGTCTTTTTGATCACCCTGCCTCCCATAGTCTTTGCTCTCGGCCTCACTCTTTATCCTTTACCGTGTTGCATTTCCTTCCAGCACCGCTCAGTCTCACATTCAAGTTTCTGCGTGTGATTTGTTTATCGTCTATCTTCTCCCACTTGAATGTTCATGCCGGGAGGACAGGGAGCCTGTATGTCCTGTTTGGTTTTATCCTCCTTTTTAAAAGGGCCTCAGGTGCACAGAATCACAATTATCATAAGCCTTGGTTCAAAGCAGACCCCCATCATTGGGCTGGGCAGAACCCGCTTCCATAATTAATTTGCTTATTTGTTTTATTTATTTTTAATAATGTGTTCATGTGGACCCACTCAACATTCAGATTAGAACCATGACAATAGTCATGCTGACTTGTGTCTGACTCGTTCACTGCCGTGTCCAGCACCTGCCACGTAAGAGGCACTCAGCATCTATTTGCTAAAGAAAAAGCTAAGGGACAGTGACCTCCACGCAATGCAAAAGGGAGTTATTGGAAGTGCCCGCCTGGCCTCGCAGGAGGTGGATGGGGGTGGAGAAGAAATCAAAGTCCAGGCCCTTGGCTAAGCTCCCCTTATTCTCCTCGAGGCTCCCACCCCCTGCTCAGACTGGCTAAAAGCCTCTTCAGTACAATTCAACTCTACACCTTCACAAAGGGCCTACTGTGCCAGACCCAGTGCCCAGATCCGGGGACACAGGGTGCACCGACCTTGGCCATGCCCTTGAGTTCTGAAACCTCTGCTGCCGGCCCCTTGACTGTCCACTGTTGTCCCAAGTAACGAGAGCCTGCTCCGTACAGGCATGTGCTCCGTGATTTCCTCATATTTTCTCTTGGCCTCTCCCCACCGATCCCATAAAGCAGGTGCTGTTATTATCCTACCCCCTTTCAGAGCAGCACCAGGAGGTGGGTCAGAGCAGGAAGGTCAATTCCAGAGTCCAGCTCTCCATGAGGTCCTAGGCCTCTGCAAAAACAAGTGAGGATGGTGGAAAAGGTGTCAACTTTGGAGTCACATAATAGGTGGTTGCGTCCCAGCTGCGGGGCTCAGCGAGGCATCAGCAGCGTGTCACCTGGCCCAGGTATTACATTCATGAAGGGCATCGTTAAGTGAAATGTGCATTTTTTACCACAGTTGGGTGCCACTGCCAGGCCACACCACTTCTAGCACGCTATGAATTTTGTTTTAATAAATCCTGAAATGACTGTAAATATTAGTTAATGCGGCATTTTTTTAATTGTCATTACTAAGAGCACAAGTCTAATTTCATTTCGGAGTTCCTTCATTCTTAGCATACTGGAAGGCTCAAAAAGTAGAAGTGGTCTAGGCCTCTCTCAGTCTCTCTCAAGCTTGCTGAGTCTTGGCTGTGTGACCTCAAGCAAGCCACTCAACCTCTCTGTGCCCCTTCCGGAAATGTGAGGTCTCTGAGCAGCACCTGCAGAGGGCCCTGCCTGCCTGCAGGAGATACTCCACATTTATTCAGAGCAGTTTAACTTGATGGGCAGCCCAGATCGTATGAGACATTATCCCTGACACGCAGGCAAACTCTGAGCTCTGGATACTTGCAAGAAAGTGAGGGATCAAGGGAAATGGGGAGATTTGGGGTGTGACAATCATTTACTGAGAAGGAGACAAGCTCCTAGAGGAGCTCAGGGACAGGGAAACAAGAGTTCTGCTTTAGACAATTAAAGGAGGAACCCTGAACCTACTGGTTAGAAACACTTTCCACACATTATCTCATTGAATCTTCTCAACACTCTATGAGAACCATTGTCAACATGCTCATTTTACAGATAAAGAAACTGATGCTCAGCAAGGCTGAGTCATTTGCCTGGGGTCACACAGATGGAACCAGGATTAGCATCCAGGCCGCTGGACTCCACAGTCCATGCTGCCGTCCACCACGCTTTGCCTCTCCCAGAGCCTTGCCACCTCTTCCCTTTGGCGCTGCAGGAAACACGGGGCTTGCGCTGAGCTTGCTGTCTGAGGTATCCACGCATCCCCCATCCCTGTCCCAGGAGGGCCTCCTGCCAGTATGATCCGTTTGCTAAGAGTTTCCACTCTAGTCACCTGCCCTGATTCACAGCAATGCCAGAATGCATACTGACCAGTGTCTCTGGGGCTCGGGGATGTTCTCCAAACTCACACAGCAAGGCCATCTGTGAGGGCACCCCCTCGCCCCTGCACCACCTCCCTCAGAGCTCACTTCCTCCGGGAGTCTCCGAGAGGAAAGCTTCTCACTCCCCTCCATGCAGGACCTCTGTCTGGCAATGAACTTCTCAGCGCCAAAAACACCAGGCACTTTGAGGTTTGCACGGAGAATACGAAATAGACACAGCCCAAGTCTCTGCCTCCCAGAGGCTTCCCCAGCCTCCTCGAGAAAAAACAGCCTTTAAGCCAAGCTCATGCCAACCCCGGGCCCTTCGCGTGTACCTTTCCCTCTGCCTGGAATGCTGTTTCCCTGGTTAAATCCTATTCCTCTTTCAAGGTTCAGCTTAAATGTCTTGGCCTCTCTCTGTTGGCTCCCTATTCTCGTCTCTCCTTTAGGGGGAATTTATCACAATTTCTGATTTTGCATTTAGTTGATATTTACACTTAATGATCTGCATTCCCCTCTAGGTTTTCAGCTCCACGCAGGCTGACATACCAGTTTTGTTCACTGCTTTATCTCCAGTGCCCCACAGAGTACCTGGCACATAGCACGACATGGCACATACCAGGTGCTCAGCAGGTATGTGGATGTGTCAGGAAAACGAGTCCTTTGTGGAGACAAGCACCTGAGGCAGAGGACTTCTGAGCCTCCGTTTCCACTTCTGCAAAATCAAGATAATAATTCCTCCCCGATAGGGTAGTGGTGAGGATCTAACCAGGCAAAGACTATTGATGAAAGTTTGGGGGAAATGCTCTTCAAATGTAAAAGCTCAAAAGAGCTGGAACCTAGAGGTTGGGCAAGATTCAGAGAAAAAACAACGAGAGAAGGGCATGGCCATTTGTTACGTGACCTTATCTGCTGGACATTTTACATTTCCTCGTTCACTGACTCCTGCGAGATGGTGGCTATGACCCAGAGAAGGAAACTGAGGTCCAGAGAGGAGAAACCGCCTGCCCACAGTGTCACAGAAAGTCCGTGGCAGAGCTGGGATTTGAACCCCTCTCTCCCAGGCAGTCACGTTTCCACGCACCTCCAGCAGAACTTGACCCCTAGCAGTGGGCTCTTGACAAACATTTATGGGTTGGACCAATGAAAAGGGTCAAACATTTATGTGTTGGACCAATGAAAGGACCCAACTGGAGTCACTTGGGCCTGAATGGTAGTCGGGCTCTGCCACTCACTGGCTAGTGCCCTAGGGCAAGCTACTTCCCTTCCTCAAGCCTCAGTTTCCCCATCTACTAAGTAGGAATCAGGATCATGCCTGCCAGCTAGGGTGGTCAGTGGATTCAGCAAGAGCTCGCAGGTCAAGGGCTTATCAGGCAGTACGCACGGTCCACGAGCAGCTGTGAGGATCGTTACCCTTCCAGCAAAGGAACAGCATGAGCAGAGGGGCAGGTTTCAGGATGAAGGGAAGTGGGAAGCTGGCGAGGGGCCCCCTCATCTCCTACCCACTCTCTCCACCCTCCACTCTCAGACCCCCCACCTCCTGGGGGGTGGGCCTCAGCCAGAATCCCGTACACATTCATCACCCATCCCAGGGCCCAGCCAGCCCCCCTCAGGTGGGCTCTCTCCCTCAGGCCCTGCCCCACCGCACGGCCCAGGGGTCTCTCTCTCTGTAAGGAAGGCCCTTTACTAACTGGAAAACTATCATCTGAAGGTAGTTACATAAAAATCCATAATGGTGAAAGGTAAGAACTGTCTTAGGCACAAGCACACGACACGTGGGTCGGTAGGTGTGTATACACCACCTTTGTAACACCAGCTGCCCCTTCCCACGGGCCAGAGGGATCTAACCCGGAGCTCCTTACTCTGCTTCACAAACCGCTAGCTGCGAGGCTTGCAGGGACGGAATGTGAGTGTTGCACCAATGTCGGGATTTGTTGATTGGTGGGGGCAGGCAGTGAGTCCTAAGTGAAGGGTGGCAAACTGGAAAGGAGATCTGGGGTCATCCCTGAATCCTCCTCCTCCTGAGTGCCCCTCAACTTCCATCAATTCAAGCCAGAGATGTCTGAACCCTTCCGCTCCTTTGCCTGCCCCCAGCCCTGCTTCATCTCTGGCCATCTCTCTGTCCCTCTTTCTCCACTGGCCTAACCATTACATAGGCTCTTTTTTGCTCCCTCACTTGCTCCACAGGTATCTCTTGAGCCCCATCCCTGTTTCAGACACTGAGCTCGGGACAAGTGACACAGCCGGTGCCCTCCAGAACTGACAATGGAGGTAGGACCTGGTGCCCTGAATTGATGACTTCCCCGACTTCCTAAAGCATGACCCTGGTTGGGTCACTCCCCTGCTGAGCCTGAGAGGAAGTCTTGGCTTCCTAGGCTTTTTCTGGCATCACCTTCCCAAGCCGCCAGGGGAAGGTGAGAGGGCAGGCCTGCAGCCTTGAGATGTCACTGTAGGGGCACCCGGATGGAGGGGCGACCTACTCCCAGCAAGAGGATCCTGCCCCCTGCACTCCCTTCCCCAGAGCCTGAGAGAACTCTGGCCCATCAAGGCACAGGTTTTCCACAGGAGAGGCCATAAAAGCCATCTAAGCAGCTTGTTTTTTCAGATGAAAACGGGTTCAGCACAGGCAAATGACTTGAGCAAAGCCACACATCCTACTGGCAGCAGACAGATGGGACGCAACCCCGGGTCCTCCAGCTTTATCTCTGCAGGTGTAAAGAGTTCTAACTCCTCCCGACACTGGTGCCCCCAAGAGGAGAGAGAAGAGGGGCTTGAGACCTTTTTTCTGCACTTCCTGCTGGCGGTCCCAGGACCTGGGCCTCTGTTTATTTTCACAGCTGCAGGAGGAGGATAAACCAAGAGAGACTTGGAATGAGACAGGGAGCAGCAGGGCAGTCAGAGGGGAAAGCATGTCGCAGGGCAGAGAAAGAGGGGTGTCGGGAGAGAATAACGAGACCATCAGGGAGAGCAGAGAACGGCGTAGGGTTCTCAAGTCACTGAAGGAGGAGGCAGCAATAAAGGAGAGAGTCTAGTCACACAGAGACAGAGACAGTGAGATGCAAAAGAAGACACAGAAGCGCATGAGGGAGAAAAGCAGAGACAAAGAGAAGGAGAGAGAAGAGAAAGAGGGGGAGGAAGTTAAGCCAGGCCGGGCCATCAGAGTCTCTGGAAATTGCTTCCCAATACCCTCTCCTCTGGCCCTCACAACGGCTGTCCTGTGGGGGGTGTGGCATTGTCCCCCACCCTGAACGGTCCGTTTCAGGCTGGGCTGAATTGAGTGGGTAAGTGGGAAAGGGGTCCCACCCCAGCCTATCCATCCCGTCGCCCTCGCTACCTCCCAGAGACAGGAGCCAAGTCCAGGCTGGAAGGGGTAGGCAGGCCCTGGAGGCTGTAGCCAATAACGGGGCCGGCCAGAGGTGCTGGCCTGCCTTCCCCAACCTGTCCTTGTCCCCAGCCAGCTGCTACTGCAGGTGGCTTCTGCTCTCGGGACTCCGGCCCATGCCTCCCTCAACCTGTGGCCATCTTCTCCCTGCCTGCCCAAGCCGGCCATCCTCCCGTCCATCTCTGTGCCCCACAGTCCACTCCTCCAGAGCCCACCTTTCTGCTCCCCTGCAGGTTGGGGCTAGCAGGGTACCCAGCGGCCTGGCTGGGGAGGGGGCTAGGTGGATTATTGCGGAGGCAAGGGACTGCGGCCCACATGGGGGAAGAGGAAGAGGAGCGGGTCTCGGGGATAGTGGAAGCTGATTCTGTGGGGGTGGCAGGGAGGGGGTGGAGGAGGGCTGGGGGAGGGGTGGTGAGGAAGCGGGTTGGGGGGGAGCAGGACCAGGCTCACATTTGGCATTCAGGGCAGCTGACAATAAAAATGCTTTATTGCCAAGAAACTGGATCGATCGGGGCTGGAGGGGGCCGGCAGGGGGGACGCGGAGGGCTCAGCGCAGAGGCCGGCGGCCGGGCCTCCGCAGCGACCAGGGCCCAGCCGCCCTCCCCTCTGCGCCCCCCTCCCTGCCTCCTGCCCTTTCTCTCTCCTGCAGCCACCGCTTAGTTCTTATTATATTTTTTCTTATATATTTTTTCCCCCAGCTTCTCCTGCTCCTGTTATTTTTTTTTCTTTTAATTTTTTTTTTTTAAACTCGTTGCACTCCCAATGCCGCAGGCTGGGTGGGGGCAGGGTGGGGTGTCAGCCCAAGCCAGGCCCCTACCCACAGGACTTCCAGAGCTGTTGGCTCTGAGCTGAGCCCCACTTTGCCCCCACATCCCCCAGTGCAGTCAGGCTTCCCCCAGGGCCTGCCCACGTGGGTACCTATCTCCCCTTGATGCTCAAGAAACACCCATGAAACACGCCCCCCTCTGATGGGCTCAGGGCCCGGGCCAGGCCTTCCTCCCCTCCCCCTTACCTGGCCCCCTGCTCACTCCCAGAGCCATTTGGCTGATGGTCAGAACTGTCCGTCAGTCAAGGGGGCTCTGTGCCCCTGGGGACCCAGATGGGAGGAGGGAAGGGGAGAGGTCGGGGGTCAAGCCAAGTCCCCTCCGCTTGGCTCTTCCCCTCCCCCTTCCAAACAAAGGGAACAGCAGCCCTGACAACACTGGGGTGGGGGGCGGCTGGGTACTCAGGGAAGTGGGAGGAGAGGGGCTGAGCGGATGGCCATGGGCAGGAGGTGGGGGTGGGGCCCGACTGTCCCTCCTCTGCCCTCCCCCTGAGGTCAAGGCTAAGGTGATTCCTCAACCTCTCAGAGGCTGGGCTGGGAGGGGCGGAGGATCTGGACAGACAAAGAACTGGAGCCCGGGGAGTTGGGGGCTGGGGGGGAACACCTGGGACCCAGGCAGTCCCGGCTGGGGGGGCAGGCGGCACCCCCTGGCCCTGGCCTCCTACCCCGAAGGCCCGTCCCCCATCTGCAGCAATCCCTGTGGATCCCGGAGCCACGTGGAACCTCCGAGCGTGGGCAGGGTCTTTGGGGTAGAAGGGAAACTGAGGCCCAGCGAGGGGAGACAGAGCCAGGGTTGGGGTCCAGGGTAGAAGCCCAGCCCCAGGGTTTTCAGCAGATCCAGGAGCGGCTCCCTCTCCCGCTTCTTACCTAGGGAGACATCATTCCTTTCCCTGCCCAGATCTGGGGAGGCTTAGCTGGGGGCAGGTTCTACAGGAAGGGAAGAGGAGGCCAAGGAGCGGAGAGGCTGAGGTTTCTGTCTCAGACCATTGGGGTCGGGGGACCAGGAGAAAGAAATTCTAAATGCTGTCTGTCTCTAGCCCCGCCTGGCACCACTTGAAGTGGAACTTCAAGTCAGAAAGGGCAGGAAACCGATGTGGACAGGGCCCTCCTGAGCACCTGGCTAGTGGTGGCGAGGGAAGGGGACATTCAGAGAGGTTTTCTCACTTGTCCACAGTCACACAGCAAGGAAGGAGCATTTGTGCTCCTGTCTGTCCCAGACCGAACACGGCACTGCCCCAAGGCCTCGCACCTGCCCGTCCCGGACTACAGAGCAGAGGGGAGCTGAGGCAGTGAACAGCTATGAGCCCCCTCACCCATGCCCATGAGAGACGAAGAACTGCCAGAGACAGAAAGAAATGGGCAAATCTGCTTAAATTTCCTCTACGAAGGTGGCTCTCAAGGAGAGGGCCACAGCCAAGAGGAAGAGGGGCAAGATACAGCAGGCCTCTTTCGGGGGGGGGGGCTGGTGCATGCCCCCACAGTCTGCCAAGGAGGCCCCCAGATCGGCCAAGGACTAGAGGGGTCCTGCTGCCCTCCCCCAAACCTCCCCGCCCCTCTCCCTCTTTCTCGGCTGCCTATCGACCGGGCTGTGACATGGTGGATCAATACGGCAGGGATATAAAGCCGGCTGGCTGCCTGCCTGCCTTTGCCTCTCTCTCCCCGCTTGCCTTGCTTCCCTTTCCCGGAGCCGCACCCAGGCCCCCCACCCCCAGGTACCCCTTACCCACGCCGCAGACGGGCCAGCCCCCACCCCTATCACCACCCCCTACAGCAGGAGAGCTTAGGGAGGCTGAGAGCTTGGACAGCCAGGAAGGGGGTGAGTATGGGAGTGGGCAGGGAGTAGATGGGGATGGGGGTCCCACTGGCAGGGAAGGAGACTGGTAGGAATTGAGGGACAGTCCCTCGGGAGAAAGCAGGGATCGCCCTAGTTGGGAGCAGCTCAGGCAGATGGGGCCCTTTGAAGGCATGAGAAGGATGGACCTCTGGGAGGAGGGCAGGGGTCACCTGGGGGGCTGGGGAGACACAGTCCTGAGCCCATGGGGCAGGGGAAGGCCTGACAGGTAAGCTAGGGTGAGTGGATGCCAGGAAGAGCGGGGCAGCCCCCCTGCTGCCCACCCACAGAGCGCATGGCTGCCCCGTCCTTGGCGCTTTGTGGGCAGAGCTGCCTGGACTCACTCCAGAGCCTGGCCTGCACACGTGGGGGTGCTGAGGCTTCGGACAGGAAGTTCCAGGGGAGGGCTGTGCTGTGAGTCGCCATACGTGGAGGGCATGCGTGTGTCCCCTGTGTGCCTGGGTGTCTGTGTGCCTTTGAGTCCTGCTGTGGGACTCTGGCACTGTGTGTCTCGAGTGTCTCAGACACTGAGTCATGTCTCTGTGACCACCAGCCTGTGGGTGTGTCCCAGGGCACTCGGAGGCTCGGTGTGTACTTCCATGAGTGGGTCCCCCACTCTGGTTGTCCCCAAACATCTGAATGAAGACCTGTGTGTACCCCAGGGTAGTGAGGACATACCCCTGGGAGCAGTGACCCCGTCCCCAGGTATGTGGTAGCTGCGTGTTCTTGCGTTTCAGGAAATCTGTGTGTTGGCGTGTGCAAGCCTGCACCAGTGTGTCTGAGCGTGGATATTTCTGTAAGTGTCGGGACCGGGCCGAGTCCCCATGTGTCCGTGTGTGTGGATTCTGTGCCCGGGTCAGTGGGCAGCTGGAGGTGTGGTGGTGTCTGCACAATCAGAGGCCCTTTCTCTACGAGTGTCAGGGACCCCGAGTGCTTTCTGTGTGTCTACGTGACTCCCCTTCTCCGCGTGTGCCGGTGGGTGAGTGGGTCTTGACGAGTGGGTTGGAAGCTCTGGGTGTGTCCCCATGTGTGTCATGGTGACTCAGTGCCCATGATGGTGTTTGGAGTGCGGTCTCTGAGTGGGGAAGGGTTCAAGGCAGAAGAGGCTGCCACTGCGATGCTGGCTAGCCCGTTTCATGGCTACGTCGCCTCCCCATCCGCATTTAAGGGCCGGCCTGCCTTTTCCATTCCCTGCCAGAGACCCAGACCCCTACCAGGACAGGCCCAGGGCCCTCCGCCTCCCCCCTTGGACGCCTGGACCTCTGCTCCTCAGCACCCCCTGCTTTGGCAGAGGCCACCTCAACTCCACTAAGCGACCTCCGTCCCTCCCAACCCCCCCAGCGCCACCCGCTCCCCCCGCCCTCCCCCCACCACAAGTCCAGTCCAACCCAGACAAAAGCAATTACTCCTGAGGTAGGATGTGAGTGTGGGTGTTAGAAACAGAAAAAAGGGGGAAGGGAGGGGGAGCGAGAGAGACACACGCAGAGGCAGGGATGGACAGCCAGAGACCTGGAGAGACGAGGGATGGGGAAGAGACCTACAGAGAGTGTGAGAGACGCAGGAGAGAGACAGAAGATGAAAGAGACCAGAAGAGACAGGCACAGACCCAGGAGGCAAAGGCGGAGAAAGAAAAGCAGAGGAAGGCAAAAGGGAGGACCAGATTAAGAGACACAGACGCAGAGACCAGAGAGATAGAAAGAGATACAGGGGAGAGCGGGAACACGACAGAGCTGAAAACCCAGTGGTGGAGCCACGCAGAGAAGGCGCAGATAAAGAGAATGCGAGCCAGAGCCTGGGAGAAGTAGAAAACAGGAGGGGTGGGAGTAGAAAGGGAAGGAGGAAGGGAGAGAGGGAGGGACAGAGAGGGGCATGGATGGGGAGAAAACAGGAGCAATACACAGAGAGGAACGGAAAGACTGAGTGAGAAAGAGGTGAGGTCAAGAGACAGAGAGACGAGAGACAGAGAGAGACAGGGAAAGTGAGAGACGGCTGGTGAGAAGGGCCTGAGAGACACGCAGCTATAGGTGGAGGGAACTTGATAAGCAGGAGAGTCAAAGACAGCAAACCTAGAGAGGGACTGAAGGGGCACTGAGTCCAGAGTTCTCTCTCTCTCTCATGCACACACACACCAGTGCACACATACACACCGCTTTCTCCCCCCTACCCCATAACCAAGTCAGGGATGCCCAAGCCCTTCCCAGGCAGGGAGGGGACCAAATAGACAGACAGGGGAGGTGCTGGGCAGCAGCAGGGAGGGCCGGAGCACACTGGGCAGCTGGGAGCAGTGCACCCTCCTCCCACACTCCCTGCACCCTCTCCGTCCACATACACGCCACACACTAGGGCCTCGGCCACGTTCCTTATACTGCCCAGCACAGCAGCCTGGTGAAGGGTGCGGCCCCCGGACACCATCCTTCCTGCCCCTCAGTCAGGTCCACCTTCCTCGGAGCAGCTCTTTCTGGTTGCCCTCTACCACCCCAAACCTGGGGGCTTCTATCTCTCAACAGCTGGCTCCCACGCAGACACACTCACACGGCTCTCTGCTTCTTTCTGGGTGTCTCTGAGTCTCCTCCTGTGCTCTCCCCGCGGGCTTTTTGCTATCTCTGTCTCTTTTGTCTGCTCAGCTCAGTTGCTCTTTCTCTCCAGGCATTCTCTGTCGTGGGGTGCTCTCTGCGTCTCCCTGAGTCTCTCACTCCCACTCTACCCTGCTTGGTGTACTTCCGGACTCTCCTTTCTCAGATGACCTCTCTGGCCTTCCTGTCCACACATGCCCCCCGCCCCCAGCAGGGCAGATGGCTGTGCCCGGCCTCAGAAGCCACCCTGGGGTAGTCACTTCCTTTCTTGCTTTCCCCTCCAGCACGCTTTTCCCTTCTCTCTTCCTCACCCCCTTCCACCCCCACCAGGCCCACAAATCCGTTCAGCTCTCTCTGGAGGCAGAAAGCTGGATATGGACCCATACACACCTTCCACGCAAGACTGGAAACAGATCCTGACTCAGAGCAAGGAGGCAAGGAGGGTAGAAGGGAGAGACCAAGGCACAGATGAAGAACAAGCAAAGGAAAAGAGAAGAGGCGGCATGAAGCCCTGGGCAAGGCAAAGGAGAGGAGGGAAACCAGAGGCAGAGGCCAGCGGGGCAGTGGGAGCCTGGCAGCCTGACGATGCCGGGCGTGGGGTGAGGGCATTGTACCCAGGGCCCGTGGGCTTGGACTCCTGGCCTGCCCTCTGTCTATCAGTGCCCTCTACATGGACCAAGTAACTGTCCTCGGCCCCTGAGGCTCCATGCTTGCCAGGAGAGTGGGCAGGCACTTCGGCCTTTATTTACTGTGGGGCTGTCAGGGATCCCAGGGACCCATCGGTCTCCGAAGCTGCTACGAGATATGAGCCTCTGTTCCCTTCTCCACCTCTGTAACTCCCCACCCCATGGCTGACAGACACTCCCGGGTCCAGGGTGGGTGACAGCTGTCTCCACCCACCCAGGGACAGCAAAGGCAGCCAAAGGATCCAGTAATCTCTCGCCACCTCGCAGCACTCCACGCCGGCAACAGCCCCTCGCATCCCGATTCCACACTGAGAAGTGCCACTGCCTGCAGCCTGGCCACCACGCCTGCAGCAGCACAGCCCAGCCCGAAGCCCCACACAGCTCCACCTCATGGACCATCCCTATGGGGCCCGCCCCACAGCCACCCCCACACTGCAGCTCCAGCCCCTGCCTCATCCCCCAGCCACATCTGTAAGAGCACACGCCCTATTCGTGTTGCTAAAGCCCAGACTGAGGCGCAACCCAAGGGTGGCTCACAGCCTGCGGTTCTCGGCCAGTCCCTGACCCCACCTACTGGCTTCTGGGTTTTTGTCTGCAGAACACTTGCACTGCCTTGCAGACCAATCCTGGGGCACCCCACGACACACCCACCCTCTCCACCGAGGGAGGACGTGCCCACCTAGTAGCTCAATGTCCCTTCTCCTTGTGTAGCCCTGGGTTCTGTCCAAATCACCTCACCAGACCCAGCAATGGAAGCCTGTCACCCACAGCTAAGCTCCTGCTTCCGAAGCACCCCAGATCCCTCGGGGTGTGTGGCACCTGGGCACCCTCTGGTGCTACGTCTGAGTCACCTGTGACCCAGGGCCTGGTCCACAGCGAAGGCTACCAAGTCTTTTTGTGGAAGGACAAAAGGACAGAAGGGAGGGTGAGATGAGGTGGGGGCACAGCCCATTCCTGCCCAGCACTGGGGGCCTCAGATGCCCAGTGGGTAGCAGCTGGCCACGCCACGGTCCCCAGTGTGACCTCTTCATGTGAACTTACTCCGTGGCTTCTCGTAACCCTTCAGGAGCTCCCCTTACCACTTTCTCCTCCCAAAGACTGCCAAAGCCCCCCAGGTGGGTCTATGAAACCCCACTCTCCGGACCCAGCACCTGGCAGAGCCAACAGTTCGGGGTAGTAGCATTTGTGCCCATCTCCCCACCTCCCACAAAGGTCACTTCCCCTCTCTATCACCAGACTGAGGCACACAGGAAACCCCAGGAAATGTTGGCTGTAGGAATAAATGGGTGGATATGGGTCTATGTGTCTGTGTGCTCACTTATTCATTCAACAAATCCCTACTGCACATTTACACTGTGCCAGGGGCTGGGTGTGCGTGTGTTAGACAAATAGAGAAGTACCCCGCCATGAAGTTTATGGGGAGACACTACACATATGATCAGATATGATAACAGCGCTCAGGAAGGAAGAATAGGGGGCAATCCAGCCAGATGGGGGGACTCAGGGAGCCTTAAATAGAGATCTGAGGGAGGCAGAGGAGGGAACCCAACCAAGAGGGGGAGAAGGGTCTGGCCAGGGTGGGAGGAAAGCCAGAGGAAGGGCCAGAGGGAGTGAAGGGAGGCATGTGGACCAGAGGCCGACCCAGCACCTCCAGGGTTGGGAAGGGTCTCGTTCACCCTGGGGTTCCAGGCTCCAGCTCCAATCAGGACTCTGAGAAGGCCTGCTCCATTCATGTTTGGGAAATCACTCACCTTCCAAAAGAGGGGTGGGGCGATGTTTGTTGTAGTTATAACAAAATTAGAGACCTAGAAGAGTGCGACCGCCTTCAAGCATGTCTGCCTGTGAGGATGAACTTGAACCACTCAGATATTTTGGCAATAGCCTTCAAGGCCAGTTTACAGATTCTATCAGCCAAACAGGTCTCTGTTGTAGATTTGTCTCTAGTTTCTATCAAAAAAGCAACAAGTTACCCCAGTATTACCCAACCCCTTCGTTGATAAATTTACCAAAGTTGGAGCCAAGGAAAACTTCAGGTGTTCTGCCGAATCAAATTTCCTCCCACAGCACAATGACTGGCCTCCCTGAGGACATTCCAAAACCTGGGGTGGGTTTTGATGAGCTGGAAGAATGAGAGCTTGAAGTTCAGGCAGACCCCAGTTCAAACTCTGCCTGTACCACTTACTTGCTCAGCCACCCCTCTCTGTGCCTCAGTTTCCTTCTTTTGTAACAGGTGACTAACCTCCACTTTACAGGGCTGCAGTGAGGGTTAAATGCAAAATGCCCAGAACAGGCCCTGGCACATAAGTGGCCCCTAACAGCTGTCAGTTTCCTCATTAGGATGTAACAGCTCTCTGGCTCATGTTCCCAAATCTGTCCTGTGTGTCTATGAAAACTTGGATACTGAACAAACATTGGTGTGAACACAAAGAACTAAAATCTTAGACCTGACTGCAACCTCCACCAACTCTGAAGCATGGTTCCTTTTCATCGCCTCTGTTACTTTAGCCCAACTTTCAGGCATCCCTCAAAACCAGCCTCTAGCCCCCAAACGAATTCTACAACCTGGAAGCTCCTGGATCCTCTTTTCAACGTCAAGAGCATCAGAGACGAGCATTCCTGGGAAAGCTCCAATTCCGGTTCCCTGGAGAAAGCATGCGTCCTGTCCCCAGACCCTGACATTCTTACTAGTTACAAGGGGCCCATGGATGTGTCTCAGGGAGGCTGTGAACATCCTGAGGTTGGAGCACAGTTGGGCATACAAGGATGTGTTTTCCTGTGAGAAAGTCTATCCTCAGAGTTGTGAAACTAGAAATCTGTGGGCCAAAGGCTTCCTGAAACGTGTGGTTTGGACCACACGGGGATGTTTGAAACTGCATTAGTTGCCAACACTTAAAAATTGGGAGATTTCACATAAAAATCTGGATTTCTGGCTTCTTTTGAAAAAGGCAAATGGGGGGCCTTGTCCCCCTGCATGTCTGCATGGGGACAGTCAGTGAAGCTGAAAAGCAGCCCCTCCCTACGCCTTTTCCAGTCCACCAGGGCCCCTACCACGCCAGCTTGCAAACCCGGGACTAGTTTCATCTCTTCTTTGAGTGAGTCTGTGACACCTGGCGCAGCCAGGACCCCTGGGTAGGTGGCCTATGAGGGCAACCAGAGGCCTCCCCCGGGTCCTGAGGCCAGCAGGTTAATCTGCTCTGGTTGGAACTGGGATGACAGCATGGGTGTCCCATGCCACAGGCCCTGCCCCCACCCAGATGCTCACTGCTGGGGCCTCACCAAACTGAGTGGAGCAAACACCAGAGCAGATGCCCAGAGCCCCTGCTTCCCGAGAGGCCGAGTGGCTGGAGAACCCCTGCCTCTGGGGGTCTCACTGGGCTCCAGGGAAGGGCCTCGCCAACCCTCGCTTGTTCAAGGGAGCTTCCAGCTGTATCCCGAGCTCCCGTTTCCCGAGGCTACATGCCTTCATGGAGTAACTTCCTTCTCTCATCCTCACATCCTGGGTGGTGGGTACTGTTACTACCCTACTTTGACAGAAGGGGAAAGTGCGGATCACACAGCTGGCACGAGTCCAGAGCTGAAACTGGAATGACCTCACTGGGCTTCCAACCTCAGGGCAGCACTTCCGGTGGCTTCTGTTATTACCACCTACTACCTTTTACAGATGAGGGCTGGAGGCTCTGACGGTCCCCAGTTACTTGCAGTTAGGAAGGGAAAGAAAAGAGACTGAACCCCAGTGTGATGTCAGCCACCAGGTTACCCCCTCTCTCTCTTACTGAGCCCCAACACTCAGTAGAAACCCCCAAGGTCACCAAGGCCCAGAACCACTGGTTTGGCCAGAAACCCACAGGACACACAGAGGATGAAAACACAAATCAATCAGACGAACCTCATGGTAGGCAAGAGGCAGGAAGGCAGGACAGCACCCCCCAGGGTGGGGCAGGGGAGAAGATGGGAAAGCAGAGACTTCCGAGAGGAAACGGGACCCAGAGCACAGCAACTAGCAAAGCTCTGGGCCCATGGCCCTTACCTCTTGAGCAGACACAGCGAAGCTAATACATTCAGGCCACCAACCCGGTCCAGTCGAGAACCTGGAGAGAGAGCAGAAGGTCATCAGCATCCGGGGGAATTTGTGAAGTGTCCCCGCCCCATGCAGGATGAGGCACTCCTCGAGTGGAGGGACTCTGCTCCTGTCACACCATCAGGGGCCACAAGTTGGTGAACGTGGACTCAGGTCCTGCCAGCCGCTTGCTGCCTTCAGTAGTCATTGCTGGGCTCTGGGCCTCAGGGTTCCCATGTCGTAAATGGGCCTACTGCGGCCTGTCCTTGTGGAACATCTATTTTTCCCATCAGACTGGAAGCTCCTTAAAGGGCGGGGACTGTGTCTTCCAGTTTCAGCCTTTGGCAGAGGGGCCAGCAAAGGCAGGATTGGTACACGGTGGGTGATTGAGTGGATGGATAAATGGATAAAAGAATTAATTAACAAACTGTGTGTCGCAAAGGAATTCCAGGAGGATCAAATGAGAAAGAAATCTAAGGGTTACTCATCATTAGGTGCCAGTGTGCTATGGGGAGATGAAAATAAAAGTCATACTGATGTTTCTGTCTTGTATATCCGTTCCTTCATTTATTCATGGGGTTAATCAGCAAATACTGAGGCTTGCCTGAGCTGGGCTCTGGACCAAGTGTGAAGGGTTCAGAGATGGATTAGACAAGGTCTCTGCCCTGTCCGCTGGGGGCTCGTAGGCACGCTGGGGAGACCAAATAGAGCCGATGCCAACATGTGGGAGTAGGCAGAGGGTGCTGTGGGAATCCCAGGGGAGGTCAGGAAAGACGTAGGGAGGACACAAGCCCTGAGCCCAGCCTGGCAGACAAATCAAATTCAGTCGGGCAGAGGGGAGAATGGGAGGAAAGAGACCGTGGGGCCTTTGCCTGCCCCGGGCTCAGAGAGAGAAGTGGGAAGAAGGAGGCTGCAGAGACAGCAGGGGCTGACCCATTAGGGCCTGGTCAAACCGGCTGAGGGCAGGGACACGACCCAGTTTGTCTTTGCAAAGGTCCCACTGCACACTGTGTAGCAGACGGAGAGGACAGAGGGGCAGACAGGACATGTGGAGAGCCGTCCCCACAAACCCCACAAAGTGTCTGCTGAGCCTCTCCACAGCCCCGCAAGAAGGCAGAGGAATGGCTGGCATCGTCCCCACTTTGCAGACATGGCAGGCGAGGCGACGTGACTTCCCCGGGATGCCGTACACCTCAGTGAGGCGCAGAGCAGGTGAAGAGAGCTCCGGCCTGTGTGTCTCCTCCTGAAACCCAGTTTCCTGCCTCCTGGGAATGTAGTCTTCTTGGGAAAGCTGCCTGAACCCACACAAAGACCACCCTTGCCCCTGCTTGCTGTGGGCATTCAGAGAAGGGGAGAGGACCGCAGGTGAGGGCCAGACTTCCCAGAGGAGACAGGATTGCAGGGATACCTTGCCACCAGACAGTGAGCAACGTCGGAAGCTGTGGCTCAGAGAGGGTGCGCCCTGTGGGTCAGGACACAAAGCCAGAAAGCTGACAGCTGTGTGGCCCTGGGGGTGTACTCCTGGGATGGGAAGTCCGAGGGGGCGGGCAGGACCACCAGGGACCTTGACGTTTGGCAGAGCACTTTTCTATCTCACAGCAAATCTGGAGGCACAGATGAGGCCCAGGACCAGCCAACGACACAAGGAATTAGTGGAGGCAGGACTGGGGTTCAGGAAGAGAAAAGAGAAAGAGTAAAAGACAGACTGAGACAGCGGAGACCGATGAACAAACGGATGGCCAGACAGACAGGAAAGAGAAGAGATGGGAAGACACAGATGGACAGACAGGAGTGGAGGGAACCACAGGCAGAGAGAAGCCCAAATGGGAAAGGATAAAGGGGGGTAATAGGAATAAGGGGTTCACCCAATTCCACCCCCAAGTGTCCTCTCTCTACCTGGGCCTCCGTCTTCAGGGGCAGAAGGGGACCAGGACCCCTGGTTCCTGGGGGGAGGGAGGAGCTGGGGTTCTCCCCCCTCAGGGGCTGCTCCCCCCCACCCCCGCCCCAGAGCTAATCAGCGGCTGTCATCTCCACGGTGAGGTCTTGGTTAAGGAGATTTAGGGCCGGGATCAATAGGAAATTTAAAAATCGATGCAGCGCGCAGGGCAAAATCGATGGCGTTTAATCGCCTTGCCGATTCCCAGTCAAAACAATTAGCCGCGCCGGGTGTTGAACACGGTGGCAACACGGCATTAACCGTCAATATTGGTGTAAGTGATGGCAGAGTGGAGGGGGAATCCCCGGGTCCTCGGAGGGGCCAGGAGTCAAACAGGCCTTCGGGCTGAGGTCTTCCCCCAGGCAGCACCCATGCTGGGGCTCACCTCCAGCAGGGCCCCCCACTAGTCTACCCTCTACTCCCCGCTGCTGCGATGTCTGCAGGCAGCACCCCACACCCTTCTGCCTCCAGTTCTCCTCGTCGTCCCATCTCCCGGCCCCGTGGCCCCCATATAATCTCTGACAGACCCCTTTCCCAAGTAGGTAACTTCTCCCACGGGAGAGACCGCCCTGTGGGAGCTGGGGGGCGTCTTTCCAGCAGTGCCTGCAGATGCAGGAGATGCAAGTGTTTAGAAGATGCCTTCTCCCCATTTCACAGATGGGGACTCTGAGGGACAGAAAGGGGAAGCAGCTGGCCCACCGTGACGCGACTCAAGAAGAGGAGGAGCCAGGACTCGAACCCTGGTTTCTCTGACTCCAAGGTCCGTGTTCCTTGCAGCTGCACCACAGACAAGGAGAAGATCCACCAGATATACTCGCTGGAGGAGGAAAGAAAGCTCAGTATTTGATCCTGGCCCCTCAGCTCTCCTCACTACAACGGTTTGTGTGTCCTGGGGTCGGTCTGCCACCCGCCTGCCAGACTGTGGGCTCCTGGAGGGTAAGCTGGGGTCTGGCTTCTCTGGGGGTCGTCGGCATCACCCAGCACAGGGTATGGCCCTGGGAAAGGCCTGAGGATCAGTGCTCCTTGGGCCCACAGACACAGACTGCCCACATACACCTCCATTGTGGGACAGATGGACCGAGTGACTGGCCTCCACAAACACACTTGTTCAGAGATGCTCAGCAGAGTGGCCCTTAGTGAGAGCAACCAACGACGTTTCCTGAGCTCTAGGGGTGGTCAGTCCCTCTGTGGGTGTGATCTCGCAGAATCCTCACAACTGTTTGGCGAGCATCATTCCCATGATACAGACGAGGAAATGGAGGCTCAGAGAGGTGAAATCACTTGCCCAAGGTCACACAGCCAAGAGGGGCAGCTCCGTCTGAGCAGACTCTGAGGGACTGGGATGCAGAGCAAATAAAATCTAATGATCGCAAGCAAGAGAGCGGGACGCAAGGAGGGGAACAGGAACCTGGCACCTCGATGGAGGGCCCGAAGGGGACCCCACAGAGCTGGGGGTCCAGGGAGCAAGGCAGGGGCAGAACCGGAGATGGCGCTCTGGTCTCCTGACCTGGCAGGACCAGGACAGGAGATGGTGACGCCAAGGCTGGCTCTCACCTGCTTTGAACTTGCTGAAGGGCTCCTGGTTCTGTGGTGGGGAGGGCAGAGGCTTCCTGGGCCACCTGCTCCCTGGCGCAGAAGAGCAGGCAGGGGTGGAGGGGGTGTTGTTTGCAGGGGAGGAGGCCCGTGAGATGAGCCAGGGATTGATCTGACAAGGTCCTAATCAAATGGTCAATATCACTGACCTGACCACTTAACCTATTGATAAGCTGGCAAAGATGGAGCAGGCGGCGAGTGGGCTCAGGGAAGGAGGCAGTGAGAGGGCTGGGGGGGCCTCATGGGGCAGTGCTCAGGCCTGCAGCGTGCCTGCGCCTAGGGGCCTGGAAGAGGGTGGTCTCCTCAAGCACCCGCCTCCCCTCTGCCAGACCGCATGTCTTCTGTCTGAGGACTTCTCCCCAAGCCCCTCCCTCCATTCAGGGCCCCTCAGCCCCACCCGGAGTGAGGCTGGGAACCGTCCCCAGCACCCAGGCTACCCCAGGTGCCCCTGGATCATGCCTCAGCTTTTCACACATGTGAAGGACCTCTCTGAGCCTCAGTGTTCTCACCTGTCAACTGGGGATAATTATAAGGGGGAACACCACAAAACAACCTAAATGCCCTATGACTGCAGTCTGGTACAATAAATGATGATATAGCAGCCACATAAAGGACAGCGGAGGCTTAGAAAATATGCTCGAAATAAATTCATTGATATGGAAGCGATGGTAATAAGCCATTGCTAGGAAGGAAAAAAAACGCAGGTTAGAAACTGGCATGTAGCACAGGATCCCATTTTTATGTCACACACACACACACACACACACACACACACGTTTTTCCCCAAAGAAAAAAATTTAAAGCAGAAGTCAGAATTCTGAATTTGGCCCCAGGCATCTGAATTTCAAAACATTCTTCGGGTAAACTCATAGGCATATTCCTGTTTGGGAAAAAGCTATCCAGAAAGATAGACATTAAGAAGCTAATTTTTTTTTCATTTGACTGGATTATTATGGTGGCTTTTTTTCTCACCTTTCTTAATATTGGCATTTTCTACCTTTTCTACAACGAACAAGTGTCACAATAGTTAACGTGCAATTGCAAAAAGTGGGGCTAAGGAACCCCTGTCAGCAAGACAGTGGCTAGGCACTCGGGGGGCGCACAATAAGCCCCCTCCCTTCTCTGGCCCTCTTCCTTTTCCCAGCCAGCCTTGGCTTCTGTCCCCGCGTCTCAACCCAGCCGAGTCCAGTGCCCCGGGAACATGAATTAATCTGAAGTTTGCTGCTTACTCCTCTGGTTTCTCCTCAATGAGAGAGGGCAGGGTAGGACCAAGCCGAATTCTGTGCCCTGTCGCCTCTTCAGGGAACTGGCTGAGAGCTTACAGACAGGAGGAACAGCTGGAGGGGAAGCTGAGGCGCAGAGGGAGGGAAAGGATTTTCTCAAAGTCAAACAGCTAATTGTGATAGAACTGAGACCCACGCGGGGGTTCCTGGTTCGGGGTTGTGCCATCCCACCGCGGGGAGGGGAAAACTGCAACAGCAAGTGTGCATGCAGGCCAGAGGACTAGAGAGAGAATACATGCTTCTATGGGGCAGGAGGACATGGTGGTGCATAAGCGGGTCTGCTGCCGCCTATGCTGTATGACCCTGGGCAAGTCACTTCACCTCTCTGAGCCTCAGTTTGCTCAAACACAAAAGTGGGGTGATAATAACACCTGTCTCACAGTGCTGGTATAAGGGGTCAACAAGACCATGCTTATAACCAACTTAGCAGAGGACCTGAAAGGGGCAAGTGAGTAGCGGAAATGATAATCAGATTATCAGCCACAAATGGGTATGTGAGTAGGAAGTGAGGGGGATTGGAGGGAACACAGTGGGAGGAGAAGGGACAGGGTACGATTGTTCACCCAATCTGTCCTTGGGTGAACAAATGCAATGAAGCTATCTGGTTAAATATGTTATTCATTCGCTCATTCATTCATTCAGTAAGCGTTTCCTAAGGCCAATTCCAGGCCAGACCTTATGTAGGCCCTACAGTCCAGATATGAAGACCGGAGGTTCCCACCGGGCTCGTAAAGGGCAGTTTGGGATGGCCTGGGCTGGGATGGCTCTCATCTGAGAGCTGCTGCCTCAGGGCCTCCACACTGTCCCTTGGGGCTTCTGCTGACAAGGGCACGAGCCCCACGGCCTGACGGGGGTGGTACTGCAGGTATGCGCGTGTGCGAACACACATTGGAACAGTCAGCTCCGGGCAGATGGGTTATGTTCCCTTTGTGACTCACAGCACCGCATCCCGGGCCTGACACTCTGGGGACATGCCATGCTCAGGCTTTTTCCCTCCATTTCTCTTTAATGAAAAAAAAAAAAAAAAGTTCAAAGCGTCCAGCCCCTTGCCTAACACCTGGCAGGTACTCAATAAATAGCAGTTATTTTTAGCATCATCATCTCACTTCCCCACTCACATCACTCTTCATCCCCACAAAAATCCTTATTTTGCCAAGGAGGAAAGTTGAGGCTTAAAAGGAGTGATGTGATTTGCTCCCCGCCACGTGGCCAGGACGGGACTCCAAGCCGGTATGTGTGACTCCACAGACTGGGGTCTCCCCTTCCTCATGGCCGGGGGGGAAGGACGAGGAAGGACAACAGTAGGGGGTGAGGAGATGAGATGATGGGGGGCAAGGAGGAGCTGACTGGGGTGAGGCAAGCATTGTTAGAGAGATAGAGGGAAGCGTACAGCCCCAGGATGACGCTTTTGGAGTCCGGCTGTTTCGAGGCTCAGGCAGGAGGTGTCTGACTTGCCGACACCCCTACCCCACTGGGAGGTGCAGCCTCCTGGAAGGTGAGCTCCCTCCACCCTTGTTCGGTGCAGCAGATGCCCAGCTTCACCATTATAATGGGTAACGAGGACGACAGGGGACCTGGAAGCTCCTGTTCACCTGACACAGACCCAATAAGCACTTCCTTACTGTGTGCTGAGCACATTCTAGCAGGGATAGAGCCACGCATAAGAAAGTCCCTGGCTTCACGGCTCTGACCTTCCAGTGGAGGAAGAGATGCACTAGACAAGAATATATACTTAAGAGCTAAGATGACAAATAGACCAGGTGAAGGAGTAGGTTATAAGATGTTACTTTAGACTGAGAGTTCCGGAAAGGCCCTTTGGGAAAGGTAGGTTTTAAGTAGCAAGCCCAAATGAAGTATGGGAGTAAGAGCTTTCCTGGCAAAGGAAACAGCAGGTGCAAAGGCCCTGAGGCAGGAACAAGGTTGGTGTGTTTGAGGATGAGCAAGAAGGCCAGAGTAGCCTGAGCTTTTAGAGGCAGGAAGAAAAGAGTAGAAGTTGAACAGGCGGGTGGGCGCCAGCTCATGTAAGGCTTCTCAGCTGAGTGTAATGGGGGAATTTCTTGCCGCAGCAGATGAGGGGTGCTTTCATCTTTAAAAACCAGGCTCCATCCCACTCCTTCCCCACACACCCTGTGGGGCCTTCTGACTCATTCATTCTCTAAGAATAAGCTCAAGAAGGCTTCAGTAAACCTTGCAATCCCTGACAGGGCTTTGTCAGCTTCGACTTCCCCAAACTAGGGACTCGTCTGAGGCAGGGAAGGGGCTGGCTCATCCGTGTGCCCTGGCACCCATCTCAGGCCTGGCCACAGGAGGCCTCAGAAAACAGTAGAACGTTGCTGGTCACTAAGGGGGACTAGAACACTTGACTTCCCAATCCCAGCAAATCTCCACGTGGGGGCAAGCTGTCGCCTGTTAGACTCTGCCCAGTGGCCAGAAGATGGGGCTGGGAGCAGGGGGAAGGCAGTGCCCCCTCCCCGGCCAGACCTTGTCCAGGGTCCCCAGAGTGAACGGGCAAGCCCCTCCCTCCAGGCCTCCCCCTCCTCTTCCTGCCCCCCCTCCACAACAGACTCTGAGGGGCCCCTGATTAGTGCCAGGCTCACAACCTGTCACGTCCCTCCTCCCGGCCCTTCCCGGACATGTCAAGCCTCTTCTCGCAGCCCTCTCTGCACACACCTACGGGTCCAGTGACATCCACACCTGCTCACAACTCCCTGCCTGTGCACAGGAAGGACCTCGGGGTAGAAAGTCCTCTGCCTCCCCTTTTCCTCTGGACCCTGCCCACCCTTCTCACGCCACCTCCTTGGTGAAGCCCCCTGGACTGTCCCAGGCAGCTCTGCCTCCCGCTAAACACAGCCCCAGATCTCTGGGCCCCAGCCGAGGGGACCCCACTTCCCACCAGAGGAGCTTCCTGGAGGGGCACTGAGGCAAAGCAGGGTGGGGGCAGAGGCATCTGTGCCCTGCACTATTTATGCCTGTGTGTCCTCCGTGAGTTTTGGGAGGGCTGTGTGTGCACATTTAGAATCTGTGTATTGTGTCTAATGCTCAGCTTAAATGTCACTTCCTCAGAGGTGTTACACCTGACCCACCAATCTAAATCAGGTTCTCCCATGATCCCCTCCCACGGCCCCTTGTTCCTTTCCTTCCCAGATGTTATCACGATTTAGAACTAACTATACACTGAGGTCCGATCAGCGCCCATCCTATTGGCTCAGATCTCTTGGAGGGCAAGGCCCAGGCCCGTCTGTAAATCACTGTTTCCCTGCTTCTAAGACGAGCCTGGCTCACACAGAGTTCAGTCCCTGTATAATGAGTAAATTCAGTCCGTGAACATTTTCCGACTTGAGCATTTACCCATTTTCATTTCGCTCTAAGTGGGGGATGCTCTGTGCTATCACTCAGGACGTGTCCTTTCTGGTCACCGTGTGTGGCTTCCCTGTGGGGCCTCTGAACGTGGCCTGTGTGCAACCATGGGCACGTGGGCTGGGTGCCACCATGTTCTAGTATCTGTGTTTGTAGGTTTTCTGTTGGAAGAAAATCTCCACCCGAGGAGCACCCTGGTGTTTTGGTATTTGTCGTGCCCTGTGAGTCTCAGTACCTACGTGTATGCGTGGACATCTGGACTTTCATACCTGTATGTGAGTCTCTACTCATCCGTGTTTCCAAATCTGGTGTGTCCATTTCGGCATCTCTGGAGACACGTGCACAGATGTCTGTGTGGATCTGTAGGCGTTAGTAGCTACGTGTTTTGTAAGAGAAGCTCTGACCAAGGGTACAAGGACCAGGGGCTCAGGCGCCACATGCACATCCATCACATGTTTGAGAATCTGTGTGTGTGTGTGTCTATTTCAGAACCCCTGTATGTGTCTGCATGTCTATTTATTTCAAAATTTGCTTGGCCATCTGTTAGAGACGTATGTAGCCTCTGTAGTTTGGAGAGTATGTTTGTGTGTCGGGGTCATATGGACCCGTGTACACCTGTGTGTCCCCCCCTGGCTGTTCTGCCTTCCCAGCCTGGAGTACCTATTCTCTGTCTCTGTCTCACACACCCACCCATGCTCATATACGCCGTGTGGATGAGGAGGGGGCCGGGGTATCAGCGAGCTCCTGTGTCACAAGGTTAATTTCTCCTCAGCCAGGCAGCCTGGGCCCTGAGGGGAGCGGTGGGGGAGGGGCTGGTCTTCACAGCCCCTCTGATAAATGTGTATTTGGGGCTGCTGTGCTCAAAGGTCATGGGGGGAGGAGGGGGAGGGGTGGTCTGCACCGTGCGGCGCTGCTGGGTCCCAGCCAGGCCCAGCATGGGTTGTGTGACCCTCTCCAGAGGGATGATGAGATGCAGGGCGATGGCCCCTCATCTGCTCTGGCCCGCCCCACCCACAGCCACGTCCAGAAGGAGATGCTCTCGTGGACACACAGATATTCAAACTCAGGAGCAGGCACACACGAGCCGACGCCTGCCGATCCCCGGACAGGCTCAAATGGATGCACAAAGATGGCCTCGTGGAAAGCGGGGAGCCCATGGCCGGACCCAGCCCTTCCTCCTCACCCCAACCTTCACTCTAATGCCAAAAAAAACCCGAACAAAAACAAGCGCAGAAGAGTGCACAGCGTCTCACAACGAGAAAGGGCCCTATGCCTCGACACGCATGTGCACTCTTGGACACACAGGGTCCGGGAAATGTCCTGAGCACTTTGTGGGTGAGCATGTACACACACACACACACGCATGCACGTACACACGTGTGTGCATGCACACCAAGAGTCCCACAGACACAAAGTTCTACGGAGGTAGGTGTACACTGACAGTTGCAGATAAATGTGTGTGCACACGCACATACGAACACGCACATACACTCACACATACAAAGACCCCAAGACACACACACCAGGCACGCTGCACGGCGGAGCCAGGCTGGGAAACCCACCCTGCTGTAACAGCCGCTCCGGCCCTTCCCCACTGAGGCGAGAATGGCCGGCTGGCCTCTAGGCCATGGCCCCCCAGCCAGCTCCAGCCAAATGCGCCATCATTTGTCCAGCCCCGAGTCACATCAATTGTCGAGCCTCCCCTCCTTGCTGACCAGCCATCTCGGCCATCGGCGGCCTCGGCCATTAGCCAGCTTCCGCCTCTGGCCTGTATTTGTTGAATCTCCCTTACCTGGCAGAACCGTCCAGACCAATGGAGCCCTTTCAGGGTCTGCCTGACCCTCTCCTCAAGGGAGTCCGGTGTCCCCTGTTGTGTGACCTGCGGCCCATGCCTCAGGGCAACCCCCCACCCTCCGCACACTACTCAGGCTGTCATTTTTCACTGACCGCTGGCCACGGTGGTTCTGGTGGATCGTGAGGCTGTGTGTTTGAGTGTGTGTGTGTGTGAGTCCGCTTGTAGGCATGTGTGTATGGCTGGTGGGATGGCTACAGCTGTGCTTTAAGTCAAAAGGAGAGAGAGTGTGTGTGTGTGTGTGTGTGTGTGTGCGTGTGTGTGTGAATAAGGGGTTAGGATGTCAGCAGCTGAGCTTAAAGTCAAAGTGTCTGAGTGTGTGCTTGTACATATGGGGAGTTGGGATGTCAGGGGCTGTGCTTCACGCGTGTGGACATGCATGTGCACTTGTGTGTGTGCTTTCATGCAGGGAGTGACTCTGTGTATAGGTCTGGGCTTGGTGTGGGGGCCATAAGGTCTGTTTCTGTCTCGGGCATGGGGGGCTGCATGGTGCAGGCGTCTGCTTCTCTAGCGGTTGTGAGCAAGTGGAGTGTGTCTCTCCCAGACTCCGTTGCCTGTGTTTGTGAAAGTGACAGATGCTGCCTCTCCGGCCTCACTGCGGAGGATTAAGTCTGTGAATGCCACATGAGTCCGCACCCCACCCCGGTGGGGGAGGGTCCCCAGCCTGCTCTTATACTCTCGGAGGTGGGGGCGGGGGACACAGCCCTGAATGATACAGGATCCTGGGGATGAGGGCTAAAGTACCCCCTTGGTTTCTGTGAGGGAGAGTGTGTCTGAACAGACACGGGGAGGAAGGGCTCTGCGTGTGCGTGCATGCACTGCACTCACGCTCACATACTCGTCCGTGTTGTCCGAGGCACACTGTCACAAGCCATCACATGCGGGACAGCTCCCTGGGGACGGCCAGATCAAGTTCAAACTTCTCAGAGCCTCCACAGATGGGGCCCTGCAACAACCGGAGCCCCTGTCTGCTCTCAGGGCCACGCCCCCAACCTGGGCTGCGTCTTCCCCGCTGCCCTGCCCTCGGCCTGCTTTCTGCCCTCACCCCGCCTTTCCTCAGGGCCTGAGCATCCTCCAAAACCCAGGCCTCCCTCCTGCCAGATTCCCAGTGACCTCGACGCTCCCTTTGTGCTTCAGGCACCTGGATTATTGTCTACGGCTGGTATGAGATCCACTTCCGAGTCCATGGTTGGTGCCTAAAAATCATTTTCAAGTAGGGAGCGCTCATGCTACCATTGCCTGTGTACCTCAGGGAACTAACTGTACTTCATGCGCTCAGTGACACACCGCTCAATAAATACCTATTGAGTGTGGGGATCTGGGATGTGGGGCCACCACCTCCAACCTCCCTCGGAGTGTGTCAGAGCTGGGAAAGCTGCTTGCCCGGGATCTCATGAAGGTGGGGCTGTGGGCAAGGGACGGAACGTGCACCTGCCTCTCAAGGCCAGCACCTGCATCTGAGAAGGTGGTTGTGCAGCCCTGGGCTTCCTGGCAGGCGTCGGGGGTCAGGGGGGAATGTAAGCCCATCCATAGCCCTGCCCTGTCTTTGAAGAGGCCCAGCCCCAAACCATCACTGACAGAGTGAGCTTTCTACCTCGCTCGCTCGCTCTCTCTCTCGTTTGCAGGCTTTTCCTTCAAGATACAAAGAGAGACCCAGGTCCTGGAAGCCTTCGCTGAGCCACGTAAGGCATCTATCCACCTGACAGGTCCTGGGAGACAGGTCTGTGGATGGACATCTCAGGGGATGGAGCAAGGGGGCAGGGGGAAGGGGCAGAGCCAGAGGGAGGAAATGGCGCTGGGACAGCTAAGGGGAGAGGGACAGACCTCCGAGAACAGACCAAGCTCCTTATTAGGACCTCAGTCCTAGCACTGCTTGGTGGCTTATGGGCTGGGAGAATCGTGTGGACCTCAAACCCTCACCTGTGAAAGGGGCACCATCAGGGCTGCTGTAAGAGCTAGGTGTCCTCATTACTATTATTATTATTATTATTATTATTATTATTATTATTAGATCAGGAGGTGTTGGGCCCAAGGGAAAAAATGACAAGTGATATGTATTTAGAAGAAAGAACAGATCCGAGTCTAAAGAGACCCCACATCCACTCTCTCCTCCAACAATTTTCCATGTCCGGATTTCTCAACCATTTCAATCCTGAAACAACTCCTGGAAATTAACCAGCCTGTGCCAGAGAGGGAAACTGCTCCCTTGCCCCCATCAAGGTTCAAGCAGCCCCTGGTGTGGCCGTCTGCCCTCCTTCCCAGGTCATCCCCACACATTAGGATTATGCACCAGGGCTCTGATAAACTCTACCCAGTGGGGTGCTGAAGTTGGGGCCCCTAGCTTGGCTGTCACATTGGTGGGGGAGGGGCTTCTGGCCTATGGCCCCTGCATCAAGGAGCAAGTATGTATGAACCAGAATGGAGGTGGCCTGGGGTGGCCACTGATGTACCCACTGGAATAAAATCTGGCCGGCATGTTGTTTAGGAAATATAGGTTAATCTCTCTCTCTCTCTCTCTCTCTCTCTCTCTCTCTCTCTCTCTCTCTCACACACACACACACACACACACACACACACACACTGTCCGAGTTCTTTCCCTACTATAGCCCCTGTCACAGATACCCTCCATTTTCCCTCAAAAGACGGGCAGAGCAAAGCGAGGGCAACCAAGGCCCCCAAAGATGGCATTGCAACCAGCCAGAGGGTTGGGCAGCAGTCTAAGGGAGATGGGGACCTGAACGTCTCCAGTGGGCACAGATGGGCCTCTGGCCAGCACTCCCCAGAAATCAGGAAGTAGATGTAGAATTGTGTTACCAGCAACTGGAGCTCCTGCCTGCGGCCCTGACACGGGACACTATGAAGGTTTCCCTGGGCTGGCTGGCTTCGGGGAAGGGAATCTTTTCCTGTTTTGTTTTCTTGAACCCAGCTTCAAGGTTGCTGTGCAAGCACGCTGTCAGCCCACCCGTGCACCCGCGACCTCGGTGTCCATCTTTCATCACTGCACAGGGACCCTGCTTCACCAACAGACCCTCCTCTAACCCAGGACACAACACACAGACACCTAACAAGAACAGTAACGACAACAATAATAATAGCTCTATTCAGAAACAGTACTTTCACATGTGGCTTTATTTGACGTGTCCCTTCATGTGCACACACCACGTTCAGACCCAGTGCAGGTACGGAGAACCTCTACTCCAACCATGCTACATGTCCAGATTCACGCACCCACCACCGATGCCAGACGTGGCCCACAGACCCGCACACACATGGACGGCTGCCACACACAGAGCCAAAGAGAGCCGCCCGAGTGTACACACAGCGAGGGGTCCATGACAAGGAAAGCACCAGAAGAAATGCACGCGCCCACTCCTTCCTGCACACGTATCGCCCACAATGGGGACCCAGTACCCGGCGCCCCACTGAACACACATGTTGTGATTCTACACCTTTGGCTCCACACTCTGCCAATGCTCCCAAGCTCTGCACACAGTCAGTCTGTCCTGAACACGTCTCGCAACGCACGTAGGCCTTGGGCACACGCACACTGCCGCCATGGTCAGACTGTGTGCACTCCAGCCCCCACTGCGTACTGATGCTACTCTCTCCTTGTACCCTGAGGGAGGGGGGCAAATTCACCTGCCAGTATGACAAGAGACTAAACGCTACCAAGTGAAGTGGCTCACTGGGTCTTTCTCTCAATCCAGGACCTGCTCCCCAACTCCACAGGCCGCAGGATGGAGGGAGAGCGTGGGGAGTGGTCAGCAGGCCAGAGGCTTTCTCTTAGGATCTTTTACCCGGGGCTCCCAAGCTCTGAGGACCTTCTCAGATGGACCCCAGCCCCAATTTCCTCCCCTTTTCTCTTCCCACTAACCATCTATGTCATTTTCTTCTCTGTCCACACCCTTCTCTCTCAGTGGGGCTGAACCACAGCCATGAGCCCTCACTTAAGGTCTTCCCCTCCCCCTCCCACAGCCCCAGCCAGCATCCAGCAGGACTTCTCTAGGAGGCCAGAGGAAATAGGGGATAGCGCTAGAACCCCCAGGACAGACCCAAGCCCCCGGCTGGGGAAAGAGGCTAGAAATACATGGGTGTGTGTGTGTGGAATAGGCATTAGGTTTGTGGGAACTTGTGGGAGTCTTGTCTTGGCAAGGAGCCCCTCTCCCTGGCCCGCTGTTCAAGGCTGATGCTACCAAAGCGATAAATGAAATTGAAGGAGGGGGTAGGAAGGATGGGGCGACAGAGGAAATGAGTGGCAGGGAGGGAGAATGAAAGAAAAGGGGAAAGGGGGAAGGGAAAAAAAGAGAGAGAAAGAAAGGGAGGGGTGGAGAGAAGGAAGACAGGGGGGGAAAGAAAAACTGGGGGAGGGGAGAGAAAGCGTTTATTGAGAGCAGGAAAAGACAGAGACACTGGAAAATAGGGAGAAAGAGAAACAAGCAAAGGAGATGGAGAAAAAGGAGCCGAGAAAGGACAGGAGAGGAAGAAAAGGGAGCAAAGAGACAGGAGGAGGCAGCTGAGGGGTTCCCCAAGTTACAGACTTTGTCCAGAGAGCTGAGGGGTGCACCCTGGCTCCCCAACACCACTCCCGGACCCTAGAGCTCCACTGCCCGCCTCTCCTCCTGCCGGAGATGCCACCGCTTTCCGGCACCCCATCCCGGCTGCGCCCTCTTCCCCTCTTCCATCCAAGGCACCCCATTTCTTTCTCTGGCCCCTCATTCCCGCCCCCTCAGCCTTTTCTTGGTCCCCGTGCCCTCTTACCTCCGCCCCCCATGCCCCCTGCTTGCTTCGGAGCTTCAGCCCGTATCCCCCGCCACCATCCTCACCATGATCATACTAAACCGGCCCCCACAGCCCCAGGAAAGGGGGCAAAGAAGCAGGCGGCAGCAACACCAGCCTCGACCCCCTCTTGCCTCATTTTCTCCACAGTGGCCCCTTCCCCAAACGCAGGGTCCAAAATGGGGATCCTGCCCAGCCCAGGGGGCCTCTCCAAAGCGCCGGAGCCAGCGGGAGCCGATGCCACCTCGCCTCTCTTCTCTGTGCTCGCTCTTTTTTGTATACGGTGGCCCCGGCTGCGATGTGTTTGATTTTCGTCTTTTTATTGGTATAATTTTTTTTCTTGCTCTTTTTCTTTTTTTTTTTTTTTTTTTTGGCCTGGGATCGTCAGCGACGAACGCCCACCGCCCGGTCTCCTCCGCCAGCGCGCGGCCGTCGGCTCTTGTCTCTAGTCTGCGCTCCGCTCGCCTCGCTCCTTTCTCTCCTCTGTCTCCGCTCGCTCCTCCGTCCTCTCAGCTCCGTCCTCAGTCGACTGCTCCCTCCTCTCCCTGCCGCCTCCGCTCCACGCCTTTCCTTTCCCCGGCTTTCTTGCCCCTTCTCCCCTTTTTCTCTCCTTTCTCTCCGTCCCCATTTCTTCCCAGCCCTCCCCGCCACCACCGCGGCACACAGCTCTCCTTTGGTTCCCTCGCTGTCGCCGACGGGGAGCCGACACCCCCCGCACCCCCAAATAATAAAAATGCCCAGCCAGGGGGCCAAGCCCCCGCGCCGGACGCCGGGAGGAAGGCGACAGGGCCGGGCCCGCGGCGGCGGCCGGCAGCCGGAGAGCGGTGCGGAGCGAGCGGCGCCCGCCCGGCTCCCGCCCGGAGAGCTCTCTGCAATAGGCCGAGCCGGCTGCATTAAGCTTCTTGCAATCAATAAAGCGCGGGTCAGATTATGCAAAGCGCAGATATTAATATGCAAAGTTTTAAAGATTTTTAAATGGAAGGGCGAGCGCGGCGCGGGCGGGCGGGCAGGGGCTGCGAGGGGAGAGGGAAGAAGGGAGGGCGGGCGGGCGGGCGCGCAGGCGAGCTGGGGAGAGGAGGAGGCTGCCCGCCGCCCGCCCGCCCGGCTGCGCCGCGCCGCCTTGCCTTACCGCTGCTCCCATCGGTAGGCGCCGCTGTCTTCGCCATGCGCGTCAGCTGCACGGCTCCGAGGGGATGGCCGAGGAGGAGCCGCCGCCGCCAACGCTACCCCCGCTCCCGCTCCCGCTCCCGCGCCCGCTCGCTGCCTGCTGCTGGCGCTGCTCTGGCCGCTGCTCCTCGCCTGAGCTGCCGGCGCGAGCCCAGGCGCGCGCCATCCCCGGCTCCCACCTTGTCCCCATGGCAACCCCGGGCCCAAGGATGCTCAGAGAGAGAGCGCGAGCGAGAGAGCGAGGGGGGAGAGAGGGAGAGGGAGAGGGAGAGGGCGGGGAGCGCAGGGGACACGGAGGCTGGGAGAGGCCCGAGACCCACAGAGACACAGAGACACAGAGACAGAGAGATGCAGAGACACTCAGAGAGACACGGAAACAGACAGCGCAGTTACAGAGGGGAGGGGTGGGGAGTAGAGGAGGACGCGGAGACGAGCAGAAGCGCAGAGACCCACAGAGACACACAGAGATATGCAGAGACACAGAGAGACACAGAAAGAGACAGAGGGGAAAGGGAGGGGCGGGAAGCAGAGGGGGACTCAAAGGCAGGGAGAGACCCTGAGGCCCAGAGGCTGCCAGAGACACCCAGAGATCTCCAGAGACAGAGAGAAAAGAGAGAGGGGAGAGGGCAGAGAGCACAGAGGACACGGAAGCGGAAAGAGACAAAGAGATGCCCAGGGGCAGATACACGCAGAGAGACACAGAGACACAGAGAAACGTATATACAGAGGGACAGAGAGAGAGCAGTGGGGAGCAGAGGGGACTCAAAGGCAGGAAGAGACCCTGAGGCCCAGAGGCTGTCAGAGACACCAGAAACACAGAGACAAGGAGGAAAGGGAGAGGGCAGGGATACAGGGGAAAATGAGGCAGGGAGAGACTAACAGAGACACAGAGATGCCAGAGACACACCGAAACATACAGACACACACACAGCGGGGCTGGGGTGAGGGAAAGAGGTGAGGAGCAGCAGATGGGGACACAAAAGCGGAGCTAGGCACCAAGAACCACAGAGACACCCAGAGACAAAGAGATAGGAAAAGACGTCCATGGAGAGAGAAAGAGAGATGAAGAGCCAGAAAGCCAGTCACAGAGAAGAAGACACACAGACAGGAGATACAGATAGCCATATATCTCTATCTATCTATCTAACTATCTATCTATCTATCTATCTATCATCTATCTACCGAGAGGGAGAGAGAGAGAGACAGAGTCAGGCAGAGGCAGAGATAGGAGAAAGAGCCACACTCAGAAAAAGAGGGCTGAAGAGGCAAGGCAGAGTTGGAGAGAGACAGGCACACAGAGATAGACCCAGAGATAAGGGAGACATGCTAAATCAGACAGCTATGCAGAAACAGCCATTGAGAGAGAGAAGCAAAGCCAGAAAGACACCAACAGAGACCAAAAGATGTAGAGACTGAGACAGAAACAGAGAAAACGGCAGAGAGGGGGAGAGAGAGAGAAAGACGGACAGACAGACAAGGAGAGAGATGATTAGTGAGATGTAGATGGAAACGCCGTGAAACAGACACAGGGATTCTCAGAAAGAACCTAAGAAACAGGCAGAAGGAAAGCAATGTGCAAAGAGACACACAGAGGCCAAGACAGAAAAAGAGACAATAAGAAATACAGAGACAGTGAGAGACAGAAAGCAAAGATGGAGACTTAGAGAGTCAAAGTGAAACAAACAGATACAGAGAGAGACAGGGAGAAACTGCAAGAGACAAGGCAGGAGCAACCTAAGGAGACAGAGAGATACCATGAGGAGGAGACAGAAAGACATGGGAAGGGGCTTTCTGGGGAACAGAGATCCAGAGGAGACACAGAGACAGAAAGAGAGAGAAATAGAGCGAAAGTAGAGAATGAGACTTATGAAACAGGGGTGCGGGACAAAGAGACAGAGCCCAGGGAAGGCAGACAGGGGCAGGCTGGGGTGAGAGCAGAGACCAGGAGACTGACAAGTGGGGCTAAGCTAGGGGAGCAGCAAGGGGGAGAGGGCAGGTGAGGGAGACAAAACAGGGGAAGGGGAAGGGAGGGAGGAGGCAGTAGCCGGTCACTGAGAACCTCCCCTGTGCCAGGCACAGTAGGGCTGGGGAGGGAGAGGAAGGAAAGGGATGGCTGAGAGGGAAGGGGCCCTGGGCCAGAGGAAGGTCTGAGCTGGGTCTGGGGAGGGCACGTGGCTCCTGCCCCCTGCCGGCAGGGGCGCGGAGGTGCAACGAGGAGAAAGGGGCTGCGAGTGGTATTCAGACCCGGAGAGGGTTTTGGGGGAGGAGGGAGAAGGAGGACACGGGCGCGCGCTGCGCGGTCTCGGCTCAGTAGCCGCAGCTGCCCGTCGCTTTTGTTACCGGTACCGCTGCCCCGCGCGGACGGAGTGGGCACACGGGACACTCGCGACACGTGCGTGAAACACGAAGATCACCAACTATTCACGTGTACAGAGAAGGCTCCCGGGACCTGCACTGCAAGTGCGTAACAGAAATAAATACTGGAAACATCTACCCCGCGGGCATACGAAGTGAGTACATGGGACCTGTGCAGCGGGCATAACAGACACGGAACTACCCACTACCCTCCGTGCGCAGAAGCCTCCTGGGACCCACACTGTGCTCTGCGCAAGTGAATACAAGAAGCAGCTACCCTACCCTGCCCTGTGTGCACACCATGTAATTACAGGTATCTATGCAGCGTGTGCGTAAGAGACGCGAAACCACTTAATATCCACTGTACAGAGCAGGCCTCCAGGCCCCACCCTGCGTGTGCACAACACCCATAACTAGGGAACCATCTACACCAGCTGTGCACAAACTAGGCACACGCCACCCACAGGGCACGACCAGGAGGGACAAGGAACCACACACCACGCAGCTTCCCGGGACCCACACTGTGTGCCCAACACGAATGCAGGATTGGCCTATGGCTGTGCCTATAAAATGGGCACCTGAACCTGACCGTCTCAGGGGAACACCATAAACACCGAGGTCCTGGGGAACCCACAGAGTGCGTATAACACAAGCAAATATTTTGCCACAAAGGCACACGAACCCCACTGGTAAGGCGGGAACTCACAAAGCGTGCCTGCAATGACCACACAGGATCCGCCCATCCTGGAAGGAGCAGGAAGGAGCAGTGGACGCTGAGATCAGTGTGCTGGACAGACTCCTGGGTGGCCGTTGTGTCTGTGCAATAGATGCCTGGAGGCTGCTGGAGGGAAGCTCCGGCCGGTAGGGGCGACGATGGGCGCTCCTCGGCCTCACCTCCAGCACCTAACAGGACCAGCACGAGGGCGGCCCATCCCAAGAATGACCACGTAGGCGATAACCGTGACCTGGTGCCTGAAGTCCGTATCAGACGCTTACTGGACAGTGGGTTGAGGGGCAGGCTCTGCGGCCCGTGGATAATAGGTATCTCTTCGTTACCCAGGACACCCACAGGACGCACAGGCGGTTCTAAGTGCTCTGGAGGGCTCCACCCAGCCTGCAGTCGTGACCTCTCGAGGGGTGAATGCAGCCTGGGACACACGCCAGGCACGTGCAAAGTTGTACACAGCACACTGCGCAACACAGGGAAGACCTGCCTGCCCTCCCTACTCCAGAAAGAGCTCCCATTCCAGAAGTACCTGGAGTATATTACGTGCAGGGCATTGTAAGCTACGAATACTCTCAAGTGTGTGTGTGTGTACATGTGTGTGCACATCAGAACGTACCTCCAGACAGATGTACATGCTCGCTAATGCAGTGTATCTGTTCACACATCTGTGGCCACGTGTGTGTGTGTGTGTGTGTGTGTGTACATCTTTGGGTCTGTGTCACAAGTCTTGGGTCTCTCTTACAACCCCTGAGGATAAAGGGGGTAAGATAAGGGAACCAGAAGCACACAGAGGGGGAAGGGAGGAAACTGGGAGAAGGAGGAAGGAGGGGCTGGAGGAAGAAGGGGAAAAAGAAGAGAACTGGAATGGGAAAAAGGAAGGAAGGAGACACTGGGGACAGAAGCAGCTGGGGACAGGGTGGGTGAGGGAGGAGGAGGGCAAGCAAGGGCAGGAGGAGAATGAGTGGGAAAGAAAGGAGGGGAGGTTGGGAGAAGGAAAAAGGGAGGTGAGTGGGGACTGACTGGAGAATGGTGAGAAGAGTGCAGGATGCGGGTCAAGAAGAGAGAAGGGGACCAGGGAGAAGAGAAAGGAGATAGGAGATGGAGGGAGTCCAGGGAAAGAAAGAAGAGAAACAGAGGTTTTCCTGGCCTGTACAAAATTTAGAGATTCCCCCAAGGGCGTCCCATGAGAAGGAGTTTGAGGGGAGATGGCAGGAATAACAGGAAGCAGGAGAAGGCAGGGAAGTCATAATGTAGCTCCCAGGTTGGGGCAGCCAGCTGCCTCCAGCACCCTAAAAGGGGCTCTGAGACAGGGGTCCTGCGGCACAGAGAAGGTACACAGACCAGGCTGAAATGTAGGGTCTTCTAAAGTGGATGGGGTCCTGGAGGAGGCGAGTGGAGGAGCTGAGAGACTGGCAGACTCCCAAGACGAAGGCTCTAGGGTATGGAGACTTCCAAGGGCCAGAGGAAGCTGAGATGGGCAGGAGTGGGGGACGAGGAGCAGGTGGAGGGGAGAAGTTCAGAAAGGGGCTGCGGGCGGAGCGAGGGCCAGCTGACTGGAAATGGCCGGGCAAATGGAGGAGCAGCTGGTTGGCGTCGTGAAGGCCACCGGCTTCCTGAATATCGATGGGTCCTGCTTTACGCACATCCCAGGGTCAGAAGCTGGCCCAGGTCGGCTCTCACAGAGCATTCCATTCAGTTCCATTTAAGAAACGTTCACTGAAGGCTACAATGTGCTAGGACTACGCTGCAAACTGCAAACACCCAGGTGATGAGACACCACTCTGCCTTCACACAGAGTCTGGTCTGGGAGAGAACAGACAATAAACACGAAGTTACTGACACACACAGTGAGACGGACGAAGCCCACAGCACAGTGTAAGAGCCTGGACACAGAAGACCTGCTGTAGGATTCCACGTATATGAAATTCCAGACAAAGCAAAACTTTAGTGATAGAAAAGCAGGTCAGTGGTTGAAAGGGGCTAGGAGTGGAAGCAAAGGGCCCAATAGGGAATTTGGGGTGGGGGGAATGGAAATGTTTTGCATCATGATTGTGGTGGTTGTATGACTCTGTGTGTGTGTGTACGTGTGTGTGTGTAACAGAGAGAGAAACCGAACACTTAAAATTGGTGAATGTTATTGTATGTACTTAAATGTTATTGAATGTATTTAAATCACACTGCAATAAAGCTGACCAAAAATAAATGAATAAACAAGCAATTCCAAGCCAGAACATTAAGACTTAAAGATAAGTAATATGCAGGGCGTTAGAGGACCCAAGAGGTAGTAGAGGGGGCAGTGAAGGAGGGCTTCGAGGAGGAGGTGATGCCTGAGATAAGACCTGAAGAATGGGGGTGGAGGGTGAGGCATTTCCATGGAAGGACTTTCACACAGAAGCAGGTGAGAACTGAAAAAAGTTCTGTATGTATTACACACAGACTGCAAGGTAAGGCTGTCAAGAAACGAGAGGAGAGAAAATCAAGGTTCAAAATGCAAACCCCATGACTACTTGGAGTACCAGGTTGACTAAGCCCCACCTGCACCCGCAAAGGCCCACAAGAGGGAAACTTGGTAGACAGGACTGGGAATTGCTAATCTGCCCCTGTTCCCATCACGGAGAGGGTTCCTTCCCTTGTCCTTCCAGAACTTCTTTCCTTCACGTGGGGACATCCCTCCCCACTAGGAAACAGCCTCTGCAAATGGGCGGAACCCGGAGTCCGCGCCGATAGCCCACGTGTATCCACAAGCTCGCTGGCCCCCGCGAATCCCTCCCACCTGGATTCTGCGTGGCCACTGCCCCCTGGTGGCTTGAGTGTTGCATTACTGAGGACGAAAGGACAGTTCCAAGGCCAGGCCTAGTCTTGTGTCTCCAGAGCTCAGTCCAAGCCACTGCCGTTGCTGTCCCCACTCCCAGACGACCTTGCTAAATCCAACAGGCGCTTTTCAGCCCTATCCGACTTCCCTTCTCTGCAGCACACAGCCACAAACCATGTTTTAAAAATCCTCTTTGGGGAGCACCCTTCTAGTTGCTAGACGGGATCCTGCCCTATCCATGAATCGCTTAATAAAGCCAACTGGATCTCAAACAAACAAACAAACAAATCCCCTTTGCATCTAAGAAAGTTCACCCCGTTGCTTCTCCTCCTCCGTTGGCTGCTCTTCCTGGGGGACTCATTGCCTCCCACAACTGCCTGCTTCATGCCAGTAACCCCCAAATTTGTCTCTAATGTATCCCCCTCTCCTAAACTTCAGACCCAGATATCTAGCCACCTCTTGAAAGTCCCAAAGGCACCTCAAAACCAACACATGCAACCTGAACAGGCCCCTTTCCTCACCCCCCCCCCAGACCTGGGTTCTGTCTGCCGGCCGGTAGTGCCGACTCCATCTGATCTAGCTGTCACGTCAGCAAAGGGCCTCAGCCTTCACGGGCTCTTCCTCACCTTCACATCCACCGGGCTCAAAATCCCATCCAGTTCACTTACTTCTCAATATTAAGATGAACCATGTGAAAATTGCCAATCATCAACTGGCTTTTTTCACAAAACAGTAATTTCATAGAATTTGACCTAATATTTCTCAAATCCATCTCCTCTTCTCTTCTTGCAGAGAACACTACTCGCAGTGTCCTAGTGTCCTACCATGTTCCCCCGAAAATAAGACCTAGCCGGACAGTCAGCTCTAATGCGTGTTTTGGAGCAAACATTAATATAAGACCCGGTCTTATTTATAATATTACATTATGTTATATTATATTATGGTATGTTATATTATATTATACTATATTAAAGACCGGGTCTTATATTAATGTTTGCTCCAAAACACGCCTTAGAGCTGTGGGTCCGGCTAGATGTTGCTTTCCGGGAAACACGGCTATTCAGGCCTCTACACTTCCTGCTCGCCCGTTGTACCTACTTCCTACCGGGCCTCCCAGCCTCCTAGACCCTTTCTTGCCCATCCTCCACACTGGCCACTGGGGTGATCTTTCTACAACATGGCTCTGATCAAGTCACTCCTGCTTCCAACTCTATCAGGGCTGCCTGTTGCTAACAGAATGAAGGCCAAACTCCCTAGCCACTTTTTTAGGCCCTTCACAATTTCTGCCTCCCCACCCCCTCTAGTCACTGCCCACTGTGCACACTACACTCCAATACCAGACCACTGCCACGTCCCTGAATCTGCCTCCTCTTACCTCCTGGCCGTGGCACGTCGTTTCCTATAACTGGACTGTCCTTCCCACTCTTCTCACCCTGGCTAACTTTTTTTTGACTTCAAGAACCAGCTCACACATCCTAGGCTATCATAAATCTCCAGTTTATGTATTCATACATTCAATGCACACAGCGGGAGTACCTGTATAAGTATGACCTCCCTGGGAGGTGCTGAGGATACAAAGGGGAAGGGGTACAATTGCTGCTCTCCAGAGCTCATGCTCCAGTAAGAGAGACAAACACATCAAGAAATCAAAACCACACTGGGACAGGAAACCAGCCTGGGGAAGTTTTCTTGAGTTTTAAAGGGGAAATTGTTCTCCTGAAGTTGGAGGGGCGTTAAACTCAGAGAAGACAGCAAAGAACAAAAGCATACAAAAGAGGACAGCAAAGAACAAAAGCTAGAATCATGAGGAAGAGCACATTTTGTGCAGTCAGACAGTAGGGGTTGCAAAGCATAAGCCATGAGAGAAAGACGCTGCTAGAGAGGCTGGATTGGGCCAGGTCATTAAGCACCTTTTGACCTCAGAGACCGTGGGGATTGCAGCAAGGGCAGATCTGCACATTTGAGAGGATGCATTTGAGGGGGTAAGAATAGAGGCAAGAAAAATCATGCAGCTGTTGTAACAGCTTAGGCAAGAGGTGCTAAGGCTGGTATCACGACGTCGGTATCAGGAGCACAGGGGACAGGTTTTGCACAGGTTTGCAGAACCTTGAGGTAAGTCGAGGCAGCAGACTTTATGTTTGGATATGAGGGTAAGGGAGGTGATGGCCCCATGTCTCACCTGGATTCTTGGGTGGACGGAGGTGCCATGGAGGAGAAAATAAGAGGCACAGGACTTATTCAATGAAGTTCTTTGGAAACTTCTTCTGTCTGAGGTGTCCAATGTTTATGTTGGTTCTACAGTTAATATTAGGATATATTTCTGTGCAGCATTGTGGAAACAGGTCTGGCTGAAGATCTGGCATCATCAGTGTACAGGTGATAGCTAGAATCATGAGTGGACAGTGTCCTGCAGGAAGGATACGAAGAATGAGAAGAGTTATGGGCCAAGGAAGAGGCCCGGGGGAAGGGCCATGTTTCCAAGGTGGGCAGAAGAGTCCCTGCCTGGACCGCAGAAGGAGCTGTCAGAGAGGAAGAAGACCCACAAGTGCTACATCATGGAAGCTGTGGGAGGCAGCCTCTAAGATGCCCCCAGCGACTCCGCCTCCTGGTACCCTTGCCTTTGTGTGATCCCTTCCCCATGCATGTGGGCTGGACCTAGGGACTCACTTCTAATGAACAGAATATGGCAGAAGTGATGGGATGTCATGTCTGAGATTAAGTTATAAAAAGATGGGCGGGCATGTCTCTTTTTCCCTTCTCGCTTCTTCTCTCTCTCTCTCTCTCTCTCTCTCTCTCTCTCTCTCTCTCTCTCTCTCTCTCTCTCCTTTCCTCCTTCCCTCCTTCTCGCTCCCTCTGGGGGGAACTGTCATGCTATCTCCTCACATGCACAACCACACAACCGGAGCTTTCAGAAGAGACCACACCCCTCAGCTGAAGGGCTCATGGATTCCTGCCCTGCAGATATTTTCATAAATGTTTGTTGTTCTGAGATGCTAAGTTTTGGGTTGATTTGTTATGCAGAAGCCAAGGGAGGAAAGGTTTTCAAGAGAGAGATACTGGTCAATGGAATTAAAAACTGCAGATAAAGACTGGAAAATGTCCTTGGATTTGGCAAACGGTCATTAACATGCTCAGTTCCAATGGTTTCAGTGAACTGAGATTCCAATGAGAGATGAAGGCTGGGGCTGGTGAACAGGAGTGCTTCTGCTTACCCAGCATGCATTTCCCCATTGTCTATGTCAGCTCCACGAGACTGTCCATCAGGTTGCCCAGCTGTCCTTAGGCCAAGGGGAGGCACATGACTAAAGCTGCACCAATCAGAAGCTCTCCCTGGAATTTGAACCGTGAGCTTACGTGACGGGAGGCCGGAAAGTGTTTAAAGCTGATTCTTACGGCAACCAGTCCCCTGAGGAAACTGCCATTCCTTCCTGCTTTCTCCATCCCTGCCACTGCCCCAGTCCCGGTCCCTTCCGAAGCCTGGTCCTTCAGTCTCTCCATCCATTGTGTGTGCCATCCTCATTTCCTTCTAATAAATTCCTTGCTTGCTGAAGTTAGCAAGAGTCAGTCTCTGTTGCTTGCAGCCAAAGAACCCTAACTCATACTTGTCCTTTCAAGAACTTTGGATGGGATGAGGGGAACAAAGGACACGCACAGAGTAAAGGGACATAGAGGGTTTTTGTTAGTTTTTAAGGTGGTAGAAATTCGGATAATTTATAGGCTAGGAAGGAGATAAGAGAAGAGGGAACAGAGAAGGGAAGAATAATGGAGTAACATTCTGGGAGTCGTGATGGGATGGGCAATGCATGAGTGGGGAGGTTGGACTAGAACGGAGCCCGGAGAAGTGAAGTAAGTCTGGGCGTGGATAACTGTAGGTTTGAATTGGAAGCTGAAGAAATCACAACTGCTTAGTCTTCATTTTATTTGTTGAGACCAAAGGGGCAGAGCTGGGGATACTCATGGAAGGATGGTAACTGAGAGAGGAAGCTGACTAAGAAGTTGGAGTGGCACCATATGTACCACTTTGCTACCATTCTTCTCTGAGCCAACCTCAACCACCTGGATCCTGGTTAGGGATGTGCTGAAGGCCAGGGGTGAAGGGATCGTTTTCCATGTGCCCTTTCGGGGCACACCCTACCTTTCTCTCCCCTTGGACAGCATCCTCCGGCTCACTTGCCCTCCGACTTCTAAGCAGAGCCTCCATAAGAAGCATCAGCAGGACAGTAGAGGGTGGGAGAGGAAAGCATTGTTCTGGATATTTCTTCTCCTACTCCCTGCTGTCAGCTCTGTGCCCTCCACGACTCTGGTGCCACTCAGGTATGTTTCATGGCTCTCCCCAGGCTCCAGTAATACCATTACTTCCTTTCCTTACCCCTGCAGACCTAAGGGTGGTCACAGCTTTCTGCTGCCTTCACCTCCCTTGTGGGTTTCCTCAACCTTGCCCACACCGCTACAAATAGTCCCTTCATTAAATTATCTTCAAAAACCCAGCTGTGATGCCCCCTGTTTCCTGCTGGGAGCCTGGCTATTAGAGAGCTGGTAAAAGAGATCAGATGGTCCGATATGAGGCTCTGGCTGGGCAGGGAAGGGAGGGAAGCCAGGAGGGGTCCGGCTGACTGGCAGAAAACAGGGGGATCAAGGGGGTGGAGCTCTCTATGAGTTGGTACTATTGGTGTGAGGGCCGCAAGGGCCTGCCAGGCCTGGAAGGCAGATGCTGGGATCAGAGCACAGGACACTGGAGTTCAAACATGGAAGACAGTACTGGGTTGCGGTTCAATCCAGGGCTTTTAAATTTGGGACGCAGAGAGTCCCGCCTTGGAATCCTGGATCTGCTACTTTACCGCATGCCACCCAGTATTTTTCTCCTTCCCTCACACCCAAGTCATTCAACGATCATTTACCAAGGTATACTTCTGTTCTAGCCACGACAGGCTGCGTCAGACCCAAGCCCTCCCTTGACACGCTCTGTCGTAGTGGGGCACATGGTCACTGGGGGCAGCTCAGAGGGACATACAAAGGGCTCTGGGAACTCAGCTGAGGCAGACCCCCCAACTCTAATCTGGCTTCACAGAACCCTGGCTTCCTTGAGTCTTGTGTCCTCAGGTTCCAACACCCTCTGTCCCACTTCCTCATGGATATCTGTTGAGTCCCTGGTCACTTCCCCTCATTCCTGAAGTCTCTAGCACCTCCTCACAGACTTCCCACCCCAGCCCCTCCACCCTCTGGGATACTTGACCTTCCCGTGACGGGCCATCCTTCCAATGAGCTAGCCTCTCAGTCTCTTTCCACCTCACCTCTGCTGACCTTCAGCCCATTCCAGCCATCCACTCCCATGACCACACCTCGAACTTAGTCATTAGCTGGAAGTGCAGCACACACAGTGAACATTTACTGAGCATTTATGCCAGATGCCAGGCACCATGCCAAATGGGTTAAATGTGTTTACCCCTCACAGAACCTGCAAGGTGGGTATTAGTTTCCTCATTTTAAAGGCGAGATTACACACTCAGGAAGGTGAAGTCACTTCCCTGAGCAAAACATTTAGTAAAGTGGCAGATCCAGGAGTCCAACGCGGGACTCTCTGCGTCCCAAATTTAAAAGCCCTGGATTGAACCACAACCCAGTACTGTCTTCTGTGTTTGAACTCGTGTCCTGTGCTCTGCTCCCAGCATCTGCCTTCCAGGCCTGGCAGGCCCTTGCGGCCTTCACACCTGTAGTACCAACTCATAGGGAGCTCCATCCCCTTGATCCCCCTGTTTTCTGCCAGTCAGCCGGACCCCTCCTGGCTTCCCTCCCTTCCCTGCCCAGCCAGAGCCTCATATTGGACCATCGTATTTACTGTTGGTTTTGTTCCACTTATATCTCTGCATTATCTTTTATTAACTTAATGCTTAAAAAAAACACCTCTTAATCATTTTAAATAAATGTTTTCTGTGATGCTTGTACATGCTAATCCACCTAACTAGGGTACCTTTGCCCATCCTATCCACCCAAAGATGTCCTACTCCTCATTCAAGAATGAACAGAAATTGATCAAGGAGAAGAAAAATAAACCACAGTGACATACTATCACACGTCTGTCAGACTGGCAAAATTAAATTGTCTGGTAATACCAGGTATTGGCAAGAATGTGAAGCAAAGACAACTCATTCACTACTGGTGGGAGAGTAAATTGGTATAAACACTTGAGAGAAACAGTTTTCAGTGTGGTAGACTGAAAAAAATGTCCCCCAAAAGATGTCCATGGCTTAATCCCTGGAATCTGTGAATGTTATCATATGTGGCAAAAGAAAAAACTTTGCAGATTTTATTAAAGTAAACATTTTGAGATGAGATTATCCTGCATTGTTTGGGAGAGCCCTAAATGCAGTCACATGTATCCTCATAAGAGGGAGGAAAAGGGAGATTAGTCACGGAAGGAAGAGGAGGAAATGTGACCACAGAAACAGCGATTGGAGTGATGTGGTCACAAACCTAGGGAAGCTGGCAGCCACCAGAAGTAGGAAGAGGCAAGAAACAAATTCTTTCTGAGAGCCTCCAAAGGGAGTATGGGTTCGACACCTTAATTTTGGCCCAATGAAACTGATTTTAGACTTCTGGCCTCCAGGACTATGAGAAGACACATTTCTGTTGTGTCAAGCCACCAAGTTGTGGTACTTTGTTACAGTACCCCTAGGAAACTAACAAAGGCAGTATGTACCAAACCTGAACATACTTGTGCTCATATCCAGGAATTCCACTTCTAGGTATATCCCAGCAGAAATGTAAGCGTTTGATCACCACGAAACATGCACAAGAATGTTCACAAAGGCATTATTCAATGACAGCCCCAAACTGGAAACAACCCAAAAGTCCATCAAGAGTGCAATGCATGGACTATTTGTGGGATGTTCAAAGAATGAGTCAATTACAAATAAACACATAGAAGAACGTCACACATCCAATGTTGAACAGAAGAAACCAGACACAACAGAAAACATATTGTGATTACATTTATGTCAAGTGCAAAAAGATATAAAATTAACTGTATCACTGACTGACGTAAAACTAGGAAGTTAGAAAAAGCAAGGAATTATTACTGTCAAAGCCAGGATAGTGTTCCCACCTAGGGAAAGAGGGGGGTTGTGATCAGGAGGGAGCACATGACAGAAAGGTGGCAGGCTGGGGGCTTCTGGTAATTTATTCCTTAATGTGGGAGGCACAGGTGTTTTACAATAACTTATTAACTGTACGTTTGTTTCATGCACTTTTCTGAATATTTCACAATTAAAATGTATCTTGGTGGTGATAATGGTGGTAGTGTTAATTTCTAATAGAATGAATGGGGCGCTTCCCAATCCCTGAAACCTTCCTGGGTCCCTCCATCCAGTGTCCCTAGGGCTCTTCCAGCCTCTGCTGCTTGTTCAGTCACTGACCACTCTGGGCTGTGACCCATGGTGTCCCAGTCTGGTTCATCCACCAGAACAAGAGCCAGCGTCCAGGCTAGAGTCCTCTAAAGGGTCCCAGCAGAAGCCAGCCCAAGCCCTGGCCCTCGGGACGCCTCCGGGGAACCTGGCTGCCATGTGCCAGGCACACTGGACCTGCAGATGCCTGCTGACTGAAGGGGTGGCTGACTACACCCCCACTTTGACTCTGTCCCTCTGTCTCTCTACACCCCCTTCAGTTCCCCAAGGTTTTCATGAGGGCTGTTCTCTGCCCGGAATGCCCCCCCTGTCATTCTCTTGAACTCTTACTCATCCTTCAAGAACCAGCTGCAGGCTCCTCTCCTCTGTGAAAGCATGGCCGCCGTCCCCGAGCTCCGACAGGCCCCTATTTCCCTTGGCCGCAGCCTATCCAGGTCTTACCCCACAGCATCTTTCTCAACTCCTGAAGCTCTTAGGTGTCGCTGGGCTGTCCTCAAGGCCTGGGTCTGACCCACTCCTGGGCCTCAGGGGTCTGCTGGTCAGCCCCCGCTCTAGGCGCAGGCTTCCGAAAGCCCAGGCAGGCTCCACAGCGCATGCGCTCAGCGGCGCTCCGGGGGCGCGATGCTTTGCCTCACGGTTCCCGCCACCGCGCACTCCTGGGGCCTCGAGGTTAGGCTCTTACTTCCGCACGCACGTGCCAGAGTACGAGGTGGGTCCCCGCGCTGAAAATGGTAAAGCGGAAGGAACCTAAAGAAAGGGGCGGGGTGCCGCAGGGGGCGGGGCTGTGGGAGTGGCCTGAGGAATGGGCGGGGCTGAGGCTGGCCCTGGGGCCTGTAGCAGGAACCCAAGTCTTGACCGCCTGAGTCTTGTCCAGTAAGGAGGCTTACGGGGCCAATCGCTCAGTAGGGGAGAAGAGACAGGCACCATGGCGGATCCTGGAATTTAGCCCAGCGGAGGCCAGGACAAGCTGCAGCTCCCACCCTTAAGCACAGTAAGCCACAAGTAAAGGAGGGCCCCAAACCTCAGTAGGTCATGAAAAGAAAGCCTACTCTGGCTCAAGCCTACTCAATGGAAGGAGAAAGGGCGCAGAAGCTCCCCGTCTCCCTCCCCAACCTATCTTGGTCCCCTAAAGGAGAGCTGCTCTCCATCTCAGTGCTGCTTCGTCATCCCTCAGGCAAGTCGCTTCCCCTCTCTGAGCCCATGTCTTGCCAAAATGGGAATAAAATCCCTACTTTACACAAGAGGCTAAGTATTAAACAGATCGTGAGTAGGTGCCAAGTAGACCTTAGCCCCCTCCCAAAGAGGGTACAGGGACAGTCTAGGGTTACACAGCAACTAGCTGGGCCAGGTCTTGACTCCTGGACAGGACTCACCTCCCAGATATGCCCCTTTATCTCTGTACAACACAGGTCAAGGGTCCAGGACAGGTTCCTAGAAGTGGGCAGGTGGTGCATCCCTTCCCCCAGGAAAGGCCAACAGTTGGGACTCCCTTCCCCCTCAGGAAGAAAAACCCCGGATATTGTGTAAGAACCTGAGTTCCTAAACTCATAAACAAGGGGTGGGGAAAGAGCAGGAACCACAACCTCCTGAAGCTACCGGGCAGTAGGGAGAAGTGTTTGGCCTCAGAAAGGGTTAGGAGATCCAGATTTGAGAAGGTGACTGTCCAGAAGGTGTGAGGGGAAGGGAGCCACCTGGAGAGGGATTCTAGGCAGAGAAGCCTGGTTGCTGATTTGTTTGGTTTCCAAACCTCTGGGCTCTGTCAGCCTTGCAGACCACTGACCCACCTCACTGAACTAGTTAAAAAGACAAGCACTCCCAAGGAGCACAGCACGCGTGAACAGGCTGGGAGTGTTTATGACTCCAAGGCAGTTATTTCCTCTGACAGATGAGGAAACTAAGGCCGAGAGAGGCGGGCAAGCCTGTGGTAACAGCTGGCAGATGATTTAGCATCCTGCCCACCCTCCAGCCTGATACTATACTGGGCCACAAACTCCAGGATTGGTACCAGGCCCAGGCTCTCAGCAGCTCCTTCCTCCAGCCCATTTAAAAAAGAGTCCTAGGGAACCTTGATGCCCACCTATGCCCCTTCCAGGGCAGTTTTATTGGCGCCATTTGTAAAAGGCCTTTCCCATCAGCCCCCAAGCCTTTGCATTCTCTTTCTGAGAAGGCAGCTGGCTTCTGGTCCTGGCCCCATGGGCAATTAACACACTGGGTCTGCTGCTGCTGCCACACACGTGACACTCTGGGCGCAGGTCCTCGTGCAAGTCCATGTCCAGCTCTGGGGAGCAGAAGAAGGTAGAGGGCCAGGGCTATTTGTGGAAGGTGGACAGAGCCCTGGCTGGCTGTAGAGATGTGTGGGCAAGGTGCGCAGGCCCCGTGTGTGCCCTAGCCCCAGTGCCCAGTGTGGCTGAAGCCCAGGGTGGAGGTGGGGGGGTAAATCATAGATCCTGAGAGAAGCCCTTAGGCCAAAGAAGTGTGTGGAGGATGCCAGCACAGCAGTCCAGGGGAGATTTGCCTGGGGGCAGTGCATGCCCACAGCCCAGGGTCAGGGACGTGACGTGCAGGAGGCCTTTGGTGAGTGTGTGGCTGTGTCTCCTTCCCTTTGGGATCTGCATGCCTCAGCCCCTGGCCTCCTGAAACTGAAAGAACACACCTGGGGGTGGGGATTGAGGGAGCTTGGGAAGGAAACTCAGCTGGAAGTGGTTTAGGCCTCAGAGCCCACATCCTGTCGGAAGAGCTGTCAAGACGCCAGGCTATCAGGGGGCCTGGCCATCTATCGGTCTGTCGCAGTCCTCAGAGCTGCCGGAGTGATGGTCCCCTAGTGGCAGAGATGATCTTCGTCCTCCAGGGGAGAAGGTGGCCCGGAGCCTAGGAGGTGGGGTCAGTCCTGCCAGATCCAGGATCAGGAGGCCTCAGTGGGGCGCTGTCCCCCCTCCTCCTCCATCAGCAACAGGCGGCGCCGGCCAGCCTCGTAGTCAGCCTCGTCCACACTGACCAGCAGGCGAACAGCCTCCCGGCCCACAGCCTCGCGCAGGGCCTCAGTCAGGAACACACCCCGCAGGGCCTGCAGCAGGGCACCACTCAGGTAGTCACCCCAGAAGGCGTCCAGATAGGAGAGCTCCGAGAACTTGATGTCGCACACCACGGAGCCCAAGTCTCGGGAGCGGAGCACTGCAGTGGCCTGCCCGAACACGTCCAGCTGCCGCGCCAGCGCCTGGGGCCGCCGGGACGCCACTCCTTGCTCCAAGGCCGGCCCATGTTCACAGTACTCTGCTCGCACCCTGAGCCGAATGTCTGTGAGGAAGAAGGGACTGGTCAGTGAGGGGTAGACACAAACACATAGCACAGGGGGACCAGGGGAACCGCCACTCTCTCCCTCCTTCCCTCAAGCCGCCTCTGCAGGCAGCTCCGACTGCCCAGTGGGTTGCCCTGCAGCTGCCCCCACATCCTTCCCCCTTCTGGTAACCACACCCAACTATGGGTAACACCCTCACATGGCTTCCCTCCTGTGGTCTGGCCTCTGTTATCTCTTGACCTGGCACCCTCCTCCTCATTCGCTCACGTGCCCCACTCCAGCCTCATCCTCTCCTTGCTTCTCCCCCCACCACCAGGCAGGTTCTGCCTGGCCCTGCCTCTCTTTCAGCTGGGGATGTTTTGTCCACAGGACTTGCTCCCTCACTTCCTTCAGGTCTTTGCTCAAATGCCACCTTCCCAATGAGGCCTACACCGACCACCCTATTTAAAACTTTCCCCCTACCCCCCTGGCCCCCAGCATTCCCAGTTCCCATACCCTGCTCTACTTTTCCCAGCGCACTTATCACCTTCTCACCTTACTGTCATGCTTATCACCTGTCTCCCCACAATGTGAGCTCCCTGAAGAACGGAATTTTTGTCTGTTTCATTCACTTGTATAGCCCTGTGGCACACAGTAGGTGCTCAATATATACTCCTATTTGTGGAAGAACCAATGCATGAATGAATGGACTTGCCTTTAGGAAACCAGCCTCACCCCTCTCCCACTCTAAAATAGTGAGATTCATGGGGGGCCAACCATCTCCCCAGGCCCCTACCCACCCAGCAAACACCAAGCACAGGGGACTTGAGGCTGGAGCTGGGGTAGCTCTACTGGAACCAGGTACTGTCTTTCCACAGAAGCTAAGATGGAGCTGTAAGCCTGGAACTGCTGCGGGCCATACGCCACCAGGAGGGAAGGAAATGAAGCCTACACCAGTGATAGAGAAGGAAAGACTTCTAGCTCATCACATGAGTTCCAGCTACAATTTCCTTTCTGCTTAAGCCAGCCTGACTTGAGTTTCTGTCACTTACCACCCTCATCAGCCCAAATGAGGTGGCATCTATGCACAGGGGATAGGACACAAGACTTCTAAGACTATCCTTGTAAATGTGACCTTGGGAATATCATCTCTCTTTGGGATTACTGAATTCACACCTATGAAGAGGGACTACTAACAGAAAACCTCCTCTCCACACATGGCACAGGCTGTCCTGAGGATCAGCTCTAAGCTGGAAATAACAACAGCAGTCTACACCACACACCACAGAGCGCTGTCTGCCAGGTACCACTCCAAGTGCTGGACTCCTATGAACTCACTGAATCTACAAACTACCCTGTGAGGCAGGCCCTCTTATCACTCCCAACGTACAGAGGAGGAAATGGAAGCAAAGAGAAGTGCAGTGACTAGCCCAAGGTCGCATGGCCAGGCAGTGGGACAGCACTCGACAGAGGTCACGGAACCTCCCAGGCCCGAGAGAGCAGCTTTGGGTCAATGGAGCCGATTCCAATCTAGGAGCTTCAGGCACTGGCTCTGTTACCTGGGACAAGTCACAACCTCCGAGCCCAGGTTCCTGCCTAAACCCGGGGACAATTCCTGCTGTGAAGGGTTAAGAGGATTAAAAAGAGCGAAGAATAGAAAAGAACTAGCTGGCACTGTGCACACACGGTGCCCAACAGGTGCTCCAAGAATGGCAGCCACCAACAGCTCGGATGTGCCAAATACTTTACTCTGGGGATTCAGCAGGATCAGCCCTGTGGGGCAGAGGCCACATTCAACCCATTTGACAGATGAAGAAACTGAAGCTCTGGGAGGGGAAGTGTCATACCCCAGACTCCCTTCACCTTTCACAGACCGTGTCAGCAGCAGAGCACAAAGTAGAAAGCAGGTTCCTGTTCCCTCAGATGAGTTCTCAGCATCTCCCACTTCCTCCTCCCACCCCAAACCCCAAACCCTTCCTCTTTCTGCCTTGAGGTGAACCTCACCCTCTCTGCTCAAGGCCCAGGGAAACCTGCCCGGCCTTGGCCCTCAGGACTTCCCACGGCACTCAGGCCGGCTCCCTTCATTCTAAGGACCAGGTAAGACCGCTGGTCCCATATCCTTGACTCCTATGAGTGACCATGCCCTCAGTTGACGTGGGCCAGGGGGCAGGGGACTGGGAGGAGCAGCACCTGTCCAAGGTCATATGGGGCTGCTCAGTGACAGAGGCACAGCCAAGTGGCGGAGTCCGACAGACCTTGAGGCGAGTCCCGGCTCTGCCACACTCTAGCTGTGGGGCCTTGGGCATGTGACCTCACCTCTCTGAGCCTCAGTTTCCCCATCTGAAAAACACAAACAAACAAGAGGTCCCCACTACACCGTGGGATCATGAGGATTAAATGAGGCAACTTGGGAAATGCTTGACCTAGGGCCTACATCACAGAAAGCACTCAGAAACAGGAACTGTGATTTCAACACCCACCTCTAATCGCACAGCCCCTGCCCAGGCCCTGCCCTCTGAGCCAACCTCCTCCCTCATCTCCTCTTTCAATCCCAGCTACGTCCTCCCATATGCTGTCCTCCAGTCACCAGGGAAGCGCTCCCAGCACCTGCCTTACTCACTCACAAAATGGCCGACCCAACGCCTCTGCCCAGAAGACTCCCCATCACCCACCGTGTCCCACCCAGGCGAACCCTCTCCAAGATCGCCTTTCTCCTCAGCACAGGCTGCTACACCTGTGGCATAAAGAGCCTCCCGAGCCCCCCCGACAACACGGGAGACAGAAGACAGACAGAACCAGGGTGGGGTTGTGTGTGTCTTGTTCATTCTTTCATTCAAAAGCTATTTACTGAGTTCCGGGAACATGGGGGTGACACGAGCACCCTGCCACAAGTGGAACTGGAAAGAGTACTTCCTGTGTGCCTGACCCACCCAAGTCCCTCCCCTACCTCAGGCCCCAGAATCCTCACAGCACCTCGTTATTCCTATTTATAGAGGAGGAAATCCTTCACCAGACCACAGTCCAACCTTGGTCTAAAACACAAGAGGACAGCACACAGCGAGAGGAGGGGCAAAGGAGAAGCTACATTTCTGAACCGCTCCTTCTCCGGCCCTAAATCACAGCACTTAGAGCAATCTCTCCTTGACTCCTACCAAAATAATTCAGTAACAATAGGTGACACCTCTATAGTACTTATCGCAGGCTGGCACACACTTCACACCTACTGATCCTTTGATCATCCCTGCAACCTTATGACGCAGTGCTATTATCCCCTTTTTGCAGATGGGGAAAATGAGGCACAGGGGATGAGTCCACCTGCCCAAGGCCACAAAGGCAGGAAGGGGCAGAGCTGGAATTCCAACCGAGGTGCCTGGCTCCAGAGCCTGAACTCTTAACTACCCCATCCTGCTTGCTGCCTCTCACAATCATACACAGAAATCTATAATTAAAAGACATCCTGAGGGCAAGGACAGAAAATTATAGAGAACAAGGTCTAATTTAGATTGAAACGATCAGAGAGGACCTCTCCAGGAAATGACATTGGAAGTGAAATGTGAAGGAGGACAAGTAGATGGAGACAGGAAAGCAGGAGAGAAGGGACGAGCAGCATCCTCAGGACAGAGAATGTCACATTCAAGTCCAGAGGCCGAAAATGAACCTGGAGCATTCACAGGCTGAGGGCCTGTCTGGCTGGGTCACCGTGGAGGAGGAGGACACACGGGGACAATTGGGGGGGCGGGGCCAACCACATCCTGGCAAGCCCAGGGCAGGAAGTCTGTGACCTCCTGAGGTGACCGCATCTCTCCGCACTTCAGTGGCCCCCTCCGTGACACACCCTAACCCCAGCACCTGCTCCCACGGGCCCACTGTGAGGATTACATGACTGGATGCAGGTTAAGAGCTGAGGCCAGGGCCTGGCACATAATGAGCCCTCCAAGTACAGGTGGGTGGTTGGGAACAGGACCAGAGCAGCAGTCCCAGAAGGCCACACTTGGCTGGCCCAGGATGGAAGCAGCAGACATGGAGAAAAGTGGATGGACTGGCCCAGGTATGATAGTGAGGGGTGAGGCAAGAAAGGTACCGAGCATTCATGCAACCTGGGCTGGAGGCTTGCTGAGTTGTTTCCTGTGGCCAGAAATACCAAGCGTTTGTCAACAGTTCCTCTCCACTTGGGCAGCTATAGGAAAACTTTCCCTGGCCCCAGAGCAGAGGATGGGGCTATGTCTTCCTAGAACGGGGAGCTGCTCCTGCCTCCTGCACTCAGGTGGGCCCCAGCACCCTCCTGTCCCCCAAACCCACACATCATCAGTCTCTCTTCTTGGACAGAATGAGAAACCAAGGAAAATGGGAGGGACCTCCTAGTGGGGGACCAGGGAAAGTATGAGGGGCAGGCCCCGGACCACGTGAGCAGATAAACAGCCTTGTGTGCCAGGCCCTGTGCTGGGTACGGTTAGGGGCCAGAGATAATCTCACTCAGGTTCTTCCCTCTGCGAGTTTCTAGTAGGGCCGCTGGAGACAGAGGACCTGAGCTCCCATGGTGTGTGGTGAAGAGAGGCAGCCAGGGTGCTACAATGGCAGAAAGACCCCTGCCCTTCGCCGCCAGTGCAGGGACAGCATCACCATCCTCTGGACAACGGGAAGACCCTTCCCTTCCTCCAGTCTCTTCCCCAGACACAGCCAGAGTCATGGCGTCAAATGTAAAGTTCTTCAACCTCTACTGAACTAATGGTCAAGGCAATAAGAAGCTGCCACCAACGTCAGAGAAAGGTAAGGGCACAATACCACCTAGGAAGTGAGCTTGAAAAAAACAACATGAAACCAGAAGCTGATCAAGCCTCTCCGTCCCAACTACCAATTTTCCGGAAATACAGACCACCGGGGAACACATTCAATCAACCCTACCATAGGACGTAACTGGCAAAACCCAGTCTTTGGGAAAGGCTATGGGGCCACTTTTAACAAATACAGTGTGAGGGAATGGGGGAGAGAGAAAACAGACGGCAGGGGAGTCTGATAGATCAGGAGAGACTTAGAAGAGCCAATACTTATGAGACGATTGGAAATTTGAGCATTCATTACACATTTGATAATACAAAATTGTTAATTTTTTTAGAGCATTCTTATCTTTTAGAAGTGCACAGTGAAAAACCTACACATGAAATCACAGGACACTTGGAACTGATTCCCAAATAAAATGGCTGATGAAAGAGCATCAGCCACAAGCGACAACTGTTGAAGCTGGGTGATGGAGAGCCAGGGTTCGTGACGCTAGTCTGTTTGCTTCTGTACCTTCCACACAGAAAGTGTTGGGGGAAAAGCGAAGCGCAGCCTGGTATTCAAAGTCTGCAACTGCTTTCCAACATTTTAAACAATGTGAAGCCCAGATCCATGGTTCACAGGCTCCATAGGACAGGCTCCTGGTCACCTCTCTTGCCTTTACCTCCTGGCAGCCTCCTCTTGCTCCCTCCGATTCAGCCCTGCCGGCTCCCACCACCTCTTCACCACCGTGGCACACCCCAGCCACTCCATCCTTGGCTCCTGCTGTCCCCTCTATCTCAGTTTTCTTCCCCAGCCATCCACATGCTCTTCTAAGAGGCCTTCTAGACTACTCAATCTAGAAAACACATCTAAAACTGCATCCTCCATCACTGTCTACCCCTTTGCTCTGCTTTGTTTCTCTTCTCGACTGACATCTGACATCTCTGTCTCCTGGTTTTCTCCTCCCACCAGAACTCAAGCTCCGTGAGAGCAAGAGCCTCCCATCCCTGCGGTGCCTAGCATATAGTAAGCGTTTTATAAATATATGTGGAATTAGCAAATGAACAAACCCTGAGTTTCAGCCCAGCCCCACCCCTGCCATCTACAATGGGGACCATCACCCCTATACCTCAATGCTATCTTGAGACTTCGAGGTCAGGTGGTACCACACCCAGCAGTGTCCAATGGATGGCCCTGAGAGGGACTTAGAAACTCAAAGGTCCTGTGTCCAAGACCAGGACCCCCACCCGACCCGTCATGCCCCTCTTCCTTACACTCTTGGGCCCTGTGGAGTCTGGTTCTACCCCTCACTGGAGGGCAGCCGACTGAGGGTCAATCAACCACAGCTATCACAGGTAAGGAGGGGACAAGAATGACAGGATCCTTCTTCACTCAAGTCTGGAAAGGCCTCCTTCTACCCCAGGGACTGGGTTTCGTTAAAGGTAAGCTAGCTCCACTTTCAGAGGGGAAAACCAGGGCCCTACTGGAGAAGCCTCACTCCAGCCCCACCCTGCCTCTGAGTCAGCAGTCAGACCTGCTTACCCATCCCCCCCACAAGAGCCAGCCACACCCCATGAAGAACCATCCTGCCCTCAAGGAAAAGACCTGATGCTTCTACTGCCAAAACCCTCCCCAGCCTCAGCTTGGCGTGCTCCCTAGGGAGGCAGTGACTCCTTGGGCCGCACAGCCAGCCTGGTGGCTCTGGTAATTACCCCTGAGTCGGGGTAGAGTCACGACCAGGCATCCCTTGAAGCCGGGGGCTGTCTGAGATCACAAGCCGGCTCTCTTGGTCTGTGCTTCCGGACTCACCCGGCACAGGTATCTGCAGCCTCATCTATGGAGTGGATGTGGCACCCAGTCTGGAGGGCCTCACCTGGGAGGCAGCAGGCATTGGTGCTCTGTGGGCTGGAGGAGGCTCTGCCAATGGCAGGAGGGAGCCGCAAGGTATTCTGGGCAATGTAGAGCGGCTGCAACTTTGGACCTTCCCACCTGCAATTCCAATCCTCCCCCCCGCGGCCTGAGCATCTCCCCACCTGATGCCCTCTATGTCCACAGGCTAGCCCAACTCGGACGACAAGGTACCAGAGAGGTGGGCAGGGGGGAGTGTGAGACAGTGTGCCCCCCAGGCCTGTGTCCTCCCCTCAGGGCCAGGTGGAGTTTCTCGCGGGCAAGGTGTGAGCGTGAGTGTCCACAGCAGAGTCCCCCAGCCGGCCCAGCGCACGCCGGCTGCAGGTCCGCTCAGGTCTTCTTTTCCTTAGTCCAGCCCCCTGCTCACCGCCTCCACTACGACCACTCGGGGCCGGACCTCCCCTTCTTACTGGGCTGGGCAACCTCGTCACCCGTTTCCCTGCTCCTACTTTGTTTAACTGCCGTAACATGCACCCAACAGAGCATGGGCCATGTGTCCAGAGCTGTTCTAAGTACTTTACAAATCCTAACTCATTTATTAACTGTTTTCCAGACGAGCTCAGAGTTCCTTTAAAAACAGCTGTCGAGGGATATAAATGATAAATGTCTAAGTATTACTTTGTCTTGTGCACCTGAAACTAATAAAAAATATATATTTTAAAAAAACACACAAAAAAACAGCTATCAAACCGCCTCACCTCCCCCCACTCAAAAGCCTTAATAGCACTTGATTCATGGAATAAAATCCAAACCCCCATCCGCTCTGAGGCCTGCCTGGCTCCTCCAGAGTCCCCACCCTCTCTTCATGGCACTTACTATTCAAAGTGAGCTTCAGTTTCACTGGTCTGTCACTGTACTGGAAAGAGAGTCACCTCCACAAGAGCAGGGACCTTAGCGCTATTCCCACCCCAAACACATGGCCGTCAGTGAGAAAACTGGTACGTAGCAAAGGTCCGGGAAGGGCCAGCCAGTTCCGAGTATATGAGCATTAACTCATTTTCTCTTTCCACAACCCTGGTTGGAAGGTACCATTACCAGCCTCAGAGAGGAAACTGAGGCACAAAGGGGTTTAGTGACCTGCCCAAGATCAACCAGCCTATTTAAGTGCCAAAGCCGGAGTTAAATCGGACAGCCTGTCTCAGGGTCCCGTTTGCACCCCTGCAGAAGAAAGGCCTGTTGAATAAATACACCCCTGCAAAGGTTGGCTGAATAAACAAATGAAACTGGGGCCAGGGAAGGTTTCCTGGAGGAAGCGGCACACGACGTGCTCCTTCAGCTATGAGCAAGATGTAAGTAAGCAAGATGGCAACAGAAAGGAGGACGATCGCACTGTGCTAAACAGAGGGATGGGAGCGAGTGCTTGTCCGCTAGGTGTCCACAGGGGTGCCGCACCCCAAACAAACTGTGCTCTGGCTCTGCAGCCTGCCAGTCACTGTACATGCATTCCCCAAGGACCACAGACACCTACCACAGGTCACTTTGCCTTCTGAGGCAGGTCTGGCTGGCTCCTGCTGCTGCTGCCGGGGGGTGGCTGGGCCGCCTCTCCGACGCCGTCTGGCACCACCACTGGGCCGGCCCCGACTCCGCCGCTGCCGCTTGGTTGGTGGGGAGCCTGAGCAGAGACAAATGGGGTTACTGAGGACTGGGATGATAGGTAGAGGAGCAAGGCGGTGCCCGGGGAAGAGATCGAGGCTGGTGTCTGTACAGTGAGACCCTGGGTGAGGCCCTCTGTTTCCTGTGCCTCAGAAGTCTCGTTCATCAGATGAGGAATAAGTATAACCTAGCATCATCTAGAAGGGCAGACGAGCATGACTCCCTCACAGCAGTCCCACTCCCAGGTGTGACCCTAGATAAATCACTGCATGCTCACACCAGGAGACCAGCATGGCAACAGCCACTGAGGCATTGTTTATAGTTAAGTGTGTACACTGAAAATAATGTAAATGTCCAGCAAAAAGAATAGAGAGTAATTTCCAGGATATTTAGTGAAGGAAAGCAATGTGCAAAAGAAATGTCTACAGGGGTGGCCAGTTAGCTCAGATGGTTGGTTGCTGGTTTGATCCCCGCATGGGCAGCTGTGAGCTGTGCCCTCCTTAAAAAAAAAAGTGTCTACAGTTTGCAATACTTCACATAGGAAAGGAGAAGAGGGGGTGGTAGGTTGGCTCAGTTGGTTGGAGTGTGGTGCTAATAACACCAGAGTGGCCGGTTTTATCCCTGCATGGGCCACCGTGAACTGCGCCCTCCAATAATAATAATAATAATAATAATAATAATAATAATGATAAAAAAGAATAACTGCACTTAAAAAAAGGACACAAGAATATATACATATTTGATATTTTTGCAAGATGAAACACTGTAAGGATAAATTAAGAATGAAATTGAAAATGAGAATGAAAATAAGAATGACACTGGTTACATATTTGGTTAGGGAGAACAATAGTGGAAGTGATACTTCTAAGAACATTTTGTTTACATAGGTTAGTTTTCACATATTTAAAAAACTTCACAGACAGAAGAAACAAACCATAAAACTAAACACAAACAGATACAAATGAATCTAATTGTATATACAATTAGTAACATGAACAGGACGAAACAATTACTTCAAGCTACTTGGAAAAATAATCTGACTGCAAACTCTCAATAGATATACTCTGAGGTGAAGAACCACAAATACATGGTTTCCATTAGTACATATAGTCAGCAGTGACATGAACATTGTAATTTTAAAGCTATTTTTTCTTGTTGTAAAATAAAGCAAATAAATCCACATCTCTAAAGTTATTAAGAACAATTATTTTCAGTGTAAGAGAAAAAATCCTTGTTATGTGAATTTTGAACTAAAAATACTTATATGAACTTTTAAATAGTAAATTTATTGGGGTGACGTTGGTTAATAAAATTACATAGGTTTCAAGTGCATAATTCTATAATACATCTGTGTATCTGTATACCACGTTGTGTGTTCATCACCAATATGAACTTTTTTAAAGCACAGTTTCTAACTCTATTCACTACAATGCACACACTCAGCACACCTTGGTCCACTGCCTCTAAAAGATACCAGGCTTCTGGAAACAGCTGATTCCAAGGCTAGGGAGGGGAAAATACAAGTGAGCCCAGGACATCTTGCAGTGCCACAAAGCAGGAAGCACATGATGAATGATGGAGACACGTCAAAAAGACACAGGAGGTAGTCAATCTGAACATCAAGATAGAATGACTCATTGATTATAACACAGCAAATAAACATGAATGCATGAGTCCATAGTTCAACAACAACAACAACAAAACACAAAAAAGGGGGGAAGAGAGAGAAAAGGAAAACTCTTGAAAGAATGCCAGCTAACAGATGTAGAAGAAGACTTAGAAAATAACCATTTTTCAAACACCAGTGTAATAAATGGTTCAGACAGACATCACCAATGGATGTTAAGCCCAGTGGGGATTCTGTTGGGCAACACGAGGTGCCAAAGTGTCATCCCATAGATTGTCTACTAACCATAAGGGGGAGAAAAAAAGTCCCTTTATAAAGGACAAATATGGCAGGCACCACCTCAACCAAGTGATCAAACTCACAACAGGAAAATTAGACCTTCTGCTTCCTGATATGCTCCAATGCCAAGCACACAGCATCAACCAAGGAACATTCCTGCCAAAAACGTGGAACCTGAGTCAAATCAAGCCTCCAGACCCAATTCCCACTTAGGGAAAATGGGGGACAAGAGGGACAATTTAAATGACACCATCAGGAAATTATCAGACACTTCTGGAAACAATTGAGACACTCTACATAACAGCTGGTCTTGAAGGGTAAGCCAATGTCATGGGGAAAAAAGAAAATGGTTATGGGATGGGGAAGGCATTTCAGTTCTACAAGAGGTTAAGTAGATTTAATAACTGAATTCATAACAACTCAACTATGAGTGGATCCTGAAAGTAGAGACAATCTTAAGGAGATATGAAAATGGACCATCAAGACATCGGAGAATTAGTGCTTACTTTCTTAGGTACGATAATGGTCTTGAAGTGGTAGAGGAGAATCCCCTTATTCTCAGGAGAGGCCTACTGATTTAGGGGTAGAGTGTCCTGATGCCTAAAATTTACTTTCAAAGAGTTCAACTAAAACACCAGAATTATGTATACACATACGTAAGGCAAAAGTGGCAAATGTTAAAGTTATTGAATCTAGGTGGATAAAATATGAGCATATTCACGGTACTAATCTTTCAACTTCTCTGCATATTTGAAATTACATTTGAATAATTAAAAACTGGGAGAGGGAGATAGATTAGATAAATTAATAGGCACACCAATTAAAAGATACCAGTTGGAGTTACTCAACGTAAATAAACCTCAGAAACATGTCCAGCAAAGACAGCCATGTCAAGAATCATGAACCCATAACGTGATGCCATTTAGATGAAATATAAATCATCTAAATGGCATATGAGAAACAATTCCATATGTTACTTGCAGACACGTGCTTTTGTAGCAACAGTAAACACACACAAGGCAAAAATGAAACAGAATGGCCCTTTGGGCCCCTCCCTTGATGGGTCAGGATTGGGGAGGTTCATCAGGGTTCAGAAACAAGAAAAGGACTCCACCTCATGCGCACCCAGCTGGACTCACCTGTCTCCCACTGGCCCTGCTGAGCATCTGAAGAACTGCTTGACTGCCGACGGCGATGGCAGCTGCCCTCTGTCCTCTTTGAAGAAGAGCTGGAGTTGCCATAGTTGTAGCGTTCTGGAGACACTGTGGGGAGAGAATGGAAAGAAGAATTCATAGCCTTCAGCCCCTCCCAGGCGCAGCCTCCAATTCCCATCCCCTGAGATGAATGCCTGCCCCACGGGGTACCTGAGTTCAGAGGTCAGAGACCAGATACCCACTCCCCCTCCAACACCTCCTTCCTAGTGGTTGCTCGATGCCTCCTGACATAGAGGACTCATCACCTCCTGGGGCCACCCAACCCACGTCTACAGCTGCTCCAAGTTATCCCATAAACTGACTCACGGTCAGGATCCCTACAATATTACCCCCCATCAATTGCCCCCCACTCTCCCCGAAGCCCCAAGGAGTGAGCAGGCTTCTCTGCAGACTCCCCAAATCTTCTCTTCCAGAGCCTGACCTCCTGATACAGTTTTCCAAAAGTGCTGTCAGTTCTTCCCTAGTGCTGCGCTTCTACTGGGTATCCAAATCCCATGGGCTTACCGTGGGCAAGGTAGTCTCACAATCCCCCTCCCCAAACTAGCCACCGCCTCAATAGCTCAAGGCCTATGCAGCGTGGGGTTCCTGTGCCTTAAACCTTCCCAGCTCCTCAAGACTGCTAACCTTCCCTCACAAGGATTAAGGGCATAAACTCTAGATACAAGCCAGCTGGGTTTGAATTCTAGCTCCCACTTTCGAGCTATGTTATCTGCAAGCCCCTGTGATGTGGCTTCTCATCTACCTCTGCTCTTGCTTTGGTCCCGTCTGCTCCTGCCACACTGGTTTCTGATGATGCCAAATTCATTCCTGCTTGAAGGTTTGAAAGCTTGCTTTTCCCTCTCCCTAGAATTTTTCTCCTCTGAGATCTATGCACAGTGGCACCAGTTCAGCCTCAGTTCAAATGTCACCTCAGAAAGGTCTTGACTGGTTATCCAATCTAAGGGGGCCTCCCTTCACTTAGTGGAACGCCCTACCCTCTATATTCCATTACTTTTTTTTAGTCTTTCTACAACCATATGTAAAAATAAATTGTTTATCTGTTTTAATGTCGGATTCCCTCACTAAATGTAAGCCTCATGGAACAAATACTTTGTCAGATGGTCACCCTGTATCTCCTGTGCCATCGTACAGGATTCAGTTCTTAAATATGGACAAGTTGCTTAACTTCTCTACACCTGATGTTTTCCCTGTACAGTGGGGCAGTAATAGGACTTCCTCCTGGGATTACCAGGAGAACATAAGGTGATAGTTCGTGTGAAGGGTTTACGCTGTGCCTTGCATGAAATAAGCCCTCCATAAAGTGGTCACAAACATCAATGTTGATGTGGCCAAATTCCACCAGCTCGCCCCTCCCAAAACCATGCCTCCTCCCTCTTGCGTTTCTCATTGATACTCTGGGAGGAGGGGAGAGCGGGATGGGACATAGGCTATCTGATATGGCGCTGTGCATTTCAGGGCACCACAGGGGCCCAGATGGGGAAGAAGGCCCTTTAACCACCGGAAGTCTCTCGCCCTTCCATTCAACCATACCTGGCCGGCGCCGCTTGCGCGCCAGGTGCGGCAGCAAGTCGTGCCGGGCCAACACGCGCAGGAGCTGCCCTAGAAAACGCAGGTTGCTCTCGTCGCACTGCCCGCGACGCTCCAGCTCCAGCAGCAGCTCCAGGCCGCTGCGAGCGCGGGACAGGCCGCCAGCGGCGCCGGGAGCCTCGTCCAGCAGGAAAGCCAGCAGCTCCAGTTCACACTCGGTCAGCTGCCCGCCCACGACCTCGAACATACGATGAAGCGACAGCATCCCGTAGTAGTCCAGGCACTCATCCTCCTCCCAGCTCGGGGCAGGGGTCGACCCAGACAGCGCCATACCCGGGGGAGAGGGGCGGAACAAGCTCGAACCAGGGCCTAGAACCCACTCAACGGGGAGGGGGGAGGTCAGCGACGCGGGCGCCTGGCCCCTTCTCCGCCAGTGTGTCTCCCCGTCCCCATCCCGCGGGGCAGGGCCATCCTCACACTTCAGTCGTCTCAGCCTCCCCCTTCCCCGGGAAGGAATGGTATCGCCCGAGGTCCCCTAGTAACAGGTTGAGACGCCAGACCCCACCGGACCGATTAGTCTGTCCTGCCCAGTCCGAAAGCCCCTCCCCAGGTGGTATGTTCCGAACCAGCCTCCGGAACCGACGAAGTGATTCGGTCTGAACCAGACTGCGGGCCCACCCCGAGGCACCCTGCCGACTGCCCTTTGACTCTGGGGAGTACTGTCTGGATGTGACCCTCGGCTCGGTCCAGTGGTACTGTCCGATGAGCCTCACCGCTCCACCCGATTGGTACCATCCCGAAGTGACCCTCTGCCCCCTACAAGTGGGACCGACTCTAAGTAGCCCGTCTCTCCACACAGGCGGTGCTGTCCGAACCCGACCCCCTCGCCCTGTAAGGGTGGTACCGCCCTCCCCCCAGCTCCCAGGTGGTTCCGTCTACCCGCCACCAGTCGCCCTTGGGCCTCTCTGGATCCTCACCGGAATCCGGCGTCTAACGACTCCTGGGCGACGGCCGCAGCCACTTGTTTTGGATCTTTCTGGCACCTTCTCTATTATTACGCCTGCGTCACCTCGCCCCTCCTTCCTTCCCCCAACTCGCGCAGGTGCGACCGCCACGCCCCTTAGGCGCAAGCGCAGAGAGAGGCTTTCAAGCCCCACCCCTGCAGGCCCGCCCCCAACGGCAGCGTCTGGGTCGGCCTGCGCTGCGCCTGCGCAAAGCGTGTGTTGTTCCGCTTCTGAGTTGAATTTGGTACACGGTTGCAGGGCTGCTTCTGCCGGTCCGTGACGCAAACCTCCGGGTCCTTGTTGCCCCACGTCACGACCTTTCGGAACGACTCATCTCATGGACTACAGCCCCCTCTTAAACACGACATAGACGCCTACATTACCACTGCCCCCAGCTGCCCCTGGCAAAGGACCACAATCGTGACGGTCCTGGCTCAGAGAAGTGCCCAGGTTCTTTTGATCGGGACTTGGACGCCCTTCCATTAGACTGCTCCTTACTCCTAATGGCAATCAGGAACCCGCAACCCAGCTGTGCTATCTCATGATCCCGACTAGAATCCCTCCTCGTCCAACAGACGCCCTCCCTACCTCCCCCCCACACCCGCCATCCATAAGATTCTTCTGAGCAAGACAAGGACTCCCTCACCTCATGTTAGGAACCAATGTCTCCTCCCAGATTTCAGCAGGCCCCTCCAGCATCCATCATGAACCCAACCCCCCCCCCCATAACTCCTCCGAGTCTCTGCCCTCCAAGGTCACGGGATCTCCCAATAACCCCATGTCTAACCTGCAACTGGTGTTCAGGCTGCATGGCGGAGCCTTGGGTGTGGTGGCCACCCCGCTCCCGACTTACGTGAGTCAAGGTCAGGGCCAGCACGTGCCTTGAGACAAGTCCCCTCCCGGACTGGTTCCCACTTCCGGAATTATCTCCCCTTCGGAGGCGGGAGACCCAGGTACTGCCTGGCACTGGTTCAGCACTGGCTCTGCTTGGGCTGCAGCAGGGACCTTGGAGGAGTCCCTTCCCCTCTTTGATGGCAACTGTAACCTATTGAAGCCCAGTCCTGGGTCGAACACACAGTGGGTACCCAATCAGCGAATATCATTAAATCGACCGGAGTGGGAGGGAAGGGAAAGCAAACTGGGAAGGACTACGTCAATGTTAAATGAGTTACAGTGAGCACCCACGATGTATCAGGCCCTGCGCTGAGCGCTTTTATGTGTTTGATTTCATCCAATTCCATCAACAGCCTTGCATATGATTCCAGCCCAGTTTACACAGGAATAAAAGTAAGGCCCAGAGAGGGGAATTACCCCAATTGTGTCTGGCTCCAAAGCTGTGCTCTCGGAGATGCTCAGTCTCTTCAGCTATGAAATGACACCTCTGATCAAGGTCTCCCGCCGCCCAGGCCATTCCATGGCCCTTGCTTTCCAATGGTGCTCATCTCTCTCCACTTAACTTTCAGACTTAGCAGCGGAACGGCCCGGGAGAACTGCGCAAGCGCTTCTCGGAGCCCCGAGCCCAGCCCACAGGGCACAGCTGCGTGCGTGGAGAAACTCGCCTAGCCCCGCCTGAGCCTCAACACGCAGGCTCAAGGGCGCGGGCCCTACGCTGCCGGCTCCGATTGGTCGCCACCAGTAAGGGCGCCGCCCAATGGGAGGTGTGGATAGTGAGGGGTCCCGCACGCCAGGAGCGGAGGGTCTGTGTCAAGAGCGACGGGGGCTGCAGGAGACGTGAGAGACTGGTGAGGGCGCCGCGGGAAGGCAGCGCTGGGCGTACGGAGAGGGTGGAGGGAGAACGAAGGGGACACCGGGGGTTGAAGAGGACTGGGGCCTGCGCTAGGGCGGGAGCGGCGCGGAGTGGAAGGAGAGCGCTTCTTCCCAAATGCCCTGGAGCATTGGTTGAGCTCCCGCGGTGTGCAGGACCCTACGCTTGAGCTCGCCGGCCCCCCACTCCTTGCAGGGAGCTCTTAGGTTGTGGAGTTGATATGTCCGGCCAGAGAAAAGGGATGTGGCGCTGTATAGCTGGAAAGTTGAACTTCCAGGCCCCTGGTGGGGTCTTTCCTGGAAGGACTTACTGATCTGCTGTATAGAAAGCCCCCATTCCTAGCCCCCAAAAGTTCACAATCCAAGATTGGTAAGGGGGTAATGTAAACGAGGAAAGTTCAAATGTTAGGTCTGTCGGGACACCTAGAGGGACATTTACCGAGTGCCTACTTTGTGTAAGCCTTACAGCACACATTGGCCTGCGTCCTAGAGGAATGCCCTGTTTGCAGTGGGGCTGTAAACAAGGAAGCATTGAACTCTCAGGCACCTGGTTCACTCCTTCCAGGAAGATCCTTTATTGAATGGCTATTGTGTGCAGGGCCCTGGCAACTCAAAAATTAGTGAAGGAGTTAAGGAAAGTCTAGCTCCTGGGCTTTTAAGTGAATCGTTTACTCAAGGAGCATTTATTGGGCACCAACTGAAAGCACGGCCCTGTGCTGGGTTGTTACTGTGGGAGTTCATGATCAAATAGGAGAGTTGGTCTGCTGGGAGAAGTGGAATGAGCACAGGGACATTTAAACTCCCAGGGACTCACTTCCTGAGGGAGCATTATCCATTCCCTACATATCTATTCAGTGCCTACTGTGTGCTAAGCATTCTTCTTGGCACTAGAAATATATCAGAGACAAACAGACTAAAATCCCTGACCTCTGGGAGTTTGATATGAGCAACTTTTGTGGGTCAGGCTGTAAACTGAACTCCACCTGCCTTCTGGCACTAGCAGATGACTTGAAGAAGAGATAGAGAAGGTAGAGACTGAATTTGGAAAATTAGCTCACAGGCCTGTGAGGGAGGTAGTCATTTGCCGAAAGGACCTTGAGTCCCTGCTATGTGAAGAGTCCTAGGTTGGGTTGAGCCCACACATCTAGAAGGGCCGATGGGGCACATAGAGAAAAGTTCACAAGTTAAAATCCCTGACACTGGTCAGTGGTTTTGTTGGTGACAGCAGCCCCTACGACGAATCTGTCCTGACGACAAGCTCAGTGAGGAGCACAGAGACTTCATCCCAAGTTCACGATAACGGCTGTGATAGAGGTGGTACAGGATACCATAGGAACTCCAAGGAGAAGGGAGTGGCCACTAGCCTCAGAATGTAGACATGTTGTCAGAAAAGGTTTCACAAAGAAAATGCTGGGGAGGAGTTAGCTCGACAAAAAGAGGAGAGAACTTCCTTGGCAGAAGGAATAGCAGCATCAAAGACGTAGGGTCCCAAAGCATTTCTGCATAACTACAAGTGCTACTGTCTAACGTCAAGTGCCAGGGACTTTGTGGTCAGTACTACTTTTTGCCCCATTTCACAAGTGAGAAACCCGTCTCAGAAAAAGGAAGTAAGTGATGGAGCTCAGATTCAGGCCAAGGGCAGTCCGGTTCCAGGGCCTGAGCTCTCAATCACTGCACCTCTGCGTCTCCGTGCAGAAGGAGGAAAGGTGCTGCACAGAGAGGGAACTGCAGGCAAAGGACAAGAGGCTCCAAAATACGTGTGTCCTCGGAAAGGGTGTGACTGGCCCTCTGGGTAAGGAGGGCAGTATGAGAGGCCAGACTGAGGAGGGTTGTCTCTCTCCTGCAGATGCCTGGCCACCTTGGGGCATGTGTCAGCTTCAGAGTCCCAGGTTCCTTGAAGACTGAGACATAAACTGGATCCAGACTCGCTGTCTGATAGAGGCCGGTGAGTGACAGGATGGCAAGGAAACTCCTGAGACACCCTCCCTCTCTTGGATTCCTGGCGTCTCACCAGCTCCCTTCTTTCTCCAGGCGCTGCCTTCCCCACCATGGCAGAGGTGGTGGCTGAGGTGGCTGAGATGGCCGAAATGGCCACACAGATGTCCCCAGGGGCAATGGAGATGTCTGTACCGGTGTTTGGGGAGATGATGGAGATGTCAACAGAGGTGACTGAGATGAAGGCTGGGGAGGCCCTTGCCTCATCCCTCTTCTTCCAGCACCACCAGTTCATGTGCTCTGAGTGTGGCAGCCTCTATAACACACTGGAGGAAGTCATCTCACACCAGGAGCAGCACGTGCCCACTGTCACCGAGGAGGAGGCGCTCACCACCCCGGAGGCTGGCCTGGAGCCAGCGCTAGTGCCAAGTGCCGCGGATGGGCCCTTCCAGTGTGGTGAGTGCAGCCAGCTCATCCTCTCCCGCAGCGAGCTCCTGGCCCACCAGGACGCCCACCTCCGGGAGTCTGCAAGCCAGATCCAGTACCAGTGTGGGGACTGCCAGGAGCTGTTCCCCTCACCTGAGCTGTGGGTAGCTCATCGAAAGGCCCAGCACCTTTCTACTGCAGCTGCCGACCCACCAGTGCCACCCCCTCTGCCTCCGCCAACACCGCCCCCTCCACCCCCTGCTCCACCGGAAGTCCAGATGGAGCCCTACGAGTGTCCTGAGTGCTGCACCCTCTGTGCCACCCCTGAGGAGTTCTTGGAGCATCAAGGCACCCACTTTGACTCCCTAGAGAAAGAGGAGCGCAACGGGCTGGAGGAGGAGGAGGGGTGTGAGGAGGGTGAAGAAGAGGATGAAGAGACGGAGGAGGAAGAGGAGGCCGCAGGGCCTGCAGAGCTTGCTGGCGATACTGTGGGAGGCGGCAAGGCCACAGCGGGCTGGGCCCAGGGCTGTGGGGACTGTCCCCAGCACTGGGCCTCGGCGGGGCCGCGCCGGAGACACCGGTTGGCCTCCCGCGCCTCCGCGTCGAGCACCCACCCTTTCCGCTGCAGCCAGTGCCAGCGCGGCTTCAGCTCGGCAAACCGGCTGCTGGCTCACGGGCGGGCACACGTCGGTGGCACCCACGAATGTCCAACCTGCTTCAAGGTCTTCAAAAAAGCAGCCTCGCTGGAGCAGCATCTGCGGCTGCACCGCGGCGAAGCCCGCTACCTCTGCGTGGACTGTGGTCGCGGCTTCAGCACGGAACTCACGCTGGTGGCGCACCGGCGGGCCCACACCAGCAACCCACTGCATCGCTGCCGCTGCGGCAAGACATTCAGCAACATGACCAAGTTCCTCTACCACCGGCGTACCCACGCAGGCAAGAGCGGGGCGCCCCCCACCACAGCAGCGGCCCCCCCGGCACCCAGCGAGCCCCCGCCGCCGCCGCCGCCGCCCGCCCCGCCCACGCAGCTGCCCTGCCCACAGTGCTCCAAGTCCTTCTCCTCCACCTCGCGCCTCTCGCGGCACCGACGCACAGTGCATGGACCCCCCGAGCGGCGACACTGCTGCGGGGTTTGTGGCAAGGGCTTCAAGAAGCTGGTCCACGTGCACAACCACTTGCGGACGCACACGGGTGAGAGGCCCTTCCAGTGCCACTCCTGTGGCAAGACCTTTGCTTCCCTGGCCAACCTCAGCCGCCACCAGCTGACCCACACGGGCGTGCGTCCCTACCAGTGCCTGGACTGCGGCAAGCGCTTCACGCAGAGCTCCAACCTGCAGCAGCACCGGAGGCTGCACCTGCGGCCGGTGGCCTTCGCCCGCGCGCCCCGCCTGCCCATCACCGGCCTCTACAACAAGAGCCCCTACTACTGCGGGACGTGCGGCCGCTGGTTCCGCGCCATGGCTGGCCTGCGACTGCATCAGCGGGTCCATGCCCGAGCTCGCGCGGCGCCACTGCAGCCCCGCTCACCGCCTCCCGCCCCGCCCCCGCCCCCGCCCCCGGAGCCTCAGCAGACTATCATGTGCACCGAGCTTGGGGAGACCATCGCCATCATCGAGACGTCCCAGCCACTGGCCCTGGAGGACACGCTGCAGCTGTGCCAGGCAGCGCTGGGGGCCAGTGAAGCCAGCGGGCTGTTGCAGTTGGACACGGCCTTCATGTGACACAGCTAAGAGCAGCAATAAAAGAGTTTGGTTGCAGCAGGAAGTGTGGTCACCTGTAGGGAGAAATGGGACTGCACCCTGGCAAGCCGCTCTGGTGCCCACCGGGTACCGGGATGCCCCCTGGCCTTGCCCGCTGAGTCCTCCACAGCCTGCCAGGTTTCTCTTGTCACTTTTCTCTGCCTGAGGGGAAACCGAAGCTCTGAGACAAGATCTGGCCCAGGTAACCCCACTACATTGCAAAGCAGGTTTGCCAAGGCTGTTTGCATCACCCTGCTACCCAGCAAGCTCAGGGAACCTTTCCTGAGGCCCGGCCACTTGCCAGGTCTGTGCTGGGCACTGTCACATACCTCTTCAGGTCCTCTGCTTGTCCCCCCTGCCCTAGCCTTCCCTGGACTCGGCTCTGCCTAGTGGAGGAAGACACTTGACTGCTCTGGGCTCCCTTCATCTCACTTTTGACAATGTGAGAGGAAAGCTGTAAGTGCCCAGGTGCTCGGCTGCAGACTGGGTGACGCTGAGCCCCAGGAATGAGCCAGACACGGGACCTGCCCAGGGGGCCCGCGGTGGAGTAGCAGGAACACGCACAAGTACAGAGGGCCTTGCTCTCTGAGTGTGTCTCACTGATTGTCAGCCTGGGTGTCCTAAGGCCTCTTTCCCATGAGCTGGGCACTGCTGGGCCTGAGAGAGGAGTCCGGCCTCTGCCCTGCCCCTGGGGGGACAGACAGGTTCCTTGGGGATGTGCCACAGTGGGGATGGGCAGGACAGTGGGTCCCAGAGCAGGGAACAGAGCTCCGTGGTGGGAGACTTCCTAGAAGAGGTAGGGCTCTGCTAGCGGAAGAGAACATTCCAGGCAGACAGCACTGCAAGGAGGCTGAGTTCTTGGTCTACTTGGAGGCCGTCCAGTTATTCACAACTACAACAGCGAACATTTGACTGCCTAGCCGTGGCAGGCACCGCAGTTACTACTAGACATGTATTATGATCCAAACAAGCCTGGGAGCTGATCTCGGGGTTATCCCTGTTATACAGATGAGAGAATGGGCAGAGACTTGCCCAAGTTCCCACAGCTAGGCAGCGAGGGCACTGAGGTTTGCACGGAGGCGGTCCTTTCAGCCCACGTCCAGTGCTGCTGAGTGATTACAGCCTGAAACCCATGCAGGGGCTGGGGGCTCAGAGGATTCTTTGTAACGGGAGGAAAGGTGAGCTGGTGTCACAGAGCAGAGCAGTTGGGGGTTGAGGGGGCCCTCAAAAGATCAAAGGTCTTGGGAGCAGGAAGGGATCCACAGCCTCTTCAGTTTCCCTGGGGTGCCAGTTCTTCCCTCTAGACGGAAGAGGGTTACGGCAGGTCTGTGGGGCAGGCGCCTCCCAGGCCTCTGCAGACCCTGGTGCTCTGGCAGGTGAGGCACAATGGGGCAGCGCTGAGTTGTCTGGGAGGCAGGCCCGGCCTGGGAAGGCCGTGGAAGCCCAGTTACGAAGTTGGGGCAGTGTAAAGAGATGAGGGTCATAACTAGGAGTTAGGGGTCCCTCGGGTCAGGGTGGGTGGGGTGGGGGAGGCCGGAGATGGTCCCGGAGGGAGACGATGGGCCAGAGCTGGGCCGAGGCTGTGGCAGTGGGAGGGGGAGGGACACCTGGGTGACCGCGTGGCCGACTGGGCGTAAGCGCCGGGGTAGGAGCCCGAGGTCTGCCCCTCGCCCAGACCAGCCCTCCTGCCCTCAGGACCGCCTGCTGTATGTGTTCATCTCATGAACAAGGTGCTACTTGCGTGGTGTCGAGCGGGGGGGCCCAGGTTTGCTCTGGGCAGGAGGCAAGTGCCCTCGGGGCTGGCCTGAGCAGACAAAAGCCCAGATGCCACAGAACAGACCTGGAACTCCCTCGGGAATGTATGTGAAACTACTCTCACTTTCTTCACCCATGGAGCACATCAGTTGCTCCCCCCAAGAGTCCCCTTTCTACTTCTGGGGCCTCTGCCCTCGCCCCCTGCTGGTATCCCTCTGCCCGTGGCCCCACCATCTGGCTCCAGCCTGTTTCTAAGTGAGGGTAAGAGCCAGGCTCTCTGCACCAACCTTCCCAACATCCGTTTGAGACATGGAAACGAGGGCTTGGGGATCTGCCCCCACGCGTGCCCCCTAAGTCTACACCGGGCTGGTTTTGTGTCCTCTGGGCCCTGAAGCGGCAGCCAGCACAGGCTAAGACAGGGAGAGCCCTTTGTTCGCATCCTGATTGTGCCACTTAGGCTCTGTGGCCACGACCTCTCAGGTCCCCAGTTCTCACATGTCACCTAGCGGGTGAAAATGCCTCCCTGGATGGAAGCAAATGGTTCCAGCGAGGTCGAGGGGGCAGGCTCCTCCTAGGCCTCTGCCATGGATACGCCAAACGAGCTCACCGCCCACAGGAGGGGTGGGCACCTGAGCCAGCACCCGGACTCAGGCTCCCGATGGCCCAGCCTGGGTTCACTCTACCCTGTCCCCTGCCTGAGATGCAGCCCACCAGGCACCTCCCTCACCTCCAGAAATAGACAGCCAGACGGGAACAGGTTTTCATGCCAATAATTTATTGAACGGAGGTCTGTACACAGGCAAACCTTACTGTGGAAACTAAGACATCAGGAGCCCCCCCCCACTCCGCCCCCTAGCCCTCCAGGGTGAGGAGAGGAGGAAGGAGACCTAGGGCAGAGGATAGTAAGGGAACACAGCTGTCGGAGGGGGACACAGCTGTAGGAGGGGGAAAGGCCAGGTTGGATGGTGCGAATCGACATTTTCTTTAAGAAAAAAATTATAACAATCTATTTACACCAGGGGGCCAGGAAAGGGAAGAGGAGAAGGGCTGGTCTGGTTCTATTTACAAGGGACACAGGAGGGGCGGGGGGTTGGAGGAGGTGGAGGCATGGGGAGAGGGGCGGGGGCCAGGGGGTAAGAGGTCCTCATGCCCCCCAACCCCATCCATCCTTCCTTCTCTTCCCTCCCCACAACCAGTTAAAATCCTCTTAAAAAGCCCACCATAGGGGTGAGGCTGGTGAGGGAGGGCCAAGAGGGGTACAGGGACTCATTTACCTCTGCCCTCTAGTCTAGGGGCCCAGCCAGGGCAGGAGTTTGATGGGCTATGGCCCCCCCTTCCCAGCCCCACTCGGGGCTCCCAGATGGAAGGGTAGTTGGCGGGGCCCTCAGGAAGAGTTAGTGAGGGGAGCTGTGGCATCGGTTGGCTGCCATTCTGAGCTGGTCTGATTCTCATTTAAAGCTGAGGGGGAGGAAGGAGCATACAGTTAGCCTTTGCCGTTCAGACCCACCTCCTCCCGCCCAGCCCCCAAGAACAGGAAGTCATTGTGGGATGCTACATTAGAAACTGACAACTGTCACTTTAGGTCCAGGGTTGCAAACTCAAATGCCACAGGGCCATGTTAGTCACTGAGTGACTCACCAGAGCCAGGCCCCACATCAAAGGGGGCAGCTGGAACTCAGCCCTGAGGAAAGGCAGGCCCACTGCTGCCCCATCTGATTTTCTTTCCCCAAGAGAAACAGGAAATCTGGATTTGTACATGAAATGGCCCCAATTTTTAAATATAAGCAATAAATTCAACTGTTTGTTTTGTTTGTGCAGGCCAAACATGTCTTTGGTTTTCCAGTTAGCATCTCAACACAAATACGTATAGGCAGGGATACCCGACACAGGTGGTCATTCACATGTTGTACAAAATGCTTTCGACACCATCAAACCGTCAGCCATTCCCACGTACCTGCAGGAAACTCGGGGGCTGTGAGAACAAGCCCACCGCCCAGGCTGAGAAATGTTGCTTTACCCCAAACTTACCTTGTGAGGCTGGGGTGAGGGTGGCTGTGCCCCCCGGGGGCCTCAAGTGAGGAGGGATGAGAATGGCGTTGAGAGATGGCTGGATGGAGAGTTCTAGAGATAGGAATGGACATGCCCAGTCAGGGGGCAGAGCAGGACGCCTGGAGACCCAGTTGGGATTAGAAAGGGGCACTGAACAGGGATCTACCTCTTGGTAAGGCCAAGTATGCGTGGACACATACATGTAGCCACTGAACGCTTTAAATGAAACACTATAAAGAGCCTCGCACAGGAAATCAAGAGTGTGGGTGAAGCAGGGGCCTCCCCAATCAGGGCAGTCTCTCCTGCGCCCCAGGCCTTCCCTGTCACCCACCCTCAGCTCCCCACTCCCGTCTTCGACACTAAGCTCTTTTCCACCATCTTTGGCTGCCCCTCCGGCTCCCCAGATCCCAGGCCGTGTCCTCACCGCCAGGACTGAAATTGAAGAGGGGGGGAAGCGAGCGGTTGTTGGGGAGCTGGGTTCCGTGACATCGCAGTTCATCAAAGAAGCTGTGGGCACAGGCTTCCAGTGGGGAGAGCCTTGAGGACGGTGTGTACTCCAACAGGCTAGAGCAGAGTGCGATGGCCTCGGGCGGTGTTCGGGATTTGAACACCTTGGGGGGAAGAGGGGCACAAGTCATGAGGGTGAGACACCCCAGCGACTGGCATACTCCACTCCACTGCTGCAGTGCCGGCATCAAATGTGACTGCCCACCTCCCACAAACCCACTTCCCAAATGAGGAAACTGAGGCACAGCCATTGAAGAGGAGCTCAGTTTTTATCACGTGAGCAGCCCATCAGGTCCTATGGCTGTATGGGCCCTGCTGTGAGCCTGCTTCCCCATCAGAAAAACCAGACTCTAGACTACTGTGTGTTCTCAACTTTTGGAGGACAGGAAATTCCATAAACTGAAATCATGAAAGTTATTAGCCCGTTCCGAAGCCATGACTCCATAGCCAGGTCCGCAGACCAGTTGGCCTCCAGTGGGAATGTCAGCCATGCTGCCTGAGCCCCTAGCCATGCCCCACCTTTGTCCAGGGGTGAGCTTTAATCTGGGGAAACTTGAACTCCGTGTAGTTGGGGTTCATCTCTCGGATCTGCTCCCGGGTTGGTGTTCCCAGCACCTGTAGGGCAAGAGAGGAGCCTAAGCCAAGGGCCCTGTCCCGGAGCCCCGGCCCGCCCACCCAGCCTGCCCTCACCTTGATGATCTCCACCAGCTGGTCCACCCCACTGTCCCCGGGGAAGATGGGCTGGCCCAGGAGAAGCTCGGCCAACACGCAGCCAGCTGACCACACATCTAAAGGGGAATGGGGAAGAGTCAGGGCTACCATGCCCTCCCCTTACAAACACTTCTGTCCCTCACGGTCATCCTGAAAGGGGCCAGGAGCCCCATTTTCTTGGCTCAGAGAGGACGCACACAGTTTGGGCACCCTGGAGCCCGACTGCGAACCTTCAGCTCTGCCTGACTGCACTGCAGTCTCCTGTCCAGGTATGTTTCCGCCCCTCACTGTCTCCCTCTGCTCGGTGACCCCAGTAAATCCTTTCTCTGCCTCCAGCCTTGGAGGACAGCCCAACAGGCCGAGAACGGGCAGCTGTGTTCTCTGGACCTCAGAAAGACAGAGTCGGAAGTGCTGGGCGCCTGCTCACTCCCTAGCCCGCAGGAACTGCTGGAGCCTGACACTCTCGCCCCTGTCTGGTCTGCACCTTGACCTGCCACACCACAAGTTCCCACCTAAGGATCACCTCACACTGCCGATGAATGTTCTCCAAGCCCATCACGCCCTCTTCATGCCTGGAATGTGGCACTGTCATCCCCACCAACAGGGAGGGACACAGGCTCTGAGAAGGTCACACCCTCACGGTGGCAAAGGGGCACCTCAGACTCCCCCAGGTCACCCTCAGCCCCTCTCTTGGGATGAGAAGAGAAGACTGATCGGAGGTTCCAGAGCCAGTATGGACTCTGGAGTCAGGACAGCTTTCAAAGGCGAACCTGCCGAGTCCCAGTGGTGAGACTACGGGCAGGCGTCCTCACCGCTCTAAGCCTGAGCCTGCTCACCTGGAAAGAAGCATGTAACGACACAGCCCTCCTACGTTTGAGGACTGCGTGAAAGAACAGACGGTAAGCTTTTATCACCAAGCCCAGTAGAGGCAACAGAACTGTAAACTGCCATGACAGCCGTCCCTACCCCCACCCTCCCAAAAGTCTGACCGATGGACGAGGTGTAATCAGTGGCTCCAAAGATCAGCTCTGGGGCCCGGTAGTAGCGAGAACAAATGTAGGAGACGTTGGGCTCTCCCCGGACCAGCTGCTTTGCACTGTGGGAAGAGGTGGGCAGGAGGAAACACAAGGCAAGGGTCACGGTCCACCTTACCCCTTCAGCCACCCAGCGCACCCCGGGGTCAGGCCCACCTGCCAAAATCGCAGAGCTTGAGGATAGCGGTATCGGGGTCCACCAGCAGGTTCTGAGGCTTGATGTCGCGGTGACACACGCCCTGGGAGTGGATGTATGCCAAGCTCCGGAAAAGCTGGTACATGTACACCTGGGATAGGCAGGGGACAGCAGAATTCCAGCCCCGCTCTCCCAAAGCACGCCACTGCTCCACCCTCGACTCACAGTCCTTCCAGGCCCTGTCCCCCAGACTTGAAAACTGTCCTGCCGCCCCTTGGTTCTCAAACTTTAGTGTGCGACAGAGTCCCTCAGAGGCCTCGCTAAAACGGGCTGCACCCGAGTTTCTGATTCGGTAAGTTCAGGAAGGGGCTGTTCTAACAAGCCCCCAGTGCGGGTGCTGCTCCCCACTTTGAGAACTGTGCTTCGATCCTACACCTCAGCAGAAGCCTAATAAGTAAGACAGAGACATCAGGAAGGCCTTGTTTGAAAGCAGGCTAAGGAGTCTGCTCCCCACTAACCAAAGCCACTGGCTGGACGGCTCAGCCTCCTTCGTGCACTGGTCAAACCACCGGCCAAACCACTGGCGAGCAGCAGTCTGCCCTCCCACTGACAAGAACGTAAGCACCCAGGGAGCAAGCATCTTTGAGTTTTCATCACTGCCACATCCCCCAGGGGCCAGACCAGTGCTTGGCAAGTAACTGCTCAGGCCTGCTTCCTGGGCCCCCTCCTCCTTGGCTCCTGCGGCCCTGGGCCAGAGATGCCATGTCCTCGCCTATTCCTGGTCTCCTCCTGGAAGCCTTCCTTCATCCTTCCTGCCCCAAAGCAAGCACAGCTGGGGCAAGAATTGTTTCCAGAATTCCCTGTGCTCACTCTAGTATGGCAGCTACCAGTATATTTTTCTAATTCTCTGTCATGACACTTGTCTCCCGTTAAACTGAGAGTCTTCAGGAGCACGGCCTGGGTTTTAACCAGCTGGGCCTCTGGAATTGCTCATTGCTGGGCCTGACACACAGGCCGCCACAGGACAGTCAGCAAACCAGGGAACTCCCCTCCCGGGAGCTGCAGTCGCACAGCACTAACCACTGGCAGAGCCTCGTGGGTCCCCAGGACCCCCAGCCTCTGTTCGCCACGTCATCCCTAAGCTCGCTTGCTTGCTCATTCATTCATTCCCTCATTCATTCATTCAAACACCTGCTGAGGGACGGAAACAGCCAGGGCTCAGCGCCAGGCACTGGGGAATGAACTGCACAGACGACGGATGAAGATCCATGCTTTCCTGGCTCTGTGGACACTAAACTAACCTTCCTCCAGCCCTGCCTCCTTCTGACCCCTCTACCAGGCTGTCACCTCAGCGTCTCCCTCTCTGTATTCTTGGTCACCACCCCCTAATTCTGAGCCAACACTCCTGGTGCCACTGGGCTCCCAGTATGGACCCGAGCAGGTACCTTGCTGCCTCCCCAGCCCGGTCAGCCTGCCTCCCTGATTCAGTCAGGCCCTGCATTTGGCAAGCTCCATCTCTAGAAGTATGGGGACAGGGGACCTGTGGCCTCCAGAGACCTATGTACACTTGGAGAACGAGGAAACCCCCAGAGGCAGGAGGGCCCGAAGCCCCTGGCTTTGTGGGCCAGGGCCCAGCAGCCTGCCTGCCTGCCCACCTTGACATAGATGATAGGGATGGTCAACTTGGCCTTGGTGAAATGGCGGGCCACCCGGTACACTGTCTCGGGCACGTATTCCAGCACCAGGTTTAGGTAAAGCTCGTCTTTCTGCAGAGAGCAAATGAGAGGTGTGAGGAAGGAGGGAGGTCAAGTTTGTGCGGAATGGGGGAAGGATTGGCAGTCATGAGAAAGGCAGGCAGAAAAACGGGTGGAGTGAAGATGGAGGCTTCCACCAACCCCCGAAGTCTCACCTTCTCCCCACTGGAGTAGAAAAAGTATCTCAGCCTCACGATATTGCAGTGGTCCAGCTTCCGCATAATCTGCAGCTCTCGGTTCTTGGGGACAAAGGGAGAGCCTCAGAAAACCACCAGCTTGCTCTGCCTCCCATCCCTAGCACTCTTTACCAGAGCCCTCCTCCCGTATTCCTGCCAACAGAGCCAAGCAGCTACTCCCTGTGTCCCAGCTCCAAGGCGCCCCTGGGGAAGCCCCTAATTCCTCACCCCCAACGCATCCCCCTCACACAAAAGATATGCTTTCTTCAGCCCACTCTTTTAAAATGTTTGATTTATTGCTGACATTTGAAAATCAAGTAACTTCACATATAAATCCAGCTTTGAGGCTTCTCCTGAAAACCCAGGCGATGTGGCCACATTAGGCAGGCCTCCCTGCACAGCAAAAGCAACAACAGACGAGCAGTGGCCATGCAGTTCATGCCGGTCCCCACTCTTCCCTATTGCTTCCCTTGGAGGCATCTGGGCCCTTGAACCCTGGCTTGGATCCTGAGTCCCAGATTCCAGGCTTCTAATTCCCATCTTCCCAAAGGGGATCCAGCCTCAGCCTCTTCCCAGAAGGCTGGTGGTCTTGGCATTCTTCCCTATTCTGTTCCCCTCTGGAGCCCCAGAACTTCCCGCCCTTGGATCTCTCTGACTTCTGGGACTCAACACTAATCCAACACTGATGGACACCCTGGAGCTCCTCCTGCCGAGAGGCCTCACTGCCAAGACCCAGGGCCTGACCTGGCTCCCCGGCCTAGGCTCAGTTCTCCTACGTCCGGACTAGCCTAGGCTCCAAAATGCCGTCCTTCAAACACCAATTATCCCTCAATTTCCACTCCTCCATCTCCTTCTCATTCCCTGAGCTTCCACTCGCTCACAGGGGATGAGAAAGGCCACCCCCTCCTCAGGGGGACACAGCCCCACACCACGGCACGTGGTTTGGGGAGCGCTGCTGCGCAGCCTGGATCCCACCCCCTACTTATCTGCGGCACAGTAAGACCTTTGCTAACACACTTAATCAGCTCCACCAGTTTCCTTTCCCCTCTAAGCAGAAGCTTAACTTAGTAAAGGCTGAGGGCTTGGGAATCAGATGCTAGTCTTGACCTCTGGCAATTCTCTTTATCTGAGTCTCAGTTTCCAGTTTCTACTTACTTGAAATGGGAATAACAATAGTATCTACCTTCAGAGAACCTTTATGTAAATTAAACAAAAACTCGCCTGCGAAGCACTTACAAAGAGCAAAAGTTCAATAAATGTCAGCTCTGGGCTCTGCTGGAATCTATAGTCCCATCTTCCACACAACTCACTCTCTTCTCTCCCTTCTCCTCTGGCCCATGCTAAGATCCCCTATAGAACCCTAAGGCCAGCCTCTGGGGCTCTCTCACCAGTCATGCCCAGTCAAACCTCCATGTCCTCACCCGCACCATGCCCCCCAAGCTACCTTAAACCTCTTGTCTTGAAGAACCTTCTTGATGGCTACCAGTTCCCTGGTCTCTGCCAGCCGTGCCTGGTACACGACCCCAAATGAGCCATTGCCAATCACTTTGATGTCTGTGTAAGCCACCTCCTGGGAGCGATCCGGGCCTTGGCCTAGAGTGGCTACCACTGTGGTCACCTTGCCGCTGTCACCTGGGGAACAAAGGGGACACAAAACCCACTGACCTTTCCCCTCTTGCCACCACCCCCTCCTGGGGCTGTGGGAGGGAGGGGAATCACTACAGGAAGCTTTCTGGGGCCTCTCTGTCCCTTTTCCCTTTTCCCTCTCCCATATAAGAGGATACTGACATCTAAACCTCTTGCAGACCCTTCATCTCCATTTCTAGTAAGCAGCAAACCACTGGGTCCTTTTGGCCTAAGGAGACACTGACACTCCCAATCCACTCTGAAGTTTACTGCCCTCTGGGCCCTCCTGACTGGGGAAAGCCTTGACCTAACCTCTTCCACTCAACTGGTAACCCTGAGGTACCTCTACTTTAGAAAAGCACTAACCTTCCTCACAGCTCAGGGCAGAGTGACCTTTACACACTCCCTGGTGGAGCTGGTAACTTCACCAGTGGTTTTTGGTGACAGGAATGAATGACTCCTCCTGGCATGAGCGTGCTAGTGCCCTGACTCTCACTTTTTGGGGACAGTTAGCCCTTACCCAAAAACTTTGGGATTAGAGAAGGCATTGACCTGACCTCACCTGTACAGCCCAGAGCCCCAGACCCCTTCCAGCATGTGGGTGGACCCTAATGGACAAGCACCAAATTGTGAGACTGGTGAACCTGATCTCTATGACCAGGGGGCTAGCCCAGCTTCCGTCCTTCAGAGAAAAGCTGTAATTCCCAGTTCTGGTTTCTGAATGGCAGCAAACTTTGGTAGCATTCTTTGGGGACAGGGACCCCTTTTCTTTGGGAAAGTGAGGAAAGGTTCCCCAAAGAAAAGGGGTCATTGATGAATCAAATCCATGTTGAGGGACCAGTTGACACCTTCTTTTGTCAGAGATGATTCTACGTTAAGTCTTTTTCCAGAGCCAATGACACACCTCAGAATAACGAAAGGGGTATAACCAGATCCATATTCTATGGGGAATTGTCACCCTCCCCGGCCCTCATTCCATGTTTGTGAAAGGAGACCCACCAAGTTATGTTTTACGAACAGGGACCGTGACTTGGTCTGATGGGGATACTGACTCCCAGTCTGTCCTTATTTCTAAAAAGCAGCAACCATTAATTTCCACCATTGGGGAAACAGTTCTACATATTTTGAACAGATAATGATACCAAGCTTTGTGTTTTAAAAGGGAAGATGACCTAGGTATCAGGTGTGGAAAGCCCTGGCCCTGATCTTTGGGGACACAATAACTCCAAATGCCTGCTTCTAAACAACATTCACTCCAAATCCCATCCTTTGAAGGGGAGCAAATTCAGAGCCCCTTTTCGGGTGGTGGTGTTTTCGGGAACAATAACCCTTGCGCCTCTTTCGTAAGTGACGATGACCCCTGATGCTGTTCTCTAATGGACGGCAACGTCAGATCCCTGTTTTGAAGCCTCAAGGACCCAAGACCTCGGTCCTGGAATAACAGGAACCTGTGACCCCTGGTTTTTCTAGGGTAACTAATTCTAATCTTAAACTGCAAGTGATGGTAACCCCCCAAATCCTTCTTGGGGAGGGGCAGAGCTCAGATCCCAGTTTGGGGAGGCACAATGACCTCGAGCTCCTATCTGGGCACATAAAAGGAGCTGATCTACGATTGAGGGGCTTCAGGAACCCTCATCTCCACCCACCACGGGCGCCCCTAGTACTCACGGCCCAGCTTCACTCCCGGCGGCGGGAAGCTGTTGCCCGCGCTGGGGCCGCCGCTGCCTCCTCCGCCACTGCCGCTGGGGCCACCCCCGGAGCTTGAGGCCCCCACGCCCCCACCCATGGCTCCGACTGACGCCTTCCCGCCGCTGCTGCCGCCCGGGCCGGAGGCCGAGCCCCCGGGGCCGCCGCCGCCGCCGCCGCCGCCGCCTCCTGGCTCCGCGAACGAGCTGGTCCGCGCCCGGCCCGAGCCCCCAGGGCCACCCCCTGAAGGCGCGCCGCCGCTCATGGCACCGAGCGCAGGCCCAGGCCGCGGGGCTCGGGCTGCCCGAGCTGCCGCTGCTGCCGCCGCCTTCCCCGGCCTCCGGCCTCTTCCAGGCCGCGCCGCTCGGGCTCCGGCTCCGGCCCAGCGCCCGCCGCGGGGCACACCGGGAGATGCAGTCCGCCTGCCCTCCGCGCCTCCGTCACCGCCCTCGGCCCAGAGAGAGCCGCGCGGCACGCCGGGAAGTGGAGTCCGCAAAGGCTTCAGAGTAGACAGCGGAGATGATGGGTCGTGCCGCCCGTGGAGAAATAGGGTCCCAGGCAATAAATCGATCCACTGTGCCCACGGCGGACCCAGAAGCACTTTGGGAGGCCAAGTCAGAGTCGCACACTTACTCCAATGCGGCAACGGTGAGCCTCTCACCGTTCAGTGTACCTCAGAAATGTAGTCGCAGCCACTCGGTGAGCGACCTCATGCACGCCGGGAAACGGAGTCCAGTCGGTCACTAAATCTATTAGCTGTGTATGTCCTCCAGCACCAGGTGTACTTTGGGAAATGGAGTCGGCGCAGGAGGACCTGCAGATCTCAGACCAGCAGATCTCGGACAGTGAGGCAAGCCGGGAAATGGAGTCGTCGCCACGCCCTCACCGCATTGCAGGTGTAAAGCGACTCCCAAAGCACTCCGGGAAATGGAGTCCCATGTGATTCCCTACGTCCCCAAGTGGATACTGCAGTTCGGGAGATAGGCTGGGAAATGGAGTAGATATAGCGCTCCTCCTCCCTCGTACGCTAGGCCGCAGTTCCTGCCGGGAAATGTAGTCAACACCACGGCTTCAGAGCAGTGGCTACAGCGAGCCCTTGTGTCTTCTGGGAAATGGAGTTCGAGGCAGTCACCCCATTGACTGAGGAGGGGGGATCTACTATGAGCCCGAAGCATGCTGGGGAATAGTCCAGACCGGATCCTGACACTTTGAGACTAGACTGCCTACGCTGGCGGGGAAGTGGAGTCCAATTGGTGGGTACCTTCGGGAAAGCCTGAGCGAAAGGTGAAAGTCGGCAGTCCCCTGTGGAGACTGAAGAATGTTTCAACGCCTCCTTCCCCATCTCCAGGTCCCAAGAAAGAGCCTAAGTCGATTAGGAGCTTCTGGAAAGTGGAGTCCAAACACTCCTAAGTTTCCACGAAACAGGAAGGAAAACACGCCTGCAAACGACTTAGGAAACAGTTACCTACGGTTTCTCAGAACAATAGTCTTAGGACACAATCTTGCTTTTTCTAGTTTTGTGGTTTGCACCAAGAGGCTGAGCCGAGCGTTAAAAAACGAAAATACAATTTGTCTTGAACCCCCATTTAGCTCTTTGCGTCTTTCTATTTCCTAAATTACAGGATCCTGGAGGATCCAAAAGAGAAAGTTGGGTGCTAAGAGTAGCGTTAGGTTTTGTGCACGCTTTATGTCGCCCCATTTATCGATTTAATGCCCGGAAGGACAGGAGCACCAAAGGGAGCTGGGAAACAGTTCGTGTGAGTGTGCGTGTGCGTGTGCGTGTGCGTGTGTGTGTGTGTGTGTGTGTGTGTCCCGGAAATACTTGGAACTAGAATGAAATCACCTCATCCCCTCCTGCCTCCTGGAATGATGGGAAATGGAGTCTCTGGACATCACTCTAATCCGAGCCCGTGTTGGTGCTAACTGTCCTGACCCTTCAGAAGTCTAAAGAAAGTCTCGTCCACTTTGTCTGGTCCTGACTACAATTCCCAATGGACACAGACACCACCCCCACCCCCGGGGCCGGGACAGACGGCAGCGTTAAAGGCTTTTCAAACTACATTAACCAGAGGCAAAGCGCGGACACACTTCTGTTCCCTCAATGAATGCGGTTGCATCACACACAGCACGGAGCGGGTGTATCTGGGAGTTGTAGTTTCCCAGCCAAACGGTACCTGCTGCCCTCTGACGGCAGCTCGGAGTCAGAAAGCAAAAATCTGAGTCAAGACCCGAAGCCCTGAGAAGTCAATCCTACCCTGGACCAAGAAGGCCCAGAAGGACAGCCGAGAAGGGCAGGACAGTGGCGGTTACTTAACCGCCTGGACCCGTGGGACATGCGCAGTGGGCCGCGCGTAGGCAACCGCCAGGAGGGTATTGGGATCAGTGGGAGTATGAAGGCGACAGTTGGAGGGAATCTTACCAGGATATTTATAGGGCTTGAGAACTTTTGTTGAGGGGTGCCAGGGCGGGTTGTGTCTTTGAGGAGCTTTTGGGTGTCTGGAGGTACTCAGAGGTACCGTGGAGAAGTGAAGGCTTCTTACTGGGGACCGGGGGAGAAGTCACAGGGGATTTGGGGTGTTTTTAAAAGGTCTCTGGGAGACTGAAAAACTACTGGTGAATGAGGGGATCTCTGAGGTCCCTGAAGGGGTAAGGGATGGTTGAGAAGCATCAGGAAGGAGCTTTGGGGGTCAGTGTGAGTGCTCGGGCGTTATAGATAAAAGGACCTCTGATGGGGTGAATTAATTGAAGTGTCGTGGACCTATAAAGGGATTTCTACTTGGAATCAGATCCTGGAGGCTGTGGTAAGGAGCAAGGGTGTGGTCTTGCAGAAATTGCGAACAGATTTAGGTGGATCATTAAAGGTTAGAGATGCTGCTGGAGTTTTCCAGACCAGATGCCACTTCTAACATCCCACTCAGCCAGAATTGGGGGCAACCAGTCTGACAGGACCTGGTCTGACCTGAGCAGTTCTAGAGCTGAGCACTTTGGAACCCATGTTAGACCTGGTTAGAGGTGCTTTGAAGGTACTGAAATCAGAAGATGAGACTACTAGTCAGGGTCCTCCCCCTCCCCCCAGCGATGACATCCCCTTCTCCATCACACCACCACCACCAATTCAGCTGCATCTATGTTGCCAGGAGACATGCCTCATCCCAACTTCCAGAAATAGCCCACTGGCCCCCACCCCAGGGAGTGACTTACATCACCCAGGAGAGGGAGCAGTTGCCCGCAGGCCGCCATGGGAGCCTCGGTTTCCTGCTAATACCCCAGCCCTGGATCCTCTCTTCACTGCCAACATAATCTGGGACCAGCCATCCTTGGCTGGCATGAAATGAGGATGAAGCGAGTGAGTAGGAGTTACCAGTTCCTTCCCCCTCAGAGCTGCACAGGGTGGGGTTTCACAGTGAAGCCAGTCCAACAGGCCCCGAGCCTTCAAGTCCCAGTCTCTTAGCAGCTGTGTGGCCTCAGGGAAACTCCTTCCCGCCTCTGGGCCTCAGGCACCTCACATGCACGGTAGTGGTTGGGCTGTCTGGAACAGCACTTCCAGCCTGGATTCCTCCTGACTCGATCCCTGATTCGAGCTCCCGAACCTCAGCTTCTAGCTTGATGAGCTCACCTCTCAGATCCTATGATTTTGAGACCCTGGTCTAGACCCAACCATCCTAGCTTTAGGAGGAAAACTCAGGAGTTGAAAGAACAGACTTCATTTAGTCCTGGCTGGGCTTAGGACCTTGGACAAGTCATTAACTGAGTCACTTGCCCTGCTGATGTTGGAGATAAAGGACTGCAGCTCCTAACTAGGTACTTGGTATACAGTAGGTCAATCAACAGCAACTTTGATTAAGCTAGCCCCCGTCTCAACTCGCTGGTGGAGGATGTTCCCATGGTTCCACAGGAAGATCACCAAGGTCCCTTGCAAGGTGTACATTCCAAGAGACTGCAGGCCTGTCCCCAAAGGACTCCCAGACTAAGTGCTCTAAGGAGAGTGACATGTGAGAGGACACTAGAGGTAGTGCAAAAGGAGCTCCAAGCCTTCACCAGAGCCTGGGGACATGGGTAGGAATTCAGAGCCAGAGGGAAAAGTCATTTCAGGCAATAGGTGGAGTCTAAATGCTTCCAAGGACAAGCAGCCTCATGGGATAGGGAAGCAATCAGATGATGACCAGAGTATGCCTGAGACCTTAATCATTGGGCCCTTGAGGTATGTATCTCCCACCCCCACCCCCCTTCAGGAGGTCACTTCCCTGAAACCACACATTCAGATTGAGGTAGGCCCTCTGGCCATAGATTCACTGGGGAGTCAGTCCAGGCCCCCCCCCCCTTCAGAATGCAACACAGGCTGTGGTCCTTTGATGAGACAAATCATTCCACCCAAAGGTCCAAAGTTTTATTGTTTTGAATACATTCTCCAGCAGCCCCCAACTTCCCTCCGCCCCCCACCCTCAGTCCCCAGTACAGAATAAGGCTTAACCACAGACCCCACCCCAGGGGCCCCAGCCAAGAGGCAGAGGGTCTTCCAGTTTGGATTCAGGGTACCCCCTTCCCACCCCTGCCTACCTATGGGCTGGTCCTAGGAGCAGCTGGGGGTGAAGGGGTTGGACCGGTGCTGGGGTGGGGAGTAGGAGAGGGATAGCAGGCACTTGTAGAGATTTGTGGCCTATGGGTGGCACCCCTCACCCTCCTCTACCCCCCACCCCCCAACACAGAATTTTTGGTTCATCATAAAATGTCCCTCCCTCCCCTGTTGCAACCCTGTGGGATGAGAAACCCAGGCACTCATGGCCCCTGGAGGGGCAGGGAAGGCTGGATTGGGGCTGAGGATGGCTGGAGGTGGACAGGGAGAGGTACAGGAGGCAGAGAATAGGGAGGGAGACAAGGCTTTACTTCCTAAGCGATTGTAATAAAAAAGTTCCTGGGCTTCGAGGCCAAAGCCTCAGTTCAAATATAAATTCCCCAGAGTGGAGGTGGCCCCCTTAACAATCCCCTCCCGCCCCCCCACCACCACTTTGCCCAGAGCTTAGAAACCCACAGAGACAGGGACAGCCCCCAGCCCTGGGCACCCACCCACCCTTCACCATTAAAAAAAAAAGTTAAGTTTTATACAAAACGTGGGGAGGGGAGAGGAGGAGGCAGGGAAGAGACTAGAGCTGCCCTCACCTCCAGGGCATGGGGGAGTTAAGGCAGCAAAAGAAGCACAGGGGGTGGGGAAACAGGGTCCCCTGCCCACAACCCTCAGGAATCTCGATGCTCCAGAGAGAGCTGGGCTGTGGCATGCTGGAGGTCAGAGCTCACCCGCCTCGGGGTGAGGGGTCCCCCGGCCTCCCCGGGCCCCTCCCCACGCACCTTTTTGTCCTCACCCTCATCCTCCAGGCCCCCAGCAGGGCCCCCACCCCCCTCCAAGCGACAGTCTTCACTCCAGCGCCGTTTAAAGCGAAGCTTGAGGGGCATGCACTGCGCGGCCCCAGGTGCCTCGCCGGGCTCGGGTTTGGGGGGCGCAGGAGGGGCTCGAGGCGTCTTGAACACCTCCCCATCTTCCTCATCCTCATCACTGATGTCAGTCACCTCCACCTCCTCTGACTCGCCTTCTGAGATAGGCTCCACCTTGATCTGTGGCGGCGGTGGTGGGACCAGTGCCCCTGCCCCCTCAGCCAGCCCGCCTGCGCCACCTCCGCTGCAAATGCCAATGCCACCGCTCTTGTCAGCACCCGCCGGAGCCTTCTCCCCAGCTGCCCGCTGCCGGCGTCCCAGCGGGGGCGGCTGGAGCTTAAACTTGAACGGGGAAGAAGAGGAGGAGGAGGAGGACGAGGACGAGGAGGGGACCGGTGGGGTCTCAGGTGCCATGGGTGGCAGCGGGCACTTGTCAGGGCGCTGGGGCTGGGGCACCACCAGCCCAGGGTAGTGCAGGAAGGCGCGGGGGCTGAGGTGGTAGTTGTAGACGCTTTGGGTGTGGGCCTGCAGGTACCGTTTCATGTCCTCAGGGCTGAAGGAGAAGTGGGAGCCTCCCCCTGAGCCACTGGGGGCCCCGCCGCCACTGGGGTACATTGGGCTCAGCGTGGGTGAGGGCGTGTAGGCCAGATGGGTGGGCGTCATGGGCAGAGCCGGTGAGAGCTGAGGGGGTAGCAGGGATCCAGGCCCAGCGAGGGGTGACACAGGGAAGGGGCTGAGGGGCTCAGGGCCACCCCGCGGCCGGGGGTAGACACGGAAGACGCCAGGATCGTGGGGCAGGCGGGCCAGCGGGGGTCCTCGAAAGGCACCCAGTTCTGGAGGGCCTGGCGGTCGGGCCCGGGGGTCCTCTCCCAGTGGCTCCTCCAGCTCTGAAGTGCCATCGCTACAGTCACTAACCGAGCCTCGGCCCAGGCGTCGGGCCACCACAGCAGAGAAGAGGGAAGATGAGGACGAAGAGCAGGCAGGTGGTGAGCGGGGGTCCTCGGTGGGAGACAGCACCTCGGAGGGTGTTGAGGGAGGGAAGCGGAAGTGGCTGCCCCCCGACGGCACTGGAGGGGCACTCTGGGGCACTGCACCGCCTGGTAGGAGAGGGAGGGTGGTATCAAGGCCCCTGGCCTAGTCCGGACATACAGACAGACCCTCTCCTCCCTCAGAGGCCATGCCTGCCACCCTGATACTCACCAGCCAGCCCCACATCGATGAAAGGGTAATTAACCAGCACCAGTTTGTTGAAGTTGAACTTGTAGGTGAACCGTTTCCCCTTGGTCTTGTGCAGAATTCGTTTGTTGTAATAATAGCTGTAGGTGTAGACACCATCGGATGATTAGTCACACGGTATCCAAGTCCAAACCCCATACCATGACACTCGTTAGGTGCTGCTCATGAAGGGCGACCGAGAAACCTGGGCCACACGAGGGCAATGAAAGGGTGGGGACCAGCTCTCCCCTCAGGTCTGGAGAAAGCCTAGAGGCCACACCCATGACTATTCTCTCCTCGGGACACCTCTGTTTGACAAATGGGCTCAGAGAAGGGTTAGGATTTGCCCAAGGTCACACAGGTACGATTTGGAAGAGTCAGGAATCAAACCCAAAACTTATTTCCAGGGGCCAGGGGCTCCCCAATTGGTGGGGGCTGTCCACATCTACCCAGTGGCTCTGCTCTCCTCACCGCAGGGCCCTGCTCAGCTTGTCGTAATTCATCTGGGGCTTGCACTTGCGGACACCCCAGAGCCGGGCCACCTCGTCGGGGTCCTTGATGACGAATTCCCCGTAGTCCCCCTGCCAGGCGATGACCCCCTGATACTCCTCCTTCCGCAACAGCTCCAGGATAAAGTGCCACAGCTGGATCTGCCTTGAGCCAGGGGACGACTCCGGCTTGTAGGCCCAATCCGGAAAGGCAAACCCTGGGAACAGAGGCAGGGGAGTGGCCCCAGGTCAGGGATCCTAGTCCAGGGCTCTGGGTCCCCTCCCAGGGTCCACCTCCTACCCCACCCTCAATGCAGGGGAAAAATGTGTCTCTCCTAAGCCAAGTCAGGACCTGGGTGAGAGGGAGACAGTGTGTGTCTGTCTGTGTATGAGGGGTCTAGATGGGAGCTGGGGGGAGGGGAAGCTGGAGCCTGCTCCAGCGACACCGGGGAGAAACAGGAAACCGTCGGCGGCGGGTCCCGGGGCCAGTGCCAGGGGGCCAGGCACCAAGCCAGGCCGGCGGGCAGGGCTGCCAGTGGGGGAAGGGCAGGAAGGGGCACACGTGGCTAGACGGGTTGAGGCAAGCCCCCCCATGTCCCCCCACTCTGAATCAGGACCAGTCGTACCACCCCCGAACCCCACCAGCTACTCTGGTCCCCTCCTAGGAACATATACTGTCTCCCTCCCAAGACCTACCAGAGCCCTTACTCCCACCCCAGGACCCGAGAGGAGGATTTTTTTTTTTTTCTTAAAAGGACCAGGAGGGGTGGGGTGGCTGGTTGACGATGAGGTCAGCGCTTGCACACACAGAGGCTTCTGTCTTCCCTGGAGAGTGAAACCCAGACTGTCTGAGATTGGCCCCCCCAAGCCTGGACCCTCTGTGCTACACTGCCCTCCCCAGACCCAGGCACACAGGCCCAACCTGACTGGAGGGCCCCAGACCAGGTCTTGAGATTGAACAGGCACCACTGAAGCCTGTTCCATCTTCTGCCTTCTCATCCTCAGCTTCTTCCCTGCCCACCTGCCTACCCGCCCCCAGCATTAACCTTGGGTAGAGGTTGGTGGTGGGCTGGCTGGTCCCTGGAGGGGGTGGGCAGCCTGGGGGGGAGGAGATGGGGGGGCTGCGGTTGTTGTCATTTCCCAAACCCCCGGGTAATCAGGGACCATCAATAATTCAGCACTAGGCAGCCGGTAATGGAGGGGGTGGGAGGAGGGAAGTGGAGGAAGGGAAGGAGGGGGAGGCTGGGCAGGGGCCCTGGTGCCACTAGAGGGAGAAGGCCAAGGTGGACAGCTACAGATGGGCGGGGTCCCAAGTCTCAGTCGGGCTGCCTGGGTCAGCCTCCCTCCCCTGGCCCTGTCTCACATCTCAGCTCTAACAGGTACCAACCAAGCCTGGGGCAAAGCTGAGCCTCCCCCACACTCCACCCCAGTCTGGAATCCAACGGGGGATCTTTCCCCTTGGGGACACGGGGATCAGCAGTTCCTGCTCCCACAGGGATAACCTCCCTTTAAAACCAAAGCTGAATCTCTCCCACACAGAGACCCAGCTCCCCACCCCTGGCCGTGTGTAGACAGAGATGACCAGCATTCGCCTGCCATTCCCCAATGAGTCCCTGCCCCATTCAGAAATCCCCGCCTCCAACCAGCCCCTCAGGGCTCCAGGGATCCGACCTGCAGCCCGCACTGACAGCCCCAGCTCCATTCAGAAGTGGCAGCCCCTAACAACGCCTTCCATGCATCCCAGCATCCATAGCCCTTCTCGGGAAACCAGGTGTCCACCCGTTTGTCCTCACTCTGCTCGAAAACCCAGGCCCCAGAGGCCCTTGGGAACCCAAGTGACCAGACCACCAGCTCCATGTATCCTCTGACCCCCTCCAAAAAGCCCTTGGCCCTGTCAGGGCACCAGCTCCATGCTCCTCCCACTTAAAACTCCAATCTGGCTCTCAGCCCCAGGAGGGGGGCCCAAAGCCCCTGAGACATCAGTCTGGGGTTGGAGGGTGTACTGACTTCCACCCTCCCCCCCAAATTAAAGCCACCCTTCCCAGCCCACCCGCCCCAGCCTCCTTGTCCCGGTAACCAGGCAACGTGTGTGCAGCGACAGTCCTGGGAGCGGGGGAGCAGGAGGCTAAAAATAAACTTTGCAGAAGAGGAGTGAGAGAGACTACATGCAACACAAAGGGAACTCAGAAGGGAGGTGGGGGGCTCTGGAAAGGCCCCAAGCTGCATGTTGGGGGTTGTTCCAGGCCCCCATGGGAAGCCCCCTCCCTGGACAACCCTGCTCCAGGGCCAGGACCTTGGTTCCAGTTCCTGGCAGGGACCCATCCCACTGCCAGGCCCACCCCTACACCGGCTTTCCTCATCGGACATGGCATACATGAGGGCCTGTTCCAGGCTTTGGGGGGAGAAGGAAGAAGGAGGGGTGACGTCAGGGTGTCTCAATGGGGCTCTGTTCCCCAGGCCTTGGAGCCAGGAGCCAGGCACGGGCAAGGGGAGCGTGTGTGAGTGTGTCCTGTGTCTGAGTCCACGTGCTTAAATCAGGGAACTACCGGGCCTGAACCAAGAAAGCTTGGGGGTGCAGGACCTCTGGAGCGGGGGGGGGGGGGGGACAGTTAGGCAGGGAGAGAGCAGCTGACACTGAGAGGGGTTCAGGACAGTGCGAGACAGGGTGGAGAGATGGCAGTAGACAGAAAGGGCTGGGAAGGCGGAGTCCCAGAAGGCACACCTGGGTCCCACAGTGGTGGGGTAGAGATTCTCCCTGACACACTGTGGAGACCTGGGGGAGCAGAACTCCTGGACAGCCCCCAAGTTCACATGACTGCCCAAACTTTTTTTAAAGGATTATGGGGGTTGGAAGGGAGGGGTGGTGGTAGAGAAAGAGCACAGCCGGCCTCCTGGGGGGCCCCACCACTTCCCCCACTCCAGGCAGCCCTCGGTGGCGCCAGAGCCGGGAAGAAAACAGGAAGTGGGAAACAGCCGCGGCAGAGGAGAGGCCGGGATGTAGGATCGGATGGAGGGGCGCACAGCGGCGGGCCAGGAGTCAGATAGACCCACTCACTGACGGAGCGATAGAGGCCATCCCAGGCCCCCGTCTCTTCCCTCAGTCGGGGAACCCACTCGCCGCTCGGCCCCAAGACAGGGTTGGGGGAGCGGCCCAGCCGGTCCCACCAGACGAAGGCCCGTAGCAGGGAGGGAAGACGAGGCGGGGTAGTCTGGGCGCCTAGGCCCCCTCCTCCGGCGAGGGGAGGCTCCTGCTGCCCCCAAGGCCCAGCGGCTCTGGAGCCCGTGGGAGCCGGAGAGTATGTGGGTCGCACGTGACTGACCCTACAGCACTCCGCACCCCTACCCCAGCCCCCTTCCTCGGCCCGGATCCCCAAGCGCCCGAGTCCCGCTCCGAGCCCTTTAAGAGCCGCCCCCACCCGCCGAGCGGGGGGGGGCGGGGTGGGTGGGCCGGTCGGGGCACACACCCGCACAGTAGAGCCCGAGCAGCGGCCGCCGCCGGGGGAAGGAAACAAGTTTGAACAGCGGCGCCCGGCCCCCTTCCCCCTCCCCCGTCCCCGCCCCGGGCCGGATTCCGACAGGGTAGACGGGCAGGGGGCGGCTGGGACCCCTCCCCCCAGCACGCCCGGGCGCAAAGTCCAGCCCGCGCGAGCCCGGGGGCGGCGGGGGAGGGGAAGGGGGAAAGTCCGAGTGGGAGGGGGGTTAATCCCGCTGCCCCCCGCCCGCCGACCGAGCGGAGGAGGGGAACCTTGGCCCCTTAAGGAGGAGCAACTTGGCGGGGAAGAGGGGGGCGGAGGGAAAAGACGGCCGGTTGAAAGAGAAGAGCTGGGTGAGGAAGGGGGGTCAGGGGGGGAGCCTGCGCGTTCCCCCCACCTTCCCCACCCTCCTCAACCCCCAGCCCCCGGCGGCGCGGGAGTAGAGTACCCAGGTCTCTCCTGAGCCACCTTAAAGCCGCGCGTTCTAAGGTCGGAAACAAAAAGTTCCTTTTTCGAACGTTCGGGCTGCGCTTTGGAACTTTGCGACTCCGCGCGGGCGGGGGAGAGACGAGCCGGCGGAGACGGGCGGGGGAGGGGCGGCGTTGCCCGGACCCCGAGTCCCAGGCTCCCCACTCACGCTCTCCTCCTAGAGGCCATCCCGTATCCCCCTCTAAGCCGGTGCAGGGCACCCGCCGCGGTGAAGGTCACGGGCCGGATCGCGCAGCACGGAACCCGGGATAGCGGGCCCGATGGACAGGCCCCCCCACGCCCGGCACACGTCCCGGCCCCCAGAGTGCAACGTGACAGAGCGGCGGGGAGGGACCCGGCCACCCCTGATCCCGGGAATGGGGGAGAGCCCAGCTTTCCGCGTCCAGGCAGGGAGAGGACCAAGACCCGAGAGGACCAGGACCCGTAGCACCCACACCACTCCGCCCGGAGCCATAAATTGGGGGTCCCATGCAGTAGCCCCCGCTCGCGCCGTAAGAAGCAACAGGTCTCGAGTGCTTGGGGGTCCCCCGGAACTGGGGATCACTCGGGCTCCCCGGGAACCCTTCAGCCCCCCCAAAGTTTCTCCGCCTTGTTTCCCGGGGCAACAAGTCTCCCCCACACGTGCTGCCCCCGCCCCCACCTGTGTCCGCCGGGGTCTTCATGCTGGGGGTCCGGGGCGAGGCGCCCCGACTCCGGGCCGCAGGTCCCGGCGCCCGCGCTGCCCCGTCCCGTCCCGCGCCCGTCGGGCCGCCCTCGCCGCTTCACCCGGCCTCGCCTCTCAGAGCCTCTCCCCTCCCCGCCGCCGCCTCCCGGGTTAATATCGCACTCCGGGGCCGGGACGCCCACGCCCCCCGGCCGGCGACGTCACCGCCGCGTCGCCATGGAGACACTGCGCCCGCCCCCTCCCTGCTCTCACGCGCGCGCGCACATATACACACACACACACACACACACACATACACACACACACACACACACACACACACGCCGGCTCGCAGCCACTGAGGACTGGCCGGCTTTAGGCTTAAAGGGGCCGCGCGACGGGGGAGGAAGGATGGTGGAGGCGAGGGTGGGTTGGGGTCCCGGGGTCATGACCCTTCTCTGAGGCTCTAAGTCTGTAGATAACTTAAGTCATCGACTCTCGCAACCTGCCGCCCCTCCTCCTCTCCTGCCCACTGCAGGATCCAGAGTTTCTTTTGGAAGCCTGTAAGAGAGAAGGGGTAGACCTAATGAGGGGGGTCAGAAACTTTTGTCGGGAGGAGGCACGGACCTTTGAGGAGGAGGCAGAATCTTCTCTGCAGGGGTGTGGGGGGCAGGATCTTGGAGGATGATGAAGACCACATTTCCCAGCCTGGCTTTACCCTGCCCCCCCAACCCTGAGCCTGAAGGGGGGCAGCTGTCCAGGGGTGGAGTGGAATGGGTGGGAAGAGTTTCCCAGCATCGGAAATGGGGAGGCGGCTGTGCCCTCTGCTCCTCCGGGATGGATGGGGTCTTGGCCTTCCAGATTGCCCCATTCCCAGCTGGGGAGGAAGTGACCAAAGAGAATGCATTCGAGAGCTCCCCCTCCATCCTCAGGCTGCAGCTGTCCTGGGGACGGGGCTGGCGCCGGAGGTACCCCACCTACATCCACCACCATGCCTGGAGGTTCCGGGGGTGGGTCCAGGATGCGAGGGGGCGACCAAAGTTGGAAGAAATGTGCTCCCAAAGGATACTGGGGGGTCGCCCGGACAGAGGTAGTCAGGGTTTAAGCATGAAGGCCGGTACGTAGGGCAATGTTAAGTCTCTGTTTTCGCAGCCGGGAGGAATGGATGGAGGTTGAGGATGCGGAAAACCGGAAACCAGCGCTGATCAGATGGCCAGCCGGAGCCGGCAGCGGGTAGAGGGCAAACAGAAGCAATACTCACAGACCAAACCTGGAGACAGAGTCTCTGAAAAGACTCTGAGGTACCAGAAGATGGGAATATAGGGGGCGGGGGATGCTCAGAAAGGTTGAAACCCAGAAGATGGGTAGGGAGAGACAGTCTACAGGAAGGGCAGGGTTCTTAGGACTTGAAGCCCAGCCTCCGTTGCTGGATTCATAGCTGCATTAGAGCAGTCCCTCACTGGTGCCTTGGAAGACGTCTCAGCCCTCTTCCTTGGGGAGACCAAGGCCTCCAGAGAAGCATCGTCCCCCTGGGAATTAATTGTGTAACCTTGCCTACGGACAGTGCAGCTCCCCCACAGATATTGTAACCGTCTGGGAGCAGTGTGGTCCAGCAATAATCATCATCGTCATTGTTGTTATAACAGCACCTGAATTCCTAGCACTCACGATGCTTCAAACAATGGGCCAAGCACTGTCCCAGGGGTCTTCTCCTGTAAGCCTCACAAAAGACCGAAGAGGCAAATTACTACTATTATCCCCATATACAGATTAAGAAAGTGAGGCTCAGAAGGTAAGTCAGTGTATCAAAGTCCTGCAGTCAGGAAGTGTCGGAGCTGGAATTCAAACCCAGATCAATCCAGTTTGAAACCACCACCTTTAATCACTATGCTTTACTGCCACCTTTCTTGACTGCCCCCCCCCACCCTAAAGACCATGCAAAGTTGCAGAGGTAATGTATCTGTAAGAGCCTCAGTGACCCCTGCCCTGCATTGCACCCGTAACCCTGCTGCTTCCTGTCTGTGACAGAGCAAGTGAGTTTACCTCTGAGCTTCAACTTCCTCATCTGTAAAATGGGGATATTAACACACCCTACATGACCAGGTTGTTGTGAGAAATCAAAGACATGAAGTAAATGCGCAATACATACTGGTAATAATTATTGGCAGAGTAAACTATATACTCTGGATAATGTAAGCACCCCTTGCCCTATAGACTCCAACCGTAGAAAATAAACAAACAACATCCACAGTATGAAGTTGCCTGTTAATGGCATAATCCCACCCTGACCCAGTGGGATAACTCCGTCTCACTGCTTCTAAGAAACACAATCACGGATGGTGGGCATGCCTCATGGGAGAGTCTGAACCAACCACAGAGACTGGGAGTCTCTGGTGAAAATGTGACCTGGGCAGTGTGACCTCTGGTGGTTTGTGAAAACGTCCACAGATACTGTAACCCCTCGGGTCTGTGTGATTTCACCATAGAAGTGTAGATTCTTTTGGATAGTTCCATTGCCTCGTGAAAACGAAGAGTCACCCCCAGGAAAGGAGAACACCACCATTACCGTGTGAAACACCCAGAATTTGTGAACATGTGATAGAAAATTATTCATCACCATTGCTCATTCCTTGAAGACACCAGCCAACCAGGGCCATGTCCATTGCAACGAACAAGGGGACTGCCGCTCCCCTCTCCCCCAGTTCACTATGGAAAGCCTCCACGACCCCCCTGGTGATATGCTGGGGTTGGTGAAAAGCACAGCCTCTCACAGACCCAGGACAAGCTGGTGATGAACAGTGTAACGCTCCCTGTAGAAAACTGGACGGGGAGGACACCCCCACTCTTCCCATGGACCTAGTTCTTGTTCCAGTTTATGGTCCTGACACAGAAAACATTTACCCTGTTGTTGTCAGGCTAAGGCATAGATAGAGGCTGTCCTCACAGAAGTCACAACCCTTCACAGACTTCACTCCTGGGAAGGAAATGGGATGATCAAAATCATAATCACAACCCACTCATCACCCCTGTGAGTATTACTGCTCTATGAACATTGTAGTTCCCTTAGAAACAGTGTCACACATCCTACAGAGAGTGTAGCCACCTAAATGGGGCATGACCACCCCAGACAGAAAATGTAACCCCATGATGGTCTCACCCTTCCTCATCTCCCTGACTTGAAATGCCAAAGAAGGCTCAGTCCCAGGTCCTCTTCTGTCCTCCATTACACTCATGCCCTTGACGATCTTCACCAATTCCACAGTTTCATGTATCATCTCTGTGCTGATTACACCCACATATCCATCTGCTGCCCAGGACTCTCCCCTGAATGCGAGTATCACACATTGAACTGCCTCACCGGCATCTTCATTTGGATTTCTCAAGTTTGCCAAGTCAAGATAGTCTTCCTGAGCTCCCCCAAACTGTCCCCACCTTCCCCCCAGTCTTCCCCATCTCAGGAAATTGCAACTCTATTTTGCTGGTTGCTCGGGCTAAATACCTTGGTGTCATCCTTGACACCTTTCTCTCATCCGACATCCAATCTGAAGGGAGGTCTCATCAACTACGCCTTCAGCTATTTCAGAATCAGTCTTCACCGTCACCACCATACCCCCGCCCCCACCTTCCCCCCATCTGGGGTCTCCTCACTGGTCCTACTGCCGCCACTGGCCCCTACAATGTTTGTTCCACCCACAGCCAGAAGGGTTCTAGTAAATCAGATGACATCCCTTTGCTGCCCAAACCCTCTAGCAGCCCCTCTGCCCAATGAGAGTAAAAGCCAACTCCTTACAGTGGCTGGCAAGGCCTTTCCTCCCTGACCCCACCTCCCACCTTTTCTTTCATTTCCTCTCCAGCCTCTTGGCTGTTTCTTGAACATGCCAGGCATATTCCTGCCCCAGGGATTTTGCCCATGCTATTCCATCTGCCTGGAAAGGCTTTCCCCACAGAAGTCTGTATAGCTCTGTCCTTCATCCTCTTCAGGTTTTTACTCAAAAATCCACCTTCACAATAAGACCCTGCCTGACCTTCCTAGATCCCAGGTCCCTTCTGGGCACTATTTTTCTCCATAGTTCTTATCCTCATCTGAGGAATTTCCACAATGTATTTGCTTGTTGTCTGACTCCCACCGCCATAGTGTCAGCTGTAAGAAGGTAAGGGGTTTTTGTTTGGTTTTTGCCTGTTTTGTTGCTGTATCCCCCGAGACTGCTAATCTGTACTAAGGGAATAAGCTCATCTTTGAATGGTGAACCCCATATACCCAATGTGATACCACAAATGTCGTCCCAGACACACGGAGACACCTCATGGACAGCATAACCCCCTAAAAAGTCTGAACCCCGATGTGAATCCCATAACAGGAAAACCCCATAAAGAGTGCTTGTCCTACTGAATGTCAGCTCCACAAAGACAGGGCTTTAGTCTACTTTCTTAGCTGCTTTTTGAGCAGAGCGTAGACCTGAGTCTACCATAGAGCAGGCTGCTGATACGTATTTGCCGACATGAATTGAGTTCGCACACAGCTAGTTTCACCCCATACTCCACAATCAGCAGAACCCATACAGTTAGCAGTGTCCATAACGGATATAAATCCCCACACACAGTGTGACTTGCATGTGGACAGTGGAAACCCCATATAGACAGCGCAATGCTCAAAAACAGTGTAAACCCCAACATAGGCAGTGTGACCCTCAGAAACCTCATACAGACAGGGTGACCCTCATAAATGATGAGTCCCATACAAACTGTGCAGCCTTCATAAACTGTTGTGAACCCTAGGACAACCCACATAAATGGTGTGAACCCCATATAGGCAGTGTGGCCCTCATAAACAGCATGAGCCCCAGATAGGTGGGGAGACAGCAATAAACAAAGTGTGCCCCCATACACATGGCATATTCACTCATTAGTGTGCTCTACCACACAGACAGCATACCTTCTTTGACACTGTGAATTCCTCTGTCAACAGGCTCAACTCCCATAACCTGGGGAAGCCCCTCTGCCAAAAACCGCCATATAAACAGTCACTTCCATCAGCTGTGTGAACAGCTTCATGTGAGCAGGGAGCCCCATAATCAATGTGGCCTCAGACAGTGTAACCCATAGACATGGATCCCGACTGGGTAGGTCACTGTGAAGAATGCAGACTCACTACTGTGTGCAATGAACCCCAACGTCATTATGCCCATTCTATTAAGTCATGGATAATGTAGCCCTTTCCCACAAACAGGGAGAAACCCCACGTTCCACTTATACCCTCTGGGCCTTTGTAACCGTCATATCTTCATAAAATTATTTTATCTGCTCCCCCAAAGTTTTAACTCTCCCATAAAATGTTACCTAATACCTTTTTTTTTTTTTTTTTTTTTTTTTTTTTTTTTTTTAAGGAGGGCTCAGCTCACAGTGGCCCATGCGGGGATCAAACCAGCAACCTTGGTGTTATCAGCACCACACTCTAACCAACTGAGCTAACCGGTCACCCCCCCCACCACCACCCAATATCCTTTCAACACATAATAGTAGGACAGTATGACTCCCCGAAGGGTGGTGGACAATGAGGCCCTGAAAAAAGGCGAAGAAATGGTGAATTCCTGAATGTCAGGGATTTCCTAGGGCCCATAAAATTCACCACTCATTTATTGAGCACTTACGATATGCGAGGCCCTGGATTCAACATCTCATGTCATCCTCACCTCAGCTCTATGAGATAGGCATTCTAAATGATGCCCATTTCTCAGATGAGGAGAGTGAAACTGAGAGACGTTACAGGCCCAAGGTTACACAGCTAAAAATCGTTACAGTTGGGACATCAAGCACTAGAACATAATGCCTCCTGATGGACTGATAAATGTCCCACAGATATGCTGAAGCCTGGAATCCTTCCAAAAAGCATCATCACCACCACCACCACCGACAGTACAAATAAGATAGGACAAGGTTATGAATAAGATTGTGACAGTATAAGCTCTTCAGGTAAAGATAAATTCCTTCTGAATGACAAGAATCGTAACAATAGCTACCATTTTTGAGGATTTATTCTGCTGGAGACACCTAAATGCTTTGCACGTTAATTCATTACATCTTTATGCCATAGGGGTTTTTTGTTTGTTTGTTTGTTTTTATTATCCCCTTACAGATGTAGAAATGCAGGCACAGGATTAAGTGACTTACCCAAGATCACACAGCTGGGAAGAAGCCCAGCTGGGTTTCACCCCAGCAACCTGGCTAAGCCTGTGTTAATCCTGCTTCCTGCAACATTACCCCCTCCCACCCCGCATGATAGTGTAATGTCAATGAACTATGTAAATTAACTACATTTTATGTAATTCTCCCAGGGACAGGGTACAGCTCCCTGTGCACACCTTTCGTGGATGAAAGGGGAAATAGACCTTGGACAGTATGAACTCCCGCGGACAGGGCTCCTTCATGCATGGTGTAATTTACAGAAGCAATGGGATCCCCCTGTGGACATTATATAAACACACCGCAGCCAGAGACAATCTGGAACGGACAGCAGAGACCCCTTTCACTACAGCAGAGTACTCCCTGGGCTGGGTGCGTTCCCAGGTGGAGAGTACAGACCTCCCCACTGACAGTGTAACTCTCCCTCATAACTGATGCGAACTGACTGGGAAACATCATCCTAATCAATGGAAATCTCTCCCTAACACAATGTAAGCTCCCATAAGGCAACGTGAACCCCAGCCAGTACGCCTCCTTAAAGACAGTCTCATCTCTTTCACACCCACAACAAAGTTAACATGAACAGTGCCTATCACCACGCAGAGAACTTTCTGTGGCTACTGTGAATCCCTTTTGTGACAGCATGAACCACTCTCCAAGGGTCTACCTAAGCGGCCAGTGGAACACTGATGAGGGTAAACTTTCCTCCGACTCAACACTACCCAATGTACACGCCACACTCTCATCGGTAGTGTGAATGCTACACACAGTATAAACCTGCAATAGGCTGGGTGCATTTTATTCACACGTGGTGTGAATCCCACGTCGACACTGGGAACCCAACACAGGCAGCAGAAGCCTCCCCCATGGCCAGTGTTTATTGCTCCCAATTATCCTTCATCCGGGCAAATCAAATGCGGAGAGTATGGATTTACACCTGGGATAAACCCCATATCTGGGCAGCAGGAAACTCCTACCGACGGAGCATACTCCTCTCCTCCCCACCCCCAGTGTGAACCGCCCCTTAAAAAAATCTTGCTTCCCCCAGGTGTGAACACCCACAAAGTGCAGCTCTCCACGGAATGCAGTGCGAAGCCCCAGGAAGCGCTGCATTTCTCCATCTCGTGTTCCCCGCCCATGCCTAGGAAGGGCTGTCAGAAAACTGCGCCGCCATAAATGTCAAAGTCTTGGAGGAAGGGAGTTGTCTGCAGGGCCCCCAAAACCCAGGCCGCGCGCGGTGACTACATTGCAGCGCGCGCCACCCCACACACGCACGTTCTCTCCCCTCCTGGTGGCAACAGGGCTTTCCGCGGGGCCGCGCCAGACTTTCTGAAGCTGTTCATTGGTCGTAGTCCCGGCCACCCGACAGCCAATCAAACGGGGGAAAGGTGACATCACTCTTTCTCCTTCCCTCCCCACCACCCCAAACTTCCCTACTCCCGGCTACCGGCAGCAACAACCACGTGGGGGAGGGGCAAGAGAGTAGAAGCCGGTGAGGTCATTGCACCGCCCCGGCCGCTGCTGATTGGCCGCGGGGCTCGCGGGTGGAGGTTGGCTGCTCCTAGCACCTCCCTCTCGTGCCGCTACCACCGCTGCTGAGAGGAGCCACCCGCGACCACAGAGCTGGGAATCCGGGTGAGTCGGGGCCCTGGGTCTAAGATGCTCCTGGTGTCCAGTGAGACTCACGAGAAACTGCCCTTCCCGACTTTTTCTCTTCGCCGGGGTTCTTTGGTGCTCCAGACACTCTGTCACATGGGAGTTGTAGTCTGCCTTGTACTGTCGACTATGGGCGGGAGACGTAAGAAGACTACCATTCCCAGCAGGAATTGCGACTAGCCGGTCAACAAATGCTCAGGCAACGCCTTCTAAGCCTGCTCATTGGAGAGCCCGTCGCTTAGCCCCTCCTTTTTGCATTTCATTGGCTACTGTCCCTCACAGAGGCTGGGTTCCGGCCTAGAGAGCAAGGCGACTGGGTACTGTATTTGTCATTCGGCACTAAGACGGCCTGCAATTGGTCAGTGCTGATGTCCATCGCTTGTTGTGGGGCAGGGCCCTAGGCAGATCAGACGGTCGTAGGCTCAGGTTGGTGTCGGTCCCAGAGGGAGGCAGGTCTTGGACTTTGGCCCCGCCCCCTAGCGCTGCCGGGTGGGCGCGATTGGTCGTAGCGAACGTCGCTCGCCGTCAAGAGGCGGAGCTGACCAGGGTGCGAATATCTATTGGTTTAGGACGGCGCCGGTCAGCGGGGTTGTGGCCGCTGATTGGCTGGCTGCTCCAGCTGTTGCAGGTCCATTCACCATTTTGTGTGTTGGAGTAAAAAAAAAAGGGAGAATCGAGAGGGAGAGCCGGAGGGGGGGCGGGGAGGGACCGGACCGGACCGAGCCGGGGCCACGGCCCCCCGCCCCGAAACCCTGCCGAGCCCGAGGTGAGGGACGGGGCCAGGGCTGACACAGCTGGGGGAATTTGGGGTGCTAGGGGCCGAGAGGGGACAGGTGGCAGGGACGGGGAGGGGGTACAGGGGAAAAAAGGTGGGTGGGATGGTGGGAAGCGGGGACAGAGTGGAGGAAGTGGTGGGGAGGAGGTGAGACAGGAGAGGGGTGAGGGGGAGAGGGTGGTGGGCAGAGAATGGGTAACAGGAATGGAGAGGTGACAGGACTAGACGAGGGTGATAGGGAGAGGGAGGGGAAAGAGTTGGAGGGGGTGACAAGGAGAGGTGATGTGGAAAGGAGGTGACAGGTCCAGAGATGGCTGACAGCAGAGTGACTGGGACGAAGAGGTGACAGATAGATGAGGATGACAAGGAGGGGGTGACTGAGGAGGGGGCCCAGGGCCTGTGAGGAGAAAGGCAGAGGCAGCGGTGGTGACAGAATGGGACAGAGAGTAGCAGGGAGGCCGGTGCCAGGAGGGCTGATGGGAGCAGAGGGCCCGAGACCCTGAAGAAGCACGGCCTGGGCTTCAGGAATTGCTGCTGGGATTCTGAGGGGGGTGAGGGCCCACGGGGCCTTGGGTGGGAGTTATCCAGTGAGCAGTGGACAGGAAGAGAGTAGGCCCCGGGGGAAAGAAAGAGGCTTGGCTTCTGGGGTGGAGAAGCCGGGCTGGGCAGCAGGGTCCGGGGCGCCAGGCAGTGCTGGTGTAGGCCCTGGGGGGGGATGCAGAGGTCTGTGTTTGGGCAGCGCTGGGGCGGGACTTCAGTCCCCAGGATGGTGCCCCAGCGGGTCAGTGGGGAGAAGGTGGTGGCGGCTGCCCAAACTCCTGGGCACTTGGGTGCCTGCCCCAGTGTGCGACGCCCTGGGCCCTCCAGGCTCTGCCTCTGTGGACCCTAGGATTGGCCCTGGGAAGGGGCAGCCTGGAACTGCAGGGTCCACGGGAACAGCAGGCCTCAAGTAGGAGAGCATGAGGTCAGGGGTCCCGTGGGAGCCTGAAGCTTGGATCATGGGTGCCTCTGAGTGTTTGGTTTGTGGTCCTGGATCCCCTCCCCCCCCAGGCTCCCTTTTAGCCTCTCAGGTTCTCTTAGTCACTTCAGAGTAAAGTTTTTTCCCTTTTCTTTTCTCAGGGCAGCTTGAAAGGGGGCGGGCAGTAATGACTGTTCAGGAAGTGGGTGAGGTTGGCTTGCTGGGCTTGTCCTGCTTTCTTTGACCTTTTCCCACTTGCCCCCACCTGGAGTCGGGGGGCATATTTGGGGGTAAGAGGGACCCTCAGCCGCCCTGCCAGTGCTAGCCCAGCCAGGCCAGCCAGGGCGGGGATGCATGCAGGCCAGAAGAGGGGGGCTGGGCTTGTGGGTGTCACGCTGGGTGCTATGGGGGGAGGGGCAGGCTCCTATCCAGTGGGACAGTGAAACCCTGCGGTGTAGCTCTGTGTCCCACTGTGTGATGACGTGTGTGCTTGTGTGTGTGTATGTGTGTGTGTGTGTGCATGCGCGTGCGTGCGCTCATGCACTGCCCTGTGGTAGCGCTGGGTATGAGCCCTTGCCCCAGACGTGCCCCTGCCTGCTCCCTGCCAGGATCTGGGAAGATGGCTCTACCTGGCAGGCCCTGGGTGCAGAGCAGAGTGGGCAGCCGTCCCTCGGGACTCTCAGCTGCCCACTGCTTCCCACAATGCCTGGCCATGCCAGGCTGCTCAGAGGGGTGGGGTGGGGGAGGTGGAGAGAGGCTCACATCACAGCCCAGTCATCTCCCCTTCTGTGACTGTGCTTGTGCATATGTGTGTGTGTGAGTGCGTGTGCATGTGCTCTCTGGACGGTGACAGTGCAAGGAAGCGTGCTCTCTGGATCATGTGACATGTGCACACTGAGATGGTTAGGAGCACAGACTCTGCAGCCAGATTGCCTGGGTGCAGACCCTAGCTCTGTGTTTCCTAGCTAGATGAATTTGGACTAGACAAATTTGGACGAGTTGCTTGAGCTTTCTGTGCCTCGGTTTCCTCAAGTGTAAAATGGGACTGCTAGTAGCCCTTGCTCTCTTAGGGCTGTTGTGAGGATGAAATGGGTTAATAAAGGCAAGTGTAGCCCAGGGGTGGCACAAAGTGAGTGCTACGTAGGCATGAACCATTACTGCTTCTTGCATCTCGTTGGGGCAGTCAGAGTGTGTGTACGCCTGCGGTGTCCTCTGCAGAGGGAGCAGGTGTATGTGAATGTTCCCGAGAAGCCAGAGTGAATAGCTCAGGGGACATGGGTGCCACTCTGTGTCTGGGTGCTAGCCAGGGGCACACTATGAGTTAAGGACAGCCAGGAACGAAGCCTCGGGGATCATGGAATTGAGGCGGGGGGCCTCAGCGAGTGGGGAGTCTTGGGGCATGCTGGGTTTGAGGGATTCCTGAGTTGTGCCCAGTGACCCCCGTGTGCCCTCCCACCCTGCAGGTGGACAAAAGATGAAGCCAATGAAGAAGGCGTGTGCTGGCCTCCCAGGTCCTGGCAGCGGAGGCAAGTCCCCGCCAGCTACCAGGGCCAAGGCCCTGAGGCGGCGAGGGGTTGGGGAGGACAACAAGCCAGAGGGCGAGGACGATGACGTACAGCAGCCCGGCCCAGAGGAGGCTGAGGAGGCTGAGGAGGAGGAGGCCGGGAGGGGCCCCGGGGAGGAGGGGGTCTCCCCGGAGCTGCGCCCCGATGACCCGGCTCCAGGCCCAGCTGAAGACCCCAAGGCAGAGGGGGAGGCAGGCCGCTGGGAGCCCCCACTCAGCCGAAAGACAGCCACGTTCAAGTCACGAGCGCCCAAGAAGAAGTACGTGGAGGAGCATGGGGCCGGCAGTGGCAGTGGTGGGGCAGCTGGGGCCCCTGAAGAGCGCGCGCGGACCCCCGAGGAAGCTGGCGCCCTGGGGGTTCCTCCCCGGCCACCCACCTCCACCCGCTCCTCCTCCACTGACACAGCCAGTGAGCACTCAGCTGACCTGGAGGATGAGCCAGCCGAACCGTGTGGGCAGGGCCCCTGGCCCCCAGGTGGCACCAGTGGTGGCTATGACCTGCGGCAGCTGCGGTCCCAGAGGGTGCTGGCGCGGCGTGGGGATGGCCTCTTCCTGCCGGCTGTGGTGCGCCAGGTGCGCCGAAGCCAGGACTTGGGCGTGCAGTTCCCTGGAGACCGGGCCCTGACTTTCTACGAGGGGGCACCCGGTGGTGGCGTGGATGTGGTTTTGGATGCCACGCCGCCACCGGGTGCACTGGCGGTGGGCACGGCCGTCTGTACCTGTGTGGAGCCTGGTGTGGCCGCCTACCGTGAGGGTGTGGTGGTGGAGGTGGCCACCAAGCCGGCCGCCTACAAGGTGCGCCTCAGCCCTGGCCTCGGCTCCCAGCCCGGCCCACCAGCCACCCTCCCACAGCCTCCGCAGCTGCCACACCGTGAGCCCGAGGAGGCCGTGTGGGTGGCCCGCTCCAGCCTGCGCCTGCTGCGGCCCCCATGGGAACCTGAGGCCCTGCTGAGGAAGCCCCCGTCGGGCCCCGAGGAGGAGCAGGCCAAGCCAGCGGCCACCCTGCCATCCTGCCCAGCTGCCCTGGACTCCAAGCAGCCTGAGGATGCCGAGGTCTCCAAGATCAGCTTTGGTGGCAACCTGGGGGCTTGCGACGAAGGCGAGGAGAAGCACCCGCCAGCCCTGGGCACCCCGGCCCTGCTCCCACTGCCCCCGCCTCAGCTCCTGTCACCACCACCCAAGTCCCCAGCCTTCGCAGGTCCAGGCCGCCCTGGTGAGCAGCCCTCGCCCTGCCAGGAGGGGAGCCAGGGCGGCAGCCGGAGCAGCAGTGTGGCCTCTCTGGAGAAGGGGGCCGCACCAGCCGCCCGTGCCCGCACACCCCTCACAGCCGCCCAGCAGAAGTACAAGAAGGGGGACGTGGTCTGCACACCCAACGGGATCCGCAAGAAATTCAACGGCAAGCAGTGGCGGAGGCTGTGCTCCCGCGACGGCTGCATGAAAGAGTCGCAGAGGCGGGGCTACTGCTCACGCCACCTGTCCATGCGAACCAAGGAGATGGAGGGCCTGGCAGATAGTGGCCCGGGTGGGGCCGGGCGGCCGGCAGGCGTGGCAGCCCGTGAGGGCAGCACCGAGTTCGACTGGGGTGATGAGACCTCGAGGGACAGCGAGGCCAGCAGTGTGGCAGCTCGCGGAGACTCACGCCCACGCCTGGTGGCGCCCGCTGACTTGTCACGCTTTGAGTTTGACGAGTGTGAGGCGGCCGTGATGCTGGTGTCCCTGGGCAGCTCCCGCTCAGGCACGCCCTCCTTCTCCCCAGTCTCCACGCAGTCTCCCTTCTCACCAGCGCCATCACCCTCACCCTCACCGCTCTTCGGCTTCCGTCCCGCCAATTTCAGCCCCATTAATGCCTCACCGGTCATCCAACGCACTGCTGTTCGCAGTCGCCACCTGAGCGCCAGCACCCCTAAGGCAGGCGTGCTGACGCCACCAGACCTGGGTCCCCACCCGCCGCCGCCTGGCCCCCGAGAGCGCCATTCTTCTGGCATCCTACCCACCTTCCAGACCAACCTGACCTTCACCGTGCCCATCAGCCCTGGGCGGCGCAAGACAGAGCTGCTGCCTCACCCAGGGGCACTGGGAGCCCCTGGTGCAGGGGGCGGAGCAGCTGCCCCAGACTTCCCCAAGAACGACAGCCTAGACTCGGGTGTGGACTCGGTGTCCCACACACCTACACCCTCCACACCGGCTGGCTTCCGAGCAGTGTCACCCGCTGTGCCCTTCTCTCGCTCCCGCCAGCCCTCACCGTTGCTGCTGTTGCCCCCACCTGCTGGCCTGACCTCGGATCCCGGGCCCTCCGTGCGCAGGGTGCCTGCTGTGCAGCGGGACTCACCTGTCATTGTCCGCAATCCCGATGTGCCACTGCCTTCTAAATTTCCTGGGGAGGTGGGCACTGCCGGGGAGGTGCGGGCCTCAGGACCTGGACGGGGCTGCCGAGAGACCCCGGTGCCCCCCGGGGTGTCCAGTGGGAAGCCAGGCCTGCCCCCACCTCTGCCGGCTCCCGTGCCCATCACCGTGCCTCCGGCCGCGCCGAGTGCTGTGGCCCAGCCGATGCCCACCTTTGGCCTGGCTTCCTCGCCCTTCCAGCCAGTGGCCTTCCACCCCTCACCCGCTGCCCTGTTGCCCGTCCTGGTGCCCAGCAGCTACACCAGCCATCCTGCCCCCAAGAAGGAAGTCATCATGGGCCGGCCTGGGACAGGTAAGAGGGGTGGGTGGATGAGCTGCGCGAGGGCTCATTTTGAACAGGGCCTCTTGATAACTGGCTCTCAAGACAGGGGAGCTCAAGGGGAATCTGGCCTCCTCTCTGCACAGATGTTCAAGTGGGAATTCACATGTCAGGCAAGGGAGTGTTTTGGGAGGCTCCGAGCCGTGTTTCCAGAGGCCTCCTGTTGGGAATGCACTCTCGATGGGTTCGTCAGTCGTGGAACCACTCCTGAGTCGTGCTGTTGGGGTTACACAGGATAATCATGATGACAGCTCCCATATCTGGAGGCTGGCAGGGGCGTCCCTACGATAAGCACTGCATGTGGGTTATCTTGCCGAACCCTAACACCCACCCCATGATGCAGCACTCACAACGTATGGTCCCTGCTCTAAACGCTTTTCAACTATTAGCTCCTTTAGGCTCCACAACAGCCCTAACAGGTGGGTGCTATGATTATGCTCCTTTAGAGGAAAACGAGGTCAGGTTAGTAACTTGCCCAGGGTCACGTGGCTAATCAATCCTAGAGCCAGTCTTCAAACCCAGGGAGGCTAGGCCATAGTGCTGTTTTTAGATGGGGAGACTGAGGCTTTCAGAGGTCCCGGAAGGTGTCAGGACCAGGACTGGAGTCCTCATCTTCACCATGGACCCGGTAAACATCACAGGTGGCAGTCAGTGCCTTGGAAGAGAGCTGGGGGTGTGCTGGGCGCTGTGCCCTGGTTTCAGTCCAGGTGTGACTAGTCTGGCTGCCCTCAGGACAGGGCGTGTAGGCCAAGAGTTGAAGGATGAGTTAGAACGAGCAACCATGGCATGGAAGAGCCTCTGGGCGGCCAATGAGAAGGCTGCTCCAAGGCTGTAAGGAGCACAGCTGAGGAAAGCCAGTGTAGTGTGGCTGCAGGGCTGAGGCCAGGGGCGGGGAGAGGGGCATTTCTGAGATGGTGCTGGAGAGCCAGGGTCCCAGGCAGGCTGGGCCTTGTCAGAGCAACTCTCAGGGAGGGTGACAGACCCGTCACTGGCCTCTTAGCATCTTTTTCTTATTTACTTGTTAATCGACTGTTGACTGAGGGCCCTTCTGTGCCTGGCCCTGTGCTGGTTGGTGCTGAGGACACCTCCCAAGGCTCACGGTCCTTGGCATAGACAGACATGTTCCCAAACAGTGGCTGCCCAGAGTGGTCAGGGTTGTGATGGGGGAAGATCATGAGGCTGTGGGAAGTCAGGGAGGGCTTCTTGGAGAAGGGGCCAAGGGTATGTGAGTCCTAAAGGGTATACAGAAGGGAGCCTGGCAAGGCCAACAGGAGAACCTGTAGGCAGAGGGAAGAGTCTGTGCAAAGGCCTTGAGGCGAAAGCAAGTATTTGAAGGAAGGTGAATCTGCAAAGACAAGGGCTGTAGATGGTGGGTGAGTGTTGGGATGTGCGACTGTGTTAGTGAGCGAGGGTCATATCATAGAGGACCCTTATGAGATCTGTGACCTTGATCCTGAGAACACTGGGGAGCCATGGAAAGTTTTGAGCCAATCTGACCAGTTATACTAGAGGCAGGGAGACCAGGGAGGAAAGAGCTGCTATGGCTTGGGCTGGGGCAGAGGCCAATGTAGGAAGGAGTCCAGGCCCTGCCGTCACGGAGCTCTAGTCCAGAGCCAGGGCACAGGGACACAGGGCCTCTGCTTGCCCCTCATATTCATATACTGAGGTTGTGAGCTGTTTTAGCCCCACCCCTAACAGTTTTTACATTTGTTACTGTAGTTGATATGAGCAAAATTCCAAAGAAGTGGACACAGCAGGGATTTCTGTCCTTAGGCAGATAAACTGAAACAGGACTCTGATCACCCCCCCCCAACCCCCTCACCCTCCACAAGCCTACAGCTCCAGAGATTGCCCTCATACATAGCATCATCTCACATGACCCTGACTGCTGCCCTATGGGGAGGGATGGCACTGATGCAGGTGGCCTGAGGCCTACTGGGGTAGGCCCATTTTCCAGATGAGGAAAAATGAGGCCCTGGCAGAACAAGAGTCACCCAGCCAGGGAGGGGCAGGATTGCACCTTGAAACAGGTCTCCCAATTTCCAGATCACAGGACTCTCACTACCAGAAGTTACAGTAATAATAATTTACTGAGCACCACCCATGCGTGTGCCTGGCTCACTGCTCAGTAAGTGCTGACTATTTAGTCACTGAATCCTCACCACCTTCCAGGAGGTCAGCATGCTTATTTCCAGCAGACAGAGAAGGAAACTGCAGCCCAAGAGGTTCAGTGACTTGCCTAAGCTCACCCAGCTAGGATAAGGAAGAGGCAGGATTTGAACCCAAGTTGTCTGGCTCCAGAGCCCAAGCTCTTAAGGACTCTCAATAATGATTTAAAAAAATAATAACAGTAATCAGTGTTTATGGAGCATTTGCCATATGCCCAGCCTCAGGCGTGGGACCATCTCAGCAGATCCGTCCGATGCTGTGAAGGAGGAATTCCCAGCCCTGTTGTCAAGGGGAGATCTGAGGTTCAGCGAAGGGAGGCCCCTTGCTGGAGGCTGCCTGGTCGTCAGAACTTGTCCAGTGCCTGTCCTGGCGGTTCGGAGCCGCGCCTCCCTGACAACACCCATGCTGAGGTATCCAGGTTGCCCTCAGGTTCCCAGCCAGCAGGCCCTTTTGTTCTTTTCCCAAAGGCCTCCCTAAACCCTTGGGAGGTAGGCACCTTGGGGCCTTCTTTCTCTGAGGCCTAGATAGGGCAGATGGTACCCAGTGGCAAAGTGAAGGTGTAGTCCTGGACCCTTCTGCCTGTCCATGCCAGGACCTGACTCTTGCTCAGGGTAGCAGGTGTGAGGGGGTGGCCCAGGGCAGGCTGCCTGCTCCTGCCCCCCCACCAGGCATTTGCTTCCGCTGGGGGACGTGCCGGGGCAGGCGGATGGCATTCTCCACATTCTGTGCATGGCCAGGCCAGCCAGCTGCCATTGCCACCTCCCTCTGACTCTTCCCGCCTGCTCCCCGGGAGAGGAAGCCGCCCCAGGGCCTGCAGCCCCAGCCCAGGAGGCCAGATGTCTCAGTCTCATTCCTGGCACGGCTTCCATTCCAGCTCTCAGTGTCTGCCTGGCTTCCCCGTATTGACAGGCAATATGTATTGACAGGCAATACATTCTCTTAAGCCTGTCTGCCCATCTACCTCTCTTTGAGCCACTGTATGTCTACCTGTCTCTTCCATGGAAGTCAGCATGCTTATTTCCAGCATGCTTAAAACCCGTCTCTGTCTAGGTTTTCATTTCTGGGGCTCTCCGACTCTCTGGACTTCTGACTCTCTGTGAGTCTGGCTTTCTGGACCTTCCTCAGTTGGTTTTTCCCCAGACAGAGTCCTCGTCTGAGCTTTCATCCCACCCTCCTTCTGGTTTGGCCCCGTCTTGGGATTCTGTGTCCCTGGGCCAGCTTTGGCCTTTCCCCTGGCCCCCCTCCTCCCACTCTTTAGAGACTTCCTGCCCACCCTGTGCACATCAGGTGCTCTGTTCCTTAAGCACCAGGTCCTCTACTCCCTTCTTGGGGGGTGTTGGGAGGTTGTCCAGGCCTGGGAGCCCTCTTGCTCCTTGACAAATGAACTACCTACTGCTGTCCCTGAACACTGCTGAGAGGTGTCAGGAGTCATCTGCAGACCAATCTACATCCAAGCACCTGTTCCCAAGATAGGCAGGAAGGCGGGGGCTGTGCAGGCCAAGCTAGGAGATCCGGGTGTGGGAGAGCAGTAGGAAAGCAGCTCCTGTGCCCACCCACCTGCTAGAGGGCATGACCCAGATCACCCGACATCCACCCCCACCACCTTTCAGGAGACAAATTTGGTGCCAGCTCCATTTAACTGAGCCCGACATACGATCCATACCAATGTGTAGGACCTCAGAGACCAGGCAGTGCCCACCAACTATTCTTGGGCAGGTGGGGAAACTGAGGCCCAAAGAGGGGCTGAGAGTCTCCTGATTTCCCAAATCCAGATTCTGCCCACCAGAATTTCCATTTTGTCTCAGTGAACTCCATCTCTATCACCAGAAGTCCCTTCTCATCCCTTCACCAGACCCAGGATGAAGTCCTGGGGTAAGTGGGTGGGGAAGGTAGATGTGGCTGCAGGCACAAGGAAGGACGACAGAGGGAGGTACAGAGTCTGGGGAAGCCAGAGGACTGAGACAACGCTGTGGCTCAGTGTGGGGTGATGAAGGAGGTTAAGGAAGGCTTCTCAGTGAAGGGGACATTTAAATTGAAGCAGGCGGAATGAGTGGTTTCAGGGTAGTGAAAGAAAGGGAACAGCGATCCCAGCCGCGGCGGCCACGGGAGCAAAGGCCAGAAGGTTGAAAGCGCATAACCTCTGAGTGGCTACTTGAGGCTGAAGCTGACACTAGAGCCTAGGTTTGGCAGAAGGGTGCCAAGAAGGACAGGTCCAGCCAAGCCAGGGTTGAATGCCAGCCCATGAAGAACCAGGAAAGGGTTTAGAGCAGGGGAGGGAAAAGGTTGGATCTGGGTGTCCAAGATCCCCGGGGACTGCCCTGGAAAGGAAGAAGGCCTAGGTTGGGAAGGAGACGATGACTTGGGGGGGGGGCGTTTGTGAGGTAGCAGGAGTGAATCTTGGAGACTTCGTGGAGGAGCCCACGGTACGGGCGTTGCGAGGGGTCAGGCTGCCTCCTGGCGGTGGCGGGCGGCGGGGCGGCTGGTGCGCGCATGCGCAGCGGCGGGGGTAGGGGGCGCGGCGGTACGGAGCCCGGCGCCCCGGCATTAATGGCTCCATTAGTGGCCGGGAGGGAGGCGCATTAGCGGCTGCGACGGCGTCTGGCTCCCATTACCACCGGCGGCAGCGGCTGCACCGCAGGCGGCTGGACCCTAGCCCGCCGCGCCGCCTCCTCCGCCCGCACCCCGTCCCCTGTTCCCGTTTCCCACCGGGGCCTGGGCCAGGGAACCCTCGTCTCCATTTCGGCGGTAAAGCTGGTTGTGAAGCCAGGCAGACCTGAGTTCAAATTCCGGCCGTGCTACCTCCCGACTGACTGCAAGATCCTACACCCGTCTGAGTAGCGGGGAAACGGCGGACCGAGGGCTTTGTAAATCTGGACGGGCACCCCTTGAGGGCCGCGCCCAGCCCCCGCCGACGCCGTGGGGCGCAGGTTCCCGCGCCCCAGGGGTGGGCCCCCAGCGTCGGGCCTCGGTCCTTCTTATTGGCTATCGTCACGCCCGCCGGTGCCGATTGGCAGAGACCCGCTCCCCCGTCCGTGCACCATTAACCCTTGCGTGGCTGTGCCCTGGAGCTGGGTGGGGTTCCCCCCCCCCCCGCAGACAGTTCGGGTGCCAGCTGGCCCGCTCCCCGCCGCGGCCCGCGTGGGTGTCAGGCCGGCCGGGTGCCCGCCCGCCCTCCCAGCACAAAGCGGCTTTGTGGGGCCCGTCGGGGGCTGGCTGAGGGCCAGGTGGCGAGTGGAAAATCTCGTGAATGCGGGGAGGGGAGGAGAACGCAGGGCGGCGCCCCCTCCTCCGCCCGGGCTGTGGCGCCTCCCTCAGCCCGCGCCCACCGGCCTTCCCAGCCCTGGCGCCTGTATACTGCTCCCCCCACCCCCACCCCGCCTTTTCCCACCCCCAAACCCACATCCCGAGCACCGTCCTATCCTGCCCATCTCCCAATCCCTGGAGACCCTCCCCCACACCTCTCGCTTGCCTCTCTTTCCCTCTTGGTCCTCTTGCCTACCCCAGCCCCACTCACACTGACTCACCCTGGCGCTATTTTTAGGCCCCCATCCCTCCCGAGCCGCACCAGCCCAATCCTGGGCTCGTTCCCCAGGCAACCCTGGCCCTCGCCGATGCCGCCCGGAGTGGGTGGGTGGGTGGGTGTCTATGTAGGGAGCGGGTGAGAGGATCTGGGGACATCGGGGTGGTGAGCCTAGGTGGGGTCCCGGACAGGTTGGTGAGCCATGGGAGGCGGGGGCTGGGTGCCCTCCGGGCTCAATAAACGGGCCATGAGTTCAGAGCATGTCTGACTGTCCCTCAGTCTGTCAGCATCCCTGGCTGTTTGCCCCAGGCCTCTGGGCAGGCCTCGGCCTGTGCCGCCCTGGGTGGCAGTTGGTGTCTCCGTCTGGGCTCCCTGTCCCCAGGCTGTGGTGGGGTGGTTCTGTGGGGACTGTTTAGGGCCAAACCTTTTGTGGAGTTGGTTATGGAGTGGTACAGGGGGTGGCTGCACTATAGTTCTGCTCAGTACCTGCCTTGAGTGAAGGATGGTGTTGCACCCACTCTCAGATGGGGCTGGGACCCTGGTTTGGGGAACCTTAGCATTTTTCAACTAGGGAGGCCCCAGTTAGGGCTGGGGATGGCTGGAGAGAGGGAGCTGTGTACATATAGGACCTGCTCCCTCCTCTCCACTCCTAATCACCCCCACCAAGGGTTCCTCCACTCCAAACAATGGAAGCTAAGTATAGGGCTGGCCCAGTGCCCAGGGCAGAGGGGCCCTTCCTGCCCGGATTCCGGCCCCTCCCTGCCAGGCTGGGCCCCCACTTGGCTGTACCCTCCCCTGTAAGGGGCCTCTTCCCAACCCTCCTATGTGGGCACTGTGTCTTCTACCAGATGTGCAACCCTCCCAGATGTGTGGGGCCTGCTTTCTTTGCTATGCCAAGCCTAGCTTTTTCTCACCCAACAGAAGTGGGAGAACATGGGGCACCGTTCCTCTGAGCTCTGTCCCTGGGCTGCACTGCAGTGGGGAAGGGGTTAACTTGCCAATAGGTGACTCACCGGTGGGAAGAGGAGGGGGCAGCGGTGGGGAGATAGCAGCCACATTGATTTCAGCCTTGATTTCTGCCTCACATTGCAGTCCCTGGGGCAGTGAGGTAATGGAGGGTCTGAGTCTGGGGCTACATACGGAGGAGGGGGCAGTCATTTAATAGTCCCTCTGGTGGCCCCTCCAGGCTCATAGCCAAGTGTCTGGCCCTGCAGTCTCTGGAGGTCAGAAGGCTGCAGACCTCCCCTTCCCCTCTGGGCTCAGGTTACCGGGTTTTTGCCCTTTTTCCATGCCTTCCCCTCTGTTAGTGGGTGGGGCAGGCTGCGATAAGGGTTTGTCTGCTCCTGTGTCTGACCCCACCTGTGTGGGAGCCCAGGCTTGGTCCAGCTGAGCCTCTACAACCTTTACCTGCCCATGTGTGACCCCAGGCCTCTGCCTCTACTGGGTGTGGCCCCAGGGTCCCCCTTGGGTGACCAAGGCCTCTGCATTTCTGCCTCCTGGGCCTCAGACCCTTGCCTGAGTTTCTGTGTGTGCTCTCTGACCTTTCTGTAGTTAACCAGTCTCTCTGTATCATTGTCTAACCTTATTCCTGGACCTCTGTTTGGGAGTCTGCCTGTGTCCACCCAGAGTTTAAATTTTCAGTAGTGGGAAGAGCACTTGAGTTGGAGCACTGGGCTATTATGTCTGGCTGCGTGATCTTGCACAATTCATTCAATGTCTCTGAGCCTCATTTTCTCATCTGAACAATGGGCATAATAGTGTTTCTCCCTAGTGGCTGTGAGGATTCAATGAACCAGGTAATACATATGAGCTCCCAGCACAGCAGTCTCAATGGTAGTTTCCTTCTGCCTCCCCCTTTCCTGCAAATAGTGGCTCCCAGCCTAGGGTGGCAGAGCCAGCCCATAGTGGTGTTCTATGGCCCCGTGCCTTACGCTGTGAGGTAGAGGGTCCTGGGTGGCTGCTGGCTGTTGGGCAGAGTAGCTGAATAACGATGAATGGCCATGGCCTTCTGCACACCTGAAGGGCCAGGGTACTGAGGTAGTTAGTGCTCAGCAGGGTAAGTTTGTATAGTTTGTGGGGACACTGATGATGTCTATGAGAGTTGACCTGTATTGGGGATGGGAGTGCCAGGAAGGCCGTGTAAGAGTATGTGAAGATCAAAGAGTATGTGCGGTTGTGTGGGAGGGATATTGGGTGTGTGTGATGGACCGTGAAGAGGTGTGCAGGATCATTGATATGTTGTATGTTTTTGTATGATTCATGTGGGCCAGTGAATGTGTGATGAGGATATGCGTTGGTGACACATGTATGACAAGGCATGTATGAAATGGTTCACAGGAAGATGGGTGAGAATGAGTGTGTTTGATGGTGGGTGTGGAGTGATGGACTGTGAGTGTGGGAGGCAGGACATATATGTGAGCAGGTGTTCAAGGTTTGTGACTTCGTGTGTGATAGTGAATATAAGACCAAAGGTACGTGTGACCGTGGGGTGTGTATGAAATAATGGGTGTGGCGGGAAAGTCTTGTCTATGAGGGGGGTGTGTGTGTGTGCGCGCGCGGACGCGCTGGTGTGAGTTGGTTTGAGGGCTCACGGGTGGCTCCCAACCCTGCGTGCAGTTCGTCTGCCCTGCGGGGCCTTCCTGGCCCACGCGGGCTGAGCCGCGTGTGAGCGTGTTCCTCGCGCGTACTGGACACACGGCACTACACACAACCCCGGGGCCTCCGCACCGCGGCGCCTTGAACCGCCGCCCCCCTGGCTCGGCGCCTTTACTGCAGTGCGCTCGCCCTCCTCCCTCCTCCCGCGGTCCCGCCCGGGCCGGCTAGGGGCCAACCGGAGCCTGCCCCGCCCTGCCCTTATTTGCATATGACTGACGTTCCCCCGGGGCGGCCAATGGGGGTGGGCGCGGCGGGGACTGACCCGCGCGCGGCGGCGGCAGCCAATGGGCTCGCGCGCGGGGGGCCGGGCTTGCGCGGAAGGCCGCGGGGGAAGCGGGGAAAGGGCGGGGGGGAGGCGCGGCGGGGGGAGGGGAGCGCGTAGTAGTGGCGGGGCGGGGAGGCGGCGGTGGTTCGGCGCGGGTCTCGCTCGGAGCGCACGGACGCACGCACGCTGGTCCGTTTGTCCGCCCGGGGCCGGCGTTCGACCCGGCGCTGAGCCGCGGGCCCGGGGCCCAGGAAAGCGGGGCGGCGGCGCCGGCAGCTGGGGCGCGCGGGGCCAGAGCCGTTACCCACCGGAGCTGCGAGGGAGGGAGGGAGCAAGCGAGCCAAAGAGCGGGGAAGGGAGGGGGCCGCCCCCGCGCACGCGCGCCGCGCCCCGCCCCACCTGCCCCGCCCGCCGGGCTCGGCGCGGGAGGAGGGAGAGGGAGGGGGCGGCGCCGATGGCCCCCGTGCCGCGCGCCCCGTGACGGCCCCCGCGGGCGCCGGGGGGCGGGGCGGGGCCGGCGCTCTCTGACCTCCCCCGCCCCCCGGGCGGCGGGAGGCAGGCGGCGCTGTGCGCAGGCGCGCCCGGCAAAGACCCCCCGTGTGGGGCAGCCGGAGGGGGGCGGCGGGGGGGGGCATGCGGCGACGGCCTCCAGCTCCCCCCGGGCCCGAGCGGCGGCGGCGGCCGAGGAGCCGGCGGCGGGCGGAGCGGCGGCGGCCGGTGAGGAGGCGCGAGCCCCGGCCGGTCCCCCCCGCGCCGGACCATGTACTCAGCCCACAGGCCCTTGGTGCCCGCGTCCGGCGCGGCCTCCCGTGGCCTCGGCATGTTCGGTCAGTAGTGCCTGGGCTCTGGGACTGCAGGGGTCAAGCTGTCGGGGTGTTAAATGCCGAGTAACCGTGATGGGGGTACAGTGGAAGAATGGTAGAGGCAGAGTGAAGAGGTGATGGGAAAGTTAGATCTCTGCTTTAGTGGTTAGTGACCGCAGGTCAAGTGGTTAGTGACGGCAGGTGGGAGTGTAGCGGAGTGATGGGTGTGGGGAGTAGCTGGGGTAGACCTGGTATTTAGGTGATGGGGTGAAAGAGGTCCATTGTCATTGGACGTGAACCGTGCAGAGTAACTGGCTTGGGGTATGGATTAGAATCCGTGCAGCCCGAGACCTATTGGCCCTAGGTGTGGACTAGGCAGAGGGAAGGGGCTGCTATTGAGTAGTGAGTGGGGTGGGACGGCTTGGGAATTGAGTGAGAGCACTGTTTCTTCTGAGTGAACTGAAAACAGTTGTTGGGCTGGGGTGTTTGTGGTGAGCTCTGGGAGAGAGAGACCCAAGATCCTGGAGGGTACTGCACTGGGGAGGAATTCAGGAGGGACAGGACCAAAGGACTGTTCCCCCATTGTCTGCTGGGCCTCTTCCCTTCCCAGCAGATGAGGAGGAAGCCCTGATGAGAAAGATCTTTGTGAAGAGAGGGACAGATCCAGGTTCCTGGGGACTGTTATGGGATTTGTGTCCCCAGGACCCCAGGTGTAGGAGAGGGTCATCATAGTGTCTTGAGTCCCCTCCAGTGCTGGCCTCCTCATTCTTCTCTGGTTGCTTTAATGTCTGCTTTTTCTTTTGTCAGCCCTTTGCAGATTCAGGTCTTGAGGCCAGTGCCTCACAGAGGGCTTCCCTCCTCCAGGCTTCTGAAGGCATGGGGTGTGGGGAACCCCAGGTCAGAGGAGTCTGGATCAGGGGGAGGCCTGGAATGATGGAGACCAGGGCTAGGGCGTTTCCCTCCTCCTTCTCTTTTCATCATCTTCCCCTAGCAGGGGCCTCCTCTACTGGTTCCACTTCCCCCAGGGAGCTGGCAGTGAGCGGGAAGCCCACTCCTAGCCGTGGCCCGCCCCAGGAGTCCAGCCAGCCACCCAGCTCCTGGGGCTAAAGGTGGGACCTCTGGGACCAGCACCTCGTGAGGGAAGTGCCTTCTTGTGCATATCCTCGAGGAAACACCTGGCACTTTTGCCTTCCCTGGGTAGAGACTTATAACAGTTCTCTCCTCTTTCCCATTGTCTGTGCCTTTTCTTTGGAGTTTACCACACCCTCCTCTCTGGGCTTGGGGGCTGGACCATACCCTAAAGATATGCTCAGGGCTTGAGGGGGAGGGAGGCGAGGAGGCCTCTTCATGGGCAGTCATTCTCTTTGGGGTTAAGGGGAGAGATGCTGGAGCCACCTGTGCCCGCCCCAGAGAGGGCAGGTCTGGGTTCCTGGGGCTTGTGGTAGGCAGAGGGAGGCAGGAAGAAAGACCGAAGCCCCCAGCCTGTGGGTACTGGAGGGAGGAGGGGAGGGGAGACCAGGCCATCTGCCTCAGGAAAGAGAAAGGGAGTGTGAACCGAGGTGAGGGGTTATGTCAGATGGCAGCATGAGTTCTGGGAACATGGCATGGCTGGGGGAGAGTCCCCAGGTTTGCTGAAGTCTTAGGGCCTTGGGACTGTGGGATGGCAGTTCAATGTGGCCTGATTTGTGACAGGAGCCATTCGTTCCTCTGGCCTGGTCTCTGGTGGCACTGGCTGGTGGAGGTGGGGGAGGGAGTGGGGCGAGAGCACTCTTTCCCTTCCCGGCTTCTGTTTTTTTTTTTTGTAAACCTAGAAAGCTTTCAGGAAGGAGTTTTTCCCAAGTGATGTCGCATGTACAAGCCCAAGAGGCTGAGGGTTAGGGGAAAGGGGTAAAGGGGTGTAAAGGAGGAGTGGGGCCACCTGGTCCAGGGTAGAAAAAAGCTTGGGTTGGGGGTCAAGGCCAAGCTTTCCTGCTGCTCAGCTCAGCTGGCTCCTTCCCACAGTGTGGACAAACGTGGAACCTCGCTCTGTGGCCGTGTTCCCCTGGCACTCCTTAGTCCCCTTCCTGGCCCCCAGCCAGCCTGACCCCTCTGTGCAGCCAAGTGAGGCCCAGCAACCTGCCAGCCACCCAGTGGCCTCCAACCAGAGCAAAGGTGAGGGGTCGGGGGCTGTGGGAAGCCATGGGGACGGGGCTGAGGTGGCCCGAGAGCCCTCTGATCTGCCTCTCTGCCCCCAGAACCTGCTGAGTCAGCGGCTGTTGCTCACGAGCAGCTACCAGGCGGGACTGGGAATGCTGACCCTGGGCGGCCCCCTGGAGCCACATGCCCTGAGAGCCCAGGGCCTGGACCCCCCCACGCTTTGGGGGTGGTGGAACCTGGAAAAGGCCCCCCTCCCACCACTGAGGAGGAGGCCCCTGGTCCTCCAGGAGAGCCCCGGCTAGACAGTGAGACAGAGAGTGACCATGACGATGCGTGAGTGCTCTGAGGCTTGGGACTGAGGGATGGGATCGCCAGAAACATGGCCCTCACTGTCCCTGCCACTCTCTCCACAGCTTCCTCTCTATCATGTCTCCTGAGATCCAGTTGCCTCTGCCGCCTGGGAAACGCCGGACCCAGTCCCTCAGTGCCCTGCCCAAGGAACGAGACTCATCTTCAGAGAAGGATGGACGCAGCCCCAACAAGGTGCCTCATCCCCACCTGTCCCCAGCTCACCCTGTGACCACAAGCCTGTCTCCCCCATCCTAAGTGTCCCACTTGGGCCTGTGTCTGCTGTAGCGGGAGAAGGACCATATCCGGCGGCCTATGAATGCTTTCATGATCTTCAGCAAGCGGCACCGGGCCCTGGTCCACCAGCGTCACCCCAACCAGGACAACCGGACCGTCAGTAAGATCCTGGGCGAGTGGTGGTATGCCCTGGGGCCCAAGGAGAAGCAGAAGTACCACGACCTGGCCTTCCAGGTAACCCCTCCTCCTCTTGGCTCCTCCCCAGTTTTTTCTGACAAGTGGGTGCGTAAAGGGTCTCCCTGCCCTCTCTGCTAGGTGAAAGAGGCCCACTTTAAGGCTCACCCAGACTGGAAGTGGTGCAACAAGGACCGGAAGAAGTCCAGCTCAGAGGCCAAGCCCACAAGCCTGGGGCTGGCAGGAGGCCACAAGGAGACCCGGGAGCGGAGCATGTCGGAGACGGGCACCGCTGCTGCCCCCGGAGGTTAGCTCTTTGGCTCTCCTGTCTTGCCTTCTCCCTCCCTGAGAGCTGCCGGCAACCCCCTTCCTTGCTCACCGCCTACCCCAGAAGATTCTTTCTGCCCTGTCGTTTTCTTTTGAGGACCCTTAGCCACAAAGGAACTGGCATTTGTCTCGTGTGAAGGATCCAGGGAGGTCCAGAGAGAGAAAATTCTCAATCTCATTACCAACTGCCCCTTACTAAGCATTTACTATATAGCAGGCATCAAGGAGACTATAATCTCTAGAATTTAAAACCACACTGCATTTTCAGACCCCAATTTCCAGAGAATAAACAGATTCAGAGAGACAAAATCACTTGTTTGAAGTCACAGAAAACTAGTAACTGGCAGAGCCAACAGTTAAAGCCCAGCTTGGTTGGCTCCAAAGACCACAGTTGGCAGTCCCTCATTGGTGTTTCTATTGACTGAGGGTGGCAGGTGTGCCCAGCACTGTGCTGAGGCGCTTTTCTGGAGCGATCCTGTGGGTTGGTCCACAACTCAGGGTGGGGATGCGATGTGGGAACTGAGCCTCAGACAGGCTAGTGGTTATTAGCTAGTTAATGCCACACAAACCTGTCTTCAGGCATTCTTACTGTCAGAAGGGCTGCCTCCTGGGGAGCAGTGGGCTTGCTCCTTACAGTCCCAGTTACAGGAAGGAACCATTGGGAAGGAGATGCTGGGCTGTTCGGTGGCATCTCTTTTCTGCTGGGGGGCCCAGGAATTCCAACTTGCTTCTGCCCAGTACCTAGACATACCTGTGGGCAGTTTGGCCAGTCCAGGTGCAGATGACGGGCTTCGTGACTGCAGCGTTTTTCCTCTTTCACTCTACAGTGTCTTCGGAGCTCCTGTCTGTGGCTGCCCAGACCCTCTTGAGCTCAGACCCCAAGGCTCCGGGGAGCAGCGCCTGTGGGGCAGACCGTCTACACACAGTCGGGGGCCCTGGCTCAGCCCGCCCTCGAGCCTTTTCCCACAGTGGGGTCCACAGCTTGGATGGCGGAGACGTAGACAGCCAGGCACTACAAGAACTGACTCAGGTCTGGGGTGCAGGACATGGGGGTGGGGGAGACGGGCAGGGAGGGCTTCCCAAGGTGACAGCCCTGGCTAACTTCTCCCTGCATCTGTCCTGCAGATGGTGTCTGGCCCTGCATCGTACTCGGGTTCGAAGCCTTCCACCCAGTATGGGGCTCCAGCCCCCTTTGCAGCCCCTGGGGAGGGAGGTGCCCTGACGGCCAGTGGGCGGCCTCCGTTGCTGCCCACCCGAGCCTCCCGTTCCCAGCGCGCGGCCAGTGAGGACATGACCAGTGATGAGGAACGCATGGTCATCTGTGAGGAGGAAGGGGATGATGATGTCATTGGTGAGCAGCTGCAGGGCCCGGACTCCTGCCCGGGTTTGGAGGGTGGGCAGAGATTGGATCCAGGTCCTCAGGCCCGTGTTTCCATTCGCGTTGGTGTATGATCGCGGGCATGTTCAGTTCAGGCCTTACCGTGTAAGCCCAGCCCTGCCTTTGGGAAGGAAGCCCCTGGCCAGACAGGAAACCAGGAGGACCCAGGCATGGCCAGGCCATGGGGCACACGCAGTGTTAGGTGCTATTGCCCACGTGCTCAGGCAGGTGGGCACATCCCGGGCTGAGGAATAGCCTTCTTGGGCAACACTTACTGCCGGCTTGGGGCAGAGCTGAGGCCAAAGCCTGGCATCCAGACTGTTCTCCAGACCTGCACTTGACCCCTTTGCCAATGCTTGTTACTCTGCTCCCTTAGCTGATGATGGCTTTGGCACCACTGACATTGATCTCAAGTGCAAGGAGCGGGTGACCGACAGTGAGAGCGGAGACAGCTCTGGGGAGGACCCAGAGGGCAGCAAGGTGAGGGCTTGGGACTTGGCGCTGCGGTCCCACTCAGCTCCAGGAGGGGGGAACATCTGTTCTCTGTGTGTTGACAGAGAGAGAGAAAGGCCTGGAGAGAGCAAACTCCTTGCCCCATGGGGTATCGGGTCACAGCCTGGATGGCTTGCGGCCGGCCTGGCTGCTGGCGGGACGGGGCGAGCAGATGTGGGTATCCGGGCTCACTGACTTGGTCGTGTCTCCTCTTCCACCCAGAGCTTTGGCCGGAAGGTTTTCTCGCCAGTGATCCGTTCTTCCTTCACCCACTGCCGTCCGTCACTGGACCCTGAGCCCCCAGGGCCCCCAGATCCATCTGCAGCCTTCGGCAAAGGCTACGGGCCCGCCCCACCTTCCTCCTCCTCCTCGCCTGCCTCTTCCTCGGCCTCCACCTCCTTCTCAGTGGGCTCAGGGAACTGCAAGGCCCAGGAGTCAGGTCAAGGCAGCACAGCAGGCCCACTACGGCCCCCACCCCCTGGGTCAGGGGGTCCAGTGACACCTTCCAAGGCCACCCGCTTCCTTCCAACAGATCCTGCCACCTTCCGGCGCAAAAGACCTGAAAGTGTGGGAGGCCTGGAGCCACCAGGCCCCTCAGTTATTGCAGCGCCTCCTGGTGGGGGAGGTAGCGTCCTGCAGACACTGGTCCTGTCTCCAAACAAGGACGAACGAGAGGGCAGCGGAGGCCGCATGCCCTCAGCTCCAGCCCCATCGCTGGCCTATGGGGCCCCAGCAGCCCCCCTGTCCCGTCCGGCCGCCACCATGGTCACCAACGTGGTGCGGCCTGTCAGCAGCACTCCTGTGCCCATCGCCTCCAAGCCCTTCCCCACCTCTGGCCGGGCAGAAGCGTCTCCAAATGACACAGCAGGTGCCAGGACTGAAACGGGCACTGGGTCCCGGGCACCTGGGGGCTCCCCGCTGGGCGTCAGCTTAGTATATTCGGACAAGAAGTCGGCAGCAGCCACTTCGCCAGCCCCACATTTGGTGGCTGGGCCCCTACTGGGCACTGTGGGGAAGGCTCCTGCCACTGTCACCAACCTGCTGGTGGGCACCCCGGGCTATGGCGCCCCGGCGCCCTCCGCTGTCCAGTTCATTGCCCAGGGTGCCCCTGGTAGTGGGGCCACTGCGGGCTCAGGAGCAGGTGCTGGAAGTGGCCCCAATGGGCCAGTGCCCCTGGGTATTCTACAGCCAGGTGCCCTGGGCAAGGCTGGGGGAATCACCCAGGTGCAGTATATCCTGCCCACGCTGCCCCAGCAGCTTCAAGTGGCGCCTGCCTCAGCACCAGCCCCTGGGACCAAGGCAGCGGCTCCTGGCCCTGCACCTACCACCAGCATCCGTTTCACCTTGCCGCCTGGCACCTCCACCAACGGCAAAGTCCTGGCTGCCACTGCACCCACTCCTGGCATCCCTATCTTGCAGTCCGTACCTTCTGCCCCACCCCCCAAAGGTGAGGCCTGGGCTGGGCAGCACAAGGAGCGGGACACAGGCCTGTTCAGCTCCCTTGTAACCTCCTCTCTCACCTCTTGCAGCCCAGTCGGTTTCTCCTGTGCAGGCCCCGCCCCCAGGTGGCTCAGCCCAGCTGCTGCCTGGGAAGGTACTAGTGCCCCTGGCCACGCCTAGCATGTCAGTTCGGGGGGGCGGGGCCAGCCAGCCACTGCCCCTGGTGAGCCCACCCTTCTCAGTACCTGTGCAGAACGGGGCCCAGCCACCCAGTAAGGTAAGGAAGGCCACCCTTGCTGTGGCCCCACCTGTCCCTCATTCCTCTCCTGGCTATTGGTGTCCATGGTTTCTGTCTCCCTTTCCTTTGGTTTCTCTTCCTTTTTCCTCCTTTTTGCCTGTCTGTGGGACTCTCTTGCTGTCTTCCCTTCAGCATCTCTGTGCATGCAGCTCGAGTCTGGCTTCAGTGCCTGCAACCTTATTCCTTCTGTGTGTCCACCACCTTTTGCTGACTTTTTTCACTTTGTTCCAATCCCAAGTTTTCTGCTGCTTGTCTTAACTGAGACCCACCCTCCAAGTTCTTGGTCCTCCCCGCCCCTCTCTGGGTCTTCCGCTCACTATAGCTTGTGGGTGCCCTTGCCCATAGATCATCCAGCTGACTCCGGTGCCTGTGAGCACGCCCAGCGGCCTGGTGCCACCCCTCAGCCCAGCCACGCTCCCCGGGCCCACCTCACAGCCTCAGAAGGTCCTGCTGCCCTCTTCTACCAGGTAATAGCAGCTGAGCCCTCACCTGGAGGCCAGCCCAGGAACGGGGGTGGGTAGAGCTGGCGTGCCTCACTCTTCCCCCTTTCCTCTCCCTGTGGCAGAATCACCTATGTGCAGTCAGCAGGTGGGCACACGCTGCCTTTGGGTACCAGCTCTGCATCCAGCCAGGCTGGAACAGTCACATCATATGGGCCCACAAGCTCGGTAGCCCTAGGCTTCACCTCGCTGGGGCCCAGCGGCCCTGCTTTCGTGCAGCCCCTGCTTTCAGGTGAGGGGCAGCCTGGCAGGCAGTGCTGGGGACCCAGGGTGGGGCTGAGGCAGCCCAGGTCCTAACTTGGGCCCTTGCCTCTCCTGTTTCCTTTTCTGTAGGCCAGGCTCCGCTGCTGGCTCCCGGCCAGGTGGGTGTGTCACCTGTGCCCAGCCCCCAGCTGCCTCCTACCTGCGCAGCCCCAGGAGCTCCTGTCATCACAGCGTTTTACCCTGGCAGTCCCGCACCCACATCCTCAGCACCTCTGGCCCAGCCATCCCAGGCCCCTCCAGGCCTGGTCTACACTGTGGCCACCAGCACCACCCCTCCTGCTGCTACGATCCTGCCCAAGGGCCCACCGGCCTCTGCCACTGCCACTGCCACCCCGGCCCCTACCAGCCCTTACCCTAGTGCCACAGGTGGGTGTTGGGCCAACTCAGGGTGGGGTGAGTTGGGGGACCCAGAGGATGGGCTCCAGTCAGGCCTGGCTCAGCAAATATTCTTCTCCCCACCAGCAGGCTCCATGACCTACAGCTTAGTGGCCCCCAAGGCCCAGCGGCCGACCCCCAAGGCCCCCCAGAAAGTGAAGGCAGCCATTGCCAACATTCCTGTGGGCTCCTTTGAGGCAGGTGCCCCTGGGCGACCTGGCTCTGCACCCCGGCAGTCCTCGGAGCCTGGCACAGCCCGTGAGACTGCTGTCCCTGAGTCCGAGCTTGAGGGGCAGCCTACAACGCCAGCCCCTCCACCTCCCCCAGAGACGTGGGCTCCCACTGCCCGGAGCAGCCCCCCGCCACCCTTGCCTGCTGAGGAGCGGACCAGCACCAAGGCCCCTGAGACCATGGTGAGTGCCTGGCAGGCCTGGGGGCTCCTGCTGCTGCTGCTGGGCTCTATTCTTTGGCCCACTGCCTGTTTTTCTGTCCTGCCCTTCCCCATACGCCTGTCCGAACTGTGCCCCGTCCCTCCTGTTTGTGTGACTGGGCCACCTCCAAGGCTGTCTGGGGCAGTCCTCATCCATCTCTGTTTCTGGGTTTGGTCCCAGCAAGTCTGAACTCAGTTCCTCCATCTCCTTGCCATCCCCACCCCAGGCCAGCAAATTTCCCAGCTCATCTTCAGATTGGCGCGTCCCTGGGCTGGGCCTGGAGAGCCGTGGGGAGCCTCCCACTCCTCCCAGCCCAGCCCCAGCTCCAGCCCCAGCCCCTGGTAGCAGCAGCAGCAGCAGTGAGGGCAGTGGTGGCAGGGCAGCCGGGGACACTCCTGAGCGCAAGGAGGCGGCTGGTACTGGCAAGAAAGTGAAGGTGCGGCCCCCGCCCCTGAAGAAGACCTTTGACTCTGTGGACAAGTGAGCATGGGCTGGGAGCTGTGGCACAGCGTGTGGGATTGGTGGCAGAGGGGGCGGCTACAGGCTGGGCAGGGGAGGTGACCCTGCCCGCTCTCCAGCAGGGTCCTGTCTGAGGTAGACTTTGAAGAGCGCTTTGCAGAGCTGCCTGAATTTCGGCCGGAGGAGGTTCTGCCCTCGCCCACCCTACAGTCTCTGGCCACCTCGCCCCGGGCCATCCTGGGTTCCTACCGCAAGAAAAGGAAGAACTCCACTGGTAGGCAAACTTGGGACCCCTGAGGTAGGTTGGGGGCAGACTGGAGCCACCTCTGAGCCTGCTTGTTTCGCCAGACCTGGACTCGGCCCCTGAGGATCCCACCTCGCCCAAGCGCAAGATGAGGAGACGCTCCAGCTGCAGCTCAGAGCCCAACACCCCCAAGAGTGCCAAGTGCGAGGGGGACATCTTTACCTTTGACCGCACAGGTGCCAGTGCCTTTGCGGGTGGGGCTGTGGGGGACCCAGGACCTGCAAGAGGGGTGGGTTCTTGGGAACAGGGTGAGAGATGAGAGAGGTGGGGTGGGTGTTGCTGAGAGAAAGGACAGCGGGTCAAGGATGGATTCTAAAGTCCAACAGGCCCCTACACTGCCACGTGACCTTTGGTGGGTCCCCTTTTGGAACCCCGCTGTGAAATAGAATTCAGTGAGGGCTGGGTGGACTCTCAGACACTGCTGTGGGGGTGGGGTGGCCAGGCTTCTGCAGTGGCCTTGACCGTGTTCCCTGCACTGCTCCCAGGTACAGAAGCCGAGGATGTCCTCGGGGAGCTGGAATATGAGAAGGTGCCATACTCGTCACTGCGGCGCACCCTAGACCAGCGCCGGGCCCTGGTCATGCAGCTCTTCCAGGACCATGGCTTCTTTCCATCAGGTAAGCATGTCTTAGAGTCTTGGGGGGCACTTGGACCGTACCTGCCTGCCCATCTCACCCTGCCTTCCCCACCTCCCACCGTCCTTCTGTCCCCAGCCCAGGCCACGGCAGCCTTCCAGGCCCGCTACGCAGACATCTTCCCCTCCAAGGTCTGTCTGCAGTTGAAGATCCGTGAGGTGCGCCAGAAGATTATGCAGGCGGCCACTCCCACGGAGCAGCCCCCTGGAGCCGAGGCGCCCCTCCCTGGACCGCCCCCCACTGGCACCACTGCTGCCCCTGTCCTCACTCCCAGCCCTGCTGGGGGCCCTGACCCCACCTCACCTGGCTCGGACTCTGGCACAGCCACAGCTGCCCCACCATTGCCTCCACCCCCAGAGCCAGGGCCCGGACAGCCTGGCTGGGAGGGGGCCCCCCAGCCCTCCCCACCGCCCCCTGGTCCCTCCACAGCTGCCACAGGCAGGTGAGGGGCCCTGAGATCCCAGGACCCACAGTACCCCCCTCAGGACATGGATAGTATATAGGTGGCAGGAATTGGGGGGGCAGGATGGTTACCCCCTCCCCAATAAAGCCATTTCGTCCTTTCTACTTTGGGACGGAATGAGCCTGCTCCTCTTGTCTATCCCCGTCCCCCCACAGCCCCCTCCCTGTGATGGGGGACAGCTGAGAGGAAGCAGGGGCACAGTTTCCCTCCACCGAGCCCCTGTACATAACCTGGAGTGTGTTACCTTCAGACCTTTTCACTTGTACTTTATGCAAAATGGCTCGCGTGAGGGCTGCAAGCGGAGGGTAATGAGGGCCTTGGGCCACAGGGAGGCGTCTGTGGAGTAGGGGGGAGTTCATGCACCCCTTTTTCCCCCAGAGGGGCTGGACTCAGGTTAGTTTGGGGGTGGGGGCTCCTGCACTTTGCCACAGGCATGGGGAGGTTTCTCTCCCTACCCCCCTGCCCTCCCAACTTGGGTTGTACTTTCTAAGAAGGTGATTCCCCTACCTTTGTCCCCATCCCCAGAACAAAACATGTTGATCATGTGCAATATTTCTTACTGTGCCGAGAAGCCGCAATGACGAGATTAAAGCTGTTGAACACACCTGTGTGGCTGCCCACTCTAAAGGGAGAAGGGATGTTGGTTGTACCAGTCCTGCCCCCAGATGGCCATGGAGCTATACATTTTCCCCCCAGTGAGGAGGAGATAGCAATGCCAGGACCACCCCCTCCCAACAGAGTGACCCCGTAGGCCCAGGTCCCGGACTTAACTGTGGACAGGGTAGCCCCTCTCCGGGCTTGGTGCTCAGGGAGTCCTGACACCTACTCTGCCTGTTTCCCAGCCATCCAACACACCTGGGCTTGGGAAGGCCTACACCTGATGTTGCAACAGTTCAGAACCCTGGAAGTTCCAGCTGGACCTGAGAGGTCTCAGCCTAGAGGTGGCACTAGGCCGGGAGACCAGACCCCCAAGTACTGCGGTGTCCTCAGTGACCCTTGCTGCCCCCATGTGGCCTGAGCTAGCACCACAGTCAGGCCGGGAGCTGCTGAGTTACACCCCTCTGAGCCTGTGGACAGTGCCCCTACGGGAGACAGATGTGTACCCTTTGTGGAGGTTGCTGTGGGTGGGAGGGTCAGGAAGACTCCACAGGAAGTGGTACCTAAACTAGGATCAGAGCACACCAGAAATTCCAGCCAGGGAAACAGCGTGGCGAAGATGGGGGGCCGCCTTTGGGAGCTGGGCTTTGACTGTTGGGCCACTGTTCCCAGAATAATTGCGTGACCCTAACCCTATAGGGTAGTGATTGCAAACTGCTTTCACCTAGTGTTACTGATTGGTAATGACTGCCTGGGGCACTACTGTGATGGTAGAAATCCACGTGACTCCAAGAACCAGAGTGCCTTAATGGTTTGGTGATGCCTGCCCTGGGCAGAAACAGAACACATTGTAGAACTGCAGGGTCACAGATCAGGGCTGAAGTTGACGTACCCAGATGGGCTTGGCCACGAAGCAGGAAACGGACGGGAGACTGAAGAATAAGAATTTAATGTTGCCGGAAGGCAGATGTTTAGGGGGTGGGCTCTGGCCGGGGGACACCCTGACCCTGGTCTTGGGCCAGCAGGCGTAAAAGCAGGGAGTGCAGGGCCCGGCAGACAGGTGTGTAGCCCAGGCGGCTCAGGTGCAGGTAATCATACATGTCATGGTGGCTTATGGTGCCATCTGAGTGCACAAAGCCAGGGTCAGCATCTAGGAAGTGGGCACGTGGATGGCCAGCCAATGCCTCCCGTACCAGCTCGTTCACCCGTCGGTTTTTCTCACGAAGTGGGTTAGGATGCTGGCCCCTCGGAAGTAGGCCCTGAGGAGGGGCACCAAGAGTTGTGAGAAAACATCCTACCAACATGTGGGTCTGAGCAACATCTCTGCCAAACTTTTCCAACCCCCACCATGAAGTCCCCAGGTGCAGAATCTACAAAGGATGGGAAACTGGAGGACTGGAAGGGTAGTTGTGCCTGATGTCCTGTCTGAGCCAATTCACTAACAACCTGATGCTAGTGTCTAAGTACTGCTCATAAAAATGACATCATGGCAAGGGGTCAACCCCTCTTTCAGAGCAGGAAATAACGTCCCAGGTAGAAGTGATGGAGCCTAGATTCACCCCAGGAATGCCTGACAACTTTCGGTTATTCAAGCGTTTTTGACACCCCAGAATCTCCAGTGCTCCCCTGCGCAAAAAGTGCTAATTGGTCCCTGAACATCTCGTTATCCACAGCTGCTTCGATGGGTGTAGCAAGCTTCAATGTGAAATTTTGCCTGAAAGCCACTGCTCTGCGCCAAGCTGCCCAGAACTTTGCCTCTGGTCTGAGAACACCGGAGGGGATCTCAGACCACTGCCATTCTTCTTTCCCTGCCCTCCCTCCTCCTTACCAGCACCACGACTCGGGCCTGGGGCTGCCGCTCATTCACCAGTTGCACGATGGCCTGGATGCCGCCAGCCACCTGCTCTGCTGTGTGCCCATGGTTGTTGGTACCCACCCAGACCACCACAATCTGTGGAAAGAGAGGCATGAATCAGTAGTGAGGGAGCAGGCTAAGGGGGCTTTAGTTGTCCACCCAAGCTCTGCTCACCTTGGGCCGGATGTGTTCCAGCTCCCCATTCTCCAGCCGCCATAGTACATGCTGTGTGCCATCACCGCCAATGCCAAAGTTAAGTGCATGCAGAGGAGAGAAAAGCTCCCGCCAGATCTGTAGGCAAGAAGTGGTGTGGGCACAGGGGCACTGTCAAGCATGGACCAGCACCTGGGGTCCAAATGTTAACCAAATGTCATTACGGAAGAGCCTTGTTTCATGGAAGCAGTCTGGTTAAATTTCACCTTGAGCAAACCCCAATATGGTCACACCTCACTTTATGCAAATCTATTATAGTCTCCCATTCACTGAACCCCATAGAAGACAGACTCACTTTATAGAAACCCATTCTGCTTGAGCTATGCATTGAATCAACAGCTGAACGTCATTTTGAGGAAATCCATTATGGTTTAACCTTGCTTAGTGGAAAGATGTCATAATCAAGCCCCCTTTGTGAAGAGCTATTACTGTTGGCCTTCACTTCGTGGAAAGGACAATACCTTTGGAAATCCAAATCCATTAAGCAAACAATAAAGAGCCTCCTCACCTTAGCTCACTATACACAACCCCAGCCAGACATAGCCAGGGCACACATTTCCTTCTCAGTAGAATGTTGTACCTTACAGGGAGATTCTGGGTTCTGGGCGCTATCTGAGGGATATTTCAGGTACCTCAAATCCCGCCTAGCCTGAGGTTTCATCCAAGTGTGTCAGTGAGAACCCAGGCCTGGGTGGGGCAGGAGGAGGAAGACGGGCCTCACCTCGCAGTGATGCATTAGCTGGACCAAAGAGTCCCCGATGAAGACGACTTCGGGTTCCTTATCTTTGTTGTCTGCCACGAACCGATGGTGCTGCGGGGACGAACAGGGGGGAGTCAGTGGCACGCGCGCGCTCCTGGGCCCGCCCCGCCCTGCTTCCTTAGGCAGCACCACCCCAACTGCCCTCAGTTTTCCAATCAGGTAGTGACAGTCGCACGAACCAGCTGAATTCTTGAGCCCCCCACCCCCATCCCGACTCCTGAGTGTCGCGGGTGGGTTCGCTCACCAGGGATATCCAGCGACCGTCGCCCTGCACGTCCTGCACTGGCGTGGGCTTGCTGGCTGGGTTGCCCTCTCCGCTCATCTTGGCGCCTGCAGCTCCTGCAGGAAGAGCGAGCGAGGTCGGCCCTCGAGTGTTCTCGAAATAGGTAGCTCCGCCACGCCCACCCTTACCCCTTCAGGCAACAATGGACCTTCCGGACGCCCGCAGTCCCGCGGTGGACGACGGCCGCCGGGCACCGCCTCCTCTCCAGGGGCGGAAGTCTTCACTTAGGAGGGGAGGTGGATCAGGAACGGTTGCTTCCCCCGCGGCGGCCGCGCAGTGAGCTCGTCCGGTGCTTCCCGCTTGGGCGCGCCCCACTCTCTGGCCTGGGCCGGGGCATCTAGCCTACCCCGGCACCTGGGGGTGGGGGGAGGCGAGACCATCCACCACCCGTGGGGGGAGGAGGAAGAAACCATTCCACTGGAGTCACCGGGTGGACTGAACTACCTGAAAGGCCGAGAGTGGGCGGGGAAAACCTAGTGCCCTGCCTCGTGGGAAGAAACCATTTGCTGAAGGGCTAGAAATGTGAGGAAGGAACTATTAACTGTGTGTGTGTGCGTGTGTGTGTTGTGTCCCATTCACGTATTGGGGGGAGGGGCGTGAGTGGACTATCTAGCGCGCGTGCGTGCGTGTGTCCCATTCACGTGGTGGGGGGAGGGGAGTGAGTGGACAAGACCATTCTTGGATCCTTTGAAGGGGTGGCTCGTATACACCTGGCTAGGCGGGGACGCTCCCAGTTTTTACTGATGTGGAAGAGAGTAAAGGAAGATGGCAAAACGTGAACATTAGAGGCTCAGTTGTAAGGAGACACTCTAACGCGGCTCCAGGACTTTAGTGAGCTTATCTGCTCAAGGGCCTCCCCTGCTCAAAAACAGCAGTTTTGTGGCATAAAATCTAAACAATACGTTTTTGCATTACAGACGTCACTGGCCCTACAAGGAGGGCAGAAGAAGGTGCAAAAAAAGAGAGGAAATTAGAGACGCTGCAAGGCCCAGGTCCAGCCTGGCGAACCTCCCACAGCAGCTCATCTTGCAGATCTGTGGCCTGTGCTCCCCTTCCTAAACCTACAGCGGACCAACAACTTCAGCTGGGTGTGTCTGGGCTCTGAAACCTACATCCACAGCCAAGGCCACCTAAGGTTGAAGACTTTGAGGAAGACCTTAAGTCTTCCCAATCTCCCTGTTCTAGGGGACCACACACCCCTAGACCTGGCTATATTCCCAGATGGGACCTTCCTATCTATTCATTCCTTCTAGGTAGGTTGATACTGAGATAGATTAGTCTTATTTATGTTTTGCCTCAATCCACTTGTCTGGAACAGGGTCTAACTCATAGTACCAAGTACTGTGCCTGCTCACAAGTACTTGTTAAATCAATATTAAATTAATGGGTTAGATCCTGGCCTTGTCCCAGTGTGTTCGGGGAGACAGATTCAGACACAGAGCTGAGAGAAGGATCAAGGTTGCGATTAAGGGAGGAACTGGGGATCTCTAGGGAGGAGGCAGAGAAGGACTCTGACGGTGTGGGGTGTCCTAGGAGTAGTATCTGAATTAGGTTTTGAAAGATCATGAAGGTTGGGCAAGCAATATTACACAAGTAATATAGTTTATTGGGCATGCGGAATGCTCTGGCATAGCCTGCTTTTGAAGTCTACTGAGACAAGTGCAGAAAGATAAGTTGGAGAGGTAGAGGCAGTTCCTGAAGCAAGGCTTAGTGAGAAACAAAGCTTCGAGATATTCATTCACCAAGCGCTGTTTTAAGTTAGGTGTTAGCTCATTTCATACTTTCAGCAACCGAATGAAGGACATACTATTACAAAACCCATTTTACAGATTAGAAAAGTAAGGCTTGGAGCAGTTACACAATTCTCCAAGGTCACACAGCTCAAATGTAGCAATCTGGGCGTTTGAACCTAGGTAGTACAGCTCCAGAGCCTAGCTCTGAATGACGATGCTATACTGATTCTCTAGGTATGGAGTCTATCTTTGAGCACTGGGGACTGCCTGTGCACCGGATGTACCATGGTCCTTCACGCCAGGCCTTCTCTCAAGTCCCAGACAGAAAGCCCGCCCATAGATCTCTAAACCAATCAGCATTCAGGAAGGGGGCGGGCCTAGTGGACCTCACAGCCTATTGGTGGCTGGGAGGTGCCTAAGGACAAATGAGAGGTTTCCGAAAGTGATGCTGGGAGGGATGGGGCTATAACCGGCACTCTAGGCCTGTGGCACGTGCCCCTGAGCCTCGAGCCCCTGAGCCTCGAGCGTCTAAGACGCAGCGAAGCGAAAGGGCGTGGGAGGGGCGCGCGCATGCGCAGGACACCTGGCCTGAGGCATCCCGGAAGAGGGCCAGGCTCAGTAAGCTAGGGTCGCCACCGAAAAGAAGCCATTGAGCCCCCACAGCCACGTGGGGTGGGCAGGGCGCTGGGTTCTTTGGGCAGAAGAAGGTGAAATGCTCCTCCCCCACTTCCCTTCACCGACCGTAACCCCCCCCTTTATCTACCTCAACTGCCCCACTTTTGCCTCTTCTCCAGCCTCACTCCCCCAACCCCCGTGACCAGGTCCCAGTCTGCGATAGCTCTTCTGTCACCCTTTCTGTGTCCTTCAGGCTTTCTCTGTCCAACTTCTCTTTTGCTGTCACTCTCTCCTGTCTTCCTTTTTTTCTTGACCATATCGCTCCCCTTTCTGCGCTCTCCAGCACCTCCTCAGCCCCAGGATTTCTCTTCTGTCCAAAATCCCTTTTTGGTCCACCAGATCCCTCCAGTCTCATGATCCCTTTCTCGTCCCCATCCGTTAGGTATTTTCCTCACGTTCCTATTCCTTATTACTCTTTCTGTATTCCCTAACAAATCTCCCCCCTCACCGTGGCTCCCTTGACTACACCCCACCCCTGTGACTCCTTCCCTGACCAAGCCTTTTCCCATCCCTCTTCGCACACTTGTTTCTCTCATCTCATTTCTCCAAATAGTACTCCCACTTCACCCCAAAGCATCTCTTCTTACTACTCACTTTTAGGTCCCTCACTTACCTGCATGCATGCTGATGACTGTCTTTATCTTCCAGGACGCCATGGACACCCGGGCACCAGCCACCCAGCCTTTCCAGAGGGCTGAGAAACCTGGTCGGGTCCGCCGTCGGAAGACCAGGCGGGAACGTAATGAGGCCTTGGTGGGCAGCCGCCGGCCATTGGCCCGCCAGGATCCTCCTGTGGCCAGTCGGAATCCACCTTTAGCCCTCCGGGATCCCGTGGGCCCTACTGCCTCCAAGCTGGTGGTCATCACCCAGGGCCGGCTGAGCAGGGAGCACCGGGGCCTCTTCAACCACGAGGTGAAATCTCTGGATGTGGCACGGCTGCTGAGCAGCGGGTCCCTGGATCCAGTCACCCCCACACTGACTACCAAGCCTTCCCCAAGCCCAGACAGGGCCAGAGAACCAGCCTCACAGGCAAGAGGCAAGGAGAACCAGGTGCCTGGAGGCTCGGGCCCAGGCCCACCTAGTCCTCCCAAGCTCCCTGGCTTGGGGCAGCTGCTGGCGGAGCTGCAGTGTCATCTGATTCTGCCACAGGCCTTCCCCAGGAGGAACCTAGTGCAAGAGGCCAGGGACGCCATCGTGGGTACCTTACAGGCCTGCCATGGCTGTGTGCCTGACCTTATGGTGGTGCTCCGGGGCTGCCAGCCACCCTTGTCAGGTGAGCCCACCTCCTGTTCCTTGTGTTCCCTTCCCCTTGTCTGTTCTAGCCCAGCTGCCCCTCCATGCTTCTTTTCTTTGTGCCAGGGACCAAGCCTCGGGGCCCTGAGAGACGAAGAATGACACCCTCCTGGGTCAACAGCCCTGAGCAGGCCCCAGGGGAGAGGAGGCGACAGGGGACAAACTCATTCACCTTTACCATGCCTCACACCTCCAGCATTCCTGCTACACACAGGGTGAGCGTGGCACCACCGAAAACTCCCTGGCTACCCCCATTGCCCTCAATGTCTTCGCCATCTGGGGTGGCCTGGGGCCCCCCAACTGCCTTTGACCTGCTGAAAAGCATCTGGCTGGTAGCCACACCACCCCCTCCCCTGCCCTGGGAGGTTCGCACACAACAGCCCCTGCCTCACCTGCCATCACCCTTGTTGCCCCGAACCTCTGCCCTGGACTGGAGTCCCAACCCCCCCGTCCTGCAGCCCAGCCTCTCCTGGTTGGTGACTCAGAGCAGCCCAGAGGCCTGGTCCTTTCCACCCATGAGATTGTACTGAGAGGGCTAATGCTGGGATGGGGGCAGGAATCCTGCACTTCCAATCACCTCAATAAAGTATCTTCTTCCTGGCCCGCTTGATTTTTAGTGAATGGCTGACTCGAGAGCAGCTTATCTTAGCTCTGAGTTCTGGGTCCAAAATAGAGGGGAAGATGCTGTCACTTATCACCTTCCTAGGGCCTGAGGGGCCAGCAGGCTGGAGAAACCTAGGGCTTCAGTCAGTCCAAAACGTTCACCCATGGAAGGCAACAATGTGCTAGACTCCTGGCTCTGGCAATGCTGGGGTCCCAGAGTGAGTGAGATAGGCTCTGTCCCCAGGAGATTCCCAGTCCAGTGGTGGGTACAGACAGTCCCAGCCCCAGTGGTTGCAACTGGGAGAGAGAGGTACAGGGGCTTGAGGAGTCCAAGGATGGAGTATAGGCTCTGCCCCAGGGATGAGGAAGGTCTTAATAAAAGAGCTGACACCGACCCTTGTATTTCTCAAGATTGGTAGAAACTTGCTAGTAAAGGAGGAAAAGAACATTTCAGGCAAGGGGAACAGTATATGCAAGGCCTGGAGGAGGGTGAATAGGGGATGTGGGACCATTTTCATTCAGCCCATATCTGTAGACCATGCCGAGATCTAGAGGGTCACATCGGGGCTCTGCCATTGAGGGGCTCCGGGTCTGCTGAGCAGCAGAACAGTGTGTGAGCATGGTTAGGGCAGGAATAGCAGATGGCCTGAATCTGGCCCACAGACTTTTTGATTTGGCCCATGATATATTTAAAATTTTTGAAATCAATTGCCTATTGTTATAAATCAGACAGTTTCCTTTTTAAAGAAAAAGAATTGCATTTCTGGCTTCTAAAAACAAAAATATAAAGAAAAAAGGAAAATGATTTGGCACCCCACCTGTTATCCCCCCAGCAACAACTGGCTCAAGCCAAGTAGCAGAGGCCCCCTTTCATTGGGACCCACACTCTCCCTTGAAAGTGTATCACTCTTTTATGTTTCCTGCTTGCCCCCTGGCTTAGAGAATTTAAAAATGTATTTTGAAGAGCAGTAAATTCTTTGCAGTGGATGGGGAGGGATGAAGCTAGAACTATGTTGGAATCTGATCAGGAAAATCCAAAACCCAGGGCCTTGGAAGCTACACTGTGAAGCTTTTTCAGGGTTCCCCATTGCCACTGGGAAACTAGCTGGGTACCACCTTAGTTTGGAAGGGACTGGACTGGGAGATAACAGGGCTGTGACTTGGCTGAGGTCTTATGGCGAGAAAGAGGCAACGCTGTGATTTGAACCCAGGCAACTTATTTGAGTCTGATTAATGAGCTGCTTAACACCTCTGTCTCAGCAACCCAGTCGCACAACCTTGTAAGCAGTGACAGGACAGGGTCAGGCAGGGGGTGCAGTGGTTGAGGCGGAGGGCTCTCTGCCACCTCAGTGTTGTGTGACCCAGAATAAGTGGTTTTTCCCTTTCTGTCTCTCTCTTGGCACGTAACAGTGCAAGGGGTCTGGAACGCTGACACCTCAGGTGGACCCAACAGGGGATGGATGGCTTGGGGGAGTGGATGAGCAGTTTGTGGACTAAATTGCGGGGAGGTCAGGACAGAATTGGGGTCTGGCAGTTGTGGGCCCTTTAGAGACGGCAGTCTGGAGGAGGCACAGCTTGGGGGAAGGTGAGTTTGGTTTAGGACACAGGGAGCTGGAGACTCCCAGAGGGGAGACGGCAGCTAGGCCTGGGTGGACAGGATGGGAAAGGCGCGTCCTCTCCCACGGGGATTCAAAAGGGGCCCGACTGGGCCACCTCGGAGGAGGGGGCGGGGAGCGCGGCGCCCAGCGGCCCCTTTAATCGGGGGCGCGCGCTTGCCGGTCCGCGCGCTCTCGCTGCCGTCGCCGGGCCGGAGCGGGAGCCGGAGCGGAGCCGGGGCCGGGGCCGGAGCGGGCGGAATGGAGCCCCCGCGCGCACCCGCTCTGCGCCGCCTGCTGCCGCCGCTGCTGCTCCTGCTGCTGCCACTGCCGCCCCGCGCCCGGGCCAAGTACGTGCGGGGCAACCTCAGCTCCAAGGAGGTGAGCTCGCCGAGCCCTTCCCTCCCACCCGTCGGGCCCCCCGGGGAAGGGACGGAGGGAGGGGCGGGGGAGAGGGCCGCCAGGCCCCAAGCCGCCCCTCCTGGGCGGACCTGGAGAGCCGCTGGGGTGGGGGTCGGGGTTGATGGGGGACCGGGTCAGGGTTGAGGCCGAGGGGAGCCTTGTGGTCCAGAGGAGACTGGGCGGTTGTAGGAGGGACATTGAGGTCAGAGCTGGGTGGGGAGCAGGGCCGGGTTGGTAGAGTGGGAGTTTGGGGTCGGGGTGAAGGGACGCCGACGTGGTGCTGAAGGGACAGCACTTTTCACTCCGCAGTGAGTCCAAGCTCCTGCTCAGGACCAGGAGAGGGCCTGGAATATTTCACAACGCAGGGTGGTCAGTGGTACCGTCGTGGGATGGTGTGTGGATTATGGGGGATACCAGTCGGAGGGTGTCTGGGACAGAAAGTGGCGGGGATGGGGATCTGGGCCTCCAGGTCTTTCTCAGAGAGCCTGGGATATGGGAAAAGTGTTTGAGGGAAGGGGAGGAAACTTGGGGGGCATCTGAGGCAGGAATCCTGGACCCAAGGTGAAGGGATCACAGAAGAATTTTGGGGGTGACTTGTTCCCCTTATGCTTCTTGGGAAACTAGGTACTGAGGGTAGGGAAGAAAAGTTGGGGGTCTGTGGAGTCACACAGAGTTCTCAAAGGACTCAGAAGAGGGTTTGACTGGGCCCCTTTTTTAGGACTGGATGTTCCTGACGAGATTTTGCTTCCTCTCCGATTACGGCCGATTAGACTTCCGTTTCCGATACCCTGAGGTGAGCCTTTTCCAACCACTCCCACACTGAAGCTGGACACTCCCTTGGTCTCCTGAGGCAAGGGCTCCCCCAGCTCCCCACCTCCTCCAAACCCTGAAATCTCTGGGTCTGCAGGCCAAGTGCTGTCAGAACATCCTCCTCTATTTTGACGACCCATCCCAGTGGCCAGCCGTGTACAAGGCTGGGGACAAGGTGAGGGCTGTGAGCAGGGCATACAAGAAGGGGAGAAGGAAGGTCACAGCTGGTCAGGGAGTGACCATGTCCCTGCCTCCCCAGGACTGCCTGGCCAAGGAGTCAGTGATCAGGCCCGAGAACAACCAGGTCATCAATCTCACAACCCAGTATGCTTGGTCAGGCTGTCAGGTATGGGCCGAGCCCGGGGGACTGGGCAGGTGCTGAAGGTCAAGGGCCCGGGGGTGGCAGACATGGGGGTGGCAGACACGGCCGGCCTTCAGCTTCTCACTCCTCCCCAGGTGGTGTCGGAGGAGGGAACACGCTACCTGAGTTGCTCCAGTGGCCGCAGCTTCCGCTCAGTGCGTGAAAGGTGGTGGTACATTGCACTCAGCAAGTGTGGGGTAAGAGGGTGGACTTTCTCCTCCTTGCCCTTCTGCGGACCCCCTATCTGCCCAGAGCCCCCCTTAGGCTTCCACACTCCCCACAGGGAGATGGGCTGCAGCTGGAGTACGAGATGGTTCTCACCAACGGCAAGTCCTTCTGGACGAGGCATTTCTCGGCTGATGAGTTTGGTGAGCATATGGGGACCCCGAGCCCAGAGCTGGGTGCCTGCTGAGGGACACCCAGCCCAAATGAACTGTTTCCTCCTTCTGCCACATGTACAGGGATCCTGGAGACAGATGTGACTTTCCTCCTCATCTTCATCTTCATCTTCTTCCTCTCCTGTTACTTTGGATGTGAGTCCAGCACATGGTGTGGGGAGGCTAGGACATGGCAGGCGAGGGGGAGATGAGCTGCTCTCCCATTCTGTCTGTGAACAGCCTATCCCTACCCTACCCGTTCTAGATTTGCTGAAAGGTCGTCAGTTACTCCACACAACTTATAAAATGTTTATGGCCGCAGCAGGAGTGGAGGGTGAGGTTTAGAGTATCTCAACTTTTGAGTTCTCTGAAAGTCGGGACTTGGGGCCCAGATACCCAGGCCTGAGGGAAGAAGGGCTGGGAACCTGAACCTCTGGGTCTGAGGGAGGAGGGGCTGGGGGCCTGGACTCCTGGGTCTGAGGGAGGAGGGGCTGGGGGCCTGGATTCCTGGGTCTGAGGGAGGAGGGGCTGGGGGCCTGGACTCCTGGGTCTGAGGGAGGAGGGGCTGGGGGCCTGGATTCCTGGGTCCTGGGAGAGGAGGGGCTGAGGGCTTGGACTCCTAGGTCAGTGGGAGTAAACGGTCTAGAATCCTGATGGGGACAGAGAAGGGTTCTGGTCACCTGGATCACAGTGCTAGGGATCAGGGATGCCCCAAAGACAGTTTCTGTCCTTTCCTCTCTCTGCCCATCCTCCCCTCAGTCCTAAGCCTCCTGTTTTTCTGCATCTACTGGGGCCAGTATGCCACTGATGGCATTGGCAACGAGAGTCTGAAGATCTTGGGTGAGAATGACGGGGGCCAGGGTGGGCACTCGGGATCCTCTCCGACTATGTCTGAGCCGCCCTCTCCTCCCTTCTCCCAGCCAAGCTGCTCTTCTCCTCCAGCTTCCTCATCTTCCTGCTGATGCTCATCCTTCTGGGGAAGGGATTCACGGTGACACGGTGCCCAGGCTGGGTTGGGAGGGAGTGCTGGGGATGGGAGGCGGCTGGGCTAGGGAGAGGGTCTGGGGGGTGGTCGCCCCCTCCTCCCTGACGGCTCCACCCCTGCCATCTCCTCTCATGGCCTGCCGCCAGGGGCCGCATCAGCCACTCGGGCTCTGTGAAGTTATCTGTCTACATGACCCTGTACACCCTTACCCACGTGGTGCTGCTCATCTATGAGGCCAAGGTGAGTGTCACCTGCCACTGCCCAGGCCCTGCTTGTTCCCGCAGAGCTTTCGTGGCTTCCCTCCTCCAGCTGTCTGCTGGTCCTTCCTCACACCCCACTCCTGGCGCATGCATCCTCTCTTTCGATTTCCCGCCTTCCCATCTGTCTAAGGGCATCCCTCCCCTTTTCTCTGTCTCTGAGTAGCTTCTTCCTCCTCCCTCTGTCTCTCACTATCTGTCACATTTATGTTCAATGTCGTGACCAAGATTTCAGGAATCACACAGACCCACTTAGACTCCCCCACTTCCCAGCTGGCTAACCTTGGGTGATGGCCCCCCTCTCTGGACCTGTTTGCTCCTCTAAAATTAGGAGGGTCTAAGCCACACCAGGAACTCCTCTACGGCTCTATAGCACCTTGACTTTGACTTTAGCCAAAAAGCGTCTCTCTTAGCCTCAGTTCACCTCTCTGTGAAGTGGGGTGATCCTAAGACCTACCTCATAAGAGTTGACACAAATGGAAAGCTTCTCCATGGTGTTTACTCCCTGTTGGGCTCATGGTAGCAGAGGTATTCTCTTCCTATCTTCGTCATCTTCTCTCTCTACCTCTGTATGCTTCTGACTCCATCCTTCGCTCTCCTGCTACTTCTGTCCTGACCAAGTACTCTGCCCCCTGGGTGCAATGGGGTGGGGTTTTGGGTCCCTGTGTAGAGAGCAGGAGTCCAAAGCTATGAAGAACCCTTTCCTTTGGGTCCAGTTCTTTGACCCGGGCCAGGTACTATATACGTATGAGTCACCAGCGGGCTACGGGCTCATCGGGCTGCAGGTGGCAGCTTACGTGTGGTTCTGCTACGCCGTGCTCGTCTCCTTGCGCCACTTCCCAGAGAAGCAACCCTTTTACGTGCCCTTCTTTGCTGCCTACACCCTCTGGTGAGATGTGCTGGGCCCCCAACCTGTCCCTGCCTCCTGTCCGGGGCTCCCCAAAAGTGGCTATCCCCAACTCAGACCCTTCTCAGTGACGCAGATGGGCTTTCGGGTCAGGAAACTGTCACCAGAATCGGCCACTACTCCCTGAGTGACCTGGAAAAAATTACTTTCCCAAAGTAAAAAAAAAAAAAAAAAAAAAAAGGTGTGCCTCTGGCTGCTTACGTATAGTTTGTCAAGAATATATCATATCCTTCAAAGGGTTATCTTGAGCATGCATAGGGCAATATATTAGGACTTCGTGTCTGGCATATAGTAAATGTTCAATAAAACTAGTTGTAATTTTTGTTGTTCAACATAATATAGCAGTAGGCAGATTCTAAGCCAGATTGCCTGGGTTCAGATCACATTTCTAAAGCTTGTAAACTGTGTGACCTCACACAAGTCAATTAACTTCTCAGCCTCAGTTTCTTCATCTGTTTAATGGACATGGAAATTGTACCTGCCTCATAGTCACTGTGAGAATTAACTGAATTTATATACACAAAATGCTTAGAAACGGGTCTGCCATGTAGTAAGTCATTAGTTGTTATTTAATATGTTAATCCATTCATCAAGCATCTATTGATTTCCTATCAGGTACCAAGATGTGGGGTGGGGCAGAACTGAGTTCAATTTAACCTAGTCCTTGCTCCCCAGAATTTCCCAGGCCAGTGGGATTCCTGCCTCCTTTTAACCTCTGGCTTCTGAAGGTCACACTGGCTTCCCTCCCATTTGGGACCCACCTGGAGCCTGTGTGCATGCATGGCAAGGGAGTTGGGACCACAGGGTGGGGTGGAGGGCAGGGGCAATGTCTCTACCAACCCACCTCATCCCCTTCAGGTTCTTTGCGGTTCCTGTCATGGCCCTGATCGCCAACTTTGGGATCCCCAAGTGGGCCCGGGAGAAGATTGTCAATGGCATCCAGCTGGGGATCCATTTGTATGCCCATGGCGTGTTCCTGGTGAGGATGGGCATCTGGTGGGGTGGGAAACCTATGGAGGAAGGATGCATGAGGCTTCCCGCCATTGATCTGCCTGAACCTTCTCTTCTGAGCTCTTGATCCATTTCCTTCACTTCATCCCTTCAGTCATTAAACAGACACTTATTGAGAGCCTGTTGGGTTCCTGCAGGCTACTCTGTGTACCCCAGACTCCACCTTCTTCTATTCCTCTCTCCCACCTTGTGTCCTGGACTCTTTGCCCCTCTCCATATTCCCATTTTTGACCCTGTGTCCCCAGTCTCTCCTACTTCCCTTCTGTATCCCCACTGCTTCCCACAAGCCCCTTAGTCTCTATTCTACCCTTCCCCCACACATTCTCCTATCTCTGCTGCTCCATCACAGACCATTGTTCAGGAAGCAGCAGCTGGGGTGGGCCAGGCTGGGGCTCCAGAGGCATAGAGCTGAATGACATCAGGAGGGTACCAGCAGCAAACCTGTTCTTTGCCCTGGTTTACATCTTATCTGGTCTTCCTGGTGACAGATCTTATATTTATTCATCCATCCATCCATCCATCCATCAAGCATTCAGTGGGCACCTATCTCAAACTAGCCTCTGTTTCATGTTAGGAACACCCATATGTATTTATTCCTGCCCTCTTTTTAAATTGTCAGAGCGGCTCCATGACAGAATGGATAGTAGTCATTGGACCCACTATATAGAGAGGAGAAGCTAAGAGAGGGAAAGTGACCTGCCAGGACTCCACAGCCTTTGGTGGCAGGGCAGGGACTTTGAACCCAGTCCTTCTCCAGCAGACCACAAGATCTGGCATTAAAGGGAACCAGACAGGAAATAGGGATCACTGAGGGCCCCAATTCCTGTTGCCAGGGGTCCACCATGTGCTCTGAGTAGGGAAGGTACTCATCCATGCAGGGGGTTCCGTCATCAGCTACCCCAGAGCCTGACTTCGATACAGACTGTCTTCCAGGGTCGGTCCATCTTGAGGCTTTGCAGAAGTTAGAAAGGGACAGAGGAGAAACGCTGAGAACCCACTATGTGCCAGGCCCTGCACCAGGGGTTTTCATGTCCACCTTCTCCTCATCTTTCCAAGTAGGCACTGTCATCCCTTTTTCCCAGTTAGGCTCAGAGAGTTTAATCAACAGGCCCCAGATCCCATACTCAGTGAGTTGTGGGGCTGAGAGGTGGGGTGCAGACTCAGAACAGCAAACGCTGTGTGTACCCTTTCTGCTGTATTTCACCTTCAGCCAGTTTCCTTCCTAAAAATGCTCACGTTAGCTCAGCACAGCTGCACTGCTGACATTCCACTGCTCATTGATTTCAGCTCCTTATTCATTTATTTAGCGCAGCCTCAGAGGGGCTGTGCTGGGCTTCCTGGGTGCAGTGCTAGTGTCATACCCAGTCCCTGTCTTTCTAACTGGCTAATTGGGGACATCTCTACATTCAATCAATATTTATTGAGAGCTTATATGTGCCAGGTACTGTTCTAGAAGATATTGGGGATTCAGCAGGGAACAGAGCAGTCAAGTTCCTGCCCTCATGGAGTTAACATTCTGGAGTCTATCAGTTGCTGTGCAATTTAACTGTATGTGTTTATGAGAATATTCTGTGGTTTTGCTGTCCAACATGATAGCTACTCTCCACATGTGGCCATTGAACACTTAAATGTGGCTAGTGTGACTGAGAAACAAAAATTTTAGTTTAATTTTGGTTAACTTAAATTTAAATAGCCACATATGGCTAGTGACTATCGTACTAGACAGCGCAGGACGCTATAGCTTAACTAGTCAATGATAATTCAGTGATCAGGGCTCTGATGGAGGAAAGCACGGACAGCGGAGCAAGAGTTGTGATGGAAGGAAAAGGTCAGAGAACCCTGGGGAGGCGCCTAATCCCATTTGAAGGGTTGCAGGGCAGTGTGGGGGATGTCAAGTGAAGGGGAATCTGTAGGATGTTTATGGAGATGGCCTGAGGCCTGGACCGCGCTTCTCCAAGCTGTACTTGGTCCCTCATCCCAGATCATGACACGCCCGTCGGCGGCCAACAAGAACTTCCCGTATCACGTGCGCACGTCGCAGATCGCCTCGGCCGGGGCCCCGGGGCCCGGAGGGAGCGAATCGGCGGACAAGGCCTTCCCGCAGCACGTCTATGGGAACGTGACGTTCATCAGCGACTCGGTGCCCAACTTCACGGAGCTCTTCTCCATCCCCCCGCCCGCCTCCTCCGTAAGCCCCGCGCCCCCGGCGCCCGAGGAGCTGCTGGCGCCGCCCCTGGAGTACCTGACCCCGCTCCCGGCCCCGCCGCCGCCCCCCGCGCCCAGGCGCCTGAGCCCACCCCCGGCCTTTCGCACGCCCCGCGCCCCCATGCCGCGCCGCGACCGTCCCCCGGCGCCCGCGCCCACCCTGCCTGACTGGGTCCTGGCGCTGTTGCGTACACCTCCGCAGACGCCCCGCGCCGTGCCCCCGCCGCCCGCCTTCCGCGGCTCGCCCCCGCCTCCCCCGCCGCCCGCGGAGTTCGCCCCGCGCGTCCCGACGCCGCCCCTCGAGTACCTGGCCCCGTTGCCCAGGCGCCCCACCACCCGCTCCTTCCCTGACTGACACAGGCGCCCACACCTGGGGAGGGGGGTCCTCGGGGGGAGGGGGACGGGCCTTCGGGGCCGCATCTGCCCCCCATGGGTCCCGGACGGCCTCTGACCCTGACCCCCCTCCCAGGCCGGGAAGCAGGTGGAGGAGACGGCGGTGGCGGCGGCGGTGGCCCCGAGGGGCCGCGTGGTGACCATGGCCGAGTCGGGCGCGGCCTCCCCGCCCCCTCCCACTCGGTTCCCCAAGGCGGCCGACCCAAGCTGGGATGGCCCGACGCCACCCTACCAGCCGCTTGTGCCCCAGACGGCGGCGCCCCACACCGGCTTCACCGAATACTTCAGCATGCACACGGCCGGGGGCACTGCACCCCCGGTCTGAGCAGCCCTGCCCGCCCCTGCCCCACGGGCCGCGCGCCGGGCCCCCGCCGGGCTCCGGACGCCCGCTCTATCCCGGCCCCAGGCCTGGGCCATCCCAAGCCTTCCCGACCCTCCCCACCCCGCGCGCCCAGGTCGGGGTGCGCAGTGTCCCGCTCTCCCCCGACCTACCCCGACTCTTGTGCCAAACGGTCCCGCGGGAGCCGCTCTCCCCGTCCCCTCCCTCAGCCCCTGCCCCGAGCAGCGCCGGATTCTGGGCTCCCGCTGTTCCGTGACCTCCGGCCCCCTGGCCCCCTCCGAGACCTCTGACCCCGCCGGACCCAGGAACAGCAGTGACGATCGCCAGGACCCTGCCCGTGACACTCCAGGATTCCGCGACCCCGAGCTACTGCCCCCGGGACGGATATTGTGAAGCTGGTCTCGACTCTGAAACCTTCCCTTGGATGTCTGTGACCTCGGACCCGTGCTCTGTCCACCCGCATCTCTATCCCGAGGACCCTCCCTCAGGTCCCCGGCAGAAAGACTTTTTTCCCTTCTTGCCAAAATAAAGAGGATTCATTGAGTTTTTATCTATAAGATGGCCTCTTTTACATTTTGATGGTGCTCAGAGACGCGGCCGAACGAGGACCGTTCCAGGCTCAGGACCTCTGTGAAACGCAATTTTGGCAAAGGCCTGCAGTAAGCTGACCTTTGTTTTGACCCAGAAGCTGGGAACACTGAAGAAAGAGTCATCTAGCCCTTACTGCAGCGCTCCTTTATTTTTTACCTTCTCTTACCCACTCAGAGGTAGAGGCGCCCTCCAGTGGCACAGGCTTCGCTCAGCCACCCGCACCCCGAGTTTGGGTTACGATGTTAGCATTGCGCATGTGCAACTCTCTCGGCGCAGACCAAGGAGGTCACTGCTGCGCATGCGTCTGGGAACAAATAGGCGGCGATGTTCCCGGAAGTCTCCATTTGTGGAGGGATGGGGTTGGGTGCTCCGTAGTCCTCCCAGGGCCGCTCTGACCTGCGGCTCCGCGCCTTCTCGCCTCCTCTTCGTCCTCCCTCCCACAGCGGCCGCTCGGCCCCGCCTCCCCGCCCACCCAGCGGTCTTCCCAGGGCCGCTCTGGCCCGAGTGTCCCCTCGTCTCTTTGATCTGGCCTATCCGACTCCGGAGGGAGGCGCGGGTGGGTGAACGAGGGAGTGAGTCTATGGGGCCCAGGCCCGAGCCCCTGAGGACGGGCTCCGCCCCCGGCCCCCGGTCGCGCCCCGCCCCCGGCTGGAGTCTCTCCGGGACCATCCCGGCCTGGCCCGGCCCGGCCCGCACCCTTTATGGAGTCCCCCGCCCGGCTATAGGGCTCTTCGCCCCCTGGAGACCCACCCGTCTCTAAGGTCCGTTTCGGCCTGCAAAGGTCCGCGCCTGTAATTGCTGGACACCATTTATGGAGTCAGCCAGCCTATGGGGGCCTGTGTCTATAAGGGACTCCCACGGTCCCTAGGGGTCGGCCCTGTCCATAGCGACCCCATTTACAGGGCCTATCATGGGTCTCTAGAGCCCAGCCCTCGACTTCGAGAGCCCGTCAACAGCGGCAGTTCCCTTAGCGGCGTTTGCGACTCCTGGACCTCCCCGGTCTACAAGGCCATGTCCCGTCCATAGAGGTCGCGTTTGCAGGGCCTCACGCCGGTGGAGGGTCCGCCCGGGTCTGTGCCTTCCGTAAGGGTCAGAGCTGGAGGCGGCGATGGCCCTGGGCCGGGCTCTGGCCGTTGCGCTGGCTCTATCTTTGGCCGTGGTGGGGCCGCTGTCCCCTGGGGCCTGGGCGGGGGACTGTAAGGGGCAGCGGCAAGTGTTGCGGGAGGCGCCAGGCTTCGTGACGGATGGTGCTGGCAACTACAGCGTCAATGGCAATTGCGAGTGGCTCATCGAGGGTGAGTGGGTCCGCGTGGGTCACACACCCATTCACTCATAATTCATTTGTGCCCTCATTCATCCACTCACCACATTCCCAGAGCCTGGTTCTGGTCTCGGCCCTTTGCTCTAAACAGCAGCCAACCTGGGCCCTGCCCTGCAAGGCCCGGAGATCCGGTGGGGGAGTTCCACCCAGACCCAGATGGACAGTTACAAACCAGGAGCATCAGTGAGTGGTATTCTGAGTAGTTGATAAGAACTGGGGCTCTGAATAGGAACTGGCTTTGAATTTGGGTTTCACTTCTTACACTAGCTTTGTGAATTTGGGCAGGTGGCTTCCTGTCTCTGAGGTTTAGTTTCCCCTCCCCCCAAGTAGGGATAATAATACCTACCCCATAGGGTTGTTGAAATGAAACGAGAACAGGTATTTAACGTGCCTGTCAGGTAGTAAGTGCTCAGTACATGGTATTAGGACTATTACTGTTGTTATTTTTAAAGTACTTCAATAACAGCTCCCACCCCATCGCCTTCATCTATGTGCCAGACATTGTATTTGCCACCGAGACATAGCAGAGACCAAGGCAGTTCTAGCAATCCCCAATGACTTGGGGCTTGGCATCCAGTGGGGGAGACAAAGACATTAATAGACAGTGATAGCCCAGAGGTTGGGACTGTGATGGAGGAACCCCACAGGCCTGGGGGAGCCCAGAGGAGGTGCCTGACCTGGGAGTGGGAGAAAGGTCTTCCTGGAGGAGCACATGTCTGAGATGAGACCGAAAAGGCCAATAGGAACCAGCTAGGAGGATGAGGAGGGTTGCAGGGCAAGGGAACAGCCCTGCAAAGCCACCAGCCCTATCCTCATGGGTTCCCAGTCCAGTGGGGAAAGCAAACCCACCCCCAGGGAGTGGGAAGCCCAGAGAAGATGTCCATTAGCCTGGGTGATAGCTGAGAGCCGAGGCATGTGTAGGAGGGAGCAAAGGGGTGTTACAGGCGAGGAGAATAGCCCGTGCAAAGGATTGGATGCAGGAGGGTGTGCTGCTTTTGAGGAACTAGAAATGCAGTGTGCTGCAACACAGAATACAAAAAGAGAAACCATGAGCCAGAGGCTGGAGGTTGGTGGGAGGCCGAGGGTGTATTTTGAGGTGTATTGTCATTTTGAGCTGTGTCCTGAGGGCAATAGAGAGGTAGAAGTCCAAAGACAGTAGTGGCCAGAGAAGTCCAGGAAGGCCTCTCTTGGCAGTGGATGTAGGATTTGGCCTCCAAGGAGAGGTGGGGGTCCCCCAGAGGAGGTCCTGGGCAAAGGCCAGAGGTGTGACAGGGCCTAGATTATGCAGGGCCTCCTTTTCTAGGCTGTGGCACTTGGTCTTTATCTGGGGGCAATGGAGAGCCATGCAAGGATTTTGAACAGGGAAAAGACATGGTCTATGTTTTATGTATTATTATCTATGGCTGTTGTGTGGGGTATGGATGAAGCATGTTTCTTGGGAATATGTGTCTGTGCCCAGCTGGGGAACCATTCCTGTCTGGCAGTTGAGAACAGAATGGAAGTTTGTGTATGTGTTGGGGGTATAAATTATCCTCCGGCTTTGAAGAGCCCCAGTGTGCACAGGGCTGAGACAGAAGGAGGTGTAGGGTTAGATAGATGGGCCTAGGGGAGTGAGAAGACTCTTCTGGGGGTCACAGAGGAGGAGGCACTGGAGTAGGGTTCTGAAGCATGCATAGGAATTTACTGGGTGAGAAAAGGGAACAGCCTCTGTGAAGACAAAAGAGAGGCTGGTGTGTCTCAGGAGCCGTGTCTAGGTTTGGCTGGACTGTTGGCTGGGAGGTGAGGAGGGCGCCACACGCAGGGGAAGAAGGGCTTTGAAGTTCATGTAGAGCAGTTTGGCTTTTTTCTTGGGATTGAAGGGGAGCCACAGACAGATTTTGAGCAGGAGTGGGGCTTTGCTCTCAGGCTAGGTTGAGGGCAGACTGGGATCCTGGTGTGCTAATTTGGCAAGAGAGGATGAGTTCTAACTGTGGCGGTAACTGAGGCGGTGGAGAGGCGCGGAGAGCACTGAGAGATGTTTGTGGCATTTCACGAATGAGACTTGGGAACCAACTAGCTGGATGTTGGGATAGGGTGGAGTCTGGGAGACTTTCAGACTCTCCTTGATCTCTCATCCTTCCCAATGCCTATCATCTCTAAGAACCAATATGTTCTCTTATCTATTAAGAAATAAGCCACTGACCACGTTCACACTTTATTGTACCCAGTCCTCATACATCCTCATGAATAAGAGTCATCTGCTTTTGAAAAGCAGGGGGTTTTGTGGTTGGATCTCTGTTCAGGATAGCATGGATGTTGGGCCCATGTTGGGTGGAAATAGGAGACCTTGAACTTTGGGTGGAAACAGGGAAGACAGATGGTGAGCTGGCATCCAGCAGGCACTTGACAAAAATGTACTTGTGTGAGCTTTATAGTTTGGTTGAGTCTGGTAGGACTCTGGGAGGTCTGGTTGCCTAGTCTGACTGAATGGTTCTTCTGAATTCCCCAGACCATGGCTCGGGGTCTGTTATGTTCTCTAGGACTCTAGTCAGAGCTGAGGGAGAGCTGCCAACTTCAATATTCTGTCTTTTGTGCATTTCCTCATTCCTTCATCCAGCATTCCTCAGCCCTTGCCCAGCAGCAGGCCCTGTGCTGGGTAATGTCGGGGAGGGACCCCAAAATGAGTTAGGCCCAGGCCCTACCCTGTGGGCCTCCTGGGCTGCAGGGATGACAGACCTGGACACAGCTGGTCCTGGCCCAGGTAAATGAAGATTATAATGGAAAGTGATAGCCTCTAAGAGGGGCACCTAACTCAGGCAGGGGGCATCAGGGGAGGCTTCCTGGAGGAGGAGATAGGGAAATTTGCTGGTGGGAAGAGAGAATGTGCTAGAGACAGAGGGAGAAGCTTGTGCAAAGGCCCAGCTTCTGATAGGACTGCAAGCAACAGGGTGATGTGAGACAAGGTGAGACTTCAAATGCCAGGTTAAGGAGCTGGATTTTCTCTTGGGAATGGTGGGAGCCATGGAAGGCTTTTGAGCAGGGGAGGGCCAGGGCCAGATGTTGAGTTGGGAAGATCCCTCAAGGACCCATATCAGAGCAAGATGGGAAGCCAGGAGGCCAGGAAGAAGGCTGGATCAGTGGTCCTGGTGAGAGAAAATGAGGCCTGGGCTGGCATGTTAGAGTCGCCATCTCTAATCTTTACACTAGTCTTAGTGGGTGGGGACAATTATCCCCATTTTGCATCAAGGAAACAGGCTCGGATAGCCCATGGCCCTGGTCCAAGATCACACAGCTAGTGAGTTGTGGTCGAGTCTACAGATGAGTCTACTGAGGGGCATGGGGGACGAGGCTGGCCTAGGGTCCTCCAGCAGGTCAGGAGCAGAGCTCGAATCCAGGTCTCCTAGTGTGAGATGTGGCATGAGAGAATCTTCTGAAATTGGGATCTGGCAGAGAGCAAGAATAGTCACAGTGCTAGGAGTAATGGCCTTAGGAAGTGCTAGGCCCCATTAAGCACTTTACATGCGTTATTGCCTTTCATGTGGGCCCAGTCAGATATCAGCTGGGGCTGCAGTCCTCTGAACACTCACGTCCAAGACGGCTACCTCTCAGGGCTGGCAATTGATGCCGGCTGTCAGCTGGAAGCTCAGCTGGGGTTGTCAGCTGGGATGCCTACATGTCGCCCCTCCATGTGGCTTTGGCTTTTTGGAGCATGACAGCTGTGTTCTGAGAAGGAGCATTCTATGAGGCCCAGGTAAAAGCTTCCAGGCTTCCTTTGATTTAGCCTCAGAAGTCCCAGATTGCCACTTCTGCTGCTTTGTATTGGTCAAGCTAGTATCTGAGGCTCTTCCCAGATACAAGGGCAGGGCATCGGCCTTCACCTTTTGATGGGAGGCGTGGCCAAAAAATGTGAATTCACCACTTTACAGATGAAGAAACCAATCCAGAGAGGTTAGGTGACTTGCCCAAGGTCACAAAGCTAGTAGCTAGTAAGTGGCAGAGCCAAGATTTGAGCCTAGGCAGTCCGGCTCCAGAGTCTGTGCCCTTAGCTACCACAATAAACAGAGATGAGAACCTGGCTTGGGCAGAGAGGAGTTGTGGTGCTCCAAGTTTCGGCCTTTGTCCAGGGGAAAGAAATGGGCCTCTTCCCTCGGAGCTCTGTTTGGCCTGGAACAGGGGACCCTCACAGAGGCCCTTCTCCATCTGGGATATGCCTCTCTGCTTGGGCCTCGGCCCTAAGCCCCAGGCCTGGGCATGTCTGCTGCTCAAGAGTAAACGGGAACAGCTCTGTGTGACCACTGGGATGGGCTTCCTCTCTCGGCACGTCAGTTTTCCTGTGGGAACAGTGAGGGGTGTTCAGCCTGATCTCAGGAGCCATTTCCAGGGCAGATACTGCAATTCTTTCTCTGAATTTCTGTCCTCTTGCTGTCACCGCTCTGACCTCCCTGGGCTATGAGATCAGGCGCCCATCCACGGCACGGCCCAGGTCTAACTCATCTTTGGGGCCCCCAAATCACGTGGAGCAGGGCTTGTGTTATTGAGTGGGCTGCATGGAGGCGTGTGGAGAGGGTCCACGTCTGAGCCGGGCCCCTCTGTTCTCATTGCCCAGCGCCGAGCCCCCAGCACCGAATCCTTCTGGACTTCCTTTTCTTGGACACGGAGTGCACATATGACTACCTGTTCGTGTACGATGGCGACACCCCCCGTGCGCCACTGCTTGCCAGTCTGAGTGGCAGCACCCGGCCCCCGCCCATTGAGGCTTCCTCAGGCAAGGTTAGTGGGGCCGGGCTGGGGGCTCTGTTTGGACGATCTCCATGTGGGGGGGTGGGGGGGTGAATCTACACAGGGAGGGGCAGAGAAACAGCAGGAGAGACTTGACATCAGACAGGACACAGGCCCTGAGAAAGGTGGAGAGAGACAAAGGAGGTGGGGACCCTTTTGGGGGCATGGGGTGGGGACGGGGCAGGAGTGGCCGGCGCCCCGGTTCAGTCCCGCAGCCCTGCCCACCTGTGCCCACAGATGCTGCTGCACCTCTTCAGCGACGCCAACTACAACCTGCTGGGCTTCAACGCCTCCTTCCGCTTCTCCCTGTGCCCGGGGGGCTGCCGCAGCCACGGGCAGTGTCGGCTCCCAGGGCTGTGTGCCTGCGAGCCAGGCTGGGGGGGCCCTGACTGCGGCCTGCAGGAGTGCTCAGCCTACTGTGGTAGCCATGGTACCTGCGCCTCGGTGAGCCTGTCTCCAGCTGTGTCCTCCTGGGGCTCTGATCTGTGACCACATCTGCTGCTCCCATCTCCTGGATCCGACTGTGCCCCTGCCTCCTTCCACCACCCCACCCTCTGCCATGACACTGACCCCGCCAGGGACCCTGATCTCGCCCACAGTACTGCCTTCCCTTTCCAGATCCCACCTCACCTATTACTCCAACCCAACCCCACCTTCATCGGGGGCCCCTCCTTTACGTGAGCCCATTCCTGTCCTCATCTACAACCCACCTCTCACCTGGGAACCGGCCCTCTTTCCTCTTGCCAGGCCCCACTCTATCCTCCCACCCAGCCACTCTGTCTGGCCTTGGGTCCCCAGCCATGACTTGGACTTCCAAGCGTATCCATCTTTGGACCTGGATCGTGCCCTCCTACCTTGCCCTCCCCAGATGTGAGCGCTTCCAGCTCAGGCTGACACTGACCTTACCACTGTCTCCCTTTGCCAACCTGTCTTCTGTCTGTCCTCATTTTTCTCTCTGGGTCTCTCTTTTTCCCTTGGTCTGTCTTCTCCACCTCTCTCTTCTGGTTGTGTCTATGTCCCTTTCTTCCCCTGTCTGTTGGCCTGTTTTCTTCCTGTCTCTGTCTGTCTCTCTTTGCCTCTGTCTCTTTCTCTCTCTCTATCCCTGCCTTTGTGTCCTCTTCCCCCCAGCCCCTGGGACCGTGTCGCTGTGAGCCTGGCTTCCTGGGACGTGCCTGTGACCTGCACCTGTGGGAGAACCAGGGGGCTGGCTGGTGGCACAACGTGAGTGCTGGGGACCCCGCCTTCTCTGCCCGTGTCGGGGCAGCTGGTGCCTTCCTGTCCCCGCCGGGGCTGTTGGCCGTTTTTGGAGGTGAGCATGTGTGGTGTGCGTCTGGGGACTGGAGACCTGACAGCCTGTGGCCAGGGCTTAAAACCGTCTACCTTCCACAGGCCAGAACCTCAACAGTGCCCTGGGTGACCTCGTGCTGTACAACTTCTCTGCCAATACCTGGGAGCGCTGGGACCTGAGTCCTGCCCCGGTATGGATCCTACTTCCGCCCTGCCTGGAGGCACCTGTCCACTCTGTCAGTCCCAGCCAGGGCCCCCCAGAGCCACCCCTTCACCCCACAGTCCCCACAGCCCACAGCTTGATGTGGGAACATCTACCCATCCATGTCTGCTTTCTATTGTGTTTTCTTCTGTTTTGCTTTATCTCCCTTTCTGCATCTTTTCCTTCTGTGTGTCTCCTGTCTCTCTTGGTCCATCTCTCTGTTTTTGTCTTGGATTCTTGGTTTTAGTGTCTTCTTCTGTCGGGGTTGTACCTCTGTTTCTCTCTGCTTTTCTGTGTCATTCCTGTCTCTCTGACTCCACCTCTCTTACTGTGTTTCTGTCTCCCCACTGTTTTTATTTGCATGTATCTGTCTATCTGGGTCTGTCTCTTTTCTCTTTGCGTATCTCTGTCTCTGTCTCACGTCTGTCTTTCTCTCAGTGTCTGGCTCTCTTTGTCATTCTCTGTGTTACCATCTGTTCCCCTCTCCATCTCTATCTTCTGGTCTCTTCCTCACAGGCTGCCCGTCACTCGCATGTGGCTGTGGCCTGGGCTGGCTCCCTGGTATTGATGGGAGGTGAGCTGGCCGATGGCTCCCTCACTAGCGATGTGTGGGCCTTTAGCCCCCTGGGCGGGGGCCACTGGGAGCTCCTGGCACCACCTGCTTCCAGTTCCTCGGGGCCACCAGGCCTGGCAGGTCACGCAGCTGCCCTAGTGGACGACATCTGGCTCTATGTGTCTGGTGGCCGCACCCAGCACGACCTCTTCTCCTCCGGCCTCTTCCGTTTCCACCTTGACAGCATCAGTGGGGGCTATTGGGAGCAGGTGATTCCGGCAGGTGGGCGGCCCCCTGCCGCCACCGGCCACTCCATGGTGTTCCATGCCCCATCTCGTGCCCTGCTGGTTCACGGTGGACATCGGCCCTCCACTGCCCGGTGAGTGACCTGCCCCACAACCCCTGCCCTGCAGGACCAGGCCTGGCCCAACACCTGGGCCTTTAGTCTTTTCTGTTCTTTGCCCACTGATAGACTTCTGCAGTCATGCACTCCTTCCTTCCTTCACTCACTCTCTCACTCTCTAATCTTTCATTCAATCAGTTGGTCACTTGCTTCTCCACACTCTCCCACCATCTGTCCTTCCCACCATCCTCTGTTTGGTGTCCAACCCTGGCTAGGTTATGGGGGGGAACCCAGACATGAATCCAACCTGGGTCCTGCCCATGGAGCCTCTAGTTCTGAGGGGACATAAACCCAGTCATAGCACGTCTCAATCCTGGATGGTCACTCAGCTCTTAATAGTGCAGAGGAGGGAGAGGGGCCCCTCCTGCCCTGAACCCCTCCTCTGCCCCACCCCTGTAGGTTCTCTGTGCGGGTGAACTCCACTGAGCTCTTCCACGTGGATCGGCGGGTGTGGACAACGCTGAAGGGCCGGGAGGGGCTTCAGGGTCCGCGGGAGCGAGCCTTCCACACGGCCAGTGTCTTGGGCAACTACATGGTGGTCTATGGTGAGGAGGCTCCCCCGATCCCGCTTGCCTGCCAGGGACCCTGGCCAACCATGAGCTGAGGCTCCTTGAGTGAGTGTCCCCCATACCCCCAGGCTTGCCAGCTGTGCCTCTTTCCTCCTTTCCCAGGGGGCAATGTGCACACCCATTACCAGGAGGAAAAGTGCTATGAAGATGGAATCTTCTTCTACCACCTCGGCTGCCATCAGTGGGTGTCAGGGGCTGAGCTTGCCCCACCAGGAACACCTGAGGGTGAGCGGCCCCTCTATTCCCTGGTGGGCTCCTGACAGTCACACTTACCCCCCACAGTGAATCTGGGTTTGGACAGGAGCCACTGCAGTCTTTGTCAGGGTGAGCAAGACATCCTGTTAGAGCTGGCTCAGGAGGCAAGCCTGTACCGCAGACAGGACTAGGGCATTGTAGCCATGGAGATGGGAGGCAGTTATAACAGCATCAGATCCAATCCAGGTTTTGCCAGTTTCCAGCTGCCCCAGGGAACTGCCGATGAAGAAGCAACTTTTTCACGGTCACACAATGGGCAAGTGGCAGAACCAGGATGACTGGCCCCAAACAGCTATCTGTACAAAAACCATCATTTAATCTCTCTGTGCCTCAATTTCCCCATCTGTAAATGGGGATTATAATAACACTGAAGCCACTAGGCTATTGTGAGAATAAATTGAGATGATGCATGAAGAGTGAAGACAGCCTAGGGAAGGGCTCAGCACGTTGTTTTTCCATTAGCAGCTGGAGTCCTTGGGCAGGGCCAGGTGACTCACCTGGAAGTGGGTGTGGAGAACCTTTCAAACTCATTAGATCAGAGGCTGCTTTGAGAACTGGAAGAAAGCCACAGGCCCTCTCCTCAGAAGGACATTTATATGCAAAAAGTGGGCATATCATTTCAGGGGACTGTGGACTTCCCAGAGGCCTGCCTGTCTGTTCTCACACCCCACTGAACAGAAGAGTAAGGACAGAAAACAAGCATAAGGAAGGGACATTAACACTTAAGGGGTGGACAGGAGGAAGGGTTTCCAAGGAACCTGATGTGACCGTCAGGGACAAAACTCAGGCTTGGTATGCAAGATCTCCGATCCAGGGCTCTTCTGCCTGTGGCTCTTCTGCCCCTCTGTCCCTCTTTTAGGCCCCTTCACTGGGCAGGTGAGAGTGTGAGGTTTCTGCAGGCCTCTTCCTCCTCTATAGTTTGTGATTCCTTGAGCCGAGTCCCATGTGCTTACAGAGCATACAGGTTATTAAGAGGGTGGGGGAGTCACCAATCACTGACCTGTCAGTCAGGACTCTTGATTGTAAGTGACAGAAATTCAACCCAACCAGTTTAAGCAAAAAGAATTTCTTGGCTCACTTGAGTGAAAACTCCTGGCTTCAGGTTGGGCTGGATCCAGGTGCTCACAGGGTAGCATTAGCCGTTTCTCTCTCCAGTTCTCAGCTGGGTTTACTTCATTCTCTAGCAGCCTTGCCTTTTGCAGGTGGTCACCAGCAGCTCTGGGGTTATATTTTACCCCTTTAAAATGCCCAGAGGGGAGAGAGTGCCTTTTCCCCCAAGAATTGTAGGAATTGAGTCCCATTCCTGAACTGATAGGTTTGGCTAAAGCCTCATTTCTGCCAGAAGCAGGGATGGCTCAACTTGAGCCTTGTGGACTAGGAGTGGGAGAGGGTGGTTTTCCAGAGGAAAATCAGAGGCTGTCACCAAAAGGGAGGCTGGTGCCTGGGCAAACAAAAACAGGTGAGAGCCAGGCCGCCTGCTTCACAGCTCCCCAAGGGCGGGGTGATGGTTCCATTTATAGAGGAGGAAACCCAGACTCAGAGAAGTCAAGTCTCTTGCCCAAGGCCACACAGCTAGTCAGCAGTTGATCCATGATTTGAACCCAAGTAAGTGTCATACCCAGGATTTAAACCCAAATTTTTCTGACCAAAGATCATGCTCAGTTTGAAAGCTGACATGGGCAGAAGTGTGGGAATCCCGGGGGAGAGAGGACTAGAGCTGGTGCAGGGCCAGGCAGGCCAGGAGGATTTCCTTGGGCAGGAGCTAGGAGACTGGGCAGAGGCATAGGAGAGTCAGGGTTAGTCGTCTGGGCAGGGGAGCCATGAACATGGGAGCGGGTTCGGGGTCTTATGTCCTTGCGGTTTATATTCTCCTAGGACGAGCAGCGCCTCCCAGTGGTCGGTACTCACATGTGGCCGCTGTGCTTGGTGGCAGTGTCCTGTTGGTGGCTGGTGGGTACAGTGGCCGGCCCCGTGGGGACTTGATGGCCTACAAGGTTCCTCCCTTCGTGTTCCAGGCACCTGCCCCAGATGTGAGCACTGGGATTATAGGGAAAGGGTGGTTGGGGAGGAGGTAGCATGGTTCCCACAGATAAGGGAGAAAGTTGGGGGTCCCTGGGAGAAAGGGTGGGGGTTCCTAGGGCCACGGGTTCGATGGCGGAGGAATGGAGGTCCCTGGGGCTGAGGACAGAGGCTCAGTGGTCCTTGGGGCTGGGAGAAGATTGGATGGGGGTCCTCCAGCGGCTGAGCAGTCAGGGTTCCCTGGGATGATCAAAGTGAGTGGGGACATGGGAGCAGGCCCCCGTCTGAGGAGCCCCCTCTGCCACCCCCATCTCTCTACAGTACCACTTGGACTACTGCTCCATGTACACAGACCACAGCGTCTGCTCCCGAGACCCTGAATGCAGTTGGTGTCAGGGGGCCTGTCAAGCTGCACCGCCTCCTGGGACCCCCTCTGGGGCAGTGAGTGACTCTCCTGGCACTCTGTCCCATAGCACAGAGACAAGCTCTCACTGTGTCTCTCTGCTGAAAGCAAGTGGAGAGGGACTACCCCCCTCCAACACCCCCGTTCCTTATGCTTGTTTTCACACCTAAGTTGAGCATCCCTGGTTTCTGATTGCTGACCCCTAAACTTTGACCCCCTCTGCAATCCTTTCGAACATATCTGTCCCCAGATCCCCAGCCCCTGTCTTCTTGATCTTTTGCATTCTAACCAAGCGTTCAATTCCCTTCTTCAATTTCCTGACCCCTTCTATCCCCAAACTCCTGAATCCACAGCCCTTCCCAGATCCCTTAAGCCCCAGTGGACAATAACAATAACCCCTGTCCCCTTCCTTCCCTGCAGTGTCCAGCTGCCAGTTGCCTAGGCCTGGGCCGCCTCCTAGGTGACTGCCAGGCCTGCCTTGCATTCAGCGGCCCCGCAGCTCCTCCCCGGGGGCCTGGTGCCCTAGGCTGGTGCGTGCACAACGAGAGCTGCCTCCCTCGGCCTGGTGAGTGACCAGTGGCAATGTGGGAGGGGGCAGCACTGCACCCCACACTGACTCCCAACGCCCACCCTCCTGTCCTCACAGAGCAGGCCCGCTGCCGAGGGGAGCAGATCTCAGGCACTGTGGGCTGGTGGGGGCCCGCACCTGTCTTCGTTACATCCCTGGAGGCCTGTGTCACCCAGAGTTTCCTTCCTGGCCTGCACCTGCTCACCTTCCAGCAGCCACCCAACGCCTCCCAGCCCGATAAGGTGGGGAGCTGGGGATGGGACCTAGTGTGCAGTGTTGAAGGGCTGGTCCTAGGGTTTTTGTTTTCCAAACGGATCTTTCTCTCTCTTGTGTTTACCCTGTAAGTCTTTACATTCAAGCGTCTGATTTTTCTTATCGATTTAAAAACATTTTTTTAAATTGTGGTAAAAGACACATAACATAAAATTTACCATTAGTGACATTCAGCACATTCACAATGTTGTGCAACTGTCACCACTATCTAGTTCCAAAACATTTTCCTCAGCTCCAAAGGAAACCCCGATCCATTAAGTAATCACTCTCCATTCTCCTCTTCCCGGCCCCTGGCAACCACTAACCTTTTTCTGTCTCTGGATTTGCCATCTCTGCTTATGTCATATAAAGAGAATCATATAATATGTGGCCTTTTGTGACCGGCTTCTTTCATCTAGCATGTTTTCAAGGCTCATCCATGTTGTCACATGCATCAAAACTTCATTCCTTTTTGGGGCCGAATCATCTTACGTTGGATGGTCATGCTACAGCCACTCATCAGCTGATGAATATTTGGGTTATTTCCACCCTTTTGCCGTTGTGAATAGTGGTGCTAAGAACATTCGTGTACAAGTTTTTGTTTAAAAACCTGTTTTCAACTCTTTTGGCTATATATCTAGGAGCAGAATTGCTGGGTCGTGTGGTAATTATGTGTTGAACTTATTGAAGAGCTACCAGCTCCGTATTGATTTTAAAATCGGTAATATAGTCCCGTGGTTTAAAAATCAAAATGAGGTAAAAAGTTGTTGAGTGACAAGGTTTCTCCCATCTACCCCACTCCCCTACCTCTCAGTGTGGGAAGGTGGATCCTGTATCCCTGCAACTTAAGACTACCCTAACTCTCTCCAGAAGATCTATTTGGATTTCATTTTTATATCCTTCCAGAGCCTACCTATTCCAATGCAAGTAGATGTGACTTTTAATCATTTTTCTTTCTTGCACAAAAAGTAGTATACTACCACTTACATCCCAGCAACCTTCCCATAAGAGAACTTAAGAAACACCTTCATGTTTTTTCACAGCTGCATACTATTCCATTTATTTCTAATGCTATAGTACTGTAGTTTATTGAAACAGTCTCCCATGATGAACGCCTGGGTTGTTCCATTTATTTGCAGTTGCAAAACACCTACTAGCAATAAATCATGTGATATGCCTGTCACTTTGAATGTTGGATCTGGGCTCTTTTTAAAAAAACACTTACTTACTGGTTAATTATATAACAGAGGACATGATACATAGAGTGAGATCCAGAAGGGTCCTGAGCACAGGAGCTTTCACTCCCGTGGAGCTGGGGTGTGGTGCCCTCCTGGCACTTGGATGTGTTCTCTAACCTGGAAGTTCTCCAAACCTTGTAGTTAAGGGATTTTTAAATGTTTTAAATTTTTTAAAATTTTGATCTGAACTCCCGAGGGCTTAGGTGGAGAGGTGGGGGGCACTGGGGAAGAGGACTCTGAAATGTAAGGAGAGGTGGCGATGAGTGGGCACTGGGACCGTGTTATCCATTGATTGAGTTGGCGTCCTGACTCTTCTCCCAGAGTGATTGAGGAGTGCGGGCGCTGTGTGCCATTCAGAGATGCACTCACAGACACCCCCTCCCTGGCTGGCACAGGTCTTGATTGTCCGCAGCACAACCATCACTCTGACACCCAGTCCAGAGACCGACGTGTCCCTAGTGTACCGCGGTTACATCCACCCACTGCTGCCGGGAGGGCCCGGCGGGCCAGGGGCCGAGGACGTGGCCGTGTGGGCCCGGGCCCAGCGCCTGCACGTCCTGGCCAGGATGGCCCGTGGTCCCGACACAGAGAACATGGTGAGGGTGCCTGGGACACCCCGCAGACTGTTTATGGTTCAGACGGGGGCTGGGTTATGTGTGCAGGGAGAGCTGAGGAGAAATCAGAAGCAGGAGATGTATCATTTGTGGGGGAAGGGCCCTGGGGTTTTCAGTTGTGAACACAATTTGGGGGGAATTTTAAAGCAGGTAGGGAAGGTCTGTGTTATCAAGTCAGACTCCCCTGAGGAGGAGGAGGATTGCTGGTGGATTTGGGGGCACCTGAGGGTTCTTGGGGGGGGTGTCTAAGGAACCCTGAGATGTCCTTCTTCTTCCCAGGAGGAGGTGGCTGCTAGGTGGGTTTCAGGGGTTGGGGAGGTGTGGAAAGTGCTGAGGTCCTTCTCTGTCCTCACCCCCACCCCAGGAGGAGGTGGGACGCTGGGTGGCTCATCAGGAGAAGGAGACGAGGCGGCTACAGCGCCCAGGGTCTGCTCGTCTCTTCCCGCTGCCTGGCCGGGGCCACAAATACGCAGTAGAGATCCGGGGTCAGCTCAACGGCTCGGCGGGCCCTGGGCACAGCGAGCTCACCCTGCTGTGGGACCGTACCGGCGTGCCAGGAGGCAGCGTGAGTACCCAGGCCTGGGCCTCAGATCCCCTGGGCTTTCTGAACGACACACCTTGGCCTCTGAATGCCAGCTTCACCTTGCACCCTCCAGACTCTGCTCTCTGACCCCAGACTCTGACCTGTTCTCATATTCTGACCCCTGCCCCCATCTCTACTTTCTCCTGGCCTGACCCCACTGTCCCTGACTTCTGCCCTCCGTGCTTTGACCTCTAATCTCTAGATTGTTCTCATCCCCCTTTGTCTGCTGATGTCGTAAATCCTGACTTTCTGTACACCTGAGTTCTCAACCTTGTTTTTAGCTCCAAACTCTGACCTCTACCCCAAACCTCAGCTCCTGACCCTTGACCCAGAACGTGGACCCCTGAGATCTATGCCTCCTTCCCCAGGAGATCTCCTTCTTCTTCCTGGAGCCTTACCGTTCGGCGGCCTGCGCCTCCTACTCCTCCTGCCTGGGCTGCCTGGCTGACCAGGGCTGCGGCTGGTGCCTGACCAGTGCCACCTGCCACCTGCGCCAGAGTGGGGCCCACTGTGGGGACGACGGGGCTGGTGGGTCCCTGCTGGTACTGGTGCCCGCCCTCTGCCCACTCTGTGAGGAGCATCGCGACTGCCACGCCTGCACCCAGGTGCCCATCAGGCCACAAAGGGCCTGTCTCGAGATGGACGCAGCCCAAGCAGGCGACTAGGAAAGGGGGAGGGTCTCCCAGGGCTTATGTGGGTAGCTGAGGGGGCGGAGGGGGCATGATGGCTGATGGCTGTTGGGAGAGACAGCTGGGGCCATTGTCTTTGATTTGCAGGCAAGAGCCAGGTGGGGCACGGAGAAGAGGGGCTGAAGAGTGGGTTTCAGTCAGTCAGGACTTTCCCTGTCATAAGGGCCAAAATCCCAACTCAGTGCCTTTTCACTAGAGGGTCATTTGTGGGCTTAGGCTGCAGAGTCCAAGAGCAGCTCTTTAGGCTGGCACCTCCAGCAGTTCAGACCACGTGGTCAGGCATCCCCCTCCCACCGTTCCATATCCTCGTTTTCCACGGATGGTCATTCCTTGGGAGTAGCAGGGAGCCACAGCACTCTGGACTTTCATCCCCCACTCAGCCAAGGGGACAGCACCTTTCTGTCCCTACGCTACTGTCACCCCTCAGGTCAACAGACATCCCAGAAGTACATTGCACTGGCTGTGGTTGGGTCTTGTGCGACCGGCCCTGGGACTTGTTGATGAGGGTAGTGTGTATATGTGTGTGTGTGTGTGGGGGGGGGGTGGCCCCTTGCTCACCTCTGGATTCCCACCTCAGTCACACAAAGGGGTGTAGTGCCCAAAAAGAGAGTAGGTGCTGGGCAGGCAGAAGCCATGGCTGTTGTTGGCTGAAGGGGAAAGTCTGGAGACTCAGGCAGTTGGGGAGAGGGGGACCTGCAGGGTGGTCTGTGGGGGAAGCAGGTTAGGAAAGCAGGGCGCTGCGAAGCCAAGGGAGAGGGCCAAGCTGGCTCTTACGCTTCCAACCCCCCAGGACGCCTTCTGTGAGTGGCATCAGAGCACCAACCGCAAAGGGGATGCGGCGTGCAGCCGGCGGGGCCGGGGTCGGGGTGCCCTGAAGAGCCCGGAGGAATGTCCCCCTCTCTGCAGCCAGTGAGTCCCAGTGGGCCCAGGGAGGGGGTATGTATTGGTCAGCTATGGCGTGACCCTGGCTCCACTCCTCACCCCAGGCGCCTGACCTGTGATGATTGCCTGGCCAACTCGAGCCAGTGTGCCTGGTGCCAGTCTACTCACACCTGCTTCCTGTTTGCTGCCTACCTGGCCCGGTACCCACATGGGGGCTGCCGAGGCTGGGACGACAGGTACGATCCTGGTGGCCTGGCTCATAGAGGGCTGGGTGGAGACCAGTGGAGGGGGCTGGGCTCTGACACCCCCTCCCCCGTCACCTGTCACCCTGTAGCGTGCACTCAGAGCCGAGGTGTCGGAGCTGTGACGGCTTCCTGACCTGCCATGAGTGTCTGCAGAGTCACGAGTGCGGCTGGTGTGGCAATGAGGACAACCCCACGCTGGGACGGTGAGACCTGGACAGAGGCAGGGGGCTGGGCAGGATGGGGGGGCCGGGCAGGATGGGGGGGCCCGGGCAGGATGGGGGGGCCCGGGCAGGATGGGGGGGCCCGGGCAGGATGGGGGGGCCTGGGCAGGATGGGGGGGCCTGGGCAGGATGGGGGGGCCCGGGCAGGATGGGGGGGCCTGGGCAGGATGGGGGGGTCTGGGCAGGATGGGGGGGCCTGGGCAGGATGGGGGGCTCTCCACAGCCTGAATTCTAATGGCTGTTCTGTTTCTCTGCCCCTTTGCCTGATTCCCTACCATCATCTCTTTTTCTCTCCTTTCCCCTTTCTCTCCATTTCAATTTCTGTTTTCTCCCGCTCCACTTTTTTTCTGTCTCTGTGACTTGTTTTCTGTCATCTTTCTTTCTCCTTGGCTTTCTGTTTCTGTCTCTCCTCTCCCTTTCACTGTAGTCCTGTCTCTGTCTCTCTTCGGTTTGTCTTTTAAAATATTTTTTGTCTAACTTCTCTTGGTTTCTCTGTCTTCCATTTCTCCTGTTTCTTTCTCCATATTCATATTTCTGTTTCTCTCTCTCTGTTGGCCTCCTCTCTCTGTCACTGGTTCCTTGCCCCTTATCTCTTGTTTCTTCATCATCTTCCCTCATCCCACCCCCTTCTTCAATCTCTCACCCACCAGGTGCCTCCAGGGGGACTTCTCAGGGCCCCTGGGTGGGGGTAACTGTTCCCTGTGGGTGGGGGAGGGCCTGGGGCTGTCTGTGGCCCTCCCTGCCCGCTGGGCATATGCCCGTTGTCCAGATGTGGATGAGTGTCGCCTGGGCCTGGCACGGTGCCACCTGCGGGCAACCTGCCTGAACACGCCCCTCAGCTATGAATGTCACTGCCAGCGGGGCTACCAAGGCGATGGTATCACATACTGCAACCGCACGTGAGTGGGGCATGGGTTTCCACAGAAATGTTGCCCCATGGCTGGGGCACATGGAGGTGGAGGGAGTAAGTGATTACGGTGCTGAGATCCCTCCTATGGAAACAGTATCCCCAGTGAGCGTTGGGTTTTCATTTGCAGACTAGGCCCTCATTAGAGTGACAGGGTCCCCAACGTAACACTAGTTACTGTGGAGATAGGTCACGCACAGACTGCGGGCTGTAGTCTTCGGCAGTAGAGATGGAGGAGGACCAAGCTGAAACAGGGTTTTCACAAAGAACCGATCACCAGTGGTGATGTGTTGTTACTATAGAGACCAGTTGCCGCGTGTGATGGGGTTACCTTGGAGACAGGGCCAGCAATGTATTCCAGGGCAGTGGAACAGGCAATAGCTTGTGTTGGTGTTGCCATGGAGATGATGGGGTGGAGTGGGGTGACGGGGGGGAGGCTGCCTTGGAGACTTTTCCCCCACCCCTGCCATGGCCCCTCAGGTGCCTGGAGGACTGTGGCCATGGTGTGTGCAGTGGCCCCCCTGATTTCGCCTGCATGTGTGACCTGGGCTGGACATCTGACCTGCCCCTGCCCACGCCTGCCCCGGGACCTCCTGCCCCTCGCTGTTCCCGAGACTGTGGCTGCAACTTCCACAGCCACTGCCGCAAGCGGGGGCCTGGCTTCTGCGATGAGTGCCAGGGTGAGCTGCCCTCCTCCCGAACTCCCCCGGACTGGCCTCAAGGGAGCTTCATTAGGGCTCCAGTTTCTTTTTCTCTACATGGGCTTCAGTGCCTCCTCACCCAGCTCTGGGTCCTCCTGCCCCATTGCCTACTCATGACCCCAGACAGGCTTCAGTGCCACCCATCTCTTTGATGGGGCCTCCATTTGGGACTTGCTATTACCCCAATCTGGGCCCTGGTTACCCTCCTTTGAAGCAGCCAGGTTGGGTCAGGGATCAGCTGAGCCAGTTGGTCAGGCCCCTTCCTGCCCTTGCCCCTGACACTGCGTCCTGCCTGCTGGGGCCTCCACAGACTGGACGTGGGGGGAGTACTGCGAACGGTGCCGGCCTGGCAGCTTTGGTAATGCCACGGGCTCGGGCGGCTGCCGGCCCTGCCAGTGCAACGGGCATGGGGACCCACGCCGTGGCCACTGCGACAACCTCAGCGGGCTCTGCTTCTGCCAGGACCACACTGAGGGTGCCCACTGCCAGCTTTGCTCCCCCGGCTACTACGGGGACCCCCGGTGAGCCAGGGGCCAGCCACATGGGGTGGGGGGCTTCGGGATGAGGTGGGATGGGGCCGGGCCTGATCTGACACTGGCTCTCCTCCATTTCCTCAGGGCCGGTGGCTCCTGCTTCCGGGAGTGTGGGGGTCGTGCCCTCCTCACCAACGTGTCCTCAGTGGCACTAGGCTCACGCCGGGTTGGGGGGCTGCTGCCTCCAGGTGGTGCAGCAGCAAAAGCCGGGCCAGGCCTGTCCTATTGTGTGTGGGTCGTCTCGGCCACAGAGGTTCTGCAGCCCTGTGCCCCGGGGACGCTCTGTCCACCACTCACCCTCACCTTCTCCCCTGACAGCAGCACCCCCTGCACGGTGAGCTCTAAGAGCACGAGGGCTCGGACCCATGTCTCCCTCACCCTTTTTGACTCCTCAGAGAGACCCTGACCCCCACGTTCCCATTTTGTTATTCTTCAAACCCCAAATTCTATTTCTGTTTCAGACCCCCAGCCCTTCATTCCTACACCCACAGACCTTCCCGTTTCCCAGATCACCTCCTGTTTTCTGAACTCTGAGTCTCCGTTCCCCAGGTCCTCAAACTCCCTTGCCCCAGTCCAGGCATGGCAAACATTTACACTGTGTATGCCAATTCTGATCAATTAGTAGTGGCCACCAGGCGCTGTGGATTGAGAAAAAGGCTCCAGGTGACAGTGCCTATTGATTAGCCATGTCTGCTGTCAACACACCAGGGAAATGGTAGCCTCCATGCCAGTTTGAAAATCTGCCCAGGATGTTCAAACAGCCCGTTTCCCCGTCTCACCTTGCCCTCTCCTCTTAAACTCGCCTTCCAGACCCCAAGCATCCCTCTTTCTCAGCCTCATCATCCCCTAACCCTCCGCTTTGTACCCCTGCAGCTGAGCTATGTGCTGGCCTTTGATGGCTTCCCCCGCTTCCTGGACACTGGTGTCGTGCAGTCGGACCGTAGCCTCATTGCTGCCTTTTGCGGCCAGCGGCGAGACAGACCCCTCACTGTGCAGGCCCTGTCTGGTATGGGGACTGGGTCAGGGGGGACCTCTGTCCTGTGCTGTGTGTCACTGACCCTGCACCTTGCCAACTGAGGTGGGCTCAAGGCCCAGCCCAACTCCGCCACGGACTTGCTGGGTGATGCAGTCCCTTGCCACCTCTGGGCCTCAGTTTCTTCAGCTGAGAAGCAAGTAGAGAGGATTGCGCTGGCTGCCTCTGGAGAGTAGGGCCAAGCAAGACACGTCTGGGGCACACAGAATGGGGCTGGTGTGAGGGTCCCTGAGCGTCCCCTCAGTCCATGGTTCTCAACCAGGGCTGATCATACCCTTGGGACATTTGGCAATGTCTGGAGATGGTCTGATTGTCATGATTGGGGGTGCTGCTGGCATCTCCTGGGTGGGGCCAGAGGTGCTGCTCCTACAGTGCACAGGAACCTTCACAGCCAGCGTTCCCTAGGCCCCAAACATCGGCAGGGCTGAGAGAAACCCAGCTTAGTCCCACGGAGATACACTAGAAATAATTTGTTATCCATGGTGATTGGAGGGCCCAGATTTGGAAAGGCTGTAGTTTGGGGTTTGAAGAATAACAAAATGGGAACATGGGGGTCAGGGTCTCTCTGAGGAGTCAAAAAGGGTGGGGAAGACATCAGAGTGGCTCCAAACTTGGGGACAGGGCAGAATTGTAGCTAGTGGACTGTAGACCCCTTGCAGTTGAGGGGCCCTCATTTTCATTTCACTTGGTAAGTGTTTACTTAGCACCTGCGGTGAGCCAGGCCTGCGCTAGATTCTGGAGGTGCAGCAGTGAACAGGGGACAAAGGTGCTGCCTGCATGGATTCACAGTGTGTGTGTGGTGGGGGCGGCGAACAAAAAGGCTCAGAGTAGTGAAGGACATAGGGAAGTGGAAAAGAGTGGGCGCCTGGCCTGTCTGGGGAGTCGGGAGGGCTTCTGTACAGAGGTGAAGTTTCACTTGAGGCCTGAAGGGGGTGGTGTGGGCGAGGGTGACTTCTCCAGGAGGAGGAATAGCAGATGCCCTGGCCCTGAGAAGGGGGCAAGGGGAGGCGGTGCTGGAGCCGGTGCTGGAGCCGGAGGGCTGGAGAATGGGAGGTGATGACGTCAGAGGGCCTGTAGGGTCTTTCTGTTTAAAAAATATAACTGTACTGAGGCAGTGTTTTGCATATCATTAATTTCCGTGCGTTCTCCCCAGTCTACTCTCTAAGGAGACTTGGTTTTACATAAGAGCAGGAGGGAGCTATGGAAGGTTTGGAGGTTGTGAGTGACAGGATCAGCTTCATGGGCTGCTATAAAAGGCAGAGTGTAGGGGACCCAGGAAGACCAGTGGTGGGGGTGGGGTGGGGGAACTGGTGCTGGTGGCTAGGCCAGATGGGTGGATATGAGAAATTGAGGTTTTAAAACCAATGGAACTTGATGGGCTGATGAAGGAGAGTGTGTGCGGTGTGCAGGGCAGTAAATCATGGCAGTGATTGTGGATGACCGAGGTGCTTTGCTTCCCTACCCAATTACACGGGGTCTTCTCAAAACGTGGGGTGGAGCAGCGCCTGCACTGTGACCTTGCTACATGTTTCTGGCCTCTTCCCCACAGGGCTGCTTGTGCTGCATTGGGAGGCCAATGGCTCCTCGTCCTGGGGCTTCAATGCCTCGGTGGGCTCTGCCCGCTGCGGGTCAGGGGGCCCTGGGAGCTGCCCTGTCCCCCAGGAGTGTGTGCCCCATGATGGGGATGCAGGTGCTGGACTCTGCCGCTGTCCCCAGGGCTGGGCTGGCCCACACTGCCGCATGGCTCTGTGTCCTGAAAACTGCAACGCCCACAATGGGGCAGGGACCTGTAACCAGGTACAGGTGGGACAGGGCAAGCCAGGTGGGACAGGAGTGGTGCTCAGGGTTCCTTCTGAGCCTCCTTCTGTTGTCTCCCAGAGCCTGGGCGTGTGCATCTGTGCTGAGGGCTTCGGGGGCCCCGACTGTGCCACGAAGCTGGGTGGTGGACAGCTGGTCTGGGAAACGCTCATGGATAGCCGCCTCTCAGCTGTGAGTTGTGGCCACCTCCTGTCTGGGGAGGTGCCACACTGCCGGGATCATTCTCTCCCCTCCACTCCTGGGACCACCCCCCAGGCCCTATACTCAGCCTGACACTTGGTCGTGACCTTAGCCTGACCCCTCACTTCCTTATCCCCACTGCCAGGACACTGCTAGCCGCTTCCTGCATCGCCTGGGGCACACCATGGTGGAGGGACCTGATGCCACCCTGTGGATGTTTGGGGGCCTAGGCCTGCCCCAGGGACTGCTGGGAAACCTGTACAGGTGAGGACTGCCCTGGGGAGGTGGGATACCTAAGTAAGAGAAGGTCACCTCAGGGGGTGCTGAAGTGTCTGTCACACAAGAGCCCTCTCTGGGGGGTGCAGGCAAACCTCTACAGATGACGGACACCCCAAAGGTTGCTGGGACACTTATCCTAGAAGGCTTACCTCAGGGGTGGGATACTTTTTGGATGGTGCTACCCCAGGGCATAGTAAGGTGACTGTTGTAGGAAGGTCACCCTAGGGGATGTCGGGAGACCTGTCGGGGTCACCTCAAGGGATGCTGGGATGACTGGACAGTGAGGCTACTTATTTGCGTCTCGGCCCCAGGTACTCAGTGAGTGAACGGCGGTGGACACAGATGCTGGCAGGAGCCGAGGACGGGGGCCCAGGGCCCTCACCCCGCTCCTTCCACGCGGCTGCCTATGTGCCCGCTGGCCGTGGTGCCATGTACCTGCTGGGGGGGCTCACAGCTGGGGGCGTCACCCGAGACTTCTGGGTCCTCAACCTCACCACCCTGCAGTGGCGGCAGGAGAAGGTGAGCATCTCTCCCACCCCCAACCCCCGCATCTGGGCTTTGGCAAAGATGGCCAGAGCAGCTTCTGCCAGCTTTGCCCCCAGAGGAAATGGCTTCCTCTCTGAGGCTCTAGCACAAGTCCCAGAATTGAATTTCATTGGTCATCTGGGTCACATTATATTTCCTAGCCATTCTCTGGCCAAAGGGATGTGATACTCTGGTTAGCCAGGCTGGGATATAGCCTGTGGCGTGGAAACAGTCAGCCCTATGCAGCTAGAGTGAGAGGAGAGGGGCAGGGCTTCTTAAAGGGACACAGGTGGCTCCTGAGGAAGTGACACTGAGAGGCAGAAATGGCAGGAGGTCTACTGCAAGCCTGCTGAGACAGGGCTAGTTGGAAGGTCTAGGGTCTGACCGGCCCTGGGCAGCTCACTACCTCCTGAGTGGTTCAAGGCGAGTGTGGGAGCTCTGAGCCTTGCTTCTGTCCATAAGATGACCCCTGACCTCTGGCCACCTGTGACCTCCACCCTCTGTCCGTCAGGCCCCCCAGACTGTGGAACTTCCAGCCGTTGCTGGTCATACTCTTACCGCCCGCCGAGGCCTGTCTCTGTTCCTGGTGGGTGGTTACTCCCCTGAAAATGGCTTCAACCAGCAGCTGCTCGAGTACCAGCTAGCAACCGGCACCTGGGTATCCGGAGCTCAGAGCGGGACACCGCCTACAGGTGGGTGGGGCTGGGGAAGGGAGGCCACAGCACCTTTGACTGTTCCACCGTCCAGGGCTTCATGTAGGCTCTCTATTCACTCCAGTACTCTGTGGTCATTGCCCCCCATGTCTTGTTATCTCCATGTCTTCCCCCACCCCCACCCAGATTCTCAGGGAACTATCTCGTGAGAAGTTCAGGTTCTCTATTTACCCCTCCCAGACTCCATGATAAGCTGCCCACCTCCTGCCCAGTAGCAGTGGGTCACCATCTCCCTCCCTCAGGGCCTAGATCACCAGCCCTCAGGTATTCTTTTTCTACCTCATCTATATTTTTTTGGTCACTGTCCCCAGAATATTCTGGCCACAGCATCTCCCTCTCTTCTCTTTCCCTGAGTCTCTGTTAAGATTGTCCTTTGAACTGATGGGAGAGCGAGGGGTTGGGATCCTAGGTCTGGCCTCGGGGCCTGGGAGGATGTTGTGGTCACAAGAAGGGGAGCCCAGGAAGGCGGGCAAGTTCTTGATCAGCAGCCCTTGCCCGGTGTCTGTGCTCACTCTGCCCCCCAACCCTGCCAGGTCTCTATGGTCATTCTGCGGTATACCACGAGGCCACCGACTCCCTCTACGTGTTTGGGGGTTTCCGTTTCCACGTGGAGCTGGCAGCCCCATCCCCTGAGCTCTACTCCCTGCACTGTCCTGACCGCACCTGGAGCCTTCTGGCCCCTTCTCAGGGGGCAAAGGTCAGGAAAGGAAGTCCAGACAGATGGATGTAGGGCATGGAAGAGGGAGGGGCCCCCATCCCAGTGACCCAGGGACTGCTCGACCCTGGATTCCTACTGCCCCTCCTTTCCAGTCCCCTAAACTAAACTGAAGGGTACCCCAAGTCTTCCCTTCTTCTATCCCTGGCTTGGAGGAAAGATTCCTCGCCCAGGAAGTCGGAGGCCTGGATTCTGCCCCAGCTGCACCCCACTCTTGGTACAGCCCTGGCAGACCCCTCCTCTTCCTGGCCCCCGCATCTATAAATGGGGATTGAGGGTGCTTGAGCTTCCTGCCTTCAGGGCCAAAGGATAGGGTGTGTGGGAGATGGCGAAACCTCGGATGTGCTGGTCAGAGACAATTGGATTTTCTGTCCACCAGCATTTTTCCAAGCTCTTTATGGGACTGGACTGAGGGAAGTGAAAGTGAGAGACCCAAGCCTCACTGCAGACACCCCCAGCCCAGCTGGCGAAGTCACAGGAGAACGTGGGGTTCTTCCTAAGCAGTCCCGGCTAGGTTCCTGAGGATGTAGGGGTTCAGGGGGAAAGAGATCATTCTGGGATCTGCTCTGAGGAATGAGGGAGGTTTCTTAGAGGAAGGAGATAAGATCTGAGGAAAGATAGGATGAGCTGTGCTGGTGGGGGGCTAGGGAGATTTGGGGTGGCAGGTGAGCTGAGAGAGTGAGGAGAGGACTGTGGGCCTTGACAGGCCATCTCACTACCTGTCTCCCCAACAGCCCCACCCCCGACTTTTCCATGCCTCAGCTCTGCTAGGGGATACCATGGTGGTCCTCGGGGGGCGCTCGGACCCTGATGAGTTCAGCAGCGATGTGCTGCTCTACCAGGTCAACTGCAACGCCTGGCTGCTGCCTGACCTCACCCGTAAGTCCATTGCTATCCCTGGGAGCCCGGTCGTGGGGCACCCTCTCATTCGGATTCAGTTGGGCCCCTTTAGACCCATTGGCAAAGCTCCTGCTGTCCCCTTCATGCTATCTGAGCACCCACGGGGATGCCCTCCTTTTTGTCTCTCTTCGAAAAGTATATTTTTTATTAAAATTTTGTTTAAAAATGTTAAAAATCTGATTATAAAAGTAATCATATTCATTGTATGTAATTTGTGAAATAGGAAGAAAAAAATCCCCATAATCCCACTCTCTAGAGACAACCACTATTACATGTGGGATGTTTCCAGTCTCTCCTGTTTATAGGTTTGACAGGGGTTTGTATCTTGCCTTTTTATTTCACATAACCTTGTAAGCGACTGACTGTGTATGTTTCCTGGGCCCGTCTCCTTTTCTTTTTGCTTCTCTCTCTAACTCTCTGTCTCTAATGCCCTTTTTCTCTTAATCTAGTCTTTTCCACCACTCTGTTTTTTTAGGATTTAAAAAATTGAGGTGAAAGTCACATAACGTAACATTAACAATTCAGCAGCATTTTGTCCCTTCACAATGTTGTGCAACCACCACCTCTGTCTGGTTCCAAAACGTTTGTTGTGTGACTGTCTGAGCCCATCAATAATCAATGTTGTGACTGGACCAGCTCTCCTCGTTCTTATTATGATTGCAAGATGCCCTTTAGCAGTAACTGTCGGGAAACTTGGAAAAGGTACAGGTTCATTACTTATAAGACCTGGAAACTACAGAGCGCGCCTGGCTGTGGGCCACATAGTGAGGTCACGGGGAGAGAAGGAGACTGCACAGGCCTGGGGTGCTGCTTTTCTTGGGGTTGAGGGTGGGAGCCTAAGGTTTCAAGGTCTCACTCTTTACTGCTGACTTTAAAATGTCTGAGCAGGGATTTGAAAAGGAAGAGAAAACAAACTAGCCCAAAAGGTCTATTACTGAAATCAACCAAGATCTCTAAAACAAAGGAGCCTCCGTGGCGGGTGGTGGCTGGCCCTGTGTTTTTTGGCGACATCCATCCTTGAAGCAGGTGCCTCTTTGAAATGGATGCCTCCGCAGTCAAAGCTTAAGCCAGGCACCTGCATCACAGAAAGAAAAAAACAACAACACAATAGATGTGGGGGCTTAATACTACAACGTTTGTCTCCATTTTTAATTTCACTCTTCGTTCCTTTTTTTCTCTGTTGGTGTCTTTCTCCCTCTCTTTTGTTTTGCTATCTGTGTCTCAGGCCCTGTCTGGCCTTATTTCTCTCTGTCCTTCCGTTTCTGGCTCTGCTCTCCTGACATCTCTCCACTCAGGCCCCTCTGACTGGCATCTTACTGGCCTCTCTGTGTGGGTCTCCTATCGGCGCTGTTTCTGAACACTGCCGTCTTTCCCCAGGTCAGGCCTCTGTGGGGCCCCCAATGGAGGAGTCTGTGGCCCACGCTGTGGCAGCGGTAGGGGACCGCCTATACATCTCTGGGGGCTTCGGGGGAGTGGCCCTGGGCCGCCTGCTGGCCTTGACCCTGCCCCCTGACCCCTGTCGCCTGCTGCCCTCACCTGAAGCTTGTAACCAGTCTGGGGCCTGCAGCTGGTGCCATGGGGCCTGCTTGTCCGGGGCCCAGGCCCACAGGTAACCACGTTGACTGACAGCTGCAGGGGAGGGAGATACTGGTGCCCTTCCGAGGAGGTTCTGTGTTCGGCCAAGCTGGGGGAGGCCTGGGGAGGGTACTGTCTGGTCGAGATACAGCTCATATGGGAAAATGGTCTGTTTATCACAGGCCGGGGTGGACTGGGGGCCCCCAAGGGGGAAGCCCTGCTTGTGGGCTGGAGAATCATTCAAGAATGCTTCCTGGAGGAGCTGGGTCTGAACTGGGCCCTAAATGACCAGGAGACTTTACATCAGCAAAGGTTCAGAAATGGGGCTGCGCCTGGTGTGGAGAGATCTTCTGAGTTTGGGGAAAATGAGACTGGAAAGTTAGATGAGGTCAGCTCAGGAAGGGCTTCTAGTGCCTGGCTGAGGTTCTGGGCTCTGTCGAGGTTCACAGACCCCTCCTCTGCAGTTTGGGAAGCCGCTCGTCTCAGGAAGCTGAAAGTGCTGTTCTCAGTTTAGCACAGACTCATTTGGCTGCATGATTGTCCTGAGGTGATGTGAGGTACCAATGGCTTTATTTGTCCCATTAAATGGGTCACCATGTTTAGTACAGAAATACTAAAGGGTTTGATTTATGGGCTGCTCCCCCAGACTCTACTAGGAGTGTTAAGTAACAGTGGCTTTACCCACTGCTTTTCTAAAATCTGGAAAGATCTGAAGCATGTGGGCCTTCAAGGGTTTGGGATAAGGGATTGTGGCTCTCGGCTGTGAGTGGTGGGGAGCCACAAAGGTTTGCGCAGGAGTGGGCAGGGGCAGGCCTGGGCAGAAAGGCCTAGAGCTGTTGTGATGGAGGAGTAGCAAGGAGAGGCTGTGGGTAGAGACCAAAGAGGAAGCCAGGGTGAGAGGGAGAGGCCTGAATTGGGCAAAGGGCTGCAGAGGTGGAGAGGGGGCACAGTCAGGGAGAAATTCGGGAGGCCAAAGACCTCAGTCGTAGTGTCCTGTGTCTCTGCCCTGGGTGACAAGTGGATATGGGACCATCACCAAGTGGGATGGGAGAGGAACAGGTTCGTGAATCCTGTGCTGAGTCCAGTTTGGGACACACATGGGGGTCTGCAGGAAGGTGTCCAGGAGGCACCAGGAAGAGGCGAGGGCGGGAGGAGGAAGGATGGGGCCTGGCTGGGTGTGATGAGCCAGGCCTCGTGCTTCTGCAGGCTGGGCTGTGGGGTCCCCCCCTGCTCCCCAATGCCTCGCTCCCCTGAGGAATGTCGACGTCTCCGGACCTGCAGTGAGTGCCTGGCCCGCCATCCCCGGACCCTGCAGCCTGGAGATGGAGAGGTGAGTGGTGTGAGGTGGGGCTCGGGAACCACTGTGCTCTTCAGCTGTGATGGGGTTGGAGGAGCTGGGCCAGGAGGTGTGCTGGGGGCCCCGAGGACCCCACAGAGCCTGTCTTCTCCACCAGGCATCCATCCCCCGTTGTAAGTGGTGTACCAACTGTCCCGAGGGCGCCTGCATCGGGCGCAATGGTTCCTGCACCTCAGAAAACGATTGTCGGATCAATCAGAGAGAGGTCTTCTGGGCAGGGAACTGCTCGGAGGCTGCATGTGGGGCTGCCGATTGCGAGCAGTGCACCAGGGAGGGCAAGTGCATGTGGACGCGGCAGTTTAAGAGGACAGGTGAGGACCCAGGCTTGGTCCCTCAGAGGACAGTTTGGGGGCCTGGACTCCTGGGTCTGAGGGAGGAAGGGGCTGGGGGCCTGGACCCCTGGGTCTGAGGGAGGAGGGGTTGGGGGCCCAGACCCAATTCTAATCACTGTGCCCAAAACCCCAGGAGAGACCCGCCGCATCCTCTCAGTGCAGCCTACCTATGACTGGACGTGCTTCAGCCACTCTCTGCTGAATGTGTCCCCAATGCCAGTGGAATCATCACCCCCACTGCCCTGCCCCACCCCCTGTCATCTCCTGCCCAACTGCACCTCCTGCCTGGACTCCAAGGGTGCGGATGGGGGCTGGCAGCACTGTGTCTGGAGCAGCAGCCTCCAACAGGTACTGAACATGGCTGGGGGTCCCACTGTCCCTGTCTGCTCCACACTGACTTTCTCCACCACCTCCTCCTCTGTCCTACTTCCTCGTCCATCTACCTAGCTCTGGTGCCACCATCACGCTTTTGCTTTGCTCCTACTTTCTCTTCTCTCCTCCCAGCAACTCTTTCTTCCCTCCTTGCCTTGTGAGTCTCCCTGGTGTGTCTTTTCGCCACGCTCTGTGCCACGTCCAAACACCGCAGCTCTGCGTGTCTCCAGCTCTCGTTCATGCTCTCTCCGCCCCATCCTTCCATGACTCCTCTCTCCCTCCCAAACCCTCCTCCATCTCTTTTTCTCTCTGCTTTTAGAACTCTTGGTTGTAGGAAACAGAAACCCACTGGAGCTGGTTTTATTATAAGGAACTAGGGGTATTTGATGGAATCTGAGGACAGGAAGTACTGTTGCACTGAGGTTCTCAGGCCACATGGTCTTTAATCTCAGCTGTTCTTTGCACGTCTCCATTCTCCTGTTTCTCTCAACTTGATCATCAACACACATTGCCTAAAATGGCAGCCCTTGACCCTTGGTCTAGGTGGCTTTCTAATTCCAGAGACTATAGTCACCTCTGTTTGTCACTTCACTCACATTCTCAAGGGAAGACTTCAGCTCAGCTCACAAGTTAGGTGTCCTGCCTTGGTCCAAGGAGACATAGCCGGCGGGGCAGAGATAGGTGCCCATGGTTCTAACACCGCAGTTCAGACCCAACCTTCCTCTGTGGCTGTGGGCTGGAGAGATGATTCTTGAAGGTCTGGGGAGGTGCTGTATGTGCCAGTGACAGTCCTCCCCTTGGCTGCCCAGCACATGCTCCCTCATGAAGTCCTAGCATGATTTAGATGTCCCGGTCGCAGACATTGAAGGCATTTACTGCTCCCCGCAAACCTATCCCAGTGGAAGACAAGAAAGGTTCACATCCTGCTGTCACATTCCAAAGCAGTATCACTGGGCCAGAGTTCCGAGGCTCCAATTCCCGCCGATGTTCAATCCTCATTTGTATCTTTATTGTGCAAGACCCCATTGAGGTGCGACCACTCACCATCTCAACCCATGAGCCTACATGAATCTTTGGTAAAATAGGAGTGATATCAACAGACCCGATCTGGGGTGTTTCCAACACCAACGACTGATTCACCAACTCTCCGGACACCAGCTGGGTGTTCCACAATTCAGTTCACTCCCGATATCATTTACTGCCATTAGCGTCCGATCCCCCAAGTTAAAAGGCTCAGTCCTGCAAGACTGCCCCTGCTTCACACACTACTCACGCATCCAGGCCACCTGGATTCTGACCAACCAGGGGTTCCACCACTCCCTCCACAAGTTCGATAATTTGCTAGAAGGGCTCACAGAACCCAGAGAAACATTTACTTACTAATACCAGTTTATTATAAAGGAAAAGACGCTGGAAGAGCCAATTGGAAGAGATAAATGGGGCCAAGTAAGGTGGGGAAGTAGAGTTCCCATGCCCTTTCTGGGCACGCCACCCTCCCCGTGGATGTGTCCACCAGCTCTGAACCTCGTGGGGAGTTTTTATAGAGCTTGATCTCCAGCTCCACCCCAGGTCAGTGGGAGAGGCTGAAAGTTACACCCCCTAATGACTTGGGCTTTCTGGGGACCCCTTACTAAGTCACCCCATTGACATAAACTCAGGTGAAAGGGGCACCTTGAGAATAACAAAAGACATTCCCATCACTGGGGAAATTCCAAGCAATTTTAGTACCTTGGTGCCAGGAATTGGGACAATAAAACAACACATTTTTGTGTTGCAGCACACCGTCCTTTAGGCAGGTTGTACAAATTAAATGGGAGGACGTATTGAGAGTTTGGAGCAAAGCCTGCCTTGCGGTAAAAACTCGGTAACGCCCCAGGTTCCACCCACGGGGAAGATTCCCAGTCTCCACAGTCTGGGACACACCTAAAGGATCACTGCAGCTGGGTGGGGAGGGGATGTCCCTGTGGGGGCGCTCAGTGTGACTCTGCAGGGTCGGTCTTTCACAGGCAGAGGCCTCTCCTCCCCAAGTCTGGGGTCCTTCTGGTGACGCATGTTCTCTCCGGATATTATTGAGAGTGTCATGACTTGTCTCTTGGGGACTCCAGGGACCAGAAGGCAATACCAGATAGCACATGCTGCTCCCGCAGTCCCTCAGAGCTGCTCTGGAAGTGAGGGACCTGCCAGGTGAGAGGTGGGAGGCAGTGGTCTGGCTGCTGACGTGGAGAGCACAAAGTTAATGCTGCGTGTGAATGTGAGATGACTTCCGCCACATCTTCTGAAGGTTTCTATGAAATCAAGCTGAAGTGTTGGCTCAGGTTTTTTAAAAAGCACCACAGCACAGCTCAAACCTAACAGTTGTGCTGGCCAGGCCTGTTATGATTTGGCTCAAGGGCAGCTATATCTGAGCTCTCAGCTATGATCTTTTGAATGATTTTGACCTCAGAGGCTGGAGCAGGCAACAGAGTGCTCCCTTCCTTGGCTGGCTGGCTTCTTTCCTCCTTTCCCTTCTCTTTCACCAAATACCTTATTGAGAACCTTCCTTGTGCCTCGCACTTTGCTAGGTTGTGGGCATATGTCCACAGACGAGCTGGGATCCTGCTCTCGGAACTTACATTCATCTATCGCTGCCAGGAGCACAGGAAATAAAGTTACAGTGTTGGGCAGCCATGCATTTGGCCATTAGGGAGGTCACAGCAGAAAGCACTGTGCAGACTGGGGCCTCGGGCTTCTCTCCGCTCCCTTCCAGATTGCCCCACTGTCTGTCAGTGAACCAGATTTAGATCTGGAGGCCTAGCCTGGCAGCGACTTCAGCAGTTGAGCAAGGCTCAGCTCATTGCCGGCCGTAACCCTCAATGTGCTCAGAGCTCTGGCCACAGCAGTCAGGGTTTTCTATTTCAGGATTGCGTGGTGGCTTTGCTTTGTCCTAAGTGCTTTCAGCCTGCCAGCCCAGACTAATCGCTTTCCTCTTATACTTCATATAAGGCCTGAGCAGTAAATAAAAATGCTCTTAAACACTGTGGTAAACTCCCAAGGATCTGACCCTCACTGTGCTGCTTGTCTGGGTCCCAGGACATTATGAGTGACGGTGTGTAAGCTGCTGCTCAGCCCCTGACTGCGGACTCCTCAGCTTCCCAGCCTAAAGTGGGAGTAACCTATAGCCCTGGTAGCCAGGTCCCTGTTTTTCTAAGCAACTGTGGCTTGCAACCTCTCTCCTGATCCTGGTTTCTGTCTCTACCTGGGATCATTGCCTGCCTTTGATTGTCAGAAGCAGCTGTGCCCCGAGCCAGGTGGGTAAAGGGGACTCGTTACACCAACACAGTGGCACCTCTCAGAAGCCAGGGTGGCGAGTGCAGCCAGGCGTCACTAGGGACTGGATATGGAGCTAGAAAGCTGCCTTTCCACCTGTGTTCTGGGTGTGGTTCATGGGCTTCCTTCTGCCTCTGATCTTTCCCTGCCTCCCTCCTCTTCATTGTTGTCATTTGCTCTTCCAAACCTCCTGCCAGCCCTAGTTTGCATAATCTTTTTGTTTCAAGGATGTCCCTAGTCTGACTTATAGAGACTTGAGAGGGAGAATGTGGTGACTCCAGCTGGCGTCTCCTTTGGTTCACCTGGCTGTGGCCAGGGTGGGTGAGCTGTCCGAGAAGTGGGTGCAGTCCAAGAAGGTGCACAGGATGTGTTCGTCTGACCCTCTTTCTCTGCATTTCCCCTCCCCTGGACAGTGTCTGAGCCCCTCCTACCTGCCCCTGCGATGTATGGCCGGCGGCTGCGGGCGGCTGCTCCGAGGGCCCGAGAGCTGCTCCCTGGGCTGTGCTCAGGCGACCCAGTGCGCTCTGTGCCTGCGGCGCCCCCACTGTGGCTGGTGTGCCTGGGGGGGCCAGGATGGGGGCGGCCGCTGCCTGGAGGGTGGACTCAGCGGCCCCCGTGATGGTGAGAGGGGCTGTGCAAAGAACATGGGGGGCCCTGGGGGTGGTCTCAGGTGGGGCTCAGGGGAAGTAGGAGCGAGGGCCTAGAGGCTGGGTGGGTGGTACAGAGGCCCCCCAGGTGAAGTCCTGTCTCCCCATGCCAGGGCTGACGTGTGGGCCTACTGGGGCCTCCTGGGCCTTCCTGTCCTGCCCCCCTGAGGATGAGTGTGCAAATGGACACCACGACTGCAATGAGACACAGAACTGCCACGACCGGCGCCATGGTTATGAGTGCAGCTGCAAGACTGGCTATACCATGGACAAGTGAGGCTGCAGCCAGGCTGGAGGCCGCGGGGGGATGAGGGGAGTGGGGCTGGGGGACTGGGGAGCCGTCAAGGGTGAGGTGCGGACCAAAGCAGGATGAAAGGAAACGGCCTAAGGTGTGAAGGTAGTGGGATTGATCCAGAAGGGCGTGCGCGTAGGCGGCTAGGTAGTGGAGGGGCAAGGTCGGTGAGCTTGATAGGGTACCCCGGGAAGAGGGGGCGTGGGCTGGCCCCTGGAGCGGGCAGAGAGATGGAACAGAGCAGGGATGAGGATGGTGGGTGGTGGGCTCGCCGTTGTCCTGCCCTAACACCTGCCCCCGCCTTGCAGTGTCACGGGTCTATGCCGCCCGGTGTGTGCCCAGGGCTGCGTGAATGGCTCGTGTGTGGAACCCGACCACTGCCGCTGCCACTTTGGCTTTGTCGGCCGCAACTGCTCCACAGAGTGTCGCTGCAACCGCCACAGCGAGTGCGCCGGTGTGGGGGCCCGAGACCACTGCCTGCTCTGCCGCAATCACACCAAGGTGGGCTGCCTGGGCCTCCGCCCCTCCTTGCCTTCAGCCGAACCCCAGTAAGCTAGGCACGGGGGTGGTGGCATGACCCATTCCAAGAGATGTGAGAAGACTTTGGGGACACCCTCCGAGTTTGTGTCCCAGAGGGGCGCCCTGGAATAGTGGACAGAGTCGGCAGTGGGCCTGGTAGGGTGGGCATGTGGAGATAGTTTAGGGAAGGGCTTTCTGAGATAGTTTAGGAAAGGGCTTTCTGAGCTCTGCACTTTGGGCTGGAGGGAAGTAAACCCCCCATCTTGGAGGTGTGCAGGCGAAGGCGGACGGCTAAAACGCAGATAGACTGGGATCGCCCGAACCAAGTGCCAAGCCCACTGCCCTCCTGTGGCACTCTCAGAACCTATCCCTTCTCCACTGTCACGTGCTCCCATGATTCTCCAACCCTGCTGACTGCCTAATCCTGGTTCCCAGGGCAGCCACTGTGAGCAGTGCCTCCCGCTGTTTGTGGGTTCCGCAGTGGGAGGCGGAATCTGCCGGCCCTGCCATGCCTTCTGTCGAGGCAACAGCCACGTGTGTGTCTCCAGGAAGGAGCTCGAAATGGCCAGGAGGGAGCCAGAAAAGTACTCGCTGGATCCAGAGGAGGTGAAGGGGGCTGGAGGCCCGAACTCCTGGGTCTGAGGGAGGAGAGGACTGGTCCATGCCTTTGTGTGACCACCCTGTCCTTCCTTGGCCAGATTGAAAACTGGGTGACAGAGGGTCCTAGTGAAGATGAGGCCGTGTGTGTAAACTGCCAGAATAACAGCTACGGGGACAAATGTGAGAGCTGCCTCCACGGCTACTTCCTCCTGGATGGGAAATGCACCAAGTAAGTAGAAGGGAGTCCTTGCCCTGTTCACTGGGCACAACTCTGGGAGCCAGACACCCCTCCATAGTCCTCTGCCCTCAGCCAGGAAAGGATGAAACCCCAGGGGGCCCCCAGGCTGGAGCAGGGGTTGGGGGAAGGAGCTGGTCTTAGATAGGAGACCCCCGACCTCAAAGGTAGTACTGAAACTCAGGCTACAGAGCAGCCCCAGAGGAGATACCAGTGGGCAAAAGAGGTCCACTGAGGGAGAGGCCGTGAGACACTCCCCGTTCTACCCCCTTCCTTCTGAAGGGTCTGTCCACACTGGTTTCTCGTCTTCCTCTGCCACTTAGCACCTCTGGCCTTGGGCAAAGGTCTGCTTCTCGTGAGCCTCACTTTCCCCTTCTGTCCTAGGTTGGAGCTCACATATGCAGCATCCAGCCAGGGCCCCTGTAGGTCATGGGAGCACTATAACCCCTGTCCTTCTCCCCTCCTCAGATGCCAGTGTAATGGCCATGCGGATACATGTAATGAGCAGGATGGGACGGGCTGCCCGTGTCAGAACAACACGGAGACGGGCACCTGCCAGGGCAGCTCCCCCAGTGACCGCCGAGACTGCTACAAGTACCAGGTGCGGCTAGAGAAATGAGTTATGGGCCAAAGGCACCACATTCCCAAGGGGTCAGAGCTGGGAGGAGGCAGCCTGGCCCAGGCCAGACCGGCAGTATAGTTCTGAGCTCTGTGGTCATGGATCAAAGTCAGATGGATAGACTGCTCCTGAGCCTCAGTCAGCTTTAGGATCCAGGCAGTGGTGCTGAGCAGTTTGCCCTGGACTGCAGGAGTCAAAATAGCTGTGATCCACTCATGCGTTCAGCCCATATTTACTGAGTACCCACTATATGCAGGCCCTATGTGAGGCGCTGGGACACAGTAGGGAACAAAACAGGCAAATGTTCTGTCCTCAAGGAACTTACATTCTCCTGGAGGAGTCCAGCAACAAACAAATCAGTAAGGCAGATACACAGTGTGGTAGTGGTGAACAGGAAGGAGGGAAATTAAGCAGAAAGGACAGCTAGGAAGTGTTGGGGAGTGGCAATGGCGGATACTGTGGCCAAGGAAGGCCGCAGTGAGAAGGACACACGAGTAAAAACCTGACGTAAGCGAGAATGCCCGACAGGCGGACGTAGGGGTGGGACAGGGCCCGGTGGAGAGTGATCCAGGCACAGCATCAGCCAATGCAGAAGCCCTGAAGTGGGATGTACCTAACACAGTCAGAAACAGCAAGGCTGGGGGGCAAGGCTGGCCCACCGTGCGCTGTGCCTGTGCTTTCAGCAGCCCTGGGAGCCAGCTGTGTTACCACCTCTGTACAGGGGAGGGGTCTCAGGTTCAAGGGGGTTCAGCCAGTCTTCCAAGGCCACACACATAGCTAGTGAGGAAGTGGAACCAGGATTCAGCAGAGTTCTTCATCGCTTTGCCTCAGAGTTCCAGAGGCCTCAGCTTCAAGGTGTTGTGGCCACTGGGGTGACACCAGGGACAGCAGTGCTGGACTAGGGTCCTGGCAGCACCCATACTGTCAGGGAGGTTCCGCGGGCTCACAGGAAGCTGCTGGGGCCACCGGAGGAACCAGGGCCTTGGCTCCTTACCAATAGGTACAGAGTGTCAGCCCCGCTCCGAGCAGGGCTGGGCCCTGAGCTCAGCCCTGACGGCTGCCTCCACCCACTACCCCTGCCCGCAGTGCGCCAAGTGCCGGGAGTCCTTCCATGGGAGCCCACTGGGTGGCCAGCAGTGCTACCGCCTCATCTCCGTGGAGCAGGAGTGCTGCCTGGACCCGACATCCCAGACCAACTGCTTCCATGAGCCCAAGCGCAGGGCCCTGGGCCCTGGCCGCACAGTCCTCTTTGGCGTGCAGCCGAAGTTCACCAATGTGGACATCCGCCTGACACTGGACGTGACCTTCGGCGCTGTGGACCTCTACGTCTCCACCTCCTATGACACCTTTGTGGTCCGCGTGGCCCCAGACACAGGCGTCCACTCCGTCCATATCCAGCCTCCCCCGCCCCCGCCGCCACCCCCACCCCCTGCAGATGGCGGGCCTCGGGGCGCCGGGGATCTGGGGGGACCAGGAGCAGGGAGCGGGCCAGCTACTCCAGCAGAGCCACGGGTGCGGGAGGTGTGGCCACGGGGCCTGATCACCTATGTGACAGTGACGGAGCCATCAGCAGTGCTGGTGGTCCACAGCGTGCGGGACCGGCTGGTCATCACCTACCCGCATGAGCACCACGCCCTCAAGTCCAGCCGCTTCTACCTGCTGCTACTGGGCGTGGGAGACCCAAGTGGGCCCGGCGCCAACGGCTCGGCGGACTCGCAGGGCCTGCTTTTCTTCCGGCAGGACCAGGCTCACATCGACCTGTTTGTCTTCTTCTCCGTCTTCTTCTCCTGCTTCTTCCTCTTCCTCTCCCTCTGTGTGCTCCTCTGGAAAGCTAAGCAAGCCCTGGACCAGCGGCAGGAGCAGCGCCGGCACCTGCAAGAGATGACCAAGATGGCCAGCCGCCCCTTCGCCAAGGTTACCGTCTGCTTCCCGCCGGACCCTGCTGCCCCAGTCCCCGCCTGGAAGCCAGCCGGGCTCCCACCACCCACATTCCGCCGCTCAGAGCCCTTCTTGGCACCCCTGCTGCTGACAGGGACTGGTGGGCCCTGGGGACCTGTGGGAGGGGGCTGCTGCCCACCCGCCATCCCCACCACCACTGCCGGCCTGCGAGCTGGGCCTATCACCCTCGAGCCCACCGAAGATGGTATGGCCGGTGTAGCCACACTGCTACTCCAGCTGCCTGGTGGGCCACATGCACCCAACGGCGCCTGCCTGGGGTCAGCCCTTGTTACACTGAGACACAGGCTGCATGAGTACTGTGGGGGCGGCGGGGGTCCTGGGGGCAGTGGGCATGGGTCTGGTGTAGGCCGGAAGGGACTGTTGAGCCAGGATAATCTCACCAGCATGTCCCTCTGACCCACGGTGGGTCACCTGATGGGCCTGTCCTGAACTTGGGGCCCCTCCATGTGGGGGCCCCTGGACATTATCCTCAGAGACCTCTGGTTCCCTTCCCCCGGGGTCCTCGGGGCCGTCTTTATTCTTCATTCAACAATTATTTATTGAATACCTGCTGTGTGTCAGGCACTGTTGACGGCACCAGGCAAACAGGAACCAAGACAGAAGGTTCCCTGATCCCCTGGGACTGATGTGGCTGTAGGGACCTCATCAGGGTAAAGTCAGCTGGGCATTCAAGAAGCTAGACAAAGGCATGGAGGGAACTGGCTGTGGGAAGAGCTGTGGGAAGTGAGTTCCAGGCAGAGGGAACAAAGGCGCTGAGGTGGGAACCAGCTGGTTTTATTGGAAAGATGGAAAGCTGGCCAGTGTGATTCCAACCGAGTGTGAAGAGGAAATAGGGTCGGGGTCAGGCAGGGGTTGGATCACCCAGGGCCTGTGGGCTCTGGTTCTCAGGGCAACGGGAAGCAGCCGGACAGTTCTATGAGGGGGATGACAGGATACGGTGTATCTATTTAAGAGGTCACTCAGCTGTGGTGTGGAGAATGGTTGGAGGGCGGAGAGAGGCAGCAGAAGGACAAGAGACGCTGCGCCAGATCAGGGTGGTGGCCCTGGGAGGGGAGTCAAGGACAGATGCAGCATGTGGCGGAAGCATGTAGTAATGGTGTAGATGTTGAGGTGAGGGAGGAAGGAATCCAGGATGATCCCAGTGTTGTGGCCCAAACCGGGTGGATGATGGGAACCTTTATTCAGGTGGGCAGACTGGGCCTGTGGGGAAGATGAGTCCAGTTTTAGACCTAAGATGCCCTTTAGACCTCTTAATTCAGGTCTAGCCGAAGAAACAGAAACCATTCTGAGCATTTCAGAGGAAGGAACTGAGTGCAGGGGACTGGTTGGACTGGTGAGGGACACTGTGGAGAAGAGACAGGACAGTGAGGCAGCCCCGGGGCTCCAGCAGGAGCAGGAAACTGCTGCTGCCACCCCAAGGCTGGAGAGATCAAGCTCAGACGGTGTTACCTGACCCCAGGACCGGGGTCCCCCAGCTCCAAGGGAGCTAATGCTGCCTGAGATGCTGTCCCAGACATGGGGAGGAGGGGCGGGGGTGGATACCAAGGTCGGAGATGAAAATGGTGGAGACCTCAACATACAGCTCTCTTCCCAGACAAAGCTGCCTGGGTGACTTCTGGGCTCTCCCCAGGGGCTGCCCCTGACCCCAGCTATCACCTTGGACTTCTGAGCTCCTCTACCCCTTGAAGACAACCCCCTCCATCCTAGCCACCTTGAACTTGAGACTCTCCCAAGACTCCCATCTCCCAGATGCTTTTTTGGACCTTGGGGAGCTGGGCCTTGTGTCTTCCCTTCTTCTGGGGCCCTCAGTCTAAGAGGCCTGTGCACGTGTGCCATTGGAGGCCAGCTGAGAGACTGGGGAGTGACTGACTCGACAAAGAATGTGGGGAAGACTGGTGTCCCAGCACGGTCTGCAAGCAGGAGACGGGTGTCTTGGCTCTCTGAGCCAACACCTGAGCTCTGGATAAATTGGATAAATGCCCTTATCTTGGTGCCCCCTCCAAGCGACACTACCTGGGCCTGACTCCTTGCTTCCCGTCCTAGACAGGAGTCAGGGTGGTGCCACTACAGAAGCTCTTGTTCCCAGAAGGGACAAACCGAGGGGACATGAGGGCTGTGAGGCCTTCCACCCTATCCCGATGCCTGTCGCAGGGAGACCCCAGTTTGTTTCAGGAGGGAAAACAGACTGCCTTGGCCCCAGTACAGTGCTACCTCGGTTTTCGAACGTAATCCGTTCCGGAAGACCGTTGGAGTTCTGGAACGCTGGAAAAAAGCCGACAGCTGGGCCTCAGGATCTTGCGCTCAGCGGAAGCCGCGTGACATGTTCAACTTCCGAGGCATGTTCGAAAACCGAAGCATTTACTTCCGGGTTTTCAGTGTCCGTAAACCGAAATGTTCGTCAACGGAGACATTTGAAAACCGAGGTACTACTGTATCAGATTTAATTCTGGTTCCTGACGTGAGAGACAGGAGGTCAGGCAGTGCGGAGACTGGAAGGAGGCCCTAGCCCCAGCATGGTGAGCTTTCCCTAATTCAGGTAGACTCACAACCAAAAGTATCCTGGGAGCCGTTAGCTGCCAGTGGCCTGGCAGGCAAGAGCTCTGAGGCAAGAGGAGTTGGGAGCGGGAGCTCTCTGTCCCCTTGGCTGGCCTCTCTGACCATGGAAATCTTGCTGGGAATGTTAAACTATGTACTTTCTGTGCAAACGAGCCTCTTGGTACAAGCTGGCCGCTTCATCTCATGTTCAGCCAAGGACACAGTGATGTGTGGGACTTAGGGGCATGTGGGTCTCCAGTGTAGTCTGTGAGTATCAGTATTTTCAGACTTTCTGGGCAATTCAAGGGATTTTCAGGAATTCCTCTGCCCACACATGCGTTTTGGCTTTTATGAGCTGATGGTAGTACCTAAGCTCCAGGACATGACTGTGAACTTGTATTTACTGAGCATCAATGCTAGACAGTTTGCTTGGCTTGTTACTGCTGTGGTTTTATTTGATCTTTCCAACAACTGTATGAGGTAGGTACCATGTAATCCCTATTTTGCAGATGAGAAAACAAATAGGCTTTATTTAGCTGTTGAGTGATAGCTGTCATTTGAACCCAGACCTTTTGACTTTCAAATCCACGAGCCCTGACGACAGCCCACCAACTGCCAGCTTCTTCTGCCTCCGGAGAGAGGAAGGCACAGGTCGACATGAGAGCTGGCCCAGCACAGAGAGGGCACTAGGGGCAGAGTGTTCAAAATGGCCAATTTCTGCTGGGGACAAGGTAAATTTCCCAACTGGGAAGCTAACCAGCAGCGGGACATGCTGCCTCAGGGAGTCCCCAGGCCAGTGGAGAGGACATTGGGTGACCAGGAAAGAGCCAAGGTGGTTCTTCAAGACTGCTCCGCGCTATGGGTGGTCCCTTTGGTCAGGTCTCTTCCTAACTGTCACCTGCGACTTTGCCTTCCTAAGTAGAGTGTTTGTACTGTGGCTGGAACTTTTCTCTGGAATGCAGAGCCACCCTTCTTCCAACTCCTGTCATTGTCATGCAGATACCCATGTACAAATGCCCCTCAGTATGTGTTCCTCCTCCCTCCATTATCAGCCCCTCAGCTGTCACCTCTCCCTGGTATCCATGCACCTAAATGCATGAGGCTCATGGAGTGTGAGAAAAAACCTGGGTGTGGGAGGCTAGAGGCCTGGATTCCAGCCTATGTGTGGCCACAACGCCCTAGGGATTGGCAACGCTCAGGAAAGGGGGTGGGGGGTGGAATGTTTCCAAGGGCCAACCGCACTCCATGCACTGTGTGGGGTGCTTGGCATGAGCCTTAACCTTCCTAGCAGGGATGCTGGGAAGATTAAGTCTGGGCCCCCCGATTTGCAGATGTGGAAACTAAGTCCCTTGCCTAAGAACTCAGAGCTAATTAATAGGTGTGCCCAGATTCTGATACCAGCCTGACTGAGTTTCCATCAGCTGTCCTCCCATTACCTCTAAAATCACTTCTCTTTGCTAAGCCAGTGTCTCCCACTTGTGATAACTTATTATTTCCACCTACTATGGGTCCCACACTGTCCTAGGTGCAGGGGACACAGCAGTGAACAAGGTCCCTACCTTCATGGAGCTGACAAACCAGTGGGAAGCCTGATAATAAGTAAATGATGAGGTATATTGGAAGATGTCTAGGAAAATAAGGCAGTGAAGGAAGGGGTAGGAGGCTGGTACTTGCTGTTTAATGTAAGCTGGGAAGGGAAGGCCTCTCTCATAAGATGACATGTGAGCAGAAGTGGAGGAGCGAGCCATAGAGACATCTGAGGGAAGAGAATGCCAAATTTAGGGAACAGCCAGTGCAAAGGCCCTGAGGTGGGAGCGTGCCTAGCATTCTAGAGAAACAACAAAGACGTGGTTGGAGTGGACAGAGATGGGCATATGGGGAACCAGCAGTATCTCATGCAGGTCCTTGGGCCAGGTAAGGACTCCAGCCTTTACTCAGTGCAGGAGGAGCTGTGAGAGGGTTCTGAGCAGAGGAGGAATGTGTGATCTGACTCAGGTGTTCACAGGGAAGCAACTAAAGGACCAGTGGGGTGGGGCAGGGAGTCCAGTGAGGAGCCACTGCTTTAGTTCAGGCTGAAGAGGAGGGTGGCTGGAACAAGGTGGGGGCAGTGGAAGGGGAAGGGAGATTCTAGATATATTCTGAAAGTGGGACCCACAGTTTGTTCACACATTGGATGCTGGGTGAGAGAGAAAGTGACTGAGCAACTGAAAGGTTGGGGCTTGCTAGTTTCTGAGATGGGGGAGACTGTGGGAGGAGCAGGCTTGGGAAGGAAATCAGGAGTTAGCTTTTAGACATGTCAAATTTGAGATGTCTATTGGATATTCCAAGTGAAGATGTCACTCGGTTGGATCCACAGATTGAGAAGAATAACAGCAAATAATACAAATAATATATTGTTAGAATAGTTATAATAGTATTCATAAAATAATAACGGTTTATTAAGTTCCGTCTTTGGCCTTTCCATCTGTTTCATCTCTTGCTCTCAACAGTAGCCATGAAACATGTTAGGGTTTATCCTCAGAGGGGGAAACAGGCTTGGAAAGAATTACATAGCACGTGGCAAGAGCCAACATTGGATCCCAGGTCTGTCCAATTTTGAGGCAAGAACATAATCTGCTTTGTTGCTTTTGCAACAGAGAGAGTGGATTGACTTGGCTGATCTTTAAGGATTCCTTCCTGTTCCAGAGAGCCTCAAACCTGGCAATTCTCTGCTTTGGAAACAAAGTCCCCCCAACCTGTCAGAACTGTGTGTAGGGTAAGAGTCCATAGGTAGTGAACGAGCAGGAGGGCTTTCCTAAATATTTTCTTTGAACTTGAGTGCCTGGACTCTACCAAGAGGGCCTTTCTGGTTTTGTTTATTTTCAGAATCTGGACAGAGCTTCAGGGAGGCAGCCAAGGGGGCGAGGAGTTCATTTTACTTTGTGAGGACACCCTGACTTAGAGAGAAAAGAGACTTGCCAGTTTCATCCCTAGAAGGTGGGGGTCAAAGATCTGACTGGACTGCAACTCCTCCTTCCACACCTAGGCATTTTCCCTGTGTCCTCGCCTTCCTCACCAAACCTCCTTCTCCACCCAGATTCCTTCTCTGGGACGCAAGACGTAGGCGGAGCTGGTTTTCAGGTTTTTATTGTGGGTGTATTTCTTGTGGCAGGATGGGGTGGAGGGGCAGGCCCCCCCAGGAGGGGGCAGAGGAGGCCAGGCAAGACAGGTGGGAGAAGAGGGTAGGGGACACTTCTTTACTCTCGGATCTTCAGTTCCCGCGCCATCTGACAGAGGGCGCAGGGCAAACAAAAGGTGAGGGCCGCCCAGTCGTGCCCGACGGAGCCCTGGAGGGTGGGAGAGAGAGGTTAGGATCCCTGGGGGTCCCAGGAGGCCTGTCCCCAGTCTCCTGTCCCCGCTCACGGCCCTGCACGCACCTGGATGCGATAGCGCTCGCGCATGCCGGTGCGCAGGGAGTGCAGGCCCCCGGGCAGGTAGGGCGCGCAGCAGCACTCGCCGAAGTCGTCGGAGATGCGGCAGGCGAGGCACAGAGGGGCGAAAGTGCCGCACAGACCTGCGGCGGAGGCGGGGCGGTCAGAGCCGAGAAGGGTGGGGTGCTGGGGAGCCCACCCGGTGCCTCCTGCCGGCTCCGCCTCGGGTCCCAGAGGGAACTGAGTGTTGGGGGAAAGCAAAGTGAAGGTCCCAGAGGGAATGGGGAGGGCTTAGAGGTTGGGAAACAGGGTTTGAGGGTGCAAGAGGGAGGTTGAGGGTCCGAGGGGAAGCTGGAAGGTGTGAGGTCAGGATCCTAGGAAGTGTTAGGGGGCCGAGGAGGGCGTGGGGGTTAGAGAGTGGGAATTCGGAGTCCAAAGAAGGGAGAGGGGAGTGGGATTAGGGGGGCGTGGGGGAGGGTAGGAGGTGACCCTCCCTCCCCTTTTGCTCTCCCGCCGGCCTGGAGGGGAGGGGCGCGCACTCACAGAGGGGCATGTCGTTGCAGCAGTCCGTCAGACCGGTGTGCCAGTCACTGAGCTGGGTCTGGTAGCAGCTGCTGGCACATTGGGGCTGGCTGGTCACTGGGTAGGACATGGCTGCGGAGGTGGGAGACTGAGGTCAGAGGGCAGCCTTGCCGCTCTTCCAGGGTTCGCGCACCCTTGCTGCTCCTCCCTCTGCCGGGCAGGCTGGGCAGGGCCACCAGGCCGCCCACTGAGGGGACACCACTGCGCCCCCTTCCCTTCTGCTACAGCTGAGCGCCGACACCCCAGTCTGTCCCATTGCAGCTGCCTCCTGCACGTCTGGCTGAGCTGGGGGTGGGGAGTTCCTGCACATCTAGGGAAGGGTGGGTGCCACATGTGGGCGGGGCCAGGACGTGCTGCTGTCTCCTCCACTTCTGGGCCTGGGGTGCTGGGTTCCCGCATTTCGGGGGCCTCTGGGGTGCAAGCAGGTGCCGTCTGTCTTCGAAGCCAGGGTGCCCAGGGGAGGGAAGCGGCCAGATTCCAGGGACTGGAAGGGTTGCCGGTCCATCCAGTGGTCCCACCTTTGCCTTTCACGTTGTCGTGCATCTCAAACTGCATCTTGCTGGCCCTGAGGAAGTGGCGTTGGGGACGGCAGAGGTGGCAGCGGTGATAGCGGTGTAGTCTGTCCAAGGGACACTGGATACTGGGGGAGGGGAGGGCAAGGGGCAGGGGCACTGGGGGCTGGGTTCTCAGGGGGAAGGGTGCTGAAGAGAAAGAGGCCAAGTTAGCCTGCCATCTAGGAGAGGCGTGGAATAGGGATGTATGGGGTGGGGGCGAGACATTCGCCCAACTCTGTGCAGCTGCCCGACAGACCCCAGAGGACCCTCCTCATTCCAGAGGCAGAGCTGAGGAGACCAAGAGACAGAGACAGGGAACGTCAGAGACAAGGGGAGTAAGAGATCAGAACCAGGTGCCTATAGAGTTGCCACCAGTAACACTCACACCTGCCCAGCAGTGTCACTTCTCTGCAAGCCCATTTCACAGACAGAGCACTGAGGCTCAAAGAGGTGAAGAGAAATGCCCCACAGCTGATAACCCAGGCCAAGGAGGTTAGTAGAGGGGGTGCTGGGCCCCATGGTTTCCAAATTCAACCTCGCGCCACTCAGGGTGACAAGGGGGTACAGGGACCATTGAGAAAGACAGGGATATCCAGAGAGAGAGAGAGAGAGAGACCGTCAGAGATCTGCAAGGGGACAGAGAGCTGTGAGTGGAGTGGGGTGAGGGGAGAACAGAGCAGACAGAGGTGCTGGCCTCAGAGCAGAAGGCTTAGAGGGGGTGCTCCTACCTGCAGGAAGGTGATGGCGATGATGGAGACGGAGGTGTGGCTGACACGGGCACTGAGTTCTCAGTCTCAGGCCAGGAGCTGCTTATATTTGGGCGGGCCATGAGGCCCTGGGCGGGGCTCTGACAGAGGTGGCTAGGGAGCCAAGCCGGTTGGGCTGACCCTCTTCCCCCCACCACAGGGACTTCCCCTCCCTCCCTCTCCATCTCCCATCCCCCCACTTCCCCTCCTGCTGTGCCTCAGAGCATGGAGGAAATTGTGGGGAGGGGTCCAGGGGTGAGGAGCTGGGAGTGGAGATAGAAAGGGGAGTGGGCAGAGCTGGGGAGAGAAGGTGGAGGGGAGGCGCAAGAGGTATAGCTGGGTCAAAGTAGGGACCGAAAGAGGGAGAGACAGAGAGCTGGGGAGGGAATGGGGGACACAGAGACAGAAGGGGAGGTCTGTCGAGATTGGAGAGAGAGAAATAAGGAGATTCAGAGATGGCGGGAGAAGAGAAGACCTAGAGGGATGGAGAAATAGACGCCTAGACAGAGGCACAAAGATTTGGGGAGAAATAACAAGAAGGGGGAGACAGACATGGAGCAGAGAAATGCAAAGATGGAAAGTTGGAGGGGCAGCTAGGTGGAGGCCATGGCCACCCCTGTGTGGCTTAGAGGGAAGGGAAGGCGGGAGAGGAGAAGGTCTGCAGGGTGGTAGAGAGTGCAGTGTGGGCCTCCTTTGAGGGGCTCTCCCATCATCCTTAGGATGTCCCCTGGGAGAGGGGTCACTGTCCTCCCATTCTGGACCATGAGGCACGTGGGGGGGGCAGTGTGTTTTGGGGGTGACTCATGCTGGAACCAAAGTAAATAAACACACCTCACTCCACCTCTCCATGGGGAGAGAGGAGGCTGGGAACTGAGAAGCCTGGTTCCTGAAGGAGGTGGCTGTGGCCTAAGCCTCCTGAGTCCTAACAGAGCAGAGGACTAGGGACCTGGATTCCCAGGTCTGAGGGAGTAGGAGGCTGGGGGCCTGCTCTCTGGATCCTAGTAGAGGAAGGAGAGGGGGCTCAGATTCCTGGGTCTGAGGGAGGAGGGTCTGGGGTCCAGATTCTTGGATTAGGCCAGGCTGCAGCCCTGAGTGGAGGAGGGGGTCCTGGGATTCCAGACCTGCTGGGTTCTTGAAAGGTGAGAGACCTGGGGACCTGGGGGCCTGAGTCACCAACGTCTCCCCCCACAGGCCTGGCGGGGTTAGAGGTGACTCAATGAAGGAAGCAGCATTAGAGCCGGGTGGGGTTTCCAGCACGGGTGTTACCCCAAAAATGTAGGAGGCACTGGAAAACTGGGGTGTCAACTGCAGAGAAGGTGGTGTCGTCACCCCACTGGGCATGGGTATGGGGTGACGGCAGGTGGATCACCATGTTGGCTTGAGATCGCAGCTTTCCCCCCACCCCCTGGTCCAACACATCAGGTCCCAAGCCTTGGTCTCCTGGTATCACCCAGATGGCTTGCTAGCCTTGTCCCCAGACCTGTGGGCGACACGCAGTGTCTGGCCTGTGTGTGTCCATCATTTGGTCCGGGATCGGGAATGTCTGCTGAACATCTCTCCACTTCTGTTCATATCCCTGTCCCCCCATCTCTGCATCTTTGTCTCTCCAGCTCTAAATCTCTCCACTTTCTTTCCTCAATCTCGGCCAATCTGTTTCCAAATTTCTGTGAGTCTCTGTCTCCCCATCTCTGAGTCTCCCTCCTGCCAAGCTCTGTGTCTCTTTCCCTTCTCCTGGGCTCTCTGCCTATTTCAGCACCTCTCCCCTCTCCAGACCTACCCCTTGGGGGCAGCCAAAGGGCCCTATCCCCCAGCTATTCAATCCATGGACTGCAGGGGACTCAGGATTAGTCATCTCTGAAGACCCTGGGGCTCCCGGTGTGACAACCTGAGTTCTCTTCCAGTTTCCTTCCTCACTCTGACACAGCTTAGGGGCCGCAATTAGATACAGCAAATCATGGAGATGAGGAAATCGGGACTGGGGAAGCTGTGAGGTGGCCTGCTTAGGGGTGAGGAGGAGGGCGGAGGGCAGGAAGAGGAGAGGCCTGGGGGCTGAGGAGTGACCATGGCAGAGTCTCCAGCATCTGGCCTCCTCCCCCTCAAATAGGGTTGCCAGATAAAATACAGGACGCCCAGTTAAATACCTTTTTTTAATATATGTATGTGTTATTCATCTGAAATTTAAATTTAACTGGGCATCCTGTTTTTATCTCTAAATCTAGAATGCTACCTTCAAAAAAAGAGGAATACAAGTACCTGGCTCCCCCTTTTTGCAGAACCCAGGATTCTAGGCCCCCAGCTCTCAGGACCTGAGAGTCCAGGCCCCCAGCCCCTCTACCCACAGACCCGAGTCCAGGCTCCCAGCCCCTCACTCCCCAGAACCCAGGAGTCCAGGCTAGGCCTGGGTCCAGTTGCCCAACATGGGTTTCACAAGGCAGGTGGTGCCATCCGTGGCCCTCGTGGAACCGGTCCGGCTGAGCGGACAAGTGTGGTGGCCCCCTTCCCATCCTAAGCCTGCTGTTTCCTCGAGGGCCAGCCCAGTGGGGCTGGGAGCAGAACAGAGAGCTCTGGGTGGGTCCATGTGTCTGGGGTTGGGTGTGTTGTTGTCTCTGTGTGGTGTGTGCCTCTGGGTGCTGAGTTTCTGTGTGGAGATTGTCACGATATGTCACTTTGTGTGTCCCTGTGTTATGGGGTGTGACATATGAAGGAGTCTTTTTTATTTGTGTGTCTCTGTTGCCCACCTGTTAGTCTACCCACTGTGTGACTGAGTTTGGGTGTGGTTTCAGTCATTCAGGTTCTGTAATTCTGACTGGATTAAGGCAGGAATTATTTATTGAGTGTTAGACTTGTGTGATGGCCTTGAGAGCCAGTTACAATCCTGAGTTACAATCCTGATGGCCTCTTCACTGGCTGTGAAACCTTGGGCAAATCACTGAACTTCCCTGGACTTCAATTTTTCCACCTGCAAAATGGGTTGTTGTGAATAGAGTTATTGAGAGGATTAAATGAGTTAATTCATGTAAAGTGCCTAGACTTGAGTCTAGCACATAGGAAACATTTTGTGTTTATGGTGATGATGACAATGATGGCGACCTGTACTAACTGCTGGGGATACAATAGTAAATGAAACCAAGTCTTTGCTCTTGGTCCTCGTAGGGAATTGAATGAATGCCTATCAGTAGCTGGGCATGTAACTGCATAAGGGGGTTCTCTGTTTTGCATGTGGAATAGGATAGTTCTGTGTGTGTTGTCAGTGCAGCGATTGATTCTGTGACTGTATGCCTATGTTTGTGTTTGTAGTGATTGTGTATATGTGATTCTGTGTGTGTGATTCTCAGATTGTGTGGGTGTAAATGCAAGATCACCCTAAGGATATGTTGTAAAGGCATGTGTTTCAGGCAATCTTGCATTTCTGACTCTGAGGTGCTGGCAATGTGTCTGTATCTGGGGCCTTGAGAATCTTTCTCAGCTACTCCTTTACATGTCCCACAGGTGGCCCTGGGAGCATGACTTTTTCCAAAATGAGCCTCAGTTTCTCCCTAATGGGAATGATGGCCCTGTGGCTTCAGGAGAAACACCAGGGTGAAAGGGAAGGTGGGAGAAGACGGATGAGGCCAGGGAGAGGCTGAGAAATGAAATGATGGTGTCACGAGAGAGGGTGTGATGGGGCCAGAGGAAGAGCCGCACAGAGAAACATGGATGTTTCTACTGTATATCTACTCCATTAGCATTGGCTGAGCCCCTGCAATGAGCCAAGACCTCTGGTGGGCATTGATTCAAGGTCTGGGGGAAAGGAGAGACCCAGAGAGTGAAGACCCACCAGCAAAGCTGTTGCTGCCCTAAGATGGCCCACCTGTCTCCACAAGGGGCTCAGTGACAGTTCTGAGTGATGGAGACCCAGTGATGGAGAGCGACAGAGAGAGCCCTGCCCCACCCTGGTCCTCCCTGAAGTCTGATCTGTCCAGATCAAATAACAGAGGCTGTGGGGGAAAGGCCCCTCCCTCTGGGGCTCGGGGTATCCCCATGAATCATTATCTGATCAGCTTCTGATAGGATAATGACATACCTGCTTCCTCCTAATCATTATTTTTGACCTCAACCAGGCCCAACGCCCACAGCAAGAAGGGCTGGATAGCGTGGCATGTGGGAGTCAGGGTAGGAAATACCTAAGAGTCCCCATCCTTGGTCCTTCCTCCCTTAGGATCCAGGAATCTGGCCCCCAGCCTACCCTCCACCCCCTAGGAGTGACAGATCTCAGCCCTTCTCTTTTTTTACCCTTGTCTGCCTTTTCTTTTCTTTGGGCCAATCTTTATCTCTTTGTTTATCTCCATCTGTGTTTTGTGTCTCTCCTGTCTCTTTACATCTTGATTTTTTTCTCCCTGGGTGTCAATTTTCTCACTTGTAAAATGGGGATAATAACAATAATCCAATCTTTTAGAGCTGTTATGAGGAAGACATGAGATAATTACATAAAATGCTTAGGACAGAACCTGGGCCACAGTAAACTCCATACAAGAGAGCTCTATTATTATTATTGTTGTTTTCAATATTTTAATCTCTCCATTGGTATCTATGTTTTTGTCTCCACGTGAGTTTCAAGTCTCCTCCCACTCTGGGTGCCTTCTGCAGACAGCACTCTGCCCCTGGCTTCCCTTTAGGGATGAGGAAAGGGCGTATAGAGGCCAGAACTTCGGAGCGTCTTCCTCGTCATCTCTAGTCCAAGCCCCACCTCAGGACCCAGAACTCTTGCCTGAGGACAAGACCTGGCTCCAATCCCATAAATAACCACATCAAATCCTGAACAAATATGTCATCCCTGGGCAGGCCAGTGACTCTTGGGACCCAGAAGTCCCCGTCCCTAGACCCTGACCTTTCTGGTTCCCAGCGCTCTCCTCCCTCGGACCTGGGGGCCCCCAGTTCCTCCTTACATCGGTCCTCAGTCCCCTTCTTCCTCAGGCCCCCAGCCTCCTACCTCGGGACCAAGGAGTCAGAACTCTCAAGTCCCCATCCTTCCTCAGGACACAAGGATCAGGCCAGCTTACGTGCAACCCAGAAACCCAATTCCCGGTTCTTTTGCAGTCAACCACGCCCTCAACTACCTCCCGGTTCAGTCTTTCCAGAAGCGGGTCTGACACCGGAGGGAGAGCTGTGATAAGCTATGCTTGACGTCAGTCACTATCATCTAGCCAATAGACATTCCTCCACCTCTTTCTCAGCTATCACCCTGGGCCACTCAGGGCGCGTTCTCCAGTAGGCGGAGCTCATGACCCAAGTCGGACAGCGATAGGCTTTCGAAGACGCCAGTCTCCGTCTGTCACTCCAGTCGGCCAATAGGCGGGGCACCTCGTGGGTGGGCGTCCTGATGGGCTCCGCAAGGGCTGGAGCCCGCCGGTGACGGGACAGGCTCTGCGGGTCCGGCCCGGTAAGCTCTTTCCAGCATGCCCAGGGTTGGGATTCTGGACATAGCTCGGACGGGAGACGGTGAATTTGGTGGGGCTCGAGGCGGAGGGAAAAGCTTAGCCTGGGCGACTAAGCTCTATTTTGCTTTGTTGGAGACACTGAATCCGGGCTGCACAGTCTCAGATGTTCGTCCATCCATTCCATTCCTCCCACCCTAAACCTGATTCCCGTCTGCACCTACCTGTCCTGCCCACCCGTCCGTTCGGTCCTTCCTGCCCTCATTAATTCCCTCACTCACTGATTTCCTCATATAACCACTCACTCACACTCGCTCATTCACACCTTCACCCACCCATTACTTAAATATTTCCTGAGGCTTCTGGTGTGCCGAGCTGAGCTTCGTGCTGGGCGATGATGGTGACCAAGATGAGTCAGGCCTGGGCCCTGCCCTCAAGGAGCCCGGGGTCAGATGGGGGGACAGACCCACACGTTGATGGTCAGGGATGTGCAGAGGCAGGGAATCCAGGAGAGTCTTTTTTGGGTTTGGCGGGTCAGGAAAGGGTTTCCAGAGGAGGGGCCATTGGAGCTGGATTTTGGAGGAGCAGGAGGTGCCAAGCAAGGGTGGAGAAGAGCTTGTGGGGAGGGCTTTTCGGGAGGAGCAAAGACAGGGAGTTGTGCAGGAGTATGACTGTCAATAGATGTCCGGGCAGAAGGCCAGTCAGACTGGAAGATGATGAAAAGGTGGCCAGAGGCCAGGATGAGGAGCTTTGTTCTGGGCATGGAGGGTGGTAGTAGTAGGGAGCCATGGAAGGGTTTAGAGCAGGGGAGGATCTGGTCAGAGCTGGAGCCAAGAACTGGAGGAATGAGACTGGAAGCCAGTAAGTAGCCCAGAAGGTAGATTGAGCAGGGACTCAGGAAGGAAAGGATGGAGCCTGGATTAGGCCAGAGGCTGAGGGCATAAGACAGAGATTCAGGAGGCAGAAAGAACAGAATATGGGGCTTGATGAGCTATGGAGTATAGGGGTGTCCAGGACAGGACCCAGTGCTCCGGCCTGGGGGATGATAACGCCATCATTGAGATGGGGTCAGGAAAGAGGAGCAGCTTGATAGTGGTGACTGGACAGAGATGAAGAAGGGGTCCTGTGTGCTGGACAAAGGAAGCTGACTCAGGCCAGTGGCTCTGGACCTTCTGTGACAGTTCTGGGCTATGGTTCCCTCTCCCATCATAGGCCCTGACTTAGAAATCACTTGGGTGAATGAAGGCCCGAGTAAAGGTCCCCTCTCCCCACTTCCTCAGGAAACTGCTTTTTTTGTGCTTCTCTATCTTCCTTCTCTCCTTCCCTGGCAGCATTAAAACATGTTTCATGATCTCTAAACACACACACACACACACACACACACACACACACACACAGTGCGCGCACGCATGCGCCCTGCACCAACTCCCCTGAATTATTTCTCATCCCTTTTACGGGTGAAGTCTTGTGGTGCATTCACTGGTTCAGTCCCTTATCTTCCATTTCCTTCTTCACCCTCGTCATCTGGGTGCCCACCTCCCATGGCCCTGCAGTGGTTCTGAACAAGGTCACCGAGGACCCACTCATTCATTGCTGAGGCCTGAGGATAACATTTGGTTCTCATCTGAGCACAGAGCACTGCCCATATGACATTCCCTTTCCTTTCCATCTTTCCTGGTCGGCTTCTTCCCTCTCCAGCTGCTCCTTAGAACCCTCCAGCGTTCACCTTTCACTGCCCACCCTTTACTGGGGGCCACTGTCCTCGGGGCTCTGTGTGTCCTGGCTCTCTACTTGTCCCACCTGCCCTGTCTTCCTGTAGAGGTTTTAGTCCCTCAGCTCCAGTCAGAAGTGAGCACCCAACCCATTCTTCTGCTTCCTGGATGTCCCCCTGGATTCTCACCAAGACCTTCTGATCTTTCCTTGTGCAGAACAGCCCTCAGCAGCCCTCCCACACACCTGAGCCGCCTTCTACTAAACAGACAGCCTCACTGTTCACCTACTCCCCTGGCGAGACCTGAGTGACATCCACTCTTCTTGCTCTGTCCATTCCTGTCACTTCTGTTCCACTCTCAGTAAGTCCTATTCATCCAACCTCAGTTATGGCTCTGGGATCTGCTTTACCTCTACTCCGACTCCCTACCCTCACGGCCTCTGCCCCTGCTCAGGCCTTGTCTTCACCTCCTGCCTCCTCTGTTGCCTCCAGGGCTCCAGTCTTGCCCTCTCAGTGTCCCAGGAGGTTCTTCAGTGCATGAGCTGAGCCCATCCCTCTCCTGCTCCAAGCCCTTCTGTGGCTCCCACTGCCCTCCAGTTATAGGCCAAATCACACTCCAGCCCTCTCAGGCCATTCCTACTTTGCACCTAATCTTCTGGCCAGAGGCCTTGATCACTGTCCACTGGCTCTCACAACCTTGCATATTTCTTTTGCTTAGCAAACTTGTGCTCATCTGTTAAGGTCAAGCTTGGATCACCTCCTCTGTGAAGCCCTCCCTGACTACCACAGATGGAGCCCGTGACAGCCTGTGTCTACATCTTTCCCCCCATCTTCCTTGAGTCCCTTGAGGGTAGGCCCTGGATAGAAACCATCTCTGCTCCAAACCCAGGGCCTACAAAAGGGCAAGGCCAGAGTCTTGGTTGAGGGACTGAATGACTGTCACAGCTGAGCTGGGGCCTCCAGAATTTGGGGTGACCAGTTTGTTTCTGGTGTCCTGTTACCATTGCTCTACTTCTGTAGGTTTGGGTTTCCTTCTGGTGGGTGCTGGGATTGGGTTGGTAAAGGGAAGTAGTTGAGAACCCAGAGTTCCCTGGAGCCCTACCTGGATTAAATCTGCAGGGGATGTGGGGCTGTTATAGGGCAGTCCTCAGGACCTGGAAGTTGAGCCCCCACTTTTATTCTCCAGTCCCAGGTTTCTCAATGCCCAGCAGCAGAGTCCGATGCTGCCCCCTGGTGGGCGATCCCCCCACTTGCGAGAGGCGAAACTAATTAAATACTTTTATTTACAAACAAAAACCAACCAACCTGGGGTAGGGCCAGGCCCCGCCCCTGCGGCGGTTGCAGCAGCAGTAGTAGAAGGCAGTGGCGGCGTGCAGGTCCAGCGGTCTCTGAGGCTGGTTTGAGTGAGCCCCCTCCCCCAGGCCAGTCACACCTTCCTCCTCCTCCTCCTCCGTCGTCCCCCCCCCCCCACTTAAGGCACAGGCCACCCCCTCCCGCGGGCCAGAGGCTGGGGACCCAGGGACTGGAGGGGCCTAGGAACCCCTTGCAGCCACCGTCCTTGCCGGGGCGCATTCACCACGGAGGCCGGTGCTGATGGGAACAAGAGGCCTTTAGTCTCGTCCCCCACAGCCCCCACGTCCCCACGCAGCCCGGCTCTCCCGGGCAGCTCAGACCGGCCTCGGTGAGGTGGGCCCAGGCGGAGACAGGACCAGGCGGATGCGCTCCACGCACAGCGCCGCTGCTTGCCGCGTCTCCTGGCACAGCGAGGCCAGGCTCAGGAAGCCATGCGGCAGGTCCTCCACCACGCGCAGCGTCACGGACTTGCCTAGGTTGCGTAGCCGTCGTGCGAACATGACCGAGTCGTCCAGTATTGGGTCCAGCGCGCACGCCTGCGGGATGGTGGGGGTGGGGCACGGGGAAGGGGCGGATGAGCCAAGGAAAGGGAGGAACCCGTGGACACAGCGCGGACAGAGGAGGGAGACATGATGGGGAGGTGCAGAACGAGTTTGACTGGGCTCCCTGGCCTCTGGCCGGCTTCCCCCTTCCCCCAGAGAACTACCGTCTCTTTTCCCTTGCCCTGACTCTGCCGGCCCTGTGGCTGCTCCACAGCCCCATGGAGCTCCACAAGATTGCAAAAGAAAACGGCAGCCCTGACTGCCTCCTGGTGGTACACCTCTCCTCCCGGGCCAGGCCGCCGACTCCCGCCGCCAGGTGCACCTGCACCCCACCCGTGTCGTCCCCATCTGGTGCTCACCACAATGTGCACTGGTGGCAGGCTCTGCAGCATGCTGTCAGGTGCCAGCAGTGGTGACATGAAGGGATTCTTGGCGATGGGCGATGAGTACAGGGGCATCCGCGTGGGGCCCTGGCTGGAGCGCCTGGGGTGGAAGCCCTTAGGGAATGCGGCATTAATGCCATGGCCTTTGTTTTTGCTGTTCAACTCCTCTTGGGCCTCAACCTCTTCCTGTGCACTCTCAGACCCCAGTAAGAAGTTGACGTCTGAGGGCGAGGAGGGACCAAGTGTCTCGGCTGACAGTGACAGCTCGGAGGTGTCCGATGTCGCGGCGCTGCCCCTGAGTTTCAGGTCATGCAGTGTTAGGCTCTTGAGGGGGTCTGTGCCCCGTGGGTCCTCAGGCTGGGCCAGCGCTGCTTCAGACACGCTGCGCCGCATTGGCTCTATGACAGAAGCAGGGTCAGGGAAGATCAGCTGGGTTGGGCACGTGGGGGGCTGGCAGGGAGGCTCATGGGAAGGGCAGAGTCCTCTGGAGGAGAAACTATCCTAGGCAGTGTTGTGGAGGCCTGGAGTGGTCCCCTAGACACCTTCCTTGGGGAGGGATGGGGCGCTCCAGGTGCCCAGAAGCAACTCGAAGGTGTAGGCGGAAGGAGTCACATGGCCATGGAGGGGTGTATATGTGTGTGTGTGGTGACCGGGAAGGTGAAGAGTAAGTCATTTTACCTCTGGGAATCTCAGTTTCCTCATCTGTACAAAGGGGGTAAAAATAGTCCTTACTTCATAGGAGGTGCAGAGGACTCAGTGGCTTAAGATACAGGATTAGGTACTGCTACCTCCCGGGAGGTCCTAATATATCAGTATTAATATTTTATTACCAGGCCTGGCACCCTGTTCCAGCATGAGGCCCAGCAACTTAGGGCCACTTGACACAGAGGGTGTGAATGGATTAAAGTGGAGTAGGAAATAGGCCCATATGGCTTGAAAGGGAGCTCAAAACAATCTTGGGGGCTTATTAGATTCCTAGGGATCTCATACCTATGAGGCCACATAGATCTGTTCCCCAAATTTCCTTTGTGCTCTTCAGTTTTATCCCTTCCCTTTGAGTGACCAGGCAAGCAAGCACCCAAATAATGTTACAGACGTGCTTCCGGCCCACCTGGTGTGCCCACCTTGGCCTTAGCTCCATTAATTTTATCAGACCCACACTGCTTACCACTAGGACCAGGACCCTATATTTACCACTTGTTTTTCACTTCTCTTTATAGATCCATGAAGGCAAACTAGAACATATGAGAATAACTGTATAAATGCTCTTTGACCCAGGGGTCAATGGAACAGAGCTGCTGGTTAAGAGTCACAGGGCACAGCCAGTCAGGGGTGCTGGCATTTTCTAAGAGCACCTACTGTGTGCCAGGTATTATGCTGGGTGCTTGGCACAAATGGGTGCATGCAGTCCTTACTACAACCTCATGAGGCAGGTACTCTTATTGTACCCATTTCAAAGAGGAGCAAAGCAAGGCTCACAGAGACCATTACTTACCCATGTCATCCAGCGACCAGCAAGTACCTGGTACAATAGGGAGCTAAACTAGTGTTTATGTAGGGGGCTCCAAGGGTGACACCTATCTGTCACCTTTAGCCTACAAGGAAATCCCAGTACTCAGTGGTCTATTGACCTAAAATTCAAGTCCCTTTTGTTTTTGTGTGTATTTATTTACATCTATTTGAGAATCCTAAAATTAAAAAACTTAAAACACGTCCAATTGCAATAACTTTCTGAATAAGTTTCTGAATATTCATCTGCTTTTGAGCATGTGGTTCCAATTACTCACAAAATACTGTTGATTTGCTAGAGATAGAAAATAAGTGGAGTTGGTTGTGCTTTAAAATCCTTAAAATGTTAAAAAATGGTGGGAAAACATGGATCCTTGGATGGAGGTGATTTTTGGCTGCCTTAGAGTCCTGCCCACCACCCAAGTTTGGGAATCTCCTCCACTTCCCGAGGTCCATCCAGTCTATTGCTATCCCTGCCCCAGCCTCTTAGGTCTGCTCCTGGCGTTGGGGTAGTATCCCTACGTACCTCTGTTAAGAGTCTGGAAAGAATCTTAGAGGGCTGGACTCCCATCTGAGGGCCCAAGGGATTCCAGTGGCCTCGGGACTAAAAACCAGAGCATGGGCAGGCCTTCTGAGTCATTTCCCAGGGTGCCTTTCCGGGAAAGGCTGTTTGGAAAGCTAAATCTTATAGTTCCTGGGACTGAGATGACCTGGGGGACCAGAAGTCCTTGAACTTCCCGGATATGGACTCTTGCGGAAAATCAAGGCTTTGTGATAGAGACCAGGGATAGATATGGGGCAGAACCAGGAAGCTGATCTCTGCTTCTCTGAACGGCCCAGGGCACGGCCCCTTTCCTGCCCCAGGACTTGGGGTGTGCCAGGTTGTCTCTCCTGGGCATCCTAGAAGGCCTCACTCACCTGCCACGGGCACTGATTTCGGCTGGTACTTGTGCCTCAGCTCCAGGAAGGAGTTGAGCCACGAGGAGGCACTCAGGCGGAGGTCCCGGAGGAGCAGGGCTGTGTCCCGCTGCACCAGCCCCATCATGCCCAACGCCTTCTGGTCAGAGTCAGAGAGGTCCTCTATCTCCCCACCTGCAGAGTGTATGTGGCGGGGGGAGGGGCTGAGTTGGTCCCTTCTCTTTCTGGGACCAACACCCACAGCTTCAGACATCGGTACCCAGGGACCCAAGAATAACTGAGTGCTTCAGTAGGAGTCTTAGATTCCTCTCCTCAGCCCTAGGAGACTGGGCTCTAGCCCATCCCTGCAGGCCCCAGGCATCCTGCCCCCCCAGTCCCAGTTGTGGGGGGTGGGCCTTACCAGCATAGGCACTGACGCACTTGCAGAGCACGCTGAGGGGCAACAGGGGGTCCATGAGGCTCAGAAGGCGGGAGGGAGAGGCGGTGGACTGAAGCATTGTGGCCGGGTAGGCTGCCATGATGCCATCTGGCACCCGCACCCCATAGGCTGCTGCCCGAAGGGAGACGGTGAAGCAGAGGTTCCCGCCTGCGCTGTCTCCCGCGAGGCATATCCGCTCGCCCGTTGAGCCTGGTTTGGGGGGGGGGCATGGTTACACCTGGCAGGGGGGAACTCAAGCTCTGGGCCAGGAGGTAGGGTGTGGGAGCCCCAACTCTGAGGTCTAGTCAACTGCAAGGTGAGAGACTGGTAAACTGAGGCAGGACTTGGAGTCATTTGGAGGACAGTGATCAGAGGACGAGGCTGACTTAGGACATGGAGAGGCCTGGAGATCAGGAAGCTCTGGGGAAGCTTGGGAGGCTGGAGGATGGAAGTGAGGAGGATGGTGGGGGTTGGGGAAGAGGGGACACAGAGGGAAGGAGGGTCGTCCTAGGCCAGGAGATGGAAGCCAGCTTCAGGCTGACTTCAGGCCTTGGGCCCTGTGCCGTAGGGCGTGGTCTCACTCTGCTCTGTGCCTCCCAAGATGTCAGAAGTGGGAAGTCAGAGGAGCTGGAAAAATGGGCTGGAGATGTCAGGGGGTGGGGCAACAGGAAGAGGAAAGCAAAGGTCAGAGGAGACCCCTGAGGGAGGTGGGAGAATGGAGTGTCAGGGCTGGAGTAGGAGAGCAGGAGGGAGGAAGTGGTTGATAAAAGAATGGGTGAGCGGTGGGGCAAAAGGGAGAGATGGCTGAGGCAGAGATGGAGTGGGCAGGTGGCAGAGGGCTGGGTGGTAGGAGACGGGAGGGGAGGCAGGGCATGCAAGAGTGAGGCTTGAGCAATGAGATGGCTCTCTCCTGTGCAGTGAGGGCTAGGGGCTGAAGCAGGCTGGCGCGTGGGTAACAGTGAGGGCTGGGCTTACCGAGGAGGGTGCAGTGCTTCACGGCCCAGCAGTAGGCATAGAAGCACTCCTCCAGAGCTCGGGGGAAGGGGGCCTCGGGGGCCAGGGAGTAGTCGATGGAGAGGATGGGGACGCCCAGCTCCTGAGCCCAGGTCTTGAGGTAGGGCTCGTGGGATTTGGAAGTCTGGGCCACGAAGCCACCACCATGGATGTGAATGATGAGGGACCGTGAGCGGGGTGCCTGCTGCGGCCGAGGCCGCAGGTCCAAGCTCCTCGGACCCTCAGACTTCACCAGGCTGCTGAGCTCCTCACTGTCCTGGGGAGAAGGGAGGGGAGGCAAAGAAGTGGGTGAGGAGGGGGGGCTACGTGGGCCACCCTCCATCCCCCCAAAGGGATGTGCTCAGAGAGACAAGAGGGAATGAAGGATGGAAGTGAAGCAGGGAGGCGTCTGGGTGGGGGTGGGTGCTGGGTGCTGGGGCTGGGCCCATGCCCCTCACTCTGTACTTGCTCCTGGCTGAGGCAGGGGCCCTACCTGTCCTTCACGCAGCTCATAGGAGATGAGCCTGACGAGGACCGGCCCAGGGCCCGTGTGGGCCAAGGGGGGTGAGATGGTGACTGTGAGCTTGGGGTCAGTGATCATTGGCATCTCAAAGGCCTCCGGCGGCAGGCTGAGCAGGCGGCTTACCCTCACAGTGGTCGATACCATGTTTGCTAGAGACTGGTGGGAGGGAACAGAAGGGGTTTTGGGGAGGGGCTGCTTACAGGGGCCCCCCTCACGACTCCCCTCGGACCCCCCATTCTTCCCTTATGTACCATCCCTTGGCTTGGAACCCTGCAGAGACCTGATGTCGCCTAGGACGGGTCTCTGGGCTTCAGTGTCCCCATCTTGTAACAGGTTGGGGCCCTCATTGGGCCTCATGCTCACCGACAGCACTTCCATCTCGGTGATATTCCAGAAGGCTTTCCAGAACTGCACGTCCAGGTTCTGAGTGATACGCTCAAACTCAGCCCCACGCAGCTCTGGGTCGATCGCAAAGCGGCCGCTGGTGAAGAGGGAGCTGGCGGCCACACCTGGGGGTTGGGAGGGTATCAGGGAGCCCGAGTGGGACAGGCTGTGGGGCAGGGCTGCAGAGGAGGGACAACAGGGGAGGGTGGTATGGACAGGGCCCGGCTGGCCAGGACTCACCGAGGCCGGTTTCGTTGCGTTTGTAGTGCTCCCCGAAGGATATCAGCCCGATGGAGAGGGTCTGCAGGAATGGCCTGATGGCGGGCGTGAACTGCGGAGAGATGCCGCAGTCACCCGCCGCCCAGACGAGGGACTGGGGGCCGAAACTGTCATTCAGCCAACATTTAGTGGGTTCCTACTGTGTTCCAGGCACTGCTCTAAGCATATACCACATGTCAAGTAATAACTAATGATTTGAAAACACAATAGGTGGAGGGGACATATGAAGACGAGGGGTCAGGCTACTTAGACAGTTTCCAGGAAGGACCCGGATGGAGCAAGGCTGTTCTTGCCGAGGGCACAGCAAGTGCAAAGGCTTTGAGGCGGGCTATGCTTGGGTGGATAAGGAAAAGCTGGGGCCAGTGTGGCTGGAGCAGAGTGAGCCAGGGGAGTGACAGGGGGTGAGCGCAGAGATTCAAAGGGGGCTCACATAGGCCTGAGGAATTTAGATTTATTCCAAATGTGGGGTGGAGCCACTGGAGGGTTGTAAGCTGGGAGTAAGATGACACAGGGATTTCCTGAAAGTCAGCGAGGACGGCAGTGCGGACCAGTTATGGGGCAGCAGGAAGGCAGATGGGAAATGGTCAGAGACAGGGCCAGAGATTTTGAGGCAGAAAGGCAGCCAAAGGGGGAGACAGCATCTGAGAGAGGAGCCAGACAGCTCAGGAAAGACAATGGGGAGACAAGATCAGATTTAAAAAAAAACACCACAGGAGGCTGGGCACACGGCCAGCAGCGTTCTTCTGTTCATTTGGCAAATACTGGCCTCGGTCCTACTGCACACTAGGCACTGGGCTGGAGCAGGGGCTGAGCAAGACCCAGACAGGTGACGCCTTTGCCCTCCTGAGGCTGATATTTTACGGGGGGGGGGGGGAGGCTGTCCTGTAACACAGCACAGCTGGGCCCTCAAACTAGCTGTCAGGCATGGCCCTGCCCCTGGCTGGGGACCCAGAGAGCCAGAGAGCACAGGGGTGCCTGGCCATTGTGGCTGGATGCTGGCTCGGGTGGCTGTAGGATCTCTCTCCCATGACGCCAAGGTCATAGCTGGGACACAGGGAGGAGCTGACTGGCCCAGCTGGGCTGATCAATATTTGTGGGTTCAGCTTAGGTGAGAGGAAGTTCCCAGAAACACCCAGGCTGGGTTGATGAGGACAGGCTGTCCCACAGGGAAACACAGAAAGGTGGGGTGAGCTGGAGGCCGAGAGACTGCCAAACTCAGCTGACACTGAGGTGGGGGGCGGCCCTGAGAGGGTCTGAAGGACTACAGGGCCACATAGCTCCAGATACTCCTGCTGGGGTTCCCTGATGTGGGTCCCCCAGTCCCCAGGACTGACCCCAGATAGTGGCAATTGGGCCTCTGCTCTGAGCCTGGTGTCCCCCTGCGCCCCCCTCCCCCCCTATTCTGAGTCACCAAACTACTTTTCCTATGAATCTGAAGGCCTCTGGGCTGCCTCCCTCTCAGTGCTGAGGTGGGTTGTATCTCCCTGAGGGTGGTTTGGGGGCACAGGGGGTAGAAGGCCTGCAGTGGGCAGGGGTCAGGGTCCCAGTTCAAAGGAGATAGAGGTCTCGGCTAGGTTTCCTTCACTATCACCAACTCGGATATACTCCTTGGCCCTTCTCCCAGCCTGAAAATCCTGATTCTGCAGCTCTTTAGGGGAGTCAAAAAGCCTAGACAGACCTGGGTCCAACTGAGCTTCTTGAACTTCTGTGAAATGGGGTTTGCACCCTCTTTCCTAGGCTTCCAGTGGGGATCACTAACGGGGTGTGCTCTCACAAATGGGCCTTTGAGAACAAGACTGGCTACCCTCCTAGGGGCGTCGCAAACTCCACTGATTTCAGGGGTCAGGCTACTTAGACATAAAGGAGTGAATAGATCTCCTAAATGGACGGTGATAGCAGTGGGTGCCTGGTGCTAAAAGGTATGCGAGTTCAAGATTTCTTGCTACGTGGTGGATTCAGCCCGGGGGCCACGTGTCTGCGGTCCCTGTGGAGCTGTCTGAGCCCCCCAGTTTCCCCTTTCTGTATCTGCAGCATTCTGAATCATGCCCCTTGTGGTTATTCTACTACAACACTGGGCCAGCTTGGGGGCCACCTAGTGCCTTTACCTGGGCCCAGAGGTCCAGGGTGGGGGCTCACCTGGAAGCCCAGGCAGCGGCCGTAGAAGCAGCCCTTGTGCAGAGTGATGTACTCGCGCAGGAAATCGGTGGTGAGTCCCTCGTCTCCGCTGAAGAAGAGTTCCCCGGGCTGGTTGGTGGCCAGCAGGCGCTCGGCATAGTAGGCCAGGGCGCGGAGCTGCGTGAGGGCGGCCAGGTAGGCCTCCAGTTCCGCCAGGTTGTGGCTGGCGCGGAAGAAGATGCTGCGACGGTTGGAGGCCACGTAGCGCGACTTGTGCAGCAGGTGCCCCAGGCAGCAGCGGGCCGTGTGCACCAGGCTACGGTACCCGTTGGCTGGCGTCTCCGCGTCCAGGTCAAACAGGTGCGCCATGCCCAGCAGGTGGCCCAGGGTGGGCTCCAGCCCCAGAGCCTGCTCCCGAACGCCCGCAAAGACGTTCGACAGCCGCCGTGCTGTCTCCCCAGGGCCTTGGCTCAAGAAGAAGGCCATGTTGTCCTCTGCCAGAGTCACCAGTGACTGTGTCATTGTGCGTAGGTCCATGCTGTGCATGAGCCGCGAAACTGTAGGTAGGTGGAGAGGCTTATCAAATAGGGCTGGATCACCCTTTGCTCACTTGGAGCCCTGGGCTCCAGAAGTCCAAGCTCTATCCCCCTCCTCCCTCAGACCCAGGAGGCAGAAGCCAGCTTCCTCCTTCAGAACCAACGTTGGAGTGTAGGGTCCCCATCCTCTTCCTTTCTTGGGGCCCATAAGCCCAGGTACCGAGACCCTTTCTCTCTTCTCAGGAGCTAGGAGTTTAATCCCTCAGCCCAGCCTTCCTCAGACCAAGGAGTCCAGGTACCCAGACCCCCCTCTTCAGGCTCCAGGCGTCCCTGCTCTCTCCTCTACCAGAAGTCTTCCTACCCCTTTCTATCTTTCAGGGACCCAAGAGTTCAGGCATCTGTCTCCATTTACTTTCTTGGGCCCAAGACTCCTTCTAGGTTCGGGAAAATGTGGACCCCAGTTGGTACCCGCTCTCAGGACCCAGGAGTTCAGGCCCCCACCCCCCATCCTTTTCAGGCCTCAGGTGTCACTGTGGGTGACACCTGAGGCCCTTCCCCTCGACCAATATTTGGGAGAATTCAGCCCTCAGCCCACCCATTCCCATCTATTTGGTGGTATCCCAGGACACTGGTCCCAAGCCCAATTCTCTTTCTGAACCCAGGAGTTCATCATTCTAGCCTTACTTAAAACTGGAGTCACTCTTGGCCCTTCCTTGTCCCTCAAGTCTGGCTGTGGAACCCCCTCCTCCACACTTCAGCTTCCTCTCTGTTCCTCTGCGGGGTCCCAAAACTTGGCTGCACTCCACCCCCACCTGGATCACCTGGCCTTTGAACCTGTCCACTTGGCTTAGATTGCACGGGCCAGCGCAGCCCCCCACCTGGAACAGCAGGTACTCCTCACTGTCAAGGATGTGGAGCTCCCTCTGTGCTAGACCCTGTACTAAGAGCTTTCTGTGTATTTGCTCATTTGTCCTCGCTCCTTGAGACCCAGACTGCTTCGCTTCACGGTTCAGCTATTAGGAATAGCATCCCATTTTATAGGAGAGGAGACTGAGGCTAAGAGGTATTAAGTAAGGAGCTGAAGGTTGCATTGAAAGTGCCAGAACAGAATTCGAACCCAGATCTCTGGGTCCAGAGCTGTGTCTCCCTCCTGGGGCTCTGGAGGCTGGGCCTCTGGCTCTGGCCCTCAAAGACTTACCCTGGACTAGGCCTGACTGCCCATACTTGAGCGTCCCCCTTGATGGGGATGCTGCCCTCTGCTCCAGACTCTTCCTTCCTGCAGCCCACCCAGCACCTTGCCTGGCTCCTGAGAGCATAACCTCCCCTCACTCCCTCCAGGTGTCTCCTTTCCCTTCCAGGCCCTGGGGTTTGGCAGCTCGCCGCTCCTGTCTCCCAGCTAGCCACACACTCACTCCTCCAGGCCTCTTCGGAGCTTCCCCCAGGCTGGGACTTCTGGACTGTAGGACTGTGGCTCATGCCTGGGGCGATAAACCGGGGGAGGGGCCCAGCCTGCCCAGGGTGTGGCCACCGCTGCACCTCCCACCCACAAGGGACAGTGAGAACCACGTGCTGTAAATAGAGCACGGAGCTCAACTCCCTGCCCCCCTGCTTGCTACCAGCCCCAGCTCAACTGGGAGTCCCTGTCCTAGGCTCCTCTTACTTAGAATTCAGGAATCCCCAACCCCCTCCTCCTTCAGACAAAAGAGCCCACGGCCCCCAGCCTCCTTTGGACCCAGGCGTCTCAGCCCCTGACCTGAACAAACTGTCCCCTCTCACCCAGCCAGGCTGCCCTCCCTCTCCAGGGTGGACTCAGGGAGCAAAGGCCCCGTGATCTCAGCTCCCGCCCCTCAGGCTGGCCCTGGCACAGCCGTCCCCAGCTGTTAGGGGGAGAGAGAGGGTAGCCAGCCCTGCCTGTCCCTCCTGAGAGGACAAAAGCAGATTAAGGGCAGTGCCAAGTTCAGCTAGGGGCCTGAGCCACAGGTCCTACTGTGTGGTGTTCCCACACCAGGCACCCTGTACCTGCCATTTATGAGGTGGGGACTGTCCTCCCCTCCTCACACAGGAAAGCGAGGCTCCAAGAGACTTCACTCATGTTAATCCACGAGCCTAGCCAGCTCTTCTTCACCCTTCAGGCGTTAGCCTGTCACCTCCTCGAAGAGGCATTCCCTAAGTCCTCCTCCCCATGGGAGGCATGCGCCCCCAGCACTCTTTTCTGCCATCATACTTAAATCGTTTTTCCTAGAATTTTACACATTTGCAAGCACACATTTGCTTCTTTACATATTTGTTGTTTGTCTCCCCTCAGGGGGAGAACCTGGCTTCACTGAGTTCACTTCTCTTAGTACAAGTGGAGATGGGGCTCTTTAGACAAACAATTCTAAAATCACCAATACAAAATTAGGTATAGGGCCTTGGGAGGGGCCAATGCAAACGAGGCCCCAGTGTCACTTACTTGGCCGGAGGTGAATCCTCCAGTCTCTCCCCCCTTAAATGCCATCCCCACAAGGGCAGAGGTGTCCTCACAGCCCTTCATGGGGCCTAGCACACAGTAGGTGCTCAGCAAATATTTGAAGGAGGAAGGAAAGCATGAAGAGTCAGAATGGAAGGAGAAGGGGATGGATGGGAGCTTGGGAGAGGACCACACCTCTGCAGGGCAGGCAAACAGATGGAAAGAAACCCCTGGAGGCAGTTCTAAGCTTGGTGGCTGTGACAACAGAACACTGGCCCAAGCTACTTGCCAGGTGATTCTGGATGAGCCTGGTTTTCTCATCTGTAAACTGCAGTTGGCCCTCCTGCCCACAGAGGGTAGGAACTGCACTTTGTAAGCGGTGCCCTGGGTGACCTTTTCTGCAGCTGTTTGCTTGGTGGTTCTCCCGTGGCCTCCCCGAGATGTGTACTGGGTCATTTTTCTCTGTGGCACACATCGCCCTCTAACACACTATACAACGGACTGTGTGTTTGCGCTGTCTCCCTCACTAGGTTATAGGCTCCCTGAGGGCAGGGACGTTATATGTTTTATTCCTGTGCCTGGTGCACGGCCAGTGTGTGGTATTTATTGCATAATAGGCTGTGGTTTCCCACTTTATAAAGCCACTATTATTTACTTCCTGTCTGTGCGGTAGGGCTCTGACAGAAAACTGAGAAGAAGAGAATGGAGGAGACCTGAACAGAACAAGTAACTTGCACAAAGCGGTGGGGCAGAGGCTGGATCCCAGGCCCTCATGACTCCAGGGCCCTGCCCTTTGCCCTGGTCTAGGCTGCTCCCTTGGGGCTGGGCCGGGTGGAGCTGGCAGGAAGGGATGTTGAGATTGCCAGAAACTTGCCAAGAATCCCAGGCAGAGGTCACTGGGGCAGGAGCAGGCCCACCAGGGCCATGGGCGAGAACTGGAGCAGAGGTAGAGCAGAGGGGTCCTACTGCCTGGGCACCAGCTCTTTGCCCTAAAAAGCCACTGTGCAGCTGAACCCGGCCTGGATTTTGGCCCCTGGGGACTAAGCAGGGCAATGGGGAGGAAAGTGGGGGGAAGATGGAGGAAGGGCGAGGTGTGGGGCCTTGGAGGGGCAAGGGCTTCTGAGGGGAGAGGCCTGGGCGCAGATGTAGGAGGGGGGCCAGTGAGTGTAGCCCTCCCAGTGAGTGTATTCCCTGAGAAAGAGCAAATACCGCTCTAACGACTGCTGTGTGAGGCACTGTTCTCTTTCTGTGCTTTACGTGAAGTAACTCATTTCATCCTCTCTATGACACACGAGGTAGGGACCATTAGCACCCCTTTTGGAAGATGAGAAAACTGAGATGCGGAGAGGTGACATGCCATCCTGTCAGGGTGACATGGGTTACAGAGCCAGCAAGGGTGGCATTGCTTGTTTCTGTATCTAAGTGTTTCTGTATCGAAGTTGCTCCTTCTCTGTCATGTCTCAGTTGTGTGCTTTCTGCGTGGTCAGGCATGAGTGTGGAGGCTTACATGCACGTACGTATGTGCGTAGGTATGGGTCATGGCCAATGTCGGTTCTGGCCTGTTTGTGAGTAGGTGTATCGACATTTGTTTCCCCCCCTGTGTGTTTCTCTGTTTCTTGGTATGTCTGAAGGTATGTTTGTATGCATGTGTCATGGCCCGTTTGTGTTTCTCAGCCTGTGAGTGTATCTGAGTCTGTATTTGTCTCGGACTATGAGATTATGTGGGTATGTGTTTATATGAGTATGGATGTATATTTGTGCATATCACGGTTTCCGTGTGTGTGTGTGTGTGTGTGTGTGTGTGTGTGTGTGTGTGTGAGGTGTAAGCATCTGTCCCCATTTGCTCAAGTCAGAACCCAGGGCATTATCCTGGCCACCTCCTACACCATCCAATCCATCACGAAGTCCTATCCACTCTGTCCCCTAGAAGCCTCCCCACCCCCACTGTCCCCTCATCTGGATGATTATAACAACTTTTTATGTGTCTCTGATTTTGCCCCTGATTCAATCTCTTCACATAGCAGCCAGGGGAATCTTTCTAAAACATAAATTTGGTCACACACTCTCAACTCTTCAGCACCCCCACCCTTTCTCTCAGGATAAAGCCCCAAATCCTGGACACAGCCTCCCCAGACCAGGGACCATCTGGGCCTCCTGCCCATCCAGCCTCCTCTCTTCCTCCCCTCCCTTCCTGAGTCCCCTCTGAGCTGTAATGCGCAGCTTCCTTAGGCCTCAAGGTCTCCGCCCATTGTGTTCCTTCGGTCCTCCCTGCCCCCTCTTGCCTAGCAGTCAACGCTTGCTTATCCTTGGCTCCAATGTCACCTCCTTGGGAAGCCTCCCTCTTACATTTTCTCAGGAATTTCCCTCTTGTGTTTATCACAGTTTATAATTATACTTGATGTGTGGGATTATTTGATTCATGTTTGTGTCCACAGCTCAAATGTGAGTGTGTCCTCACTACTGAGAGCCCAGGACTGTCACAAGTAAGTGTACAGGGAATGTCTGCTGAACGAATCTGTGCATCTGGAGCCTTCTGGGTCCAGAATCAAGGTTGGGCATACAGCCGTTTTGAGCTCACACACTCCCTGCCCTCAGGAGGCTGGGGACGATCTCTCTGCCCTCACTGGCCAGGTACGTAAGCCCAGGTGACTTTGCTTCCTCAGGGCCTCCATGTCATCATCTTGGAAATAAGGTGATCATGACACTAGCGTCATCAGGTTACTGGCAAGATCAAACTAATGACTAGGACTGTTCCAGCCAGCCTGGATGCCCTTAGGCCCGGGGCGAGGTCTGATTCACCCAACTGAGGCCTGGCACCAGGGCATGACCTCAGGAAATGACAGGCGAATCTCACAGCTTTGGAGAATGAGCCTTTTTCAGTAGGTGGGCCCAAGGATTTGTGAGGACTGGCTCAGCCATGTGCAGGAAGCCCTGCCCAAGAGGATTCTGACTTCTCATGACAACCCTAAGCACAGCACAGTAATTATTATCCCTGTGTTACAGCCCACGCGTTCTTTCACTTATTAATTCAATAAATATTTAAGTGCCTATGTGCCTGGCATACCAGGCTCTGGAAGTGTGGAGTAAAGAAGGCAGACACAGCCCTGTTCTTAGGGAGTTCGCTATCTAGTGGGGGTGGGGTGGGTAACCTCCCCTCCTGAGGGCTTCCTGGGTGCTGGTGCCAAACACACTACATTCATTCAAACCTCACAACAGCCCTACAACAGTCAGGCACTCCCATCGCTATGTCCATTTTTATAGCTCAGACAGCTGAGGCAGGGAAGGAGAGAGCCTTCTGCCCAGTGCACCGCAGGTCACAGCCTGAGGAACCAGGTCTCCTATGCCTGTGCACTTCACCAGGGTCTGCACTGCCTCTGGGCACTCTGTCCTTCTTACGAGGCTCTCTTGCTGTGTGACAGTGAATGCCCTAGGGCAAGAGTCTGAGTCTGTTTGAGCCTGTGTGTGTGTCTGGAGCCAAATCCAGATCTATTCTTGGCAGGGATGAACAAGGCAGCATATGGCAAGGAGAACAATGAGTTTGGGGTCCCTGGGGCCCAGGAACGATGTCAGTTGCTTTTCTGCACAGGATCTTCCCACGGGTCCTCACTTGGATTGACAAATACTCAAAACACAGTGAGCCTCTGCCTGAAGCTTGAAGCATCTCCACTGGTCTGTCAGTCTTCTAACCTGCTTAGATATGTAAATAACGAGACACCCTAGGGAACCCAGGTGAAGACAGCCCTTCCTTCTTCTCCTGAGGGAGAGTGTGGCAGTTGGAAACCAACCCAGGAACGCCTAGTCCTAGAAACAGTGGGGGTCAGGAAGTTAGGCCCCAGGGGAGCCAGGCTGAAGCAGGTGGACTGAAAAGAATGGAAGAACGGACTGAAGGAAGGATGGGAACAGGTCTGTTTTGAGTTGTATTGGCCCACTGACATTGCCCATCCTGGGGTACCCCTTCTTCCCACGTTACCGTGACTCACCCCTAAACTTCCTCTTTCGGCAACAGCTTATAAACCCTCAACCTTATCATCCTCTCAAGAATGTCAGAGACCTGATAATCGGCGCTGGAACCATTTCCCAGGTGGGAAACACCGAGGACAGGAGTTGCCTACAGTCACGCAGCGAGTACAGAGCCAGAGCGGGAACCCTGGTCCAGGAGACTCGCATTTTGGCCTCTCCACCCAAGGCAGTAGTGGGGCGTCGGATGGTCTCTATCATGGGGGTATATTCCGCTCTCACATCATCCCCTTCTCACAATGGATCATCCCCGCACTCCCCTTGCAGAGCGGCAATAGGCCAGTCCACGGACTCCCCTACTTCTCGTGGAGATGGGTCAGTCCACTCAGTCCCAGTTCCCCGCGGGATGTCCAAGGTTCCTTCCGGGCTGTTGTCGACCCCCGTGCGCTCACCTTTGGTCTTGACTTTTCGCCACCGCCGGCGGCTACGGCTCTTGGACACCTTTCTATTTTTCTTCGAGGCCGGGGCCCCCGCGGCCCCGGCGGGCCCCTCTCCCCCGGCGGACTCCATTAATTCTCCTAGGTCCCCGCGCGAGGACCAATTCCAGCCGCCAGGCCCCGCCCCGGTGGCCAATCCTGGTTACACAACAGCGCCGGGCCCCCATACCACCCAATCCTGGGCTTGCTCCTCTTTGGGTCCCGCCCCCTTAAGCAATTCGTACCTCACTCCACTGCTAAGGCCTGGCCCCGCCCCCTCATACGCTTTAAAGGACCCGCGACCAAAAATGTAGCCCTGGAGGCGGCGAAAAGCGTCCTTCAGGCAGGACTAGGGAGTCTCACGGTGGTCACCCTAGCAGGGAAGCCTCGCTATTATCACATGTTGGTTTTCAGCCTCGCCTTCCCACTCACCTTCCCACGTAGGGATCCCCTAGAATGCAACCCAGCGCGCCCGCTGGAGGGGGAGAACGGGGCGCCGATGAACCACTGCCTGGGGGCGGGGGGCGGGGCCAGGTCCTCGGGCAGTTCAAAGCCGGGGCGGGGCGCCAGAGCTGGAGGCGTGGCTCTGCCTGCGAGCTGTCGGAGGAGGAAGCCCCGCCTTCTCCCCCGACCCCTGCCTTCTAGTTCTGTTATCTTAGTTCTCTTTCTCGCAGTTCTTTTTTTCCCCCTTTCCTCCGCACGAGAATGGGGGGAGGGGCAAGGAGCATGCTCGGCACCTGCGCACTAGCCTTAAGCCTCGGGCCCACCCGTAGGGAGGAACCGCGGTGGAGGAGGCGGCGACCACCTGGGAAAAGGCGGGAAACAGGAGGCTCGCGGCTCGCGCATGCGCACACAGCCACTGCCTCCCGGGCGCCCGAGGAGAGGCGGCGTGTTCGCCTGGGCGGTGTGAAGAGGGCGTCTCCCGAGACCCGGTTCTGGAAGACTAGAGAAACAACCCTTAACCCTCAGCGCTGGAAAAAGACGTGGCACCATCTCACCAATTCCCCTCATCTCTTCAGACTAGAGACAGGCCAGTCATGCCTCCGGGCTGTGGCCACCATCGCCGGCGCTCAGACTAAGCAGCCTTACAGTGTTCCTCGGTTCCGGAGTGGGGCGGCATGTTGTTCCCCCCTTGGGCTACTGCAACAAGTAACCCCGCATTCCAGGGAGAGCCTTGCTGCCCGCTTCTCCCTGGCAGGGCTTTGGAGCCTAAAGGAGGAGAATGGGAGCTGGGGCCTGCGCCCCGCGGCGCCACTGCCTGCTTCAGAAGAGGCGAGGGAGTGCTGGCCGCCATCATCCTTGCCTCCCTCTCCCTTCGGCTCTCCCGCCCTTCCGCCCCAACCTCGCCTGGGACTTTGGCGGAACCCCTGGCCCCTCTCCCAGGACCCGCTTCCTGAGAACGCAACCCCCAGGGCCCTCAGGCCTGGCTTGACTGGGGGTTCCCCGGGACATCGTGGCTGGGCAGCAAGTGTCCTCCTGCGCCTGGGGAGTTCCAGGGTCTCTAAGGCCTGAGTTTGTCCTCGTCAGGATGGAAGCTCCCTGAGGGGAAGGGCCACGTTTAGCCTGTGTCTCCGGTGCCCGGGGCAGTGTCTGCCCCAGGACTGTGCTCAGTGGGTTTGGGGACAGATGGGTGAACGCTGGCAGGAGGATGGCTTCCCTTCCGATCTTGGCCCCTCGCCCAGACCCCTTTCCCGCTTGGAGTTCCCCAAAGCCCTTCGTAGGGAGCCGTCCTGGTGCCCGGGCAGAAGCCCGACCCAGCGTTGGGCTTGGCCGCCCCCGACTGCCCCTTACGCCCCGTCCTTCACATCTATCTCATTGCTCGGCCGTCCTCATCTGTCAAATGGGGCCGTTGGATCTTGTCTTGCTGTTGAGGGATCACCTGAGCCAACCCGACATACTGGCAGCTCGTAGTACTTTTCAACCCCATGCCTGCAGGCTCCGCTCACCTGTGTCCCGGTAGCGTCTGTGATTCTGGCTGCTGGTTTTCTTCCCGTGGGCTGATGTCCCACCGTGTTCTGACATCACTTCATGATCAGGCTTCCACTGGAAGGCCAGCTTCATGCCCTGGGCCACTGTTCCGCTGCTCCTGGCGGGTGTGTCGTTCTCAGACGGACGCCCTGAATCTGATTCTGAGTCTACATCTGTGACCCACTCCACAAATCTCTTCCACTCGGAAGCCTGTTGCTCTGTGGATAGTTCGTGCAGGTTTGATAGAAACTCCCCCTCGATCAACGATCTCTGCTGGGATTTGGCTGGAGCTGTTTGTTGGGCTGCAGGGTCTGACTGTCCTGGATCCTCTTGGTACCCAGATTCAGTGTGGTCCAGAGGTGTTGATCCAACTTCCTGTTGAGCTAGAGGTGGCTCTGTGCGTCCCCCTCCCAATTCTGGCTCCTGTTGAATTCTAGACCCTTTTCCTGACCCAGGTCCCTGTTGCGATGCAGCTTCCTGTTGAGCAAAGGGAGGTGACTGTTGGGGTGCGGGCTTCTGTGGGGCAAGACGTTCCTGTTGTAAAGCAGATTTTAGTTGGGTTCTAGGTTCCTGCTGGGATTCAGCTTCATTTTGGGCAAGCGGCTCTTGCTGAGTGAGGGGTCTTTGCGGGGAAGCAGACTCCTGTTGAGTATTGGGTCTCTGCTGAGCCTCTGATGCTGGCTGCGCTGTGGGTGTCTTTTCTGGGCCAGGCTCTGGCTGGGTGATAGGTGTCTGGTGTGGCTCAAGTTCCCACTCAGGCCTAGATACTGACTTAGAATCTGGCACGACTGTTGGTGATATTTCCCTCATGGGAGATGTTGATCTCCCAGGCTTCATCCTTCCGGCACAAGCTAGGCTTCTTTTGTCACAGATCCCTCATTGATTTCTCATGATGGCACCTCCCTTTGTGTCCTACTCCTTCATCCTGGCATTCCCGGTCTTACTTTTCAAGGCAGTTGGCAAGTGGGCCGACCACTGTTGCACCCAACTCCTGCGCCAAGTGAGGCTCTTCTGTGCCTCCTGTTGTGGGAGGATGGATTAGAAACAGGGAGAGGCTGTGGGCCCAGCACTCTCCTACCACAGGGGAGGGGCTTGCTTTCTTGTGTCATAAATAGGGCCCCACCCCACTCCCCACTTAGTCAAAATGTCTTTTCTCATAAGGCAGCATCCCAACTTAGCCCTGTTTCATCTGGGATGACGGAAAGCAGATTCTGGATGGGTGTTCCTTTTTTCCCTCCCCCTTCTGATGTTTGAGGAAAGGATCAGAGGGGGAGGCAGTCTCTATACTATTGTAATAATCTTTTCCTCTTTTTTTTTTTTTTTTATTGGGGAACAGTGTGTACTTCCAGGCCTTTTTCCAAGTCAAGTTGTTGTCCTCTCAATCTTAGTTGTGGAAGGCGCAGGAGCTGAACCGGCAACCTTGTGGTTGAGAGCCCACTGGCCCACGTGGGAATCGAACCGGCAGCCTTCGGAGTTAGGAGCATGGAGCTCTAACAGCCTGAGCCACCGGGCCGGCCCCTCTTTTCCTCTTTTTTGAGTCTTTTAAATGGTTGCCAGTTTAGTTTCCTACTGCTTTGTAATTTCACTCCCATGTAAAAAAAAACGATGTCTTCCCAACTTTACAGCTTGAAGCCCTTTTCACTGGCATTTGGGATCTTCCACACCATCTCCCTAGCCCTGAACCTATGGTTCTGCATATGTCTTCTGTACTAGTTTGGAAACTCACAGAGTACAAGGATCCTTAATGATGACAGTGATAATAACAATCATAAATCCTAAAGGCATTCTACATGCTGGGAAACTGTGCCCGTTTTTTAAAAAAACTTATATTATCTTTAATACGACCATGTCTGATTCTTTTCTATCTACCTGCTTATTTTGCCCTACTTAGCACTTACCTCAGAAAGGTTTGTTGAAAGAGTAAAAGAATAAAAAGTTGGGCAATGGAGAGAGAGAGAGAGAGAGAGAGAGAGAGAGAGAGAGAGAGAGAGAGAGAGAGAAGAAGGAGGAGGAGGAGGAGGAGGAGGAGGAGGAGGAGGAGGAGGAGGAGGAGGAGGAGGAGGAAGAGGAGGAGGAGGAGAGGAGGAAGAAAAAGTGTGTGTAGATATAGAATCTGGATTGAGTTTGGAGTGAACAGGGTAAAGTGGGGGGATCACCTGGATTGCATGTGAGTTGCCAGACCCCATTTGAAAGAAATGCTTTTGACCTATCACGTTTAAAAATATTTATTGATTTCTGATTGCTGCTTGTGTGGTTGTATTTAAGGTCAGGTGGACCAGCTAGGAAACCAGGGTTTCCCGATTTCTTTCAGGTAATTAACCTTATTAAGCCTGGGGAAGGAGAGGGCATGGGAAAAGACTGATTAGAGAAGAAGGCACCAGAAGGAACAATAATCAAAGTAATTGAGGGAAAAATGCCTTTTGAGAACACTGGAATGATTTAGGGAGTGAGGACAGAGAAGGGGAGCTTGTGGTGGGAGAAGAGCGTCCAGTAGGTGAGCTCACTGCCTCCTTGACTGCGAATGTTTCATTGGGGGAGTGGGCTCTCAGAGCTCCTACAGAGGCGAAGCAAAGCTTGCTAGCTGGCAACGTCTGATAAACTGCTGGCAGGCTCTGGAGTGCTTGTTTGGCTTCCGGTGGTGCCTTCGGTGCCCTAGGGTGACAATAAAATGTTTTAAAAAACATTTAAAAAATTTAGTTTTATGAGAGCTTTTAAAGTTGTAAAAGTAAGACTCATCCTGTGGAAAACAATAAAAATATATGTCCAGTAAAAAGTAAAAGGACACCTCCTCAACCTCCACTCCCCATTCCCCAGAGCTAACTATTGTTAATTGTTTACTATATAGTCTTCCATATCCTTTTATATAAACACAATAGTTTATTTTTAAAAACAAAAATGAGTTTATACTATACATATTGTTTTGCTCTGCACCTTTAACACATTTTTTATTATTGCAAAATATTATACATCTATAAAATTCATACAAACTTATAGTATGTGCAGTTCAATAAATAGTTATAAAGCAGATGTTCATGAAACTACTACCCAAGCCTAGAAATAGAATATTGCCAGGAACCCCCTTCCTTTTCTGATCACTGTTTTCCCTCTCACCCTCACAGAGGTTTTTATAGTAAGTATTTACTTTTTTACATTTTACTTTTTTACATTTATAGTAAGCATTTACTTTTTTCTTTATTGTTTTACCACTTATGTATTCCTGAATATCTTTGTTTAATTTTGCCTGTTTTTGAATTTTATTTACATGAAATCATACTGTACCTATTTTCTTGTGTCTTGGTTACCCAACGTTATGTTTGTAAGGTTCATTTACATTGTCATGTATTTGTTCATTCTCACTGATACATAATATTTGAATATACCACCATTTATTTATTCATTGGTCAATTTTCAGTTTGGGGTAGTTATGAGCAATGCTGCTATGAAATTCTTGTGCATGTCTCCTGGTGTATATAAGCATGCATTCCTTTTGAGTATTTACTGAAGAGAGGAATTGCTTGGTGACAGAGCTTAAACTTTAGCGGATAACTGACAGCACTTTTTTCCAAAGTGATTTATCAATTTACACTTCCATTAGCGGGATATGAGAGTTTCTTTGCCCTATGTTTGTCAGCACTTGTGATTGTCAGACTTTAAAACCTTGCCAATCTGATGGGGTAGAGTGAATATATGTTTGGCTTTAACTTGAATTTTCCCAATTAGTGGTAAGGTTGAGTCCCACTTCATATGTTTGTTAGCTATTAGGATTTCCTTGTCTCCAAAGGGCTGATTCAAGTTTTCTGCCTATTTGTCTGTTGTGTTGCCTGCCTTCCTTTCATTGATCTGTTGGAATTCTTTATATATTCTTGATATTAATCCTTCGTCGGTCATATATATTGCAGATATTATCTTTTACTTTTAGATAGTCATTTTATTCTTTTGATGACCAAAATTTCTTAATTTCAGTGAAGTCAGGTTTATTAATCTTTTCTTTTATGGATTATACTTTTTGTATCTTATTTAAGAAATCCTTTCCTATCCCAAGGTCATAAATATATTCTCCTATATTCCCTTATAAATTTGTCTTTCAAATTTTAGATCTTTAATCCACTTGAAATTTAATTATGTGACGAGTGCTAAATAAGGGGTCTCTGAATCTTTTTTTCACACAACGTAGTGTGGATATCTTTCTGATCAACACGTAATGATTTTACCTCATTATTTCTGACAATGGCAGAATTGCAAAATCAGCTTTTTTTTTTTTTTAGGTGTGTGTGTGTGTGTGTTTAAAAAAAATAATGTTTTATTGCTATCAGCAGGAGTGGCCAGCATGGGATGGTGGGTGTGCCAGTCTCAGGGTACGTGTTGTCTGTGAGGAGATGATGACCAGAAGGCCAGAAGGAAAGGGGTAGTCTGGAGGCCAGCTTCCAGGGCTCCTCAGATATGCTTCTGGGAACGGGTAAAGGAGTCATGGAAACTACCGCCGGGCCGCCAACAAGGTTAAGAAATCTAGCTGCCCATCACAGTTGAGGTCCAGTTTCTTCATCATGCAGTCAAGGACTGGGGTCCTTCTCATTCTTTGTGAAGGCAACCAGTTCTGTATTCATGACGCTTAGGAACTGAGTCTTGGAGAGATTGCACTTGTTACCATCCTTTCCAGCATCCTTCTGGAAAAAACAGCAATCAGAGACTCGATGCACTGCTCGGTCTCTGTAGGGCCATGTCGGAGTGGAGTGAGGAGCAGAGACTGTGTCCCCAGTTTGCTTTTGATGAACATTTTTTATTTCTATTTATTTGTCAATACAAATACTACTCTAATTAATATTCTTGTACATATATATCTTTGAGTATATATGCTAGTGTTCTATTCTAGAGATATCGTGAAGTGAGATTACTGAGTTAAAAGGTGCACACATTTAACTTTTTGATAGGTTGTAGCGAACTGTATTTTACTTCCATCAACAGTGATAAGGATCTGGATTTATCCCTTTCTTCTTTTTTTCAAAAGTTTTTATTGGGGAATATTGGGGAACTGTATGTTTCTCCAGGGCCCATCAGTTCCAAGTCATTGTCCTTCAGTCTAGTTGTGGAGGGCACAGCTCAGTTCCAAATCCAGTCGCCGTTTTCAATCTTAGTTGCAGGGGGCACAGCCCACCATCCCATGCGGGAATTGAACCAGCAACCTTGTTGTTAAGAGCTCGCGCTCTAATCAACTGAGCCATCCAGCCGTCCCATGGATTTATCCCGTTCTTGATAATAACATAATATCAATCAGTTTAACATTTGCCAGTTTACTCTTATACGACATTTAAAACTGCTAGACCAGGGAAGGATCAAATTCTGTTTGACTCTGACACTGTCATCTTCAGAGGTCAATGACCAGGGCACCAGTAGCCCTATCTCTCTCCACTTTGATAAGCAATGGGGTTCTAAAATCTAAGACTTTGGTTAAACCTCTAGTATTAGGAGAATCATATCCTGCTTTTCTTCCTCTTCCTATTTCCCCACAAGTTGACATTAGTAGAAAGGACTGAGATGTGTATTTGTCCTGGTCTTCATCTTACCTCTCTTGTCTGTTCTCAACCTTTGCTTCATCCCTAGTTGATTCTATAGAGAGATTCTGGTTTAAGGAAGGCCATTCTTTTGAAACTTACTGTTTTTTTTCACACTGCCTTTGAAATGATCACAGGGACACTGCTTCTGTGGCGCCCCGGGCAATGCCATGAGTTTTCTTTTAGGAGCTCTCAGGAACCAATCTGAAATACAGGGTTGCTGCTTAGATGGGAGGGTTAATATGTTTGAGAGTAGGGCAGGGCTTTACTTGCTGTCTTGCTTGCCTTCCAGTTCCTTTTTCTTACTGCAACGGGGTGGGGAAAAGCGTCAATACAGAACAGTGGAGCTATCCATAAATATGTGTGTGTGTGTATACATGTATGTATGTGTATTTTTCTTGACCTGTGTTGGCCAAAAATATGATGGAGAAGGCATCGGGAAATCATTAAGGAGACCGAAAAATAAGGAATAAGACATAGGTATCAGCCTTTTGTGGCTGCTTTACCTGGAGCAAGCCATTTTGCTTGTCTGATTTCAATCTTACCTGTGAATAAACTAAGGTTGAGGATAATGTCCAGGAAGTTTTTGAAGGCAGCCCGGGGTTTTTAGGGATAAAATAAGGGGGAGGGAGCAGGCAGAGATTTAGGAGTCCAGCTCTTGCCTGACACTGAGGAAGAAAACAAATGTGGGTGCTGCATGTGGTGGGCTGGTGGAGAGGGGAATGGGTGAGTCAGCTCAGTTAACTTCTGCACTGGCCCCAGGGACTCGGGAGAGCGTTGGGATTGAGACGGTGCTTCACCGTCCACCGTCGTTGATACTGAGTTACTGACCTTTGCACTCACATTCTTGGCCGCCTTCCTGGAGCCACCTCCCAGAAGCCTGGCGATTGTCCCTGTGGCCTCTGGCAACTTCTGTGGGAAGGAAAGAGGTCACTTCTAAGCACTGGAAAGGGAGGGGGCTAACAGAAATGGTCCCCCAGCATTGTGCTACCTAGGTCAGTGTAGTTCCATTTCTCTTTCTTTTTTGCTCAGGGATCTAAGAGTATTTTAACTCAAGTCCTCAAGAGAGGAGTATTTTAAATGGATAAGGAATTGAGGTCGAATATCTGGCCTAGAGAAAAGCTTAGCTGGAGGTAGGTGGAGAAAGAATGGCTTCTGGATGGAAGAAAGGACAAAAGGTGGGGCTTAATCAAGACCTTACCCCACCCCCCAACACACACATTAAAGTCCTCATGAATTAAGGAATGAAAGCAAGGAACAGATTATTCAATAATAATTCCAGGATCTTCACCTGACCTCCAAGTTCGCTGTATTTGAATCCCTAATTCCAGTTCAACTACAAAAGGATGGTATTTACCTTTGTTCCTCTGAAACAAAGCCATGCCTCTATTTAAGTATGTCTTCTCACCCAATGATGTCTTTTTTCTTTTTTTAAATTGGGGAATACTGGGGAACAGTGTGTTTTTTCAGGACCCATCAGCTCTAAGTCAAGTCAAGTCGTTGTTTTTCTATGTTTTTTTTTTTTTCCAATCTAACCAACTGAGCCAACCGGCCGTTCCATCCAATGCTGTCTTACTCCCATTTTGTGATACCTAAAATATTTTTACAACAATCAGGGATGATGATTTATATACAGACTAGAGATTCTGGAGCTAAAATTAGGCCCAGATGATGTGTCCTCTGTACAGCAGTTTCTGAGATTTCTGGCAGAATTAATTATGCCTTCCTATCATTCCCCATCATATTCGAATGCAGCTCTATTATTGTAGTTATAGTTTGTTGTTTGAAGTCTGTTGTGGACTGAATTGTGTCCCCTCAAATTCATGTTGAAGCCCTAACCTCCCAGTACTTCAGAAAGACTGTATTAGGAGATAAGGTCATTAAAGAGGTGATTGAGTTAAAATGAGGGTGTTATTGGAGCCCTTATAAGAAGAGATTTGAACATATAAAGAGACACCAGGGATTTGTGTGCCCAGAGGAATGACAATGTGAGGGTGTAGCAAAAGGGGTCCATCTACAAGCCAAGGAGAGAGGCCTCAGAAGAAACCAAACCTTCAAAACCTTGATCTTGGATTCTATCTAGCCTCTAGAACTGTGAGAAAATAAATTTCTGTTGTTTAAGCCACCCAGCCTGTGGTATTTTGTTATGGTAGCCCTAGCAAACTAAAAACTTTCTCTCTTCTAAACTCTGAACCAGTAGCTTAGTAGTTATTCAGCTGCATGGTTCCTGACACATGGTAGGCACTTGGTAAATATTTGTTCAATAAGTGGATGGACAAGTTGTCTAGAGAGGGCCCTTGGAGATCATTTGGTTCAGATGAGGTCTCTTATTTCCCAGACTTGTGCCCTTTCTGCCACACAGATGGAGGGTGTTGCATCATTTCCGAAGTCCTAGTTTCCAAATGTTCCCATGTGCTGTTTTGAGTGCTGTTAAAGTAATTTAAACAGCCAAAGCCCCTGCAATCTGAAATTTTCTAATATTTTATTCTCACCTGATTTCTACTAGTTCCAGTGAAAAGTCACAGAATATCAGAGCCAGAAGAATCTTGGTTGAATCTTTTCATTGAGGTTTTGTGTTTTTTTTCATTCTAAATGTAATATAACTACATTAGAGAAAATTTGAAAAGTACAAATAAAGAAATTCTTTATTCTTACCAACTGTTGGTCTTTTGGTGTGTTTCCTGCATATGATTTTCTTTATATAATGATAACCATAGTTTGTGAACAAATTTCTTTTTGCTTACTTTATAAGCATGTTACAATGTCATCTTCATTTTTAATGATGGCACAATACTCCCAACAAATTCTTTAACTATTCTCTCATTGCTGAATATTTAGATTGCCTTATTTCTGGATATTGATAAATTTCTGTGTACTTGTAACTAGTTTCCAAATTTTGTATTATTGTCTTGGGCAAGATTTCCCAAAGTGGAATTTCTGGGTCAAAAGTTAAGAACAGTTTTATGTTTCTTGATAGCACTATGAAATTGCTTTTAAAAGGATTGTACTAAATAACTAAATCACTATCTCTTATTTTTCAGACAAGGAAACTGAGGTCCAGAGACAGCAAACAAAAGGCCCCGGTTCATAAAGGTAATGGTGACACATCTAGAGCTAAAACTCAGGTCTGAGAGTCTTAGTCTGTTGTACTTTCTGCAGCCCTACATCACCTTAATTTCATGGTGTGACTGAAAATGAAGCTGCTTGTCACTATAGCATTTATAGTTTTTTATAAAGGACTATTTTATAAAGGACTTTTTTTTAAAGGACTATTTTATAACTTATAAAGGACTTTTTTTATTATTAAATTTATTGGGGTGACAATTGTTAGTGAATTTACACAGATTTCAGGTGTACAATTCTGTATTACATCATCTATAAATCCCGTTGTGTGTTCACCACCCAGAATCAGTTCTCCTTCCATCACCATATATTTGATCCCCCTTACCCTCATCTCCCTCCCCCGACCCACCTTACCCTCTGGTAACCACTAAACTATTGTCTGTGTCTATGAGTTTTTGTTTCTCATTTGCTTGTCTTGTTCTTTTGCTGTTTTTGGTTTATATACCACATATCAGTGAAATCATAGGGTTCTCTGCTTTTTCTGTCTGACTTATTTCACTTAGCATTATACTCTCAAGATCCATCCATGTTGTCAAAAATGCTCCTATATCATCTTTCCTTAACGCCGAATAGTATTCCATTGTGTATATGTACCACAACTTCTTTATCCATTCATCTATTGAAGGACATTTTGGTTGTTTCCATGTCTTGGCCACCGTAAACAAAGCTGCAATGAACATTGGAGTACACGTGTCTCTATAGAGAAATGCTTTCAGATTTTTTGGGTAGATACCCAGGAGAGCGATTGCTGGGTCATATGGTAATTCTATTTGTAATTTCTTGAGGAACCTCCACACTGCATAAAGGACTTTTTAATAAAGGATTATTTTATAAAGAGTTTTTATAAAGCATTTATAAAGGACCACCTTTATGATTTTTGCTATAACTTGTACCTCTTCTATTAGTATTTACTCCATATGTTTTCTTTAAGTAAATTTAATTTACTTAAAAACAGCCTCATCCTATGCAATATTATCGGTGAGATTATGGGTTGATACATGATTAGATTTTTCTGACATACATTAAAATAAACATATAACTATTATAGTAAAAACTACTTTATATTCCACCTAAACACAGTTTTGGAAAATACTGACACAGTAGAATAAGCATGGACTTTTTATCCAGACAGACCTAGGATTAACTACTTGCTCTGCTACTTAACTATGTAGTCTTGGGCAAGTCACTTAGATTCTTTGATTGTTGGTTCTCTGATTTGTAAAATGAGGACAGGAGTATCTACCTTGCAGATTTGTTAGCAATAAATGAGCTACTGTGGGTGCTCAGTGCCCAAGTAGGTGTTCAGTACATGATCATTTTTATTGTGGTTATAATTGCAGACTTCTAGTTATTTCTCAAAAAGAGTGTCTATATTGGAATATTAGACTTGTTGTTTTTGCTGAATTGTATGTGTAAAGAAGTTCCACTTGTTAGGACTTTTGGTAGATGTATCATTATTTTAATATCCCAGTTCCGCTACATATTAGCTTTGTGATTTTGGACAAGTTGCTTAACTTTTCTGTGTCTCATTTACATAATTTGTAAAATGGGGCTAATAGTACATTTGTGTGTGTATATGCATACATCTATTTCCTAGCTCTTTCCACTAGAGGGCCTAGAAGCCCTGGGCAATACCTAGTGCCCATGGTTTGTGAATACCCTTCTCCCATGAAAGGAACCAGGGCTCCTTGGAGAAATAGCTGATTCCAGACCTGGAGCAAGAAAACACAAGATGAGCTTGGAACATCTTATTGTGTCAGAACTGTTAAAAAATGACATGTCAAAAAGACATAGGAGCCAACTTGTAGGAGCTCTCAATGGTCAATTTTGGGACAATATGAACAACATAATAAAGAATGACAGTAATGAATTATAATTGATAAATATTCATGAGTCTTTACTTATATAAATAAATAATTGAATAAATACATGGGAGAGAAGGTACAGTTCTTTCTTATAGTAGAATTCCAATTAATAAATGTAGAAGGAATGATGGAAATAGAAAATCACCATTTGGTGAATGCCATAGAAATACTTGTTGTAGGCAGGACTCATCCATGGATTTTAAAAATCGGTGGGCAACAGTAGGATGAGAAGAAACAGGCTATTTGTATAGTTTCAAAATATCTCTCTACAAGATAACTTATTAATTACAATGGGAAAAATAGTCACTTTACAGTTACTGTAGAGAAACCTGGCAGACACCAGGTTTCTCTCTAAGTTTCAAAGTTTCTCTCAGTAATGAGAGAGACTGATGTCATGGGCCTTCCGGTATGGTGCACTGAGAAGGCACACGTCACTTCTGTGGTGTTCTTGCCCAAAATGCATAATCCGAACTTCATCATGAGGAAACATCAGACAAACCCAAGTTAAGGGAAAGTCTACAAAATATGAGTATCTGATTAGTAGTCTTCAAAAGTATCAAGGTCATGAAAGACAAGGAAAGCAGAGAAACTACTCTAGATTGGAGGAGATCAAGGAAACATGATGACTTTATTCAGTGTATGACCTGGATTGGATTCTGGACCAGGAAAAAGACATTAATGGTATGATTAGAAAAATTTGAATATTTGTACATTCGTTAATAGTATTGTATCAATGCCAATTTCCAGGTTTTGATTAACATATTATGGTTATGTAAGATGTTATTTGAAAAAACCTGGATGAAGGATATACTGGAACTCTGATTATTTTTACAACATTTTTAAAAGTCGGAAAAGTGGAAAGTTAAAAATTAAAAGATATACATTAGATTTCTGTGAGAACACAATGAGAGAATATGTGTGAAGTGCTTAGAACAGTGCCTGCCACGTAGACGTGCTGAACACGTCAGCTGTAATTATAAGTAATTTTATATTCATAAGTACTATTATAAGTAATGACTAAGCTATTATTACAAGTAATTTATTTCCTAAGATGCTCATGTATTCTCACTTATCTTTCCACCCCTCTCCTGTGGAAAGCATATTGAGCATGTACGAGTATGTGGTTATTTTAAGAGATAAAATGAGATCAGATTTTAGTTTGGGTTTTTTTGGGGGGTGGTGGGGTGTCATTTTCTCTAGCCAGACTTAGCCCTGCCAGTGCAATGCTATGCTTGGCTGAAACAAGCCTGGAGCTTGGTGGCCACTACCGATGGGATGTGGTTTGTAATAGCGCCACCTGGCGGCATAGTGAGCTTTCCCGATTCATCGCCCTTGTGCCTTAGGCTCTACTTTAGAAATTTTACCCAATCCATTTATTCAATGAGAACTATCGGTGTAGAGCAGTGGTTATCAACTGGGGAGTGGTTTCCCTCTTCAGGCAATGTCTGGAGATATTTTTGGCTATCTGATGGGGTGGGGGAGGCTGCTACTGGCATCTAGCGTGTAGAAGCCATGTGGATACTGCTAAACACCTTACAATACACAGAATAGCCCCTACAACAAAGACTCATCCAGCCTCAAATGTTAATAGAGCTGCTATCACATCCAGGTGTAGAGTCTTCGAACTTAGAAACCTGAGGATTTATTCTTTCACTCAGCAAATTTTTACTGAGTACTGTGCCAGCGAGTGTGAGGGATTTGGAAACAATACACCAGATTGTGCCACCAAGGTTTCAGTCTGGAAGGGCAGGGGGTGGAGTTAGGAGAGGCTCACCAACACCTTCCGTATAAGGCAGAATATAAGTGCAAAGAGAGAGTCAAGTTAGGGCTGAGCATGTCCACAGGAGGGAGAACTCACGTGCAGTCATGGCAGGAATGAAGGTTGTAGGGAGGAGGTGATTTTGGAGCTGGGTGTATGAGAAAATGTGAGCTGGTGGGAAAGTATAAGACCTTTTCAGGGAACAGCCAACAGTCTAGGTGGAACACAGAGCATTTGTTAGTGAATAAAGGGGGTGGATTGGAAAGGCAGGTTGTGGTGAGAGCTTTGAATTCAGGCTAAGGACTCAAGGTTGTGGACTCTAGCCTTGGGGTCTGTCATAGTGAGGGAAACGCCTTCCATTCCAGAAAGGTGGTCTTGGCTGTGGGACCCGGCAGCTTCCAGAGGGTTCTCTCTACAAGGAAGACGAAGTCTGAAATTGGGGTGGAATAGAGTGGACTTCTTATTTTAGGACCGAGTTCATGCTGAGTATTGTAACAAAGCTGTTTCACCTTAAAGTATCTCTTGGGGGGATGGTTCTTCTCTCAAGTAGAAACATACATGGGGACGAACTCTCTTCTGCATGGTTGTTCTGCTAAGGGCTGGGCCACGGGAGCCGATTCCAAAACCCTAACTGAGGGTCTGCTTCCCCAAAGGTGATGTGTTAAAACAGGGCTTGGTGTGGCTAAAGCTTCCAATTTACTATCTGGTGGTATGATTCATATAGTTTATTACTTTACCATTAAATAGCATTAAAATTGTTGGTGGGATGTCTGGTGCACTATAGAGAATATAAGCAAGGACTTCCTTATCTTCTACGAATGTACAATTGCCCTCAACACCTTTACACCACTGCCACCTTGGGGAAATTCACTCTCTGGAAAAGAGATTGGGGGAGAAGATAAAGGAGCAAATATTTGTTGAGCCAGTTTGTTTTTTTCTTTGCCAGTTACAGTTTCAGACATTTTCACATACAGTATTTAATTTAGCTCTCACAACACTTTTTGGATGCAAGTATAGTGGTACCTCGGTTTTCTAATGCAATCCGTTCTGGAAGACCGTTCGAGTTCTGAAACGTTCGAAAACCAAGGCACGGTTTCCCCATAGAAAGTAATGCAAAATGGATTAATTCATTCCAGATTTTTAAAATCAACCCCTAAAACTGCAAATTCAGCATGAATTTTACTATCTAATGATACCATAGATCCATAAAATTTACGGCGTTCATAAACCGAAATGTTCGTCAACCGAGATGTGCGAAAACCGAGGTACCACTGTACAGTTTTCTCCCTTTTGTAAATGAGGAAACAGGCACTCAAATAGGTAACTTGCTCCAAATCCCTATTGCTAAAAGGAGCTACATTTCAATGCATATTTTTTTGCCACATTTTCTTTTCTGTTTTGCCACATTTCCCCCTCCCCTCCATTTCCCCCTTTAATAGAAAATTAATCTTATTTACCTGGATTTGGGTTGCTAGAGACCATGGACATCAGCATCAGGGGCAGCAACAGAAGGAGAAAAGAAATGAGAACTTTCATTGCAACTGTTGGTGCTGCTGTAAGTTGCTTGAAGATGGCGTGGAAGGTTCCCAGTTAGAGGCTCCTGACTTCTTGGGATGGCTCAGGCCTCTGTGTTTGGCTTGTGGGTCTGCGCTCTAATCCCAGGCCAGTGATCCCAGAGGGCGAGAACAGCTAAGTGACGCTGGCTTTGTTAGGCAACAGGTTGGACGGTGTGTTTTACGGGAATCTGGGAGGTAAAACTAGTCACACAAAAGACATGAAGCATTCTTAAGAACATAAGTGACTGATAACTTGGCAGTAATACTCATTCCCTCCCCTCCTCCTTCCCGCTTCTGTATCCCCAACGTGTTATGAGGGATACAGAAGGAGGATATCCCCCTTGAGGGATATTCCCCAAGCCTTTTTGTTCCTTTGCATTTCCTTATACCTTTCAGTGACACTTTCTAGCTTAATATCTGGCAGGAAAGTGAGTACTAAGGGTTGTCAGCAGAGAGGATGACAGTCTGTGTCCCCCATAGCTTCTCTGCTCCCATCCTTGGCACAATCTCAGCAATAGTGGTGGTGTTGTCTGGCAACTTGTCCTGTGTCCTCACTCGTTCAGTTTCCTCCACTTCACAGAAGGTGGGAAGCAGACAGGATCAAGGAGGAGAGGCTTTCTCTCTTGCCTGAAACGCTGCCCCTGGAGCAATGGGTTAGACCAGGCCTCCTTGTTGTTGGTCTGGAAGGTGGCTTTGGCCTAGTCACTCCAAGAGGGGGAACTCGGTTGGTGGAAGAGCCGTAGCACTTCAGGTCCAAGAGGGTTTGGGCAACAGGAACCATAGGAAAGGCTGCTGGGACTCCTGGCTCCAGACCTTGTTTGGAAATAGCCTAAGATAAAAGAAGAGGGTACACTACTTAAAGTAAATGTTAAAGGTTACAGAACATTAGCACTTACTCACCGTGACTCATTCTAGAGACTAGGAAATGTGCTCAAAGAAAGAGGAGAGAGAGGTCAGGCTTCAGTGCTGTGTGATACTACGTTGGGGGCTAAGGGAAATTTAACAAGGAAGCCTCTAAGCGGGAGTGAGAAAAGGTCGTGTGACTGTTTCACCTAAGAGGAGGAAAGAGGCAAGGCACGGGTCAAATCCTTTTAGACTTTTTAAAAAGATTTTTATTAAAATACAGCTAACATACAGTGTGACGTTAGTTTCAGATGTACATCATAGTTATTCAACAGTACCCACCTGGCACTATACAGAGTTATTACCACATTACTGATAATATTCCCTGTGCTAAAGTGATCACCATGATACGTCCAGCAATCATCTGACTCTGTACCACACGATCACAATACTATTGACTATATTTCTATGCTGTATATTTCATGCCAAAGACTTATTTGTTTTATATCTGGAACTTTGAACCTCTTATTCTTTATCTTCCCCCCCCTTTTAAAAATTTTCAATTAGAGTTAACATTCAATATTATTTTATATTATTTCAGGTATACGGCATAGTGGTTCGACATTTATATAATTTAGAAAGTGATCCCCCTGACTAGTAACCACCTGGCAGTATACATAGTTATTACCATATTATTGATTATATTCCCTATGCTTTACATTCCCATGACTATTTTGTAACTACCAGTTTATATTTCTTAATCTGTTCACCTTTTTCACCCTGCCCAAACCCCTCTCCCATCTATCACCCAATAGATCTAGTACCCAATGACACCATACATATCGCAGTTATTACAATATTATTGACTATATTCCTTATGCTATACTCTACATCCTCATGACTACCATATAACAACCAATTTGTGCTTCTTAATCCCTTCCCATTTTCACCCACCTCCAATGCTCCTCCCATCTGGTAACCATCAAAACGTTTTCTGTATCTATGAGTTTGTTTCTGTTCTATTTGCTTATTTTGTTCTTTAGATTCCTTATAAATGAAATCATATGACATTTGTCTTTCACTGTCTAACTTACTCCACTCAGCACAATACCCTCTAGGTCCATCCATGTTGTCACAGATGGCAAGATTTTGGTTTTTTTTTTTTTTGCAGCTGTGTAATATTCCATTGTATATATGTACCACCTTTTCTTTATCCATTCATCTGTTCAGTGACGCCCAGGTTGCCTCCCTATCTTGGCTATTGTAAATAATGCTGCAATGAACAGATGAGGGGATGTTCATGAACACATCCCCTCGAAGTAGCATTTTGGGTTTGTTCGGATAAATACCCAGAAGTAGGATTATTAGGTCCTTCTTTGTCTCTTGTTACAGTCTTTGTTTTAAAGTCTGTTTTGTCTGGTATAAGTATTGCTACCGCGGTTCTTTTGTTTGTTTGTTTGCTTTCACTTTCATGAAATATCTTTTTCCATCCCTTTATTTTCAGTCTCTGTGTGTCTTTTGATCTGAAGTGAGTCTCTCGTAGGCAGCATTTTCTTTCTGGTAAAGAAAGAAAAAGCATTTTCTTTTTTTCTTATCCATTCAGCTCCCCAATCTTTTGATTGAAACACGTAATCCGTTTACATCGAAAGTAATTGTTGATAGGTATTTGTGTTCCTGAACTTATGTAGGGCCTGGTACTCTGGGAGTACTCTATAAATGTTTGTTGAATTGAGTAATATTTTTGTAACACTTCAGCTAGTCTGATGTATTAGAAAACATGTGAAAGTGCAGTTCATTACCAGAAAGAAAATGTTATTGATAAATGATCATGCATACAACATGGAACCTCCCGGGGATATTTTACTTTTCCCATTGAGTTGTCTGTCAGTCCACTCCCAGGCTGCTGCAGGATCAGGGAGCTCCTCCTCAGACCTTCCTCCTGGTCCCCTCCGTCTGTTTACCCTTCTGCTCTCCCCAGGTCCTGGCTCCCTGTCAGTTCATTCTGTCTGATTTTCCCCTCCATGGACTTGGGGTGGGGTATAGGGTCCTGTGTACCACAGGAGGGGGCTTTGGGTCCCTCAAGCCCATTGATATTTACAAGAAAAAATTCTGAGATGTTGTAAATTAAAATTACAGCAGCCAGAGAGTGAAAGAAAGAGACAGAACAGTTCCTCTGTTAATAGCTGTGGACAGGTTCTGACAAAGACTGCTGACATTCCTGTATATCTGTTGGAATTTAGGATTAATTTCCAGGTGACTATTTCTGGGATTATCCAAAAGAGAGATAGCCAGGTGCCATTGAACCCCAGGAGCCTCTGCTTATTTACAGATGAACTTTCCAATCTGTTGCCTACAACTAATCCACAGGAGCAGACACTTCTTCCTTGCAGACTCTGCTGAGCCTATTCCAGAACTGGCCCATCCCCTGTCTAAAGCTAAAATAAGTCCTTACATCTTTCTTCACCCCACTTGATGTATAAAAACGTTTGCAAAATTTGGGGATGACAGACATGCTTTTCTACCTAGCCATGCTGCTGTGGGTTTAGACTCTATGCCCCAAGACCAGTCTTCTCCTTCTTCTTTTTGGTTCCCTCTATAACCTAGAGCTCAGTGAGGGCAGCGACCAGGTCTGATTCACCTTTCTCCCTCCAGTGCAGGTTCTAATAAATATTTCTTATAAAATTGACTAAAATGTGTACATCGACACAGGGCTGGGATGACTGAGCAGCAGCACAAGTAGGAACACTCAGTATCCTCAAATCAGCTGATGTAGCATTTGGCTTTCTAAATATAGGTGAGGTGCTCAAAATGGGGAAATGGGTAGTCTGTGGCTCTGCTGCTCTGCTTAGAACACTCCTAGAATTCGGAGTTTCCTGTGGTTGACACACTTCACTTGCCCTTTGAAAGTGACGAGAGTGTAGGGAAATGGCTGAGGGAAGCTGGGAGGGCTTCATTCATGGTCGTTGTTCACAAATATTTGAAGTATTGTGTGAAAAGGTTCTAGTCCTCTTTCAGTGCCTAGAGAGAGTACAACTAGAATTGGTAAGTATGCAGCAGACACATTTTGGCTCAGGATGAGAAAGAACTGTCCCAGTAAAGTAAGTTTCCTTGACAAATTACAAGTTTACTGGTAGAGTTCAGGCAGGGGCTGGATGTCTGAAAATAACTATCACAGTGATTTTTTGTTTTGAAGGTTACAAGGGCAGAGCTTGGCTTGGAACCAGGTTTCCCACTAATATCACATTTCATTAGGTCTTATAAAAACTGCCCTTTGAAATGTGACATTATTCCGAAGCAGCCTGAGCTCTGTCTGACAGTGACTGCCAGGCATTGTGGGTGTTCGTGATTCACTTATCTAATCTGTGACTTGGACTTCACCCCCTTTGCCAACGCTCCCCTTTCTCCTTTACTGGTGAGACCATGAAGCCTTAAGTGCATTTCCCGATCATGACTACAAGGTGGCAGTGCTGCCCCGCTGGTGTTTCCTAAGAACTCGGCCAATATGGGCAAGTCTGGGAGCCCAGCTTAGGAGTAGGGAAATGTCACAAATGAAGTGACTAGGTAAACTTCTTTTCTTCTTCTTATTTTTCCCCCCTATGAAGTGTCAGAGCTGAGGTAAGCCTGAAACTATTGCATTTTAGAACTGGAAGACACTTTAGAGAAGTGTCTCGAACTTTTAACGTGCTTACGGATCCCCTGAGGGTCTTGTTTAAATACTGATCTGATTCTTCTGGGGGGACCGGAGATTTTGCATTTCTAATAAGATTTTGGATGATGCTATTGCTGCGGGTTGGTGGACCACACTTTGAGGAGCAAAGCTTTAGAGGTCAGAGATTAATTTTCCCTTCACCCGATTTGTGGATGAAGAGAAACTAAAATATAGAGGGAGGGACTTGCCTAATATAGTAAGGACTTTAGTGTGTAACGTTTTGCATTTAAACCCAAGCTTTTGACTCTTAGTCCAGTTCTCACTCCACATGTGGCCCCCTGTACTCTTATTAGTGGCACCTCTTTAGCTTAGGAACCCAGAACTCCCATTTTTACCACCACCCCCTTTGGCTTTACTCAAGGCATCACTTTGGTTATTCCCTTACTCAAAACCTTCAGTGGCTCTTCTATAACCACAGATCAATATTTCTGTCTAGTTTTCATGTCTGTACAAAGTATGGTCCCACTTCAGCAAGCTTCCCTAACTTCCCTGTTTCTTACCCCTGTCTTTTTACTGTGACTGTCCCCACTCCTTCCTGTTCCCTAGACACACCACGCTCAGGCCTTTCTCAGTGGTAGCAGTACTGGCATGGCTCTGGACTCAGACATAATCCCAGGTCCACCACCGACCTTGGCAAATTACTTCACCTTTTTTTTTAAATGTCTGATCTTGTATATTTGTTATTAGAAAATCTCATTTTTCACTGGACTCGAACTTAGAGGTAGAAGCTCTCAGAAAGGACTGCCCACGTCTCTTGGCAATCTGTTCCTGGCATTTTTCTTTGGCCTGCTTCATTCTCTTGGCTAAAAGTTGAGCATATCCTGCAGCCTCTTCCTTATTTTTCTTAGTCCGCTGTTTCTTCAGAGCAATACGCCGATGTTTGTGTTGCAGGACGCGTGGAGTCACACGGCACTGAATCTTGGGTGCTTCGGTCCTGGGCTTCTTACCTTCCTCGTTTACGGTTTTCTCATAACATGCTGGCAGACATTTATCTTCTTTAGAGAGACTGAAAAGTTTGCGATTCTGCCAGCTCTTTTGGGCCCCAGGCAATGAGGCACAGTAGTGTCAGTGAGACCAGGAATAACTGTCTCCCCTTTTTATACAATGACCAAGTTGAGAACACTCAGACTGGCATCCACCATGCAACCCCCAACAGATCTGCGCTTTCTTTCTCCAGTTCTCCTTGGTCTGTAACAGGAATGCCCCTTACTCAGGAGCAGGCGGACACGGCCATGGGTCACGACACCCTGCTTCATGGGGAAACCTTGTTGGTCGTTCCCACCACTGATTCGAACCACATAACCCTTCCATTCTTCACCCAGAGTGTCAGCAGCAACTTCTGTGGCCACACGCTTCTCATAAAACGTACACAGTTTGCGTCCATCGTCCACTCCAGTGAGTTTCTGGCAGCCACTGGCTGAGAAAGAGATGTTCAGCTTCCTCTGGAAGCCGCCAACCGCCTCAGAGGCGCCAGAAAAAAGAGCACTTCACCTTGTTGAAGATCAGCATCCTCCTGTGAAATAACCCCATACGGTGGTAGGAAGGAATAAATAAAATAACATATGCAAACCCACTCTCATTCCTGAAACCACCCTCCAAACTGGCATCTACAGTAGTGCCTGGTCCCTGGTTCCCTGTGCCTGTGATTCTCCTTGTCTCTGTTTCTGAGACTTAACCTTTCACAGGCCTAACTTGAATCCTGTTTCTTGCATGAAGCTTTTCCCAGCCACTCCTGACCTAGTTGGTCCCAACCTTCTATAAATTATTTCACCCATGTTTTAGCATTTACTGATGTGCCAGCCCTCTCAGTGACACCTGTTAGAGGGGCTTGAGGAATAATTGGCTGCGTAATAACGGAGAGATCATTGAGTTAATTTTTCTTTACTATTCCCTGAGTGTTAGCGTTACCTTCTCTTTTGTCACATTGACTAGCCGCAGCTCCTCCTGCCCCAGCAGCCCCAGATCCTAGCAGTTTGTGAATATTGTGGGGTTAGTTCTCGTCAGGTTCCTTTCTGCCTCTGCTTTTTGGTCAAATTCCTGTGCATGTTGTCAGATGGCCCCTTCAAGGGAGAGTTGATGAAATCTCCTTATAGAAAAGAAACCCCAAGTTAATAACGCTAAGGAAGTTGGGCACAGTATTATTTCTTCTTTAGCCGGGACACAGGAGATGTGTATACCTTCCTATTTCATGAAATTTACAAGGTCCTCACTGTCTTACCTTCGCCCCACGTCCCAAGCCTCTAGAAGAGATTAAGTACAAAAGACCAAGTGGGGAGACAAAGGTTGTTTAAGGGAGATCACATACCTGTGACCTGGATTCTGTGAATTATTCATTCAGCCATGCCCAGAAGTGTTCATCTTTGCGTGTGTGGTTGTATATTTTATCATAGTACCCGTAATTCCCTCCTCCAGCGGCAATTAGGAGCTCATGTCAGGAGCTTATGATAATAAAATTACATGGTATGTGCTTTCACTGCAGTAACAGATTTTCTGAGGTCTGGAGGGAAAATAGACTAAGAGGGTTGGACATTTTACTTAGTGACCTGCCTTCTCTTTTTATTGGACAGCAGTCACTTTCTCACAGCAGTCTCTTGTCACTTTCTCAATTGGGAATTTCTTTTTTTTAAATGGGAAAGGATTTTTTCCCCCCAAGATTTTATTGGAGGTGAACAGGAATTTATTGGGGAACAGTGTGTACTTCTAGGCCTGTTTACCAAGTCAAGTTGTTGTCCTTTCAGTCTTAGTTGTGGAGGGTGCAGCTCAGCTCCAGGTCCAGTTGCCATTTTCTAGTTGCAGGGGTACAGCCCACCATCCCTTGAGGGAGTCGAACCGGCAACCTTGTGATTGAGGACGCATTCCAACCAACTGAGCCATCTAGGAGCTCAGCGGCAGCTCAGCTCAAGGTGCCGTGTTCAATCTTAGTTGCAGGGGGCGCTGCCCACCATCCCTTGCGGGACTCGAGGAATTGAACCAGCAGCCTTGTGGTTGAGAGCCCACTGGCCCATGTGGGAATCGAACCGGCAGCCTTCGGAGTTAGGAGCACGGAGCTCCAACCGCCTGAGCCGCCGGGCCTGCCCTCAATTGGGAATTTTTGCTTTCCTTTCCCCTACCACGGTCCATGCCGAAGTCCAGATATACTTAATCTGTGGCTGGAATTGACTGTTTTTTTGTTGCGGTGGTGGTTGTTTTGTTTTTTATTTTTTAAAAGAAAGGCCCAAGGAATGGGTTCCTTGCTGCTTTCCAGGGTTTTAATCTTCATTGTCTAAGCTGGTGGTTTCCACCTCTGGATGTTGGTTAGAATCACCTGCCGAACATTTAACACCTACCAATGCCTGTGCCTTATTTCCGGAGAGCCTCATTTGATTGGTCAATGGGGTGACCCAGGCATTGGTAGTTTGAAAAAGCTTCCATGTAAAACAGTCATTTCACAGTGGAGAAACCTTAGCCAGGTGTTCAAAGTTTATATTACCAGTAATGAGAGGTGTGGTATCATGGGCCTTCTGATAAAACGGACTGAGAAAACACAGCAGCCATTCTGTGGTATTCTTGCTGAAAGTGCATAACCTAAGTTTAATCATTAGAAAATATTAGGTAAACCCAACCTGAGGGTGTGGGGACAGAGTCCCAGAGAGCAGTTTCCAGGCTCTCGGCCTCACGTGGAAAGGTGCTGGCTCAGGTAGTAAATGGTCATCAACTGTGATCGGCTGGCCATTAGCTGTGGCTAGTTGGCCATCAGCTGTAACCGGTGAGCCACTGGCCACTAATATAACTGCTATGGCTACGTTAGCAGCAAATGGGGGCTAGCAAGAGCGGATTGCAGTTAGCATGGCGGGTTGCGGACAGTGTGGCTCCTGCTTCCTATGTCTCCAACCCAGCCGCCAGCAAGACCATAGTGGTATGACTCCCCTACCTATGGCTTCGTGGGTGTTCCTTTTTGGCCTCACCATGTCCTGCGTTCTTATGTGGGGAGCGGGAGCAGAGACCCCGCAGGAGACCCCGCACAACAAATGGCGCAGCGAGTAGGGTCTCCCGCATGACAGAGGGTTATTCTACAAAATAACTGACCAATACTTTTCAAAAATGTTAAGGTCATGGAGGAAAAAGAGATCCTGAACTTTTTCTGCCCGCTCTCCCATCCCTCTCCTCCACCCCATCCCACCCCACCCTCACCGCAGTGTTGGTCTGGCTGCATGGTGCTTGCTCTGAGCTCTGAGCTTCTGTTAAACCATGTTGTCTCCTTCTAGTTGCCATCGTGATTACCTACGAGGACCTCATCAGCCATGATGAGATGTTTTCCGACATCTACCAGATCTGGGAGATTGCGGACGGGCTGTGCCTGAAGCTGAAGGGGAAGATGGTCAGTAGGACAGAGGGTGACTTTGATGACTCGTTCATTGGTGGAAATGCCTCCGCTGAAGGCCCGGACAGTGAAGGTACCAAAAGCAATGTAGTCACTGGTTTGATACTGTCATGAATCATTAGCAAGAAACCAGCTTCACAAAAGAAGCGTGCAAAAAGTATACCTGAAACCTATGTAACTTTACTAACAATTGTCACCCCAATAAACTTTAATTAAAAAAAAAAGAACATCAAAGATTACATGAAATCAGTCAAAGGGAAACTTGAAGAACAGAGCCCAGAAAGAGTAAAATCTTTACGATGGGGCCTGCAGAGCAAATCATAGAGCAAAGCACAGCCTTGCTCATTTCAAAAACTACCGGTTCTTTACTGGTGAAAACATCCATCCAGATGGCACAGCTGCTCTGCTGGACTGCCGTGAGGACGGTGTGACCCCACATATGATTTTCTTTAAGGATAGTTTAGAAATGGAAATATGTTAACACAGTTAGGCATGGGGATCCATCACCCGTCACCATCCTAACTAGCTGCTGCTTTTCAGTCACACAGCAGGACAAGGACAGATGGGACTGGTGTTACCTTGAGATCTTCATTTATTTCATCTTGATTTATTTGGAGTGGACGCATTGTTGTTAAGAAAAACGTGTCATGCATGTTGCCATGCAGGGTCTCTGCTCCTGCTCCCCACATAAGAACGCAGGATATGGTGAGGCCAAAAAGGAACACCCACGGAGCCATAGATAAGGGAGTCATACCACTATATTCTTGCTGGCAGCTGGAGACACAGGAAGCAGGAGCCACACGATCCGCAACTCTCACTCTGCCGCTTGCAGGCTCAGCCACCATCTTCTTGCTAGCCCCCATTTTCTGCTAGCGTAGCCACAGCAGTTATATTAGTGGCCAATGGCTCACTGGTTACAGCTGATGGCCATTTACTACCTGAGCCAGCACCTTTCTATGTGAGGCCGAGAGCCTGGAAACTGCTCTCCTGGTTCTGTCCCCACAATACTTCTGGAGTAATCTTCATGAAAATGCTGTTTTGTCACATTTCTAACTGTCTCAAAGCTTTCCAGTGACTCCTATCATCTGTAGGAGTCAAATTCCTTAGGCTGCCATTCAAAGCCCCGAAGCATGGCCCTAACCTGCTCCCATGGTCTGTGTGATCTGAACCTCATTTTACTTTCTCATATCTGAGTTTATTCTAAATCCTTTCCTTCTTCCTATACCACCCTTGCCTTCCTGCTCAGCCTCCTGAATTATTCTTCACTCTATTTCAGATCCTGTCCCTTCATTAAAGCGGCCATCAGTCCTTTCTTTAAAATCTGGTGGGTAAGGTAGTGTAGAGTGAAAACATTAGCTTCAGATTCAGAAATAGGTGAGTATGAATCCTGGTTCCATCTTTTACCAGTTCTTGCATAAGGGATTAGTTAATTGACTTCTTGGAGTTTTGGTTTCTCATTTGCAAAGTAGGGATAATAGTACCTACTGCAAGGGGTCACTGTGAGCTTTAGATGAAGTGCAAACAAACATAAAGGTCCCCAGCACACGGAAGATTCTTCCTCCTCTTGTTTGTAGCTCAGTGGTCCCCAAAGAGATTGTGGGTGGTGCAAAGGCTCTTATCAAAATTTTCTTTTGCGGCTTTAAAAGATATTTGTGTTTGGTCAGCACAATTAAATACTCTTCAACTGAATTGAGTGCCTGGGGCTTTAAGGAATTCAACTGAGATCTTTTTCATGGAAACCAACTCAGTAAATGAGTGACCTATGGATAGAGAAATGTAACCTGTTGTCGCACAACAGCCTAGCCAAATGTCCCTTCATGTCTTTCCTTAAGGAAAGAAGAGTTTGTGAGATTGTGCCTTTCTGGGACTCTGTTCCATCCTTTGTTTACACCTTATGTCTCTCTGTCTGGCCCCCAAAAGATGGTTTGCAGCCAAAGACGGGTAAGATATCTCACGGGAGATACAACCTAAGCCAGGCGGAACCGAGTGGGGACCCCAAATGAGCTGCCTTGGACAGGTATGGGAAGGGGCCTTGCCTCCCCTTCCCCCTGCTTGGGAAAGTCTATTGCCGGCTCTGGCTTTCCCCTTGCACCTGGTTCCACTTGTCTCAACAGAGTTGTTACAATGTGAAAGACTTGATCCTGAAACGGTACAAAACATCCTGGGACCTTGTGCTTCCGCTGTTTGCAGACTGGGGTGGGGTGGGGGGGGAGGGGTGATTGGAATAAACATTTTCTGTTATGAAGTCTGAGCCTTATAGACCGTGTAAGAAACAATGTTGCTTTCTTATAGTTGTAGACCGCTCAATAAAAACCTCCAGCCAGCTTTATTCTGGACTCCAGTCCTCGGAGACTGAGAGACCCCTGGCCTTCGGAGAGATTTAACTGCATTAAATCTCTGTTTCTTGCTTAAAAACTTAACCCAAACCGCCCCTTCTCGCACCCTCAATGCCCTTGTTGCGCAGGACGCGACAGTAACCCAATACAGGGAGAACTGAGGGACAATGAGTCTAAATGGGAAAAAGCTGTGATGCCTCCCGACCCACCCCTTTGCTCTCAGTCAGATGGCACTGAGAAAATATGACACCTTAAACCATGAGTCCTGCACAACAACCCTCCAATAAACCCATGTTATTCCCAAATGGGGTGTACATAGGTGAATCAGGTCCCTTATAAACTAAACACCTTTTGTGTTACCTCCATCCACCCACAAAGCTCACTACTGGGTTAGGTGGTTTGGCTCCAAGTGCCAGGCTTCTAGAACTGATCTCAGAACACAAGGCCAGGAGGGGCAGGCTGAGAAGGAAATCAGATGCCAATAGGCATAGAAAGAGACAGGTGGGGCTGTGTCTTTTAAAGTCCACAAACTCTGGGTGTGTTTTATGACTGTTTCTGGTTTGGTATCTCCTCCCCTGTCCCCTTTGTGACCATTCCAGGGACTCTCCCTCTTCCTGTTTCCTTCTCATGATGCTTTCTTTCCCCAATGCACCCCTTTTATGGCCAGAGAATGGCTATGCAAATAATTGACAATTCAGTGAAAATGACTTTTCATGGATACCGGGAACTTGACCCTATTTCTTCCCCAAAGATATTGAGTCTCATAAAAGCAATTATGCAGTTCAAAAAAGCTTTGATGAAGGGGTATGCAGTTGTGAGCGTGGTGTTAGGGCACAGGTGCAGAAGGGAAAGGCAAGACAAACAAAACACTGACTGTCAAGTCCTGAAAATGGAGGGGGCAGAAATCATTCCGGAAGGTGGATCTCATTCAAGAGACCTCAGAAATCTTAGGGTATCCTCTGCCCAGATTAAATTATTAACATTTTTTGGGGTGAGAGATGAGGTTAAATTATGGAATTGTGTGATTTGTAAATTATTTAACTTCTCTGTCTCAGTTTTTTAAAATGTGTTAAAATGGGATAACTGTCGTGTGGGGGACCCTACTCGCTGCATCATTTGTCGTGTGAGGTGGCCTGCGGTCTCTCTGCTCCCGCTCCCCATATAAGAACGCAGGACATGGTGAGGCCAAAAAGGAACACCCACGGAGCCATAGGTAGGGGAGTCACACCACTATAATCTCGCTGGCTGCTGGGTTGGAGACACGGGAAGCAGGAGCCACACGATCCGCAACCTGCCGTCTATTTGTCACAGCCAACCCCACTTGCTAGCTGCAATCCGCGCTTGCTAGCTCAGCCACCATCTTCTTGCTAGCCCCCATTTTCTGCTAATGTAGCCACGGCAGTTATATTAGTGGCCAATGGCTCACTGGTTGCAGCTGACGGCCAACTAGCCACAGCTGCTGGCCATCCAATCACAGTTGATGGCCATTTGTTACCTGAGCCAGCACCTTTCCAAGTGAGGCCGAGAGCCTGGAAACTACACTCCTGGCTCTGTCGCCACATAACACTCATGGCATTGTATATGTGTGTGTGTGAAGACTATAGCTACATATAAAACCTTTGGGTTACTACCTGGCACATAGTGAGTAAGTGTGAGCTATTATAATTATGGGAATAAGCAAAGGTGCCACCCTGGTCATCGAGGGTGGGAAGGCATTTTCTAGGCATACTCCTGGAAGGCCAACTGGAGATGAAAACGATAGGGGGAGGCTTAACTTCCAAGAGTAGAAGGATTGGGTAGCAGTAACTTATGAACAACACTCTGGAAAATGTCTTAATTCAACAGCAGAAATTCGCAGAAGGTGTGTGGCTTCTGTCACAGTTATTTTCCCTGTGAGTCTGGACTGTGTCCTAGAATTAAATGGTTTTGCTGAAAGCCAAGCCTAACCAACAGGTTTCAGGGGATGTCTTGCAAATAGCATGTATCTTGCCAATGGAATTCCCTATTGTGGCCCAGGGATTCCTTTCTTTTTTTTTCTTTTCTTTTCTTTTTTTTTTTTTTTAAGGTTGGATTGGAAACAGTGAACATGTATTGACACCAATTACATGGCTTTTGTCAGTAGCCTTATGGGAATAATGGACAAAGAGGGTTGACCCAAGATAACTTCTAAGACTGATTGGACTAAGCAATGAAGTACTATAAAGCCAACCATATTTTTTCCCTAAGGTGGCTAGTGGTTTCATAATGGTCATAAATTAACATTATAACAAACCTTAAAGCTAGTAATTCCCTTCTCATTTACCTTATGTTCAATTTCCATTGGTTTCAATATGTATGAGTGTTATTACCACTACTGGCTACTTTGCATGAAATTCAGTATTCTACAGACCCAGTGGAGTCATGGGATTGAACCAGGAGTCTCTGACTTTTATGTGAACTTCAGGGGTGCTGTGGAGACCAAGCCAATTTGGTTTAGGTTAACCAGGCTTTGTTTTACTTGTAAGAGAAGCCTCTTGCAACAGGATTATTCAGTTTCCGAATAATAGTGGCATTCTTTTAAATTTTTCTCTTTTCAGAAGCAGCAGTTTTATAAATAGAGTATTGGGTTAAGTCTAAAAATGTGTACTCCCTAGTCAACTTTCATTTTCCTGCATATGGTCATGAGAATGGATTAGGATACCCTTCACATTTTCAAGCAAAATTCAATTTAAAATGTTTGTCCTTGCTGAACTCCAAAAACAACCCCTTGAGAGTAAACCAGCAGAGCACGGCATTACCCAAGTAAAGTTGTAGGTTTCATCATATGCACCAACAAATCTACATGGCTAGTTCTGCACGCCTTTCACATAATTTGTTTTACACCTGTTATACCCAACAGCATTTTAAACACTGACATACGAATTCCCTAATAAGGTAAAGAAAAAAGCATTTATCTTGTGAGAAACAAGATACACCATCATTTAGTCTTCAAACATTATTGCACTTTAACTTTCATAATTTGACAACGCATTCATGAAAACAACCTGCAGACAACTAGTTTTAACAAACAAATTAAAGAAGACTTTTAAGCAGACGTGACTGTCCTAAATTGTTTATTAGGTAAGAATTTTACCATCATTATGCATATTAGCGGTAAGGGTGGCGCTGGAGAGTATTGTGCATTATCCAAGATGGACAGTGAGAACCACCAATAAATAGTATGGTGGAACCCGTGCCCCTTTCCAAGGCCACAGATGTCAGACCTCGCATCTCCCTGTGCTTGTGGTCTGGTTTGGGGATCCACTGGGTTTCAGGATTCTGTCTGATAGCTTTATGGAATGGATCAATGAGGATCACCTCAAATAATTCGTACGTGGAATCTTCACCAATCCTGTATTTTGTAGGAGGGTTTGATTTCTTTCTTGAGAGGTGGATGTATAGCTGTGAGTTTTTTTGTTGTTTTGCTTTTGGTTTTTTCTTTTACCAATTAGGGAAATGATAGAGTGGCTCTTTTCTCTACTAATAGTCTTATCATGGAGCCATCTAAGTCTCATCTTGATTCTTCCACCCTCTAGGGAGCTGTGCCGTTTCCTGGCCCTCCTAGATCCAGGGGACTCAAGAGGTCATACAGAGCACTATGTGAGGAAAAATCAAAACAAAAACAAAACACAAAACCCAGGGGTGAGTAAGAACTGTTGTAATTGCCTCTATTTTCTTAAAGTATGTGTTTCTTTCTCTCTTTCCCGTCTCCACCCTGATATTTTAGGGCCACGTCTTGATCTCTGGGCACAAAACTGGTTTCCTTGCTCCTGCTATGGTTTGGTTCCACCCACCAAGACAATAGATCTATTTTTTCCTATAGTCAAAGGCCCTTGTGTTTGGCCCCAAGGCCCACCCTGAACTGGTGCCAAAGCTCACGACTTCCTGTTCTGTTCCTTCCAGGTCACCTTGGAATCTGCAGGCTTGTGGGGTGGAATAGGAGTCCTAAATAGTGTCCAGGGAAAGGGGAAGGTTGTGGGAATCCCATTGAGCTGGGGAGAGTCGTCTATGCCTATTGGCAGAAAAGGCAGAGTTGTGGGCCGGGGGACCTGATGCTGGTGACTAAGCTCTGCCTTTGAATCAGTAGCCTTGTTTCTCTAGGCCTTAGCCTTGCCGGCTGCAAAACAAGGAGATTGGCCGAGATGAACTCAAGCCCTGGAGCTTGAGTGGCCTGGCCATGCATTTTCTTTCTTCTCTCCTTCATTGGAACCTATATCATCTCTTCAAGGGCCCCCGGATCCACCATCAGGTGCTAAATTCAGTTTTGGATGTTTAGTAAGATGCCTGTGGATGATCCAGGTGGAAATACTGGATGAGCCTCCGGAAGGAGGCTGGGCTGGAGCCAGGGCGTGGTGGAGGCCGACATGGGGGACTGCGAGCGGGTCCAGCGCCTGTGTCTGTGCCATCTGCTTGGCCTAGTTTCCTTGTCATAAGGCACAGGGCCCAGTTCTACTCGTCATCAACCTTTCCTCTGTTGTTCAGAGTGACTTTTCAGGGTTTTGGCCAGATGGATATTCTTAGCCTGGGGTCTCATATGTTGACTGCCTTGTAGGTCTTTTGGAAAATGGGGAAGTGAGTACTGAGAATACAGGACAGGAGAGGAGGAAAGGGGAGAAGGAAAGGAAGGACTTTTGGAGAAACTTAATAGAGAAGAGCAGGCAACCAAGATACACACACTATAAAACACTTTAACGTTCATTATGAAACATAAAAGCACAATGCAAATTTAAAGTTTTGTTGAGAACATGTCGTCGATGGGGCAGAAGGGGTAGGGGTGAACTAGGAGGGCAAAGGGAAGAAGTAACTTAGAAGGAGCAAGCTCATAGCTAGCCTACTAGGTCTAGATATGTCCTTGGAAGGCTCCCAATAGCTTAAAAATTGCTTGACCTATCAATTTCTTGGGAATAATGAGTTTTATAACATATTCCATAAAAATACTAATAGCTAACAAATATGGCAGGCTTACTAATTATAGTACAACTGACAACTAGGACAGCTAATTGCTTACTAATAGAACAACTGAAACCAACAAATATTGCATGCTTACTACCTGCCAGGCAGTATGCTAAACACTTTAAATAACTGGGTTATCTCATTTGTTCCTCACAGCAGCAGAAGAGGTGGGTACTTTTATTAGCCCCATTTTACAGATGACAGGATTCAGGTGTAGTTACTGGCCCAGCTCCTTGCAGCAATCGTGCTAGAGCCAGAATTTGAAGTCAGGTCTCCTGGGAGACTTTACAGCATGTGCCCCTAACAACCCAGCAGACCAGTGGGGAAGTGACAGAGCGGTCCTCAGACCATCTTTATTACACTGATATTTGTGACTTACTGAGTTGAGGCTGGATGTTCTGCAATGCAGTGCCCACAGTTGGGTCTGTCCCTCTGTGAAATCGACAATGGGGTCTCTGCTTGCTTTCTTTCATAGAAAGAGGGGTGAGTTCCATTCTGAGAATGGATGAGATCATGCTGACATTTATACTAGAGGAGGCATTCTGAGTCAGTGTCTTTTATTCACACTTTCCTTTCACCCTTCATTTGCTTCTCTCCTCTCATACCCTCACCCCGCCCACTGCTCTCCAGGGGTGAGTTTCACTTCTGTGCTTGTCCCCTGGGGGAGCTTACCACCTGGGTGGGACAGAGACTTACCACCTGGGCGGAGGTGGCCAGGTGAGCCTGGGTGTGATTTGTGACTCAGTAGGGGGGGGTGCACTGGGAGGGAGCCTGTCCACTGTGGTTTCTCTCAGGCGCAGCCACATTCTGACGTGGAGATGGAGGTTCCATGAAGTTCAGCTGCTTCATTTGGTCTCTTCAAGAGCAGGGCCATGCTGGGAGCAGTGGTGGGGACAGTGGAGTCGCAGCCTGGAAATCCCATCACCCATGGTCTGCTGTGTCCAAATCTTTTCTGAAATGTAGGGTCAGTGCCCCTAACGCTTTGTGCCAGGCAATGCAGACAAACAGGAGGAAATCGGAATCTTTCTCTCGTCCACTAGCAAGTTTGGAGGGCTGATCCAGTTCCACCCCCTACCTTGAGGGAGGACAATGGAGGGTTTATACAGTTCACGTGAGGGATGTTCACACTGACCTCGGGGAGATCCAGAGGTGGGGTGCATTCTGGGCTGGGAGTGAGGGGACCTCGTTCTGTGTCAGTTAAGTGACCAATTTCCTGTTACATGAGAAAGTCACTCGTCCACTCTGGACTGGAGTTTTCTTATCTGCAAATTGTGGGATTTGGGTGAGGTAATCTTTCATGTTCCTTTTTCGCTCTCCAGTTCTGAGTCTATGAGTAGCAGGGAGGCAGGGGCAGGTGTGGCAGAGCCCTGAGTGCTGCCCCTGTTTTTCTGTCTCATGTGCCTGCCTCCCCCAACGTGAGCAGGTTGTGAGTTCTATTTGTGCCTCGTCTTGCACAGCTCTGTTTCAGTGGCCTGAAGATGCCCGCTATGGGTGTGGGGAGGAGTCTCAGTCAGGAGCCCCCTCAGCCCTGGGCCACGAGGGCCTGGTTGGTAGGCTCCCAACTCTTGCACAGACGTCTCATGTGCTGGTGTGACATGACTTCCTGTTCTCCCACCTCCTCCACAACCTATCCGTGCGCATTACATTCAGTTCCGGAGTGGGCTATCATTATGTTGATAACTTTCCTGGCTGTTTCCTGCCTGTGGTTTCCTGAAACAAATAGCAGGAAATTGTTTTCACAGCCTCAGGGTCTCTGCTTCATGTTTTCCTCTTTCCCCATAAACCTGACAGAACACACAGACACAGAGAGATACAGGTGCATGCGCCCTGCATTCATGGACGATGAAGGGTGGGGTTATAGTCTTAATATTGTCTAGGGGCCTGCATAACACATACGTGTACGTGTGATGTCTGAATGTGTGTGAGTGTATTACATGGGCCTGGGTGTGCGTGTGGGTGACAGTGTGGGGTCCACGGCGGTGGATGCCAAGAGGAAGTGATTTAGGAGCTGCATTTGTTCTCTCTCTGTTTCTACTGTTTACGCAATTATACTGGTTACTTGTGTTGTCAGAGGGCTGATTAGAAAGATGTTAGAAATTTCCTTAATCCAGTCTGAAATTCACCTTGTTTTATGCTTGGGTGTGTAACGTGCGAGGGTATGGGGAGGTGGAGGATGAAACACCAGACCTTCTTGAACAGTCTGATTGTTGATTATTGAGCCATCTCCACCCTGGGATTTGGGAGCAGGACCCAGGGGATTTGCGAGCTGCTGTGCACAGTTCATCATCCTTTTCTGGGAAGATTAGAGACAAGTTGACAAGCAGGAAACAGGTCAAATTTGTGGCTTGTTTCTAACTAATATTTAGACATTCCGACTTTAAAGAACAATCGAGTTTCACTGATACTGTCACCTACCTACCAACTGCCAGGTGCTGAATTTTCAAAGATAAATGAAATTCAACCCCTGTCCTCAGGAGCTAATATGCGGTCTTTTCTTGAACAAAGCTTTCTGAGCCTAATTCCCTCAGTACCCACCTCTGTCGAAATGGTAAGCCTGTGGGGACCCTCAGAATCAGACAGGCAATGTCAAACTCTGCAGTGGCTGATGGAGCAGAGTGGGCAGGCGTCAAACCTGTGCGCTTTCTGACCCTCCTTTTAGGAGCACAGTGACCAGGAAGTAGGAAACCGGGCTCTTTAGAAAATGCCGTGATAGATAACGGGGTGGGGACGGTGACTCCAATTGTCCCTTAGCTTGTCTCTCAGTTCCTCAAGATTTGAGAACATGCCTTCAAGCATCCCCAGAGATGGAGAACAAGTGTATATCCCTTGGGGCCTAGAAAGATTTGTTAGCTACTCTTAAGAGCCTTAACAGTGAGAAGGCCGGACAATTTCAGGCTTTGCAGAACCGTCTCTAGGGAACTTACTTCACTCCATTCAGACCAGGGGGTTGGGCAGTAGCTAAGTGTGGGGTAGCGAGAAAAATGCACAAAAATGCTCAGACCAACTGGTGCCAAACATTTCTCTGAGGCTCCCATAGTAAGCTAGTATCCCTTTACCATACTGAGGTACCAGTCAACTCAGGTGGGACATGCCCCCTCCGCGGAAAACTCATCCTGCTAAAGCTTTGTGATGCCCTTTTGAGCTGTCTTTTCCTTTTTCTATACTGCCTTTGATATTTATTTTAGCCTGATATCACTTGTGTAAAATAACTGGGTGAGATTTTTTCAAACCCCACACTCTAAGGGTTGGCTTTGGGCCCTGTACATTTCTACTCTTCAGCATGATCCTGGGAACTTAATTCTACCCTGGGTCCTTTTGTAGCTCTTTCACCAGCCCAGCTGCTCCCTAAGTACAGTTGTGAGAGAGAGAGAGAGAGAGAGAGAGAGAGAGAGAGAGAGAGAGAGAGAGAGGCTTAAAGCCCTGGGACGTGTCAGGAGTCAGGTAAACAAGACCTGGATTTTAATCCACTCTTTGTCTTTTATTAACTGTGTGACCTTGGCAAGTGACTTAAGCTCTCTAAGACTCAGTTGCTACATCTGTAAAATGGAGATGCCACCTAATAGTTATAATAATAGCTAATATATATTGAGCACTTTATACTTATTAATTCAGTTAATCCTTGTAACACTTCTAGGAGTTAAATATTAGTGTAATGGTCGTTTTTCAGATGAAGAAATTGAGGCACAGGGAAGTTAAGTAGCAGGCTCAAGTTAAGTGGTAGAGCTGGGATTCTGAACTTGGACAGTCTGACCCCAGAGTCTGCGTCCTTAACTGCTGCACTGGACTGTGTAGTTCGCAGAATATTAACAAAGGATAAATATTTAAAGCACCAGGTATGGTGCTTGGCACACAGTAGGCACTCAGTAAATGGTAGCTGTTACCACCAGAGCTGAGAAGCCTGCTCCCATGTGGGCATGTGGGAGATGTGGCCGCGGGTCAGGCCCGCATCGGACACGGGCCCTCCTGCTTGACCTGGGATTTGCAGCGTCTGGGCTTCTTCCAACTGAGCTCTGTTAGAGGGGGCTTATTGGCAAAAGTCTTGTGCCTGCAATCCCAAAGTTGCCTGACAGGCCCGGAAAGGAACACACAGGAGCTGGAACTCGGTTGTCATAGGGAGGGGCTCCCTTCCAGCAAGACAGTTGCTCAAGAATTGCTTTCCTGGCTCAGCTCCTGAAGAATTTGGCTTTTCATTTCCTGATGTCATACCTATTTGGTCAGGGCTCCTACCTGTGAAACACAGTGAGTCTGCTGCCTAAAGTGGACAGGTGAGGGGTTAATGCCAGGAAGCCAAGGAGACCCTGGAGGGACTCAGGGAAACCCAGATGTGGGCTTCAGAGAGGAGTATCAGGCTTGTCCTGTTTCCTTGTCATGTGTACCTTGTCACGTGTACCTTGGCCTTCGCCTGGCCCTGGGGATGGCTTGGTCAGCAGCGAGCAGTTCCAGCACACCTGCCCCATGCGGAGGCACTGGTTGGGTTGGAGGTGGCATGGCTTAGGGCTAAGACTTTTGGATGCTGAGGGACCTGGATCCATCATGGCTCTGCCATTTTTTTAGTTTTATGACCTTGGCTGTTTATTCATCTTCTCTGAGCATCAGCTTTCTCACTTGTGAGAAAATTGAGGATCAAACGACTTCCATACTCTAGGTGTTCAGGAAGTGCTCTCAGTCATGTGTAGGTGCAGCTAGGGAATGTGGAGAAACATGGAACACACCCTCTTGCCTTTAAGGAGGATATAGTCTAGGGAGGGAGAGGTAATAAGACAGGTAAACACATAAATCGCAATATCAGGACTGCAAGTAATATACACAGGCCAACAAGCGTCAGGGACAGTGAGAGCTTTGGTAGTTCAGAGGGAGGAGACCTGCCCCACAGCTAAGCTGGTCAGGGAGGGCGTCCTGAACAAGTTAAACCTTACAAAGGCACGGAAACCAGTTAGATTGGAACCCAGGGTTTGTGGGGAAGATTAGTGTGAGATGAGGGTCCATAGGTAGTTTAGGGCTAGTTTGTGAAGGGGTTTGAATGCTACACTAAGGAGTTTGGAAATTATCTGAAGGTTCTTGAGGAATGAAATGACATTAACGTTATGACCTTGATTCGGTTACTTATTCTTTTAACACCTCTGAGCCTTGGATCCCTCATCTTTAAAGTAAGGAGTTTGTACCAGGTGATTGTGAAGGAGTTTTTCTACCTAAAGAATCTGTGATTCCATGATACAGGAAGATTATTTTGATGATAAAGTGCAGAATTGGTTGGAAGGGAGAAGTTGGAGTTAGAACTATTATTTAGGAAGCCAGTGCAACATCAGGCACAAAGTTGCTTATTGCATCTTGTAAAAGACTTCAGGTGTAGGTGGGGGAGGCCTTTACTGTATATTTTAGGTACTTTGACACTCTGACTCTATAAAAATTTGAGTTCCGTAATATACCTCTCCAGGAGACACGCACTCTTGGGGTACCTGGAGAAGTGGGGAAATTGGTAAACTGTTCTGGGAAAGGAATGATTATTCAGTGGACTTCAGGTTTACATTCTTCTTCTTCTACAATAAATCCAGAAGGACAAAAATAACAATAGTTCCTTATTGTTTGTCTTTAGATATTGTGTAGAGTTTTCCCATTAACAAAATAGTCTCGCAGGCATTATCTCATTTGCTTCTAGAGTCTCTTGAGGGAGGCTAAGCAGGTGCTTCCTCCATTTCATGGATGAGGAGAGGCTGGAATTTCTCAGAGCCTCTCAAATCTGGCCTCCTCATTCTAAGTGCAGTTAACTTTCCCTTGAATTCAATAAACATGAATTCAGCACATTTATGAAGTTCCCAGGATGAATCAGGTACTCTACTAATTTGAGGTTCACAAGGGGGCATATATTTAAGAAAAAATATATTTTTGCTGATTGTAAAAACAATACATGCTTATTATAGAAATTCTGTAAATTGGAGGAAAAGATTTCCTTAATTGAACCACCTGGAGACATAGATGTGTTTAGACATTTTTCTTTGCCCATTTGCTGCTTATTGAGATCATACTGTGCATGTAACTTTATATACTGATTTTTTTACTTGTTATGAATTTTCTCATATTATTAAAATTTAAAAAATTTGAAATGACTGTATAACATTATGTTAATGGATGACTAATAACTTAATATAATAATTTTCCTATCGTTAGACATCTGGGTTATTTCTATTTTTTTCCTCTGTTAAATATTATTATAATAAACATTTTTTGGCATTAAGTTACTTTTATATTTCTAGTTATTTCCCTAGGCTATATTTCTGAAAGTGAATAGATAATTTGGATGAAGGACTTACTTGGGCTGTTATTAAATATTGCCAAATTGTTTTCCCAAAACTTGTTAAAAGTTATCTATACTCCCATTGGAAGTATATGAATTTGGGTGAGTGATTTTCAAATAGGAAAATAAGCTGTTTTCTATTTTTTGGTAAGAGTGGACATGAGGAAAACCGTGGGAAGATGGAACCTACCAAACCTTTGGGGAGCCGGTTAGGGGCCTAAGGAGCCGTATCTGTTGTCTAAGGAAGTTCAGACTCAGGCACGTGGTATCCAATGAGAATTCTCTGGTTAGGCTTCAGTTATCCCTTGGCTGAAAAGTGCTGGCTTTAAAAAAATTCTTTTGTATTTTTTCTTATTCTTGTTAGTTCCCGTTGAAAATCAGTCAGTCTTGGTTGAACTAAATAGAAAAGATTCATTCTTACCTAGCCACTATAACTAAGGGGGTTGGAAGAGCAACTCTAGAAATAGGTGGTGGTTGCCATGGCCACCCCACAGCTAATAGCATTGATTGTGTTGTTTTTATGCCTTGTTCTTTATCTGAGTACATATTTAATTTGTCACGCTCCTCTGACAGTAACTTAAGGATAGGAACTGTGTCTTTGTTTCTGATTTTTACACTGTGTGACAAGATACTATTTACAGGTACCCAGTAAACAGTTATTAAATCGAAGACTTTTCCATGTGTCTCACACATGGATTCCAGTAAATATTTGATTTTATTCGTTCATTCATTCATTCATTCACTTAATATGTATTTAGTTTCCTGAATGCCTACTAGATAATAAGCATTATATTAGGCACTGGGTATACTAATGGGAATAAAAACTAAAGGTTTAATGGCCCTTAAGAAGCTCATAGTCTGGTGAAAGACCTTCAAGTAAACAGACAACTACAGAACAGTGTTGTGATTGAGGGACAGATGGAGTGTTATAGGACCACAGAGGAAGGTTTCCTAATGCATCCTGGGATGACGGTGGAGGGGCTGAGACCAGTCAAGGAAGGCCTTTTTCCCCCTTTCTCTCTCTCTCTCTCTTTCTCTCTCTGTCTTTTAGAATTTAGAGCAAAATGCTAAAGGAAGAGGGAAGGGGCTTCCAGACAGAGGGAACTTTGACAAGTCAGTGATGTGAGGTAGTACTGCATATAGTTGAGCATGTTTTAACGGAGCGTACAGAGGGATGGTACATACGCAGGGAACAGATTATGAAGAGCCTGGCATGCTGGGTGAAGAAGTTTGGATTGTGAATATTAAACACAACCTCACTTAAATTGGAGTTGGGAGGGCCTGGGGGAGCTTGCATACCCAACCACTCATCATTAATTATCCCAAACAGGAAGAGATGTACTTTGCATCTTCAAGAGGAAGATGTTTTTCTACTCTACTACTCCAGCAGGAAGAAGGAGGATCTTCTCCTGGCCCTGCAACCACTCAGCCAATGAAAGACTGTTATAACTCAGCCAATGACAAGCCACTACACTTTGAACTCCCAGTTTCCACCAATGGGCTCTCTGTTTACAACAGTGCCTCTCAACTTTCCCTTTCCTCTATAAAAGAATGTTCCTCTCCTTTGTTCTCTGGACTTGCATGTGGTTAACCATTAGACTACATGTTCCAAATTGCAATTCTTTGTTTTTCCTGAGTGGACCAATTTTGCTGGAGAAATATCTGGCTATTTGCTTAAGGTCAACAGGATTTTATCCTTGAGGTGGTGGAGAGCTGCCTCTAGATTGTAGGCAGGGCATTGGCATGATTAGATTTGTGCTTTAGGAAATCATTCTATCAAAGTGGAGAACAAACAGAATCAATGAGTTGGAGGAAGATGAGCTAAAACTGAGGGAAACCCCAGGAACAGGAGAGCTTGAGTTAGCTGTGATTGCTGTTTTCTTCTCTAGGATACTCCTTTCTATTCTTACGGAGTGTGTCTCATACTTGGCAAACAGACAGCATTTACGAAATGCTACCTCATTTTTCTTTGTATCTCTCAAGTCTAACACGGTGCCTGACATGTGGAGATGCTCGGTACGTGTTGGTTAATTCCACTGCTGTGGCTTGTGCTGGCACCTACTACACACTGATTTGAAAGTAAGGTGGGTACCCTTTTTCCTGTGGCCACATACCAGGCAAAATTGCTTTCCAGGTTAGAACTGACCTTGAAGATACATTGTGCATGACTCTTCTCAAGATGTCGCCAAAGACATTCTCCATTTTGTGATAAGTCTTTGTTGCAAAGTAGACAGGGGGTTCCTTTAGGGGAGGAAATGTATTTTTATTTATTTTTGTATTCCAGGACTTATCATGGTGCCTGATACATGGTAACTGATGATGGATATTTGTTTCATGAATTTGAAATTCATTATTTGGACTTGAAGTATGTTTCATGAAATATGTTGTAAATGTTGATTAGGGTCTGATTCCCCTTCAGAAGCCTTTTAAATCTAGACCCTAACACGGGTAATTGGGCATATTGAAAGCTTGAAAAGGAGAGGAACTCCAGGAGATGGGAGAAGTTAGCAGAATGGGAGTAGAGTTACTACTCAGAAATATTTAGCAGTTGAACTGAACAATTTCAGAAGGATTCTGGGCCAAAGGTTGTTGGCCCAGAAAGGTTGGTTCTTAGAAAGTCCTGTGGGGGACATTGGGAAGCTCTGGGTTTCCTTTACCATTTACCATTAAACAAATGGCTTTCATTTACCCTCATACTCTTTCAACTCCAGTTGTGTTAGATGCTCACCATGTTTTTCTGATTATCTGTCTTTTTGTTTTTTTTTCTTCATTAGGAATGCCCTCTTCCTTTAGTCCATTATCATCATCCTACAATTCCCTGCTGAAATGCTACATTCTTTCCATGAAACTGTGTAAAAGAAATAGTCTCTCTCTATCCTGAACATCTCAACTTTTAGACCCTGTCATGGTACTTAATGCTATCTGCTAGAGTTATATATGAGTTATCATTCTTACTCCCACTAGAAGGAAGGGATCTAGTTTAGCTGTGTCTATTCCATAGCACAGGGTCTTGTAAATGTTGAATGAAAGTTGTGGCTGAACTGTATTACTAACTTAGTGTGATAGTTAATTTTATGTGTCAACTTGACTGGGTCATAGGGTGCCCAGATATTTGGTTCAACATTATGCTGGGTATTTTGGGATGAGATTAGCATTTAAATTAGTAGACCTTGTAAAGCAGATTGCTCTCTGTAATGTGGGTGGACCTCATCCAATCAATTGAAGCTTGAATAAAACAAAAACATTGACTCTCCTCTGAATAAAAGAGAATTCCTCCTGCCTGACTGCCTGGGAACTGGGACATCAGCTTTTCCTGCCTTCAGACTTCACCTGAAATATTGGCTCCTCTTGAGCCTGCTGGCCTTTGGACTAGAACTGTACCGTTGGCTCTCTTGGGTCTCTAGCTTGCTGACTCACCCTGCACATCCTGGCAGTTGTCAGCCTCTGTGACCATGTGAGGCAATTTCTTATAAATCTTTTTTTATATCTATCTATCTATCTATCTATCTATCTATCTATCTATCTATCTATCTATCATCTGTCATCTATCCATCCCATTGGTTCTGCTTCTTTGGAGAACCCTGACTAAAACACTTATATTCTAGATTTTTAGAAATATTCTAGAGAAAGGAAAAGAGTTTTATCTATCTTTCCTGGACCTGGATTAACATGAGGCACACTTTAAAAATGATGCTTACCTTTGATACCTTTTCATCTCCTGAATGCTTTTCATCCGAATTCTTCTCCCTCTTCCAAGATTTTAGGCACATAGGACTTTGATACTTCCATTAGGCCTCCTCTGTAATACCTGACCTAGGCCCACGCTGTTCCTCACTTAAGGCCCAAATTTGCCTTGCTTTTGAGTTCTCTTTCCAACCTTACCCCATCAAAGTTCCCACCTTCGTGTGGCAGATAGGAAGTAGGCTGTGGGGGGAAAGCAGTCTGGCTATTCAAGTGATTCACATATAGTTGAAAGCTGTCTAACCTCAGAATCATTTGCTAAATGAATTGGATGAAACATCAAGTAGTTTAATAAAGTGGGGTGAAAATTTTAGGCAGAGTGAAGGTGATATCTTTGAGTAATTGCCCAAAAGGCAGGCGAGATAGTCTTCCCGGGAGTTAGTCTTAGGGTCAGCACCTTCTATGCCCTTTGACAGATTCTTCCCTTTTCCATCGCTGAAACCACAGCTTCTCTAAAAACAAATAAATTCTCTCACGGAGGTAGCAATGGAGATTCTCTGCTAATATAGAAGAGAGAGAGAGGGGGCAACATTTGCATATCTCTATTAGATCTTTATAAGTTAGCAACTACTATGGTTTTGAAAGCCCGTTTTAGAAGAACATAGACTGTTTTAAAGATGATAAGAAAGTCAGTAGTTTTTTTTTGTGTGTTTTTTTTCTCACAGTGGCCCATGCACAGATCGAATCGGCAACCCTGGTGCTAGGATCAGCACCAGGCTCTAACTAACTGAGCTAACCCCCTGAAAATCAGTAGTTTTATAATATGTGTAGCCCTAAAGGAAAGACCTGAAAGGCGAGCAGATTTTAATGGCGATGTTAGAGGCAACCCATTTGAGGAGATGTTGGTAAGTCAAGTCTACAGGGAACCTGCTCTGGCTTAAAATACTAAACACCAAGCACATTAAAAGATAGATTGTCCCTCCCATGTTTCCTGTGAGAAGGAGGGAGGACTTAAGGGGGGGAAGATCATGATTATACTATGAAACTACAAACTCTGCATCTATTTTAATATTTAAATATATTTAGGTCTTTCTCATGTTAAAAAATAATCCCCCTTTTGAACCCCATTTCTCTTGCTGACTTCCACTCTATCACTTCTTCCTTTTTAGAGACGAAATTATTAAAAGTGTTGTTTTTCATCAATATCTGTCCCATCCACTCCGCAGTAGCTTGGAGTTGACTGAACCCCCCCCTACCCTGTTGCAACCCAAGCTCCTCTAACCAAGGTCTGCAATGGTGAAGTCATCCCCCAGCACACAGAAACCCTTCTCACCTTTGTTTTACCTGATGTCAGAACACTAGCCACCGGTGAGCACTGCTTCACTTGAGCTGCTGCTGTGGCCCTCCCTTTGGTGACTTCCCACCAGTCTGGCCGGTCCTTTTTAGTTTTCTTTGCCATCTTCTCTGATGTGTCCATTCCCTAAAGTCAGTGGTCTCTAGGGTTCTGTCCCATGCCCTTGTCTCTTTCTGTATATACTCACCAGGCCCCTGTGACCTCAAGTATGGTCAATCTCTCTTGAGTTGTATATCTCAACTCTGTTGGCTATCTGCTTTTGAATATGTAACATGTCCCAAGCTGGATTTATCTGACCTCCAAACCTGAGTCTTTAAGAAAAAAAATCTATATCTATATATTTATACCTATACCTATACATACATCTATGTAGATGTGTAGAGATATAGATAAAGATATATTTCTTTAGTGGCTGGTACTCCACAGTGATCTATGCCAGAAACCTGGCCACCATCCTTGACTCATCCCTTCATCGTTCCCTCATCTAGTCAGTTGCTCAGTCTCGACAATGCTGCCTCCTACATATCTCCCTCACCTGTGCACTCCTTTTTCCAACTTTACTCATACTACTACTTCAGGCCACCATTATTTCCTTCTCTAGATCACTGCAGCTCTTCTGGCTGACTTTCTTCCTTGCTTCCAGTCTCATTGCATGCTCCCTCTCAGTGACTGTCCGCAGTGCACCTAGAGTGGTCTTAGACAACAAATTCTGATCGTATCTTTTTCCATTATTCAAGTCCTTTAATCTTGTCCTCAGGACGTACTTTGTTCTCTTCAGCATGGCTCCCAAGTTTTTTGTCATGTTACAAATTTAAAAGACCTCAGTCTTCTCCACCTTCATCTGTGCCAGTCCTGCCCCCTATCCCACCCCAATTCTTGCACTTTATGCTCTAGTCACACCAAACCACTTTATTTCCTTAAATGCCCCTGCTTTCTCTTGGCATCTGGGCCTTTGTGCTTATTCTGCTTGCCTAGAATACTCTTGTCATGCCTCTTCTTTTCCTACCAATTTTAGTTGTCCTTCAGGCCTTCGTTAATATATTACTTCTTCTGCAACCTTATACTGACATGCCAACTCCAGATTATGCTCCTGAAGTCCCCAGCACATGCCACTTTTGCAACCCTTACCGTGCATGTTCCCTTGAGACCACCTGGTGATGGTATTGTCAGCATCCTAGAGATAGGGACTCTGTGTCTCATTGTTGAATTCCTGGGGCCTAGAAAAGTACCTGTCACATAATAGATGTTCAGGGAATGTTTGTGATGTCCATGAATGATTTACCATAGTTACTTTGAACATATTTCTTATTAAACCAATTGAACAAGTGGTACAGAGCTGGTAGGGAGAGAACAGAAATGAGGTCCAAGGCCTTGATGTCAGGTTTTTTTTTTTTAATTTTTAAATTAAATCAAAAGTTCAGATTTTTGTAGTTTTACAAACTGGGTATGGGTCTTAATGGGCTTATGGGATAGTATAGCTAAATCTAAACTCCAACCAGCTGACATATCCCTTCTCTAGGCCTTAAGATTCTTTTCTTTTTAACAATAGTTGTATTGAAATATAATTTATATACCATCCAAGTCATCCATGTAAAGTATATAGTTCGGTGGCTCTTAATATATTCACAGAATTGTGCAAGCAGCGCCATAATTAGAACATTTTAATCCTCCCAAGGAGAAACCCCTCCTCATTAGCAATCACCCCTCCCTGCCATCCCGCCTCATACCTCCTCTCTCCAGCCCCTGGGAAACCACTTGTTTACTTTCTGTCTCTTAACTTTGCCTTTTCTGGACACTTCATATAAATGGAATTATATAACATGTGGCCCTTGTGTCTGGCTTCTTTCACTTAGCAAAATGTTTTCAAGATTCATCCATGTTGTATCATGTATCAGTACTTCATATATTTTTTTTGTAATTAAAGTTTATTGGGGTGACAATAGTTAGTAAAGTTACATAGATTTCAGATGTACAATTCTGTATTACATCATCTATAGCTCACTGTGGGGACAGAGCCCCAGAGAGCAGTTTCCAGGCTCTCGACCTCACGCGGAAAGGTGCTGGCGCGGGTAGTAGATGGCCATCAGCTGTGACTACTTGGCCATCAGCTGTAACCAGTTAGCCATTTTGGCCACTGATATAATTGCTGTGGTTAAGCTAGCAAGTGTGGATTGCGGCTAGCAAGTGTGGTTGGCGGAGATTGGACGGCAGGTTGCGGATCGTGTCGCTCCTGCTTCCTGTGTCTCCAACCCAGCTGCCAGCGAGAATATAGTGGTGTGATTCCCCTACCTATGGCTCCGTGGGTGTTCCTTTTCGGCCTCACCGTGTCCTGTGTTCTTGTGCAGGGAGCGGGAGCTGAGTCCCTGCATTACAATCACATTATGTGTTCACCACTCTGAATCAATTCTCTTTCCATCGCCGTATGTTAGACCCCATTTACCCTCTTCTAAAGTGCCCCCTTAACCTCTGGTAACCCCTAAACTATTGTCTGAGTCTAAGATTTTTTGTTTCTTCATTTGTTTGTCTTGTTTTTTTGTTGTTTTCAGTTTTATATCCCACATATCAGTGAAATCATATGGTTCTTCACTTTTTCTGTCTGACTTATTTTGTTTAGCATTATAATCTCAAGATCCATCTATGTTGTCGCAAATGGTACTATTTCATCTTTTCTTATGGCTGAATAGTATTCCATTGTGTATATATACCACAACTTCTTTATCTGTGCATCTATCGAAGGACATTTTGGTTGTTTCCATATCTTGGCCACCATATATAAAGCTGCAATGAACATTGGAGCACATGTGTCTTTATGGATAAATGTTTTCAGATTTTTTGGGTAAATACCCAGAAGAGGGATTGCTGGGTCATATGGTAATTCTACTCTTAATTAATTTATTTTTTAACATACTTTCTTTTTTTTAAAGATTTTATTGGTGAAGGGGAACAGGACTTTATTGGGGAACAGTGTGTACTTCCAGGACTTTTCCAAATCAAGTTGTTGTCCTTTCAGTCTTAGTTGTGGAGGGCGCAGCTCAGCTCCAGGTCCAGTTGCTGTTGTTAGTTGCAGGGGGCTCAGCCCACCATCCCTTGGGGGAGTTGAGGAGTCCAACCAGCAACCTTGTGGTTGAGAGCCGGCACTCCAACCAGCTGAACCATCTGGCCACCCGGGAGCTGAGCGGCAGCTCATTGGCTTCATTCTAGTTGCGGAGGGCGCAGCTTGCTGGCCCATGTGGGAATCGAACCGGCAGCCCAGTTGCCCAGAGCTTGTGCTCTAACCAACTGAGTCACCCATCTGCCCTGTGCCCAAGTTCTTGTGTGGACATATGTTTTCATTTCTCTTGAATATATATATACCTGGGAGTGGAATTGCTGGGTCATGGGAGGTCTTAGGATTCCTAAGAACAGAGGTTGTGTTAGAGAATAAGCTCATGAACACAGGAAGCACGAATAACTCTTGCTCTTTCATTTAGTGATAGGCAAGTTTCACAGCTGATTCTTTGAAGAATTGACATTGATCAAATTTCTCTGTCTAGTGTAAAATAGCCAACAAATGTGCAAAGTCTAATTCTTCTGTGTAGGGTGATAAAGTCCTTCTTGGGTTTAAATGCAAGTGGGAGAATTTAGTGTTTGTTCCTGCCCATTTCCACTCCCACTCCACCCCACCCCTGGACAGCATAGGGCTGGCTGACAGCATTACCCAGGAAAGCTTCATTTGGAGAGTTGGCCTACTACGCTGATTTTAGACATAATTAAATCACTGCTTTCATCTCCATATTATGATAGGAATTTATTGTTTCTTTCATATTATTTTTCTCTTTGACTCTTCTTTTTTCTTTTCCACACATCTCTGCCACCATAAACACTTTTGTTTTTCCCCCGCTCTTACCTTTCTCTTCAAACTCCTGGTAGTATCAACCTGTTCCTCGTTCTTATGAAAGTTAAGACAATAGTTATGAAACATGAGTTATAGGATTCCTTTTATAAATATATCTAGATAAATATGGACACCTTACAAGTAGTTGCCAAGGTGGCTACACATATATATATTCTAAAAGTTCTGTCATTACCAAAAATATTTTGGTTACTTACGTAGAGTAGTTCTCAAAACCTATCTGAGCCCTACAAGAACAGTTTCACTTCCTTATAATAGCATTATAAGGAAGTATTTCAGGGAACGTGTCACTCTGCTTGTATTTATTTGTCTCTTGTTCCCAGTTCCCCTTTTTCTTTCCTGTTCTAATCTGAGTTCAGCTAGGGCTCAATGATGGGGCAAAGCTCATGATAGTAGAGAGCCCAGGCAGCGGAGGGAGACTGGCATGTTTCACAAGACTTTGACCTTAAACAAAGCACGCTTGAACTATGTTTTCGGTGCAGTCTTGACAGTGTCCCCTCTTCCTCTTTTTTATTTTTTCTCAGAAAAGAACCATCAAAGCCTAGAGCTAGGGAACATAGCCTTGAATTGTCTTCTCAGAGGAATTTTGGGAGAATGGGTAGGGAGAGATACTTTAGAGGGCTCCATTTCCTTCTGCTTCTGGATAGCTAGTTAATGTTCCACCAGTAATTCCCAGTCTCGGGGAGCCCAGGATCACGTTCCAGCCCTACACTGCTGTTCAGGGCAGAGGGCACTTTGTAGAGTTGTGATTCGAGAGAGCTCTGCCTCTGACATTCCTCCTTCATCTTAAGAGTCTGCCGCCAGCTGTCTTCTTGTAACTTTTCAGTTCTATCTCTGGATCTTTATATTCTCTTCCTCTCTGAGTCTCAGCTCTAGGAAGAAAACGAGGATGGTTACTAGTGGGGGAAAGAAACCCTGAAGTTTGCAAAGTAAAAATTAACACAAAGCCGGGCTTCCTGCCCATCACGCCACCCTTTCCTCCTCAGTGATTTCTGAGCCCCTCAAAACCCCAGTAAGATGTTAGCTGACTGTACAAATATGTCTACAGGATTTCTTCAAAGCTGGAGCTATATTCTTGCTACCATCTTACCTGCTTTTCTCTTTTCCAGAAGATTCTACTCACGAATAGGTCTGAGGCCAATGGTCTAGAAATTCAGCCTCCCTGCACACTTTATTAATTGCAGAATGAGTGACGCTGAGGCTGTTTGAGAATATAGCTGTGGGGAGAGAGAGGAAGCACTGGATCTCTTGCCAGGGAAGGGACCAGAGCACACCATTCGTGAATGAACATCCCCGAGCAGAGTAAGGGAGGAGATGGAAACAAGAAGGAAGCTAAAGGAAGCCAAAGAATTGTAGGAACTGAGGGTGTAATCCACTGCGGAATAAGGTATTCCCTCCACTGATGCCTGATCAGTGCCTATTATGGGCAACCAGAGTGCACGGCTTTAGGCTAGGCTCTGGGGATATAGAGAGAAATAAGACGTAGGTTTTAGAAATTAGATGAGATTTTTCAAAATGCGTGGTATTGTGGGCTAAGATACTGCTAACATTACTAAGTCTATTGTTTACCCACCAATGAATTAGCTCATTGACTTCTGGCAAGAGCCCTGTGAAGTGTGTATTGTTATAAATCCCGTTTTATAGGTAAAGAATCTGAGAATATAGGTAAAGAATCGGTACCTCAGATTCTTTTCCACATTTCCAATAGGGGCCCTGGAGTCTCACACTAGGCGCTCAGGAGTAGGAACTCCAGCTCAGTAAGCCATCAGTGTGTGGGAGCTCTGCCTTCACAGTTCCCGCCTCGGTCTGCCCTTCTGCCTGTGGTCTGGGGTACTCTTCCTTAAAGACTGGTCGGGGGCTGATTCCCTCTGCCTGTCCCTGGCCAGTCACTGTCCTTGGAGCTTGAAGAGCACTTTGTGTCTATTTTAAGTACATAGTGTTCTATTTGTTGGAATGTCTGACTCCTTGTGTTATAACCTTCTGGAGAGCAAGGACTATTTTTTCCCTGGAAAATTACAAATAGTTGCAAAAGCAAAGCTAATAATATAATGAATCTACACGTGCTCATCACCAGCTTCAACATTTATTTCATGGCCAATCTTGTTTCATCTATACTCCCTTCCCAAACTGGATCATTCTGAAGCAAATCCCAGACATCAAATCATTTCTTCTGTTAATATTTCAGTTGTATTACTAACATAGAAGGGCTCTTTAAAAAACATAACCACAAACCATTATCACACAAAAACTGATACTTCCTCAATATCATAAAATATTCAATGTTTAGATTTCTGCAATTATCTCGTAACATTTTTCCATCCCTTTCCTCCCTTCTTTCCCTTCCATTTTTCTTTATTCCTTCATTTCTTCCTTTGTCTCCCCCACCCCCGTTTTAAACAATAGTTGTTTGAATAAAGATCGAAGTAAGGGTTTATTTTTTTATCTTCACCTTCTCAGCACCTGGTTTAGTGCTCAACGTGTAGTAAATCGTTAAGTGTTTGTTGAATGAATGAATCATCGGAAATCTATAAAATGTCCTGGTTGAATTAGTGTAGTCTTATTGTCATTTTTGGTTGGTTTCTTGGGGTGGCTTTGGTTTCTGATAACTTTTGTTAGGGGTTCATTTAGATGCTAGTTATCAGTGCCTGTGAACATGACTAAAGGTCAGGGGCAGTGAGTGTCCCTGTGACTCAGACACGCACAGGCCAGAAGGAAATGGGCCCTTGCTGTCTTGCCTCTGCTTTTCATCCTTAGTCTCTTGTTCTCTCACTTTGAGTTTGGACTGACCAAGTTTGGCTTTTTTACTATTTCTTCAGAACAGGAACTCTGAAGGAGTACGTCGAGAGTGTGGACAGCTCTCCTCTGGTGCTGTGGTCGGCAGACTTCTGAGATGCACCCCAAGTTTGACACCTAACCCCCGGACTGTGACTGTGAGGAGATATCATCCCTGTAATACCTTATGTGGCAAAAAGGATTTTGCAGATATAATTAGGGTGACTAATTCGTTGACTGAGTTTAACAAAAACAGATTATCTGAGCGGGGTTGATCTAATCACACGAACCCTTTAAAGTAGAGTTTTTTCCCCGGCTGGTCTCAGAAGCGGAAATCAGAGAGTAGAAGTGTGAGAGGGACTTGATTTAAGGGATGGTCTCCATTGCTGAGATGGAGGGGATCTTGTAGTGAGGACCTGAGAATGCCTTGTAGCAACTGAGAGCTGCCTCTAGCAGGACAATGGAACCTCAGTCTCATTACTTCAAGGAATTGAATTCTGTGAGCTAATAAATGGGTGTGGTTTTAAGCCACTAAATTTGCGGTGATTTGTTTTGCAAAAATAGAAAATGAATACAGGTGTTTTTACCTGTTAGATTGAATTAGCTGTTCCTTATTTTAGTTTTTAAAAATTGAAATAAAATTGAAATACATTGAAATGCATACAGAAATGCATCTTAAATGTACAGTTGGAGTTTTGTAAATGTATGCACCTGTGAAATCACCACCTGAATTGAGATGGAGAGCATTTCCATTAGCTCAAAAATCTTCCTTGTGCACCTTTGCAGTTAATTCTAGCCCCTCCCCCCGCCTCACACCATGGTGAATTCTAACGCTATGAATTACTGTCACCTCTTCTTGGTCTTTATTTAAATGGCACTTTTATAGTACATGCTCCTTTGTGTCTGGCTTCTTTTGCACAGCATAATATTTGAAGGTTATCCATCTCATTTTAGCAGCAGTTTGTTTCATTATCATTGCTGACTAGCATTCCCTTGTATGGCTAGACCACAATCTGTTTATCCATTCACATGTTGATGGATATTTGGGTTGTTTCCACGTTTTGGCTATTATGAATAATGCTGCTATGGACATTCAAGTATAACTGTTTGTGTCGATATATATTTTCATTCCTATTGGGTAAAACCCTAGGAATGGAATTGCTGAACTGTGTAAGTATATTTAGCTTTACAAGAAAATGCCAAACTCTTTTCCAGAGGGGTTGTGCCATATCATATTTCCACCAGTTGTTTCCCATCCTCACAACATGTGGTACCATCAGCCTTTTAAAGTTCAGCTACTTGCCAATAATTTCTTTTTGAGTACTTCTCGATGCCTTGCAGAATACATTATTCACATTATGCTTACCTTGTGGAATGTTCTCCCTACTCCCCAATTTTTCAATCCTACCTATGTTTTAGGTCAGTGTTTCCTAACATGGAATATATGTGAGATTCACCAGGGAGCTTTTCAAATGTACAAGCTCCAGTCTCACTCCAGATGTACTGTATCAGCTTCCTCAGGAATGGTTTATAGGCTTATTATGTATGTTGAAAAAGTTCCCTAGTGTGGGGACAGAGTCCAAGAGCGCAGTTTCCAGGCTCTCGGCCTCACATGGAAAGATGCTGGCTCAGGTAGTAGATGGCCATCAAATGTGGCTAGTTGGCCATCAGCTGTTACCAGTTAGCCAGTTAGCCACTGATATAACTGCCTTGGCTACGCTAGGGGGTTGGTTGATTGGCAGGCAGAGACCCAGACAGCGGATTGCGGATCATGTGGATCCTACTACCTGTGTCTTGCCCCGCCGCCAGCGAGACGGGTGCAGGAAGACCCCTTGTTGGGTATTGGAAGATGTTTGCTTTTGTATCTCCAACCCAGCTGCCAGCGAGAATGACTTCCCTATCTATGGCTCCGTGGGTGTTCCTTCTTTGATCTCACCATATCCTGTGTTCTTCTGTGGGGAGAGGAACCAGAGACCTCGCATGACACCTAGGCAATTCTGATTTATACTCCTGGCTAAAAACTGCTGTTTTTAGGCTCAAGTCCTACCTATGATAGCAGAGGTTCTCCATTCTGGCTTTAAAAGTATCTGGGAAGCTTTAAAAAATGACCAGTGCCTAGGTTCCATCCCACACCAACTAAATTAGAATCTGTGGGTGGGGACTGAGTGTCAGTCGTTTTTAAAATTTTCCCAGTGTGGGGACAGAGTCCCAGAGAACAGTTTCCAGGCTTTCGGCCTCACATGGAAAGGTGCTGGTTCAGTTATTAGATGGCCAACAGCTGTAATCAAATGCCCATTCGCTGTGGCTGGGTGGCCATCAGCTGTAACCAGTAAGCCACTGGCCACTAATATAACTGCCGTGGCTACACTAGGGGGTTGGTTGGTTGTTGGTTGGTTGGCAGAGAAGCGGATGGTGGATTGCGCATCGTGTGGTTCCTGCTTCCTGTGTCTCCAACCCAGCTGCCAGAGAGACTATAGTGGTATGAACCCCTTATCTATGGCTCCGTTGCTGTTCCTTTTTGGCCACACCATATCCTGCATTCTTATGTGGGGAGCGAGACCAGAGGCCCCACATGACACCTAGTCATTCTAATGAGTAGCCATATTTTCCATTGAATTTCTGTGTCTTGTGGCATTTATCCCTTACTATTTTTGTATTATAATAATTTCTCATGTCTCATCTCCTATCTTAGTATTTATGTTCCTTGAGGTAGGGACCCTGCCTTTCTCATTTCTGTCTCTTGTATGGGGTCTAACACTGACTTGTAGCACAGTAGGTGCTCTGTAAGGATTTCATGGATACATAAATTGGTCATTAGGAAAAGCTGCAGATTGCAGCTGTGGCCCATGACTTCTAGATGGACGCACTTTGTTAGCAGGTGTGCAAATGAATTTGGCTACTTCTCTGATCACTAGATCAAATATCTGTAGACTTAGAATAGGCTTACTTTGATTACCAGTTAAGCAATTTCTTTCTTCTGCTTGTAAAGAAGACATTGTCTTAAGTAGTATCAACTGTGAGGCATCATGTTGATGTTTGATATATAATTTTTATTATAAATATAGAGCCAATTTTACAAATAATTCAAGAGTGGCCTTAGCCAGGCAAAATTAAATTAACACAGAATAGCATGGATGAGGGGAAGTATATACAGCTTGTCAGGATTAGAAAACCCTGAAAGAGGTACCTGAGTACAGAGAACTCCTAACTAACCCTCGTTTTTTTTTGTTTTTGTTTTTTTTTAAGATTTTGTTGGGGAAGGGAACAGGACTTTATCGGGGGAACAGTGTACTTCTGGGACTTTTCCAAGTCAAGTTGTTGTCTTTTCAGTCTTAGTTGTGGAGGGCACAGCTCAGCTCCAGGTCCAGTTGCCATTGTTAGTTGCAAGGGGCGCAGCCCACCATCCCTTGTGGGAGTCAAACTGACAACCTTGTGGTTGAGAGGATGCGCTCCAACCATCTGGCCACCTGGGAGCTGAGCGGCAGCTCATTGCCTTCAGTGTAGTTGCGGCGGACGCAGCTTGTTGGCCCATGTGGGAATTGAACCGGCAGCCTGGTTGCCCAGAGCTCGTGCTCTAACCAACTGAGCCACCCGTCCGACCCCAACTAATCCTCATTGAGGGTCCTCTTAGACACAGAATGAGATCAGCTTATCAATATCAGGTGAAACCTTCCTCTCAACAGCCCCAGAGTCCATCTGTGTAAACGCTGGGTACGAAGTACATTTGCCTCTCTGTTCAGGAAACCTAGGCCCAGTGATAATGCCCCAGGTCCCTAATGAGCATCAGCACCAGTGCAGCTCCAGGTTGTAAACAATGTCAACAGTATGAGGGACAGTGTGCCCTGTGGGACGCCCGCTTCTCAGGGATCAAACACACCTCAGCAGAGGCCCAGGTTTCCTGAGAAAGTGAGGGGGGCAGACCCACAGGACACGCGCAGCACAAACACGGAATAGAATGGTGGCTTGTGATTGGCCTGAGACCTCTGGAAACTGAGTTAGAGCCACTTCTAGCCATGAGGAAGAAAACTGCTTCTTTTCTATTTGGAGCCCCTGACATGAAGGCCTTGAAGAACTCCTCGCCGAGGGGACGTGAGGGGTTTTGGTAGCTTCTTTTACCTAAGGCCCTCAGATTGGCTTACACAGCTAAGCTAAGTAAGTACAAATAACCCCATTCACATAAATAAGGAGTTACAAAAATTAAAATGGTGATATGTCTCAGAGAAATGGGAAAAAGCCCAATACCTCAAATTGTGCATTCTTACATAATTATTTAAATAATCTCAGAAGGGCAGTTCTCTGTAACCCCCTTCTTCTGTAGGCATTTCCTTGACTAAATCCCATAAAGTTATTAAAAATACATGATTAAAAAAAATTCCATTGGGAATCAACTATAGTTTTCCTAGCTGCTTCTAGTGGCTTCTCTGAAGACAGGCTCACCAAAGGGCTAGATGGTATTCCAGCCAATTAGCCAGGTGTTTAAGCTCTGGTCCTACAGGTAGACACCCTGACAGTGGACAAAGGTGCAGAATTTTCCAGTTAAAAACTAGTAATGTATATATTTTTTCCTGGGTGTGGTGGGTTTACACTAGGCTTTGGAGAGATAGAAGAAGCTTTTACTTTTTCTCTCCTTTTCTGGCACATGCTATTTAGTGGATAAGGACATAACTCTCAAGGTTAAGGCACATTCCAGTTAGACTCCAACAGGAGAGGACAGGGATGGGAAGGAATGAGTATGCTCTGAAAGGTAAGTTTAGAACAAGTCTAGGTCAGGAAATGAGAGGGGCAGGAGTTTCTGGCAGCTCTTTCTCAAGGTCTGCTTTGCCAACTTTCAATAACAAACAACGTTGGGCTTCCTACAGACTCCGGATGTACCTTTCCATCTGTTGACACTAAAGGGAGGGGCTGTGACCAGGCAGTGGGCAGGTGCCTCCAGAGGGAGTGAAGACGGGGAGAGGCTTGCACTTTTTCCTGAGGTTAAAGGGATCTCCTAGTGATGGAGATGAGAAGCTTGGGATAATTCAGCAGTGCAGCGAGCAGGGCAGGTTGCATTACTTCTTTTTTACTTCGGAATAAACCGTTTCTGTGGCTGTTGAAGATGGGGAAGCTGAAGTTGGTTTTTTTGTTTCCTGGACATTGAAGTTCAGGGAAGAATACGCAACTTCGTTGACCTGAAAGGCATGAGCAGCAGTCAGTTAGATCAGCGTCACAGGTCAGGCCCTCAACTGTCCGCTGTGATTCAGCATCACCTGCTGTCACCACTTTGAAACTTCTGGCTCTGGAGATGGGCTTTTATTACCCATTATCTCTGCTTGGTGACATCCTTTGACTAATTGTTAGAAGAGACAGATTATGGTATTCATACAAGGGAATACGATGATACAGCAATGAGAAAAAACAACGACAAATGCATACAACAATATGGATAAATCTCACAAAACTATTTTGAATGAAAGAAACTAGACACATATAAGGATATACTGTGATTTTCAATATAAGAGCATAAACAGGCAAAACCAACCCAGTGCGTTATTATTCAGGATAGTAGTTACTCTTTGGAGGGAAGTGACTGGAGGGTTTTGGGGGAGGGATGACATGTTTTGTTTCTTGATTTCCATACTGCTTACATGGGTATGTTCAACTCATGAAAATTTATACATTGTTGTCATAAGCTTATGATTGAAGTACTTTTCAGTATGTATGTGTGCTCCACTGAAAGGCTAAGCTGAGTGAAATTTGGTAAAATTATTATAAATGAACAAAGACCTCAGACTGATTGGAATGGACATTATCCTTTGACAGTAAGAGCAAGGTCAGATTGAAGGTAGAGAAGGGAGAATGACTCAGTGCCTTCTGGTGCTGGGCATTGGGCTGGTGCTTTGCATTTGATATCTCATTTAATTCATTCAACATGTCTTTGAAGTGGGCAGCATGCCCAAATTACAGATGACAAAGCTGAGGATCAAAGAGGTTAAGTTACTTGCCCAAGGTCACACAGCTACTAAGAGTCATAGCCAGGATTCAAACACAGGTTGGCGATAACTCCCGAGTCCAAGGTCTTGCATGAGGTAGACCCAAGCGAGTAATTAACCAATATGTCTTTGTTTGTTGCGGCATTGAGGAACTCTGACCCAAACTGGCTCTCACATTTGTGTCTCCAAGAGTAATCCATTCTACACAGAGATAGCTCCATGAGCAAATAAGCCAATGAAACTAGCTGTCCTTACCTTGTTAGGTGAGATGTCAGAATGACCCTGACCTGGGGAAGTGAAAGAAGAGTTACCAATCCATGAAAATACAAAGCTGACTTACAGCCTTAGAGGGTGGTGGTCCTAAGCTGTCCACACTTCTAGCTGAAGCAGATGGCAGGTGGTGGGAAGATGGGCCCGTGATTACTTAAGAAATTCGCTTTTCTCAGAGTTTGGGGTCCAGGCCCAGGGTGTTAGTACCAGAGGGGGAGCAGGAGGAGGCCTCAGTCCACTTCTAAAGATTTCTCCCAGTTCAAAGGCCTTGATTTTTGCCCAGATGTGTTCCTCAGCAACAGGCCGCAGTGGCAAAGAGGGGCATTGAGGACCACAGCACCCAGAGAGCCACAAGATAGGGAATGTCACACCAAGGGAAGGACAGTGCCCACATCCCTAAGAGGCAGGAGGGAAGGAATAAGGATGAGGAGTGGCTCCTGGAAACATGTCCATCTTACTTAGGCCTGCCTGGCCTAGGCCGAGTGAGTCTCTCCCGGGGCTGTGTCTCAGCGGGATCTTTTGTGGCTAGAAGGATGTGAGGACTTATGCCAACGTGAGGTTGGGAAATGGAGATGCCCTCTACAAATTCAGAAGGTAGGGAGTATTTGGGAATCCAGGATTCCCTGCTTAGGGCAGGGCATATGGTAGAACACACCAACGCTCACTGGGTGATGGCTTTACTTACTGTGATTGGAGGCTGAGGGTTTGTGGTCTGTGAGATCGCGCTGGTCGCTTGCCCTAAATAAATATCAGACACTGTGACTGCTATTCCCAAGCATAGCGTCTTTGCTCCTTGACTTAGGAAGGACACTGTCAGCAGATAATTCCTTGGGGCTCCTCAGTGTTCAGTCATACCAGGGTTGGTACTGCCTTTGCTCATAGGGCCTCCTCTTCAATGTACCCACCATCCCTTCTAGTGTGCACTCCTTTCCTCTTGCCTGAGGTTCACATTTAGGTCCATTCTTTTCCAACTTCTTCTCAGTCTATGTGTACTCTGACACCTTTCCCCTTTGTAGGTAGATACTGCTTCTCCCTATTTGCCCGCCCCCCATACCCACACACTTTATTTATTGCTCAAGAGGCCTTTGGTTTCTGCTTTTTCTTTAGTTCTCTTCCTGTCCTATCCCTCCCCCCTCCCCCCATCCTCTTATGGTTGACAGAGCGTAGAACTTGCTTTCTCCTGCTCCTCCTTTCATCCTCATTTGTTTTCCTTCTTGGACCATAACTTCCCTGTCCGGGGGACTAAGGAATATAACTGGATCCGCTCATGGTAAACCAGATGGGGATGGGAATAACCAGTCCAAGAGAAAGTGGGGTATAGGAAGTTTGAAGCCCAGGGAAGGAGAGACCACAGGAATTAGTGCCAAGAAGCAGGAGTTTCGGAAGGATGAGGAGCAGATACAGGCCCAGAGACAGAGGGGAATCTCCTCGCCTCTCCCAAGCATGGCGGTTAGCCTTGGAGAAAGCAGGACAAGAGAAAGGCCACCATACCCTCCAGTCTTTCTGATATACAGAAAGTACACCAGGGCTGCTATCAGAGCTATCACGGCCAGGACTCCAATCACGATGCCAACAATAGCCCCAACTGAGAGGCGAGAACTTCCTTTCGAATCACCTGTCAAGGATAGAAAAGAGAAGAATGAATGAAGGCGACATGATTTTACAGTGCGGGTGCCCTGGGAAAAAACTCTCAACAGGAAGTAGTCTCTTCCTGTTTCTCTAAGGAATACGTTTTCTGTGGGAAGGTTGCTGTGAGGCAATTAGCTGACTATATCCTTGTAATATTTTTTGCCACTGTATTTCTAGGTTGATGGTCAGACTTGCCTCAATTCCATCCTGGCCTTTCTGCATTCAGATATTTTTGAAGCTTTGGAAATATGATAAAGGCTGATTGCTACTTTTGTATTACTTCCCTCTTTTCATGGTTGCAGCCACGGATATGTGCCTGTCAGGTCTGTTGTGGGGGGAACTTCATTGATGGAAGGTGGTGCGTTCTGAATTCACTGTCTCCTCTGCACAGAGGCCACGCTACCTAAGGCTCCCAGCAGGGATATGAAATAAGCCCAGTTCTGTGAGAAATGCTTTTCCTCTTATGGGTGAAGTTACCTCAAGGATCCCCCCCCCCACCGACCACCATCACCCTTGTGGATACTCTCTTAGAACTGCACTGCAACTGGAAACTTCCTTCTCTTTCTCCTTCACAGGAATCAGATCTGCACTGTGGTCTGAGGAATCTCCCAGGCGTCTCCCACTCCCATCCCACTTTCCTTCACAGGCATGTTTCCCAATAAATATCTTGTATGTCTAATCCCATCTTGGCTGCATCTCAAGGATGAAAAGTAACAAACCAGGCTTGGAACTTTGCACTCAACTCCTATTTTGCCTTTCCCATATTTGGTCAGTAACCACGTCCCAATGATTTATGTGTGTAATGCACCCCTTCTACATTTTGCATTTGTTTTTTATTTTTTTTTATTTCCACTACCCCCACCTATCAACTCAGGGTTGATAACTAACATTAGTGTTAATATTAATATTACTGTTATGAAATACTTACTATGTGCCATTCTCTATGCTAAACACTGTCAGATAAACATTATTTCCACTTTACTGATGAAAAACTGAGGCTCAGAGTGGTGAAAAATTTACCCAAAGTCATATGGCTAGTAAGAGGTGGATCTGAGAATTTACTCTAGGACTACTTGACTTCATAGAGGCTAATGATAATAGTAGAGATAAACGCAGCTAACAGTTATGGAACATTTCCTATGTGTGTGCATTTTGCTAAGTGTTTAATTGATTATTGCATTAAATATGTAAAACAATACCAGGAAGCAGGCACACTTATTGTAATTTTTAGTTCGGAAATATGAGGCTCAGAGAAGTTAAGAATCTTGTGCAAGAAATTTGTCACTGTAAATGCTTACATTAAAAAAGAAGACCTCAAACCAACAATTTAACTTTACAACGTAAGGGACTAGAAAAAAAGAACAAATTCAACCCAAAGCTAGCAGAAGGAAGGAAATAATAAAAATTAGAATGGAAACAAATAAAATAGAGTATAGAAAAACAGTAGAGAAAAATCAATGAAACCAAAAGTTAATTCTTTAAAAAAGAATAACAAAATTGACAACCCTTTAACTAGATTGACTAAGAAAAAAAGGTAGAAGTTTCAAATGACTAAAATCAGAAATGAAAGTGGGGAACTTGCTATCAATTCTACAGAAATAATAAGAATTACAAGAGTACTATGCATAATTGTATGCCAACAAATTGGATAACCTAGATGAAATGGACGAATTCCTACAAACACAAAACCTACCAAGATGGAATCACAATGAAGTAGAAGATATGAATAGACCTATAACTAGTAAGGAGAATGAATCAGTAAAAGCATTCAACAAAATTATTCTTTCATGATAAAAACATTCAAATTGGAATAGAAGAAAACTATCTCAACACAACAAAGGCCACATACGAAAAACTCACAGCTAACATCATTCTCAATGGTGAAAGATTGAAAGTTTTCCCTCTAAGATCAGGAACAAGACAAGGATACCTGCTTTTGCTACTTCTATTCAATATAGTATTAGAAGTGCTTGCCCGAGCAATTAGGCAAGAAAAAGAAATAAAAGGCATCCAAATTGAAAAGAAGTAAAATGATCTTTTTCATGGATGACATGAACTCACATGTGGAAAACACTCAAGATACCCCTGACACACACGTGTGCGCGCACACACACACACACCAAAAAAAAACCCCAAAAAAACTGTTGGAAATAATAAATTCAGCAAGGTTGTAGAATACTAAATCAACATGCAAAAATATGTTTCTATACACTAACAACAAATTGAAAAGGAAAATAAAACAATTCCATTTATAACAGCATCAAAAAATATAAAATAGGAATTAACTATGGGGGTGAACAACTCATACACTGAAAAATTATAAAACATTGCTGAAAGAAATCAAAGACATAAACAAGTGGAAAGGCATTATGTGTTTATGGATTTGAAGACATGATATTGTTAGAATGACAATACTGCCCAAAGTAGTGATCTACAGACTCAATCCGTATCAAAGTCCCAATGACTTTTTTTCCCCAGAAATAGAAAAATTAATCCTAAAATTCCTATGCAATTTCAAGGAGCCCCAAATATCCTGATTTTTGACAGGGGTATCAAAGCCATTCTATGGGGAAAAGACAATCTTTTCAACCAATGGTGTTGGGAAAGCTGGATATCCATACAAAAGAATGAAGTTGAACCCTTACTTGACACCACATACAAAAAATTAACTCAAAATGCATCAAGGACGTAATGGAAGAGCAAAAACTACAAAAACTCTTGAGACGAAAATATAGGGTGAATGCTTCATGACTTTGGATTAGGTAATGATTTCTTGGATATGAAACCAAAACCACAAGCAAAAACAACAACAAATAGATAATTTGACTTCATTAAAATTACAGACGTTTGTGTATCAAAGGACACTATCAACAAAAAGAAAAGACAACCCACAGTGCGAGAGAAAATATTTACACGATATATGTGATAAGGGATTAATATCCAGAATATATAGTAAAACTACAACTCAACAACAACAAAAAAATCAAATAAAAAAGTGGGCAAAGGACTTGAACAGATAATTCTCCAAAGATATAAAAATGGCCAATAAGGGGGAGGCCAGTTGGCTCATTTGATTAGAGTGCAGGGCTCATAACACCAAAGTTGCCGGTTCAGTTCCCACATGGGCCAGTGAGCTGCGCCCTCCACAAATAGATTGAAAACAATGACTTGACTTGGAGCTGATGGGTCCTGGCAAAACACACTGTTCCCCAATTTTAAAAAAAAGATTAGAAAAAAATGGCCAATAAGCACATGAAAACATGCTCAACGTCACTAATCATTAGGAAAATGCAAATCAAAACCACAATGAAATACCACCTCGCATACATTGGGATGGCTATTATACGGTTTTTAAAAAAACAAAACAGAAAACAACAATTGGCAAGTTTGTGGAGAAACTGGAACTTCTGTGCATTGCTGGTGGGAATGTAAAATGGTGCAACCACTGTGGAAAATGGTAGGGAAATTCATCAAAAAATTGAACAAAGAATTACCATTTGATCCAGCAATTCCACTTCTGGGTATACACCCAAAAGAACTGAATGCAGGGATTTGAACAGGTATTTGTATACCCATGTTAACAGCAGCCTAATTCCCAGCAGCTAAAAGGTAGAAACAGCCCAGACGTTCATGGCTGGATGAATGATAAACAAAATGTAATGTATACATTACAAAGGAATATTATTTAGCCTCAATAACAGCATGAAATTATGATATATGCTACAATATGGCTGCACCTTCATTATGCTAAATGAAATAAGCCAGACACAAAAGGACAAATGTTGTATGATCCCATTTATACGGGGTACGTAGAATAGTCAAATTCATAAAGACAGAAAGTAGAATGGTGGTTAACAGGGGTTGAGGTAGGGAGTGGGGAGTTATTGCTTAATGGGGACAGAATTTTAGTACGGTAAGATGAAAAAGTTCTGGAAATGGATAGTAGTGATGGTTGTACAACCATTAATATGAATGTACTAATGCCACTGAACTGTATATTTAACTGAATAAAATAGTAAATCTTATGTATATTTTACCACAGAATATATAGTAACCAAAAAAGGAAAAAAATCTTGTGCAAGGTCGCAGTGAGTGCCAGGCCCAGGAGAAGAAACTAAGAATATTAGTTTCAGAGATTGAGCTTTTAACCACTTTCCATTCTGTTTACTGTAATGGTCTCCTGATCGACAGTCTGCCCCTGTGAGTTCTATCACTTTGCACACCACTGGTAGAACAATCCTCCCAGAAGGGTGTAGGATGGGGCAAGGGGTCACTTATATTGCACATCCAATCTGAGGGGGTCACGTTCCTAGAGGTTTCGTGAGCTTCAAAAAGATCAGACCCCTCTCTAGTATGGTAGCTTTACGTAGAGAAGGAAAGGCATTTTATTTTTGTTAAATAATTTATTAGAGAATGACTAGCCATGACCTTAGGACCTGGAGAAACTCCAATCCAAAGCATTTCTCAATCTGAATAGGACTTTCCCTTCCTGGCCTGTGGAGTGACTAGCAGAGAAAATCTCTAGAGAAAAGTAGTCACAGTTTTAACAATAGGCTGCTACTCTTAGCCTTCTCTGTAAACTAAATTTTTGGCACTGCTCCTTCTGTTCCATGAAGGAACTTCATGGATGAACCTATCTATTTTTCAAGTATCCACTATCATTCACTATTCTCCTGGGTATATCATATATGCTAGTGTCACACAGAATTATACAGCTGGTGATTTCAGAGCCAGGACACAGCTCAGAGGAGCCTGCCCCGCACCTCATTCCTTCCCATTTCCTTGCAGCCTGGCTTGTTGATGGCTCAGGTGTCAATTGGCACAATTTGGCCAGATTGAGGATAGGCCGCTCGTGCAACTTCTCCACGGGCCTCTGTTCTACCACAGATGGCATCAGAGCAGAGTCAGTCACTAGGTGAACCTGGAGCAGAGCAGAGAGCAGGAGTCTGTCCTGCTCACTGATCTTTATAGGTGGTTTTATCCTTTTGTTTGGGGGGAAAGAGGTGAGCTTGATTCAAAGCCCTGTATGTTCATTGTAGCACATGGAGTAGGTAACAGAAAATAAAGAAGTGACAGGAGGAATGTGTTAGTGACAGAAGAAGCAATTGCCCTTGAGCACCTTTGTTTTTTCCCCTCTATGAAGCTCCCTCGACCACATGGGGCTTTCTGGGGCTGAGACAACCCCCTTCTACACTGTGAGGCTGGACCCACACTCTACCATGAGAAATCAGAAGAGCGAGGAGAAGAGAGAGTCTACAGAGATGTAATGGGAGGGCTCAGGGGAAGAATTTGTGATTTGCTTGTATCCATGGCTGCAGGATGGCAGAGAACCTCTAGGCTCTTTTCTGAAAATCAGAGACTTCCACCCCAGAGCTGGTGCCAATGGTCCAGGGAGCAACTTACCAGAGACTGTGATAATTATGACTGCGGTCCCATTGAGGCGAGTGACAGAGTTATGGACAACGCAGGTATAGGATCCATTATTATTCGGAGTGATGTTGGTTATAAAGAGCTTCTGTGTGGATTGCTCGGGCCTCCCATTGATAAGCCAAGAATACTGTGCGGGCGGGTTAGAGGCTGCGTGGCAGGAGAGATTGAGGTTTGCCCCGGAATGGTAATGGGTGTCTGAGGGGGAAATGGTGGGGGAATCCGGGCCATCTGGAGCAAACAGAACAAAGCCACATGTGATGTAATCAGAGGAAAGGGACACTCCTTGTCTGTATAAAGGCCATACCGTCCTTTTGAGCTGGATCAACCTAGTTTTCAAAAAGTCCCAACCATAACTCCCTGCGTTCACTGAGCCTGAGTCTGAGACATTAACCAGTTTCCCCCATGAGGTTATTGACCCTGAACCATTCGAGACAGGAGCAGCTCATCCCTTCCTAGTCTCACCTCAAAGCTGGGCCTGCCCGGATTTGCCTGGGCGAGGGAGTGATGGCTAGTATGGGTGTCCACGGGTGAGGGTCCATATACTTAGACCTGAGAGGGACGGATGTATCCTGGCCTCTCGCAGTGTGGATTAGCGTGGGCAGCCTGGGCCAGGGAGGAACAGAAGTTACTCACAGAGAACATTCAGGTAGAATGGGTCACTGCGAATGGCACTCACTGGGTTCCGGATTTCACACTCATAGGGTCCTGTGTCATTCCTTGTGACATTGAATAATGTGAGGGTCCTATTGTCCTTGGACAGCTCCAGCCTGGTACTGTTCTGGACGCTCTGACTGTTGATCAACCACAGGTAGGTGACGTCCTGAATCTCAGGTTCACACGTGAACACTACAGGGCCCTGGTATTCCACGGGGTCCGAGTTGTTGCTTGTGACGTGGGGTTTGGGTAACTCCGCTGTGCAGATAACAGAGAGAACATTGCTCTGTGTGGTACCTTTGATTCCTCCAAAGGCATCTTCAATCAGAGTTGGCACCTCTCAGCCAACCTGAGTCCTTCAAAGAATAAGGCAGGTCTGTGTATCACAAGACAAATGCATGAGGCTCTGAGTGTTCAGAAAACATAATAAGGCTGCCAGCTCTACGTCTGGGAGAAAGCACAGACTTGCTCAAGTGTCAATTAAGTATCAGGGTTTTATCATGGAAAGACATAGGACTGAGAGTCAGAGACCACCTGGCACCTGTCCTGGTTCTTCACTGACCAGCTGACTGCCTGACCAACCTTGAGGTGTTCACCTGGAATGTGCAGGTGCTGAGCCCCTTAGAGCTACACAGACCTGAACTGCTGGTCGAGATGTGTTTTCATGAAGCCTCACTTTCCAAGGTTGTCGTAGAGGTAATGATAGGCCATCCGATAGTCCTTAAACCCCGGCAAGACTGGGCAGTAAGTATGGCCTGGAACTGAGTGTTTGAGCAGAAATAATACACGGGGAGACCAGAAGCAGGTCGGCAGTCAGTTCAGTACTTAGGCTACAGGGCCATGAGGTGGGGTGTTCAGTGGTGACTGACAAACAGTGACCCCATAAAGGATAGAGCAGCGTCCAGGAATAATTTAGAAAAGAGTGAGGGGACGGCGGGAGCTGGCTGGCTTTGGCAGGACCATGCTCTCTGCCCTTGGTCTTTGATGTCTCTTCTCCCACTGCTGAGGGCAGTGAGGACCATGTCGATTCTTCCTGAAATCCTCCTGGACAATAGCAAATACAAAAGGGGTGACTTGTGGAAAGTGGGGGAGCATGAACTTGTTGAAAAAATCTGACCCTCGTGGACCATTTGTAGACAGTTAAAAGATAGAAATTTGAGTAGAAGTTAAATTGCGAAAGAATATGTGAAAATCATTATCAATGCCCCAAAGATCTAAGACCAGTTTCTGGAGGAATCTCTGTCTAGCACTGAATGTCGTAGATCAGGTTCTGCAGTCCAATCAGCGTCACATTGTGGTGAAAGAAAGATGTTACAGTGGGTTTGAAATCAGTGCCTCCGAAGGGAGACAGAGAATGTGAGTCCTGTTAAGAGACAGAAATTACCAGAAGGGAAATTTCGGTTTCTCTGTTGTATAAAGGGAGGAATGAGCCCAAATAAGAAGAAACTATATGTGTTATGTTAGGAAATTTAGAAAGGTCGCTGTCACCAATTTCTATGGACGATCAGGTAAATGGGGAGGGGTCCCCACACGGGCACGTGGCATGCATTCTTCCCTTTCTCTCTAACTCAGGAAACAGCTAGATCTTGAGCAAATTCATCCAAATCGGACAGCATCTAAGAGAAGGGACAGTGGCCTGTGGATCTCACTGTCTGCGAGGATCCCACCCTGTGGTAAAGGTGTCAGCACAAGGACACACGTGTGTGAAATAGGCTGTGAGCCATCAGATGGCACAGGGTCACCAGCCCCACCTTGGGAAGGTCTCGGGAGCCACTGGGAGGAACGGGAGCCTCACACCAGGATGAGGATGTGTCACGAGTCGGGTGAAGTGAGCCCGAGAGCTTTCGGGGACAGACCTGTGCTCTGCCTTTGACTCCCTGGTTGAGTCACGTAGACAGAAGATCAAGGGGTCACAGTCCCTGTCCTGTGGCCTGTTCCTCTTGTTGGCATCAGGGAGGGAAGGAGCCCTGGAAGGGGACACAGCGGAAGCTCGTGCTCCTGGTGACCGGGAAAACTGGCTCATGATGGAGCCAGGGGCTGCTGCTCCGACTCATTTCTGTGTCCTTTCCTATTGCCCAGGAGGGTGGGCCTGGCCACAGGTGTTAGTGGGAGAATCCCGGGAGGCTTCAAGGTGGAGGAAGCAGAGCAGGGCAGGGCAGGGTGGCTAGAATGAAGGAGGAGGCAGGCGAGGGACAGGGAAGGAGCAGAGAGCCAGAACTGCCCATGGTGATGAGCAGTGGGGATTACAGGTGACTTCAGAGTCCCCAGGGACCAAGAGCCCATGGCTGGTCCAGAGCAGGAAAACCCCCCCGCGGCAAGCAGCCCCACTGTCACCTTGAGACTTGGCTCCTGCGGGGGCTTTGGGGACAGGTGGTCAGAAGTGTGGAATGTGGGTCCCGGCCCCTGGAGGGACAGGGAACAGGTGTGGCCGAAACCTCCTAGGATTCTGCATCCAGGTTCCAGAATCAGTGGAGATTATGAATCACTCATTCATTCATTCATTCATTCATTCACTCACCATAAATCCTTCCTCCTGCATCAAAAGCAATTGAGTGTTTGTTACATGTTGGTCCCTGAGCTTGTGCAGGTGTGGAGTGGGGAGTGAGAAGCACAGTCCTTTCCTTTATACTCCAGTGGGAGTGACACCAACACATCAGGAAACAAGTGATTTCAAGGCCAGTGCAGGGAGCAGGGGCTTGGCCACCTGAGGGGGAGGCCTGGGCGTCCCAGCACTGACTGTGGTGGTTACTGCAGGTGATTTAGTTCTACAGTAAAAAATTTTCCATTTGCTTTCACTCCCCAGACCAGAATCTCTCCCTCTGAACTGGGGACGCCTAAGAAGAAAGGACCTGAACCAACAGCTGGTTTCAGGGTCTATATTTGCATAATAGGCCCTGGGTGGAGGAGAGGACAGAGCTGTGACTGCAGACAGATGTTGGCATGACTCTGATTGGCCAGTCATGGTCTGTGTCCCCCTGTCACTCAGTTTCCCCTGAATGAAACAGGATAAATGGTACATGGCTTGCCATGTTGCCTGTGAATCTTAACTCTTTCACAATTACCTGACCTAAAGCTTGGAATAGAAGTGCTGCCCAAGGTAACAGCGTCTGTTATTATTTAATCCACGAGAGAGGACTCCCTGGTTCTATCCTTGGTGGACGAGGAGCTGCCAGGAGCATCTTCTCTCCGCTGTCCCTCCCTGGGGACGCTGACCTTGCTCTGGGGTCTCCTAAGTCCTCCAGGGCAGTTGGCTAATGGCCGATGACCTTGTCTGTCTCTCCTCTCCACAGTCTCAGGTGAAGGACCAGATCCCATGCCTGCCCAGATGTGGATCCTGGGGCTGAGCCCTGGCTGGTGACCAGCTCCGGAGCCTCGGGGCTCAGGTACCTGGGAATCGTTGCTCCCGGTCAGCCCTGCCCAGGAGGCCAAACCCAACCTGGGACACGATCCCGAGTCCCTGGCGTCAGCAGCCCTGGGACAGGGGACAGGGGAGGGGCTGCCTGGGCTGAGTCTCTCCAGGAGGATCCCAGGGGGCCACTCAGGCCAGGCCCTGACAAGCTCTGCAGGGTCTTTCTCGGGGTCATGGTCACGGGAGGGGCCCAGGGGCTGCACTGAGACTGGTCTCCCTCTGCTGAGTTGCTCCCATCAGACCGGTCCTTCTTTCTGGGGTGAATGTCTGCAGGGGCTGGAATCCGGGAAGGGAACTCTGATCTTGTGAAGCTTGTCTCCACTGTGTGTGTCCTGCACTAAATACTGAAGCCCCATGGGACGTAATGCAGGGGGTGGGGGCAGAGTCCAGGCTGTCAGTCTGTGTGTGTGAAGCAGAATTCACCCCACCCGACACCCAGAGGTCAGAGAGGAATTACTCACGGAATACACGGAGCTGTCCAGTTACTAGGTCACCCTGCAAAGCTTCATTTAGGGTTTGCAGGGTGTAGTATCCTGTGTCCTCCGGGGTGACCTTCTGTAACAGCATGGATCCATTGGTGTATATTGTCTCTCGTCCGCTGTATGCTGGCCCTTTGACAGTGATCTGAGTGTCTGTCCTATAGGATATTATTTGACGGTTGGTGGCCACCGTTTGCCCTTTGTACCAGGAATAGCCTATAAGATCATTCGTCTGATTGTGGACAAGGAAAAGCACATCCTTCCCTTTGGTAGTATTGGCTGGCACTAATTCAAGTACGAGGGTGGCAGTGGTGGGCGGGCTCCAGAAGGTTAAGAGTAAGGCTAGGAGGAAAGGGAGAAATTGATCAATATTTGGATTTATGTATTGGGATGGAAAGACGAGGCCCTGGATCCTGAGCAGGTCTGTTCATCTCTCAGCCCTGTGGTGTGTGTGTGTCCCATGGTCAAGGTCAGCAGCATGGCCACCACTACTCCAGCACCTCTGAACCTGTTGTTTCCTCTGTTTCAAATACTCCTCCCCAGGTGTCTGCCCGGCTCACCCCTCACTGCCCTCAGAGCCCTGCTGATACTCAGGGGCGTCCTAGGGAGACACTTGCCCCGAGCACCTCCTCTAATGTCCTTCCATCTTCACTTTCTGACCTTTCCCTGCTCTGTTCCCTTCATGGCATTGTGGGTACCTGACATCACATCTAGAGCTTTCCTGTCTGTCTCCTCCCCATGGAATGTGAGCTCCATGCAGGCAGGGGCTTGTCCGGTCTTGTTGTACCCCAGTGCCTGGAACGGGCTGCAAATACCCCTGGGTGAATGAATGGGTGTTCCCAGGGCCCTCCTCCTCCTGCTGTGTGTTTGCCCACTTCTGAGGTTGGTGGTAAGGACAATATTTATATCCCCAGGTTAAGCTTTTCTGGTATCACTCTGACATAAATTGTTATCATCAGTTTCAGAAATTACTCCTCACTGAAAAATAACTTGTAACACTTACTGTAATTGAGGTTTTCCTGCCCCTCACACTTCCATATCATAGGATTTTCCTGTTACCGGCTCCCCTCCCACACTCTCCTCTGCTTCAGTGTCCTCTCCCCTCAGGTCCAAACAGAAGCCCCTCCACCCTCTGAGAGCTCTGTTCTCCACAGGAGACCCCAGCCAGTGTCTGCCATCCTCCTTTCTACCAGTAGAGAATTGTCCCCTCTCACCTGACAACAGGAACCCCTGCCAAGGAACGTGTTCTCTTTGGGGAAGTGCTGAGGCTGGCTCCATGATGTCTGTTGCCTCCTCTGTCTTTCCCTGGGTGCTAAGAGCTTGGGCTCCAGAAACGCTCACCAGCAGCGCTGTCTCGACCAGGGCAATCTGTTCTGCTTCCCAGCGCGTAGAGCCGCCTCCCGCGGTAGTTAGCACTTCGCTGGTCACGTGGGTCGGGGGCGGGGTCTCTGCCCAAGACCCTCCCTGCCCCTCCCTGCCCCTCCCCATTCCTGCCTCCTTTGTCCCCTCCCCGTTTACCTTCTGTTTACGTTTCTGTTTACTGGGAACTGTTGAGGCTCTGCCTTATTCAGCTTTGATTCTCTACCCTCACCCCTACACACACACACACACACACACACACACACACACACACACACACAACCTGTTGGGAAAGGTACAAGCCTGGGACATCGGGGTCTGGGCATTCCCCACAGTTCCGTGTTGGGTGCACAATAGCCTCCCATGCAGCCCTCTCTTATCACCATCTGGCTTTTCCCTGAAGAGCAGGAGCCCCAAGAGTGATATCAGTGACTCTTGCCACGGGATATCACCCCGCTGTGCTTTGGATCACCTGTGGAACTTTGTCAAGATTGTGAGTGCCCAGGTGACACCTTAGAAATGCTGCTTCAGCAGTTGCCCATCTAACGGTGATGTCAGGCCAGGCTGAGACCCCGTGCTGTGGGGGCGGGGCAGCCCCTTCCCCTCCCCCGTGCACAGGGCGGGGCTGCAGATTGTGACTCCCAGGTGGGTGGTGGGCCTGACAGTCTTCACGTGTCAAGCTCTCTGGAGACACTAATCATAATGGTCTGCTGAGCACACTTGCAATAGCAAGGCTGATGGGGACCCAGTCCCTGAGGGGACAACTCACCCACCCCAGCGTTGGCCTCTCCTCTGTCCTGGTCTTGTGTCTGTCAGCACCACACAAAAAGTCCCCAAGTCACGGGGGATATTTCTATTTGTGACACAGAGAACCAGCAGGGCACAGGGTCTTCCCCGTGTTTTCAAAGCTCTGGCAAGGTTGGATTTCCTCCCAGCAGGAAGGTCACAGAGATGACTCTGGGGGTGAGAAAAGGGTGAGCTATATGATGACTGGTGAGGGGACCCACCTTCTATATCCTGGTGTCACCAGCCAGGCCTCTGCTTCCTGGGTCAGAGACCCAGGATCAGGTGTCTCAGAAGGACCTGCAGTTCCCATATGTGACGGGGAAGGTGTCCTGTGTGTCCTGGGAAGAGAGGACAGTGGTGGGAGGTCGGATGCCTGCGGGCATCTTGGGCCTCGGGGGAAGGTTCCAGGGAGACCTTCCTCTCCATGTCTGTAGGCTGAGCTGTGACTCAGAGCCTGTCCACGTGCCCCCTGACCGTTGGGCCAGGCTCTGCACTCTGCCTGGGGACTTTCCTGTGTTCACCCCGCCTTCCTCATGGGTGATGCCAGGCAGAGGGTGGGGAGCAGCAGAGGGACCCCAGACAGAGCAGGTGCTCCTAGGCCCCTAGAAGGACAGGGTGGGACAGAGCAGGCACATGGGAGGGGCCCAGAAAGGTCTGTGGGAAAGAAATCAGTCTCCTTTTCCACCTCCTTAGCGGAAGGCAGATTCCTGTGTTAATTTCTCGTGTGTTGTCTGTGTGTCTCAATGCCGCCCCCTGGAGGGCACGAGGAGACCTGCGGTCAATGTCAGGGGCTGCGCCGGGATGCTGACCCTGAGCCAGAGTCAGAGGTGGGCTCTGACCTATAGGCTGAAAGACCAGTTTGAGACCCTGCCTCTTCCCCCGGTGAGATATTATCAAGCTCGGATTTCCAGGAATGCATATATCAGTTTGTGTTTTTCCCCAATAAGTTACACTTTGCGTGCCCCTGGGTGGAGTGGTGTGTGTGGCTGAAGTGCTGCTCGGTGGGTCTGTCAGGAGGAAGAGGAGCAGGTAAGCAGGTGTGTTAGCCCGGGAAGGTCTGTGTCGGGAGCAGAGGGGGAAGGATGGACAAGTCAGCTTCCCCTCGTACTCCTAGGGCCTGGCACCCAGGATGGGAATCCTGATTCTGGGGACACACAGCATCACCGACTTCTCTGTGTCCCTGCGTCAGATTAGTGGGAATTGCTTCTTCTCCAGTTCGTCATGGTCTGGGCCTCACGTGTGCCTGTGCCCAGGGCTGAATTGTCAAGGGTTAAGTCCACATTGGTCCAGGGCTGTTGTTGGTGTCCTCTGTTCATATCAGCATGACTGGGGAAGCCCTTGGTCCTGAGATGGCTTCCCATGCACAATTCCACCCACGGTTTAATCGGAACCCCCCAAATACCCGTGTTCCTCTACTTCTCCCGTCCCCATTCCTGGGGTTTCTTTCCTGTACCACCTTCTCCCTGAGTCTCTGTGGCAGCCTCAGCCAATGGCTTCACCTGTTGCCGTTCCAGCCAGTTGCCTCTGTGGCTGCTGCCCCCTCACAGTCTCTGGGCTTGTTAGTCTCATTTGTTCTGAGCCTTGGCCCTTGGGAGGGAAGGTGGATGGAAGTGAGATTGGCGCTCCCCAAGGTGATGCACTTTCTGGGTAGCTTAAGAGGGAGGAACATTGATATGTCAATGGAGTCATTATTGCGTCTAGTGGTGGAAGCATTCCTCCTTTGGAACTAAGACCTCTGAGGTCCAGCAGAGCATAATGTCCTGGGGACAGGAAGCAGAAAATTTGCTAGTGGCTAATTAGAGGTAATAGCGAGTGGTGTCACTCCCATTTCCACCCCTCTATTTCTGGACCTGTGACTCCTGGCTGTGGGAGAAATAGCATTCAGAGCATATCTGGCTTTCTGGAGTACCTTTTCTCAGCCCTGCAAGGTATTGCCGTCTAGCTGGTGCTGTCACTGAGTTTCCAAAAGGCCATTCCAGTTTTCCATCAAGCCAGCTGTTTCAGGATGATGGTGAGACCAGTGACTCCATGAACATGTACCCACTGCTGCATTTCATGTGCTGTGACGTGAGTCTCTTGATCCAAAGCAATGCTGTGTGGAATACCATGATGGAGGTTAGGCATTCTGTGAGTCCGTGGTAGTTTTGGCAGAAGCAGGTGTGCAGCAAATGCAAATCTGTATCCCGAGTATGTGTCCAGAGTATGTGTCTATTCCAATAAGAGCAAAATGCTCCCTTTCCATGGTGGAAGTGGTCCAACATAATCAAGCTGCCCCCAGGTAGCTGCTGATCACCCTGAGGCTCTGTATTGGTCTCCCAGCTGACAAACTAGGCCCTTAGTGATGGCCATAGCCAGGTTGGCCTTGGTGAGTGGAAGTCCATGTTGCAGAGCCGATGTATAACCTCTATCCCTGCCAAAATGGCCACTTTGTTCATGTCTAGGAACATTAGGCTCACCTAGCGAATGCCACTGGCCTCTGTGCGTCAGGCTGTTCTGAAGACTGCTTTGACTCTGCTGCCCATTATGGTGACTATGGCCCACCTTGCCTTTGGGATTAAGTGCTGCCTCTTAGCTCTGCTAGCTCAGGATCCAATTGCCCCCTTTGCACTTAGGTTTCCCAATTCAGTGGCAGCAGTTTGTATTATAATTTCGGACCTACGGAGAAGAGCCATCGTGTAGTTCTTCAAGGGTACTGGGCTCTCTTACAAACTGGTATCTCGTAGTCATGGGGAAAGGTGTGTCCTCTGGACTCTCCCAGGCTGGGTGAGCAGGTCTTAAATGATAAATCCACACCACATTACAATCTCCCTAGGCCTTTGTATCCCTTCCTGTCTTGCTGAGGAAATAGCCTATTTTCTGATGCACAGATCTCCTGGTTCTGGTTCTTTGAGGAGGTCTGGAGTTGGCCCATCCCACGGAACCCTGAGGAGGGAGAGACTACCCCACATAGAGTCCTAGGTGCTCCTGGAATGGCTGAGGGGCGTGAGCCAGGTGAGGAGATGCCCATGGACGTGGACCCTCTGGTCAGCCTGACATGATCAGCCTGGCAGGTCCCCTCTCGGGGGGTATCTTTTTCTTTGGGAATGTCCTATGCCTTAGGGGGGAGTGTGAGCTCTTTGTACTGAGGCTTTGGACTTGAAGGGACTTGATCCAGGTGACAGAGATCCCAGTGCAAAGAGGTGGGGGATGAAAGATGCAGGTGTCCTGCAGCCCTTACTCTCAGCTGCTTCCTGGGCTCACACGATGGGGTTGGGGTTGCCTTGGTCAAAGGCCTATTAAAAAGTCATCCTCATTAGTTGAGTGCAGGAGAATGTCCTGGGACTGGGAATGAGGGATGAGGACGAGAACGGAGACCCATTTACAGATAAGGGGGAACCCCTTGATCTCTCCCCAGCAGAGGAGGAGGCAGACAGAGGAGAGCTTGGTCTGAAGAAGGGCCCCATTACCCCACAGGTTTCTGGAAACAGAAGATACCCAAAGATTTGGTGTCAGAGTCAGCCCAGCCTGGACCCAAGTCATGATGCCCATGACGGCCCCCGCAGGGAGAAAGGTGTGGAGGCTCCTTGGGCATGTGCATCTGTGCAGGAGAGAGCAAGGAGAGGTGTTTACACTTACAGGAGCTCACCACTACCCCATTCAGACTCCACGAGTTTCTCTTCAGCTCAGCTCTCCCTGCGAAGTGCACACTGGGACATGATGTCCCATCTCCTGGGGCAGGATCATTTGTCTAGCAAAGGCATGTCTATTATTATATCTAAGCATGGTGGTCACTCTTCTCCCAAAATCATTGACTCTGTGCTCAGGATACTTGAGGATATTTGTGGGTCAAGTGAGTCTAGCAGTGTGTGTGTGTGTGTGTGTGTGTGTGTGTGTGTGTTTGTGACAGAAACCTTTGTGTGTCCCAGTGTTGCACTCTGGTGAACATGAGACCTATGCCCTCTGTCAATCCTGAGACTAGGCATGTGACCAAGGTTCTGACCCCTGGGCAGAGATTAGCTCGGACTTTCACCTGCAGTGACAGGGAAGGACTCCAGCCACGCCGTCTACCCACAGCAGGAAGAACGCTGGGAGGACCAGTCAGGTTACATCCCTTGGCCCCACACTTTAAAATGGCTAAACATGGTGAATTTTAGGTTATGTGAATTTTATTTCAAAACAAAACACTTAGAAGAGAAACCGGCACATTGCCTAGTATAAAATTTGCACCAATGCACCACAGGGAGTGTATGTGGATGTCCATTTTTTCACGCCCTTAGCACTTCCATAGTAATCACGTGGGAGAAGAAGCCATTTATCCATCTTCCCTTCCTTTATTCATTCCCTGAATTTTCTTGTGCCATTTTCTTGTGCCAGGACCGTGTGTAGGAGCGATGGGGCCTGTTGAGAATCACAGCTAGCCTCGTCCTGCCTGTCTCTCGGGAACTCCGGGATCCATAGGACACATGACACGAGCACAGGTTATTGCTCCTAGACATGTCAGAGCACAAAGAAGAGTCAGAGGTGGGAGTTAGAGGGGGTCCATTGTGTCCACCTGTGGAGGTTGGGATGGCCTTGTGGCAAGAGGGCCAATGAGGTTGGCTGTAAAGAAGGGGAAGGAGCAGGTTCACAGAGAAAGGAGGTGAGGGCATCCCAGGTGGGGACCTTACGGGCAGATGCAGGGAGGCAAGAGCAAGTCTGGATGGACCGAGTTATGAGGGGCACTACGTGCGGACTTGGATGCCAAGGAGCCGGTGAGAGGGAGGACATGAGGGCAGGTGAGGCCCTGTAGATGAGGGTCCCTGCTCTCAGAAGAGCGATCTTGAGGTCCCCGGGCCACACACTGCGCTCGGTGCGGAGCTGACCAAACCCTGCGCCTCGCGTAACCGTCACAACGGAGCGAATGGCGCGGGGATGGGATTTGGGCCGCCCCGCGGGAACGCGCCTCCAAGCCTGTGTGTCCGCCGCGGCCGGGATTGGCGAATGCTGGTCCCGCCGCGTCTTGACGGGTGGTTGTGGGGACCGAACGGGACCCGGTGCTCACGCTGGATGCGGCGCAGACTCCGGGCGCGGGGCGATGGCGGCGACGCGGACTCGCGCGTGCACAGGCCCCACGCTCTTGCTCTTGTCCGGAAGGTTCCCAAGTGCTCGGATATGGCATCGCGGCTGTAGGACGTTGCCTGGGACACACCAGGCCTGGGGGGGGGGGAGGGGCGAGGACACAGACCGCAGGGCGCTGTGGCACCCCAATAACACGGCTGTGGGTGGTTGGCTCAGGAGCTGCCTCCAGTCTTGCAGTTGAGTTTTAAAGGGAGAAAGGCTAATTTCTATCAGGTCACAAAAATTACTTCAGGGTGGTGGGGAGACATGCGGACCAGTAGGCATCCCCTTCCCACGTGGTAAAAATGAAGGTAATCCACTGGAATGCTCTTTGAGGGACACAGAGGTAGCAGTTTTACCCGTAACTGTGACGCATGTTTCATTCTTCTAGTTTATTATTAATGTCACTCTTTACGATTTAGTTCTTAAGGACATGGTGAAGCTGCTGATAGTTCATGTTTAGCTTGAGAAAGTGGATTTTACGTAGACTCTCCTCTGATTTTAAGCTTTTATCAGTTCATACAGATATCTGTGAACACGCATGTCTACTTCTTCTAGTCATCCCCATACAGAGTAGAGAGGCACACATTCCCCTCTGGTTGGAAAGCATCTGACTTCTAAAAGAAAAAGAAAGTGTCGCAATGCTGCTGGGTAATGACAGGCACTGAGGGTGGAGGTCAGGGCAAGGTGGTGAGGGCCACTGTTTGTGAGCACTTTCTCCTCCAAAGCACATTCAGAAGGCACCTGCTGGGCCCGTTACAATGCTGGGATGGATGAAGGATGGAAGTAGAGGTCGGTAGTTTAAGTATCACATCTGAGAGTGGACAACAGACTCTGGCCAGAGCCTAGAGGTGGAGGGTGAATGGTGAGGACACTACAGAGAACCCCCTCCCCCTTAATGAGGGAGCATCAAAGGCTCCTGTGGTTCAGAGAAGGGCCCAGGCCTGGGGGGCAGGGAGCTGTCAGCCCCCAGGTGCTGGGACTGAGCTCCTGACACTGTCCAGTCACCGACTTAAGTCCATTTTCGGGAGTAGATTCATACTTAAGGAATGTTGCCACGGTTTATGAGCCTGAATTTAAGAGAAACTCCTATGATATGATTTTCTTAAGATGTTTTTTCCTAATGCCACCATCAGCCTAGTGCCGCCCATTTGGGGCACCGACTGCAAATTGCATACCCTGGTGCAAGGTTGGTATTGGTGGGAGGCCCTGGCTGCTGGGCCCTGGGGACTCTCTGTGTGTGCGCTGCTGCAGAGAGATGTGTTCTCTGTTTGGAATAGTGGCCCCAGGCCGGCAGTACCCAGCCCCCTGGTGCCCTTCCCCCTCCCTGCAGCCCCCAACCCCCAGCCCCATCACCGCCCTCACTGCAGTCTCTGAGCTGATTGGTTACATCTTCAGGGCCATTCGCTCTCTTTGCTCTGCTCCTGGTGACTGTGTGGTGTTGTCCATGACCAGGTGGGTTTCCTGAGGTGTGTGTGTGGGGGGTGTTTGGGGGGGTGGGGGGATGTGGGTGTGGTGGCCCTGGACACATGTGAAGTCTTAAGGTAAGGGAATTTGAGAGCCCTTTAACAAACATTTGTTTTAAATTCAAGGATTCATGGGCCGGCCTTCTGCATCTAATAAAGGTTCCTCTTGTAGATCAATCCCTCTTCTCTCTCTTTTTTTTTTTAACAGGACTTTATTGGGGAACAGTGTATATTTCCAGGACTTTTGTTGTTGTTGTTGGGGAACAGTAGTGTATTTTTCCCGGGACTCATCAGCTGCATCCAAGTCGTTTGTCCTTTCAATCTTAGTTGTGGAGGGCGCAGCTCAGCTCCAGGTCCAGTTGCTGTTGTTAGTTGCAGGGGGCGCAGCCCACCATCCCTTGTGGGAGTTGAACCGGCAACCTTGTGGTTGAGACCCCGCGCTCCAACCAACTGAGCCATCTGTCCACCTGGGAGCTCAGCAGCAGCTCATTGACTTCATTCTAGTTGTGGAGGGCGCACCTCGCTGGCCCATGTGGGAATCGAACTGGCAGCCCCACTGCCCAGAGTTGTGCTCTAACCAACTGAGCCACCTGTCCGCCCTCAATGCCTCTTCTTAACCTTCTTACCTTCCTGATGTTACAATGACTCATTCCCCCAGTTTGCCTGCCCCCCTGCAGCTCTTCCCACTGGAAGGACAGCACATCTCCACCCCAGTCCGTTTATCTCAGTCTTGGCCTTAAGAACATGGAGTCTGGGGACCTCCATCATCAAAAAGCTCCTCAGGTAATTCTCAAGAACAGTGAGAATTTGAGCAACATTTCCCTAAATAGCATAATTTAGAGGTTCTCCCAGGACGACAGATCACTGCCATATTAGGGGTTACAGGAGATTTGCAAACTTTTCTTCCTCCTCCTAATCTATAAAACTAAACCACCATATTCAAGCAATTATATAGAGTTTCCTGGACTCTCAGGAGGTAAAAATACCACTTTTGGCTGTGAACCCTCTCAGAAATAGTAGGAACAGGTCAGTTACTATTCTCCCTTCTCCAACATCGGGACTTCAGAGGAGCATGTATCTGTTACTGTTTTGGGTAGCTGGAACAATAACTCACATGTGTTTTGGTCTAAACTTAGAACCCTGTGCCTAAAGCTGTTGGAACAGACACTGCAAATCACCATAGCAGGACTAGCGTGTATAAATAGCTACACGAAGGCTGTCTTCTTGGATAAAATGGTCAGGAGATTTAATCTTTATGACCTTACCAAAAAATTAATGGAAATGTGGATCTATTCCATGGAATGAAACAACCTGGAGACCTACCCTCCCTACCTACGCACATATCCACATCTGCTCAAAACTGGGAGCAGCCAGTGTGCCTAAAGCATGGGGGACAGACCATGCGGGGCCTTGGGTGCCACGTGAAGGAATCTGGGTTTTATTTGAAGTGCAGTGGGAAGTCGCTAAAACGTTTGTTTATTAGTTGTTTGATTGATTTGTTTTCTAGGACTGACTTGATCCAATTTACATGATGATGTCATTATAATGCTATCACCCTGCTTACTGGGTGGAGGAGGGACCAGAAAGAGGAGAGAGAGGAAGCTGGGTATGGCAGCCAGGAGAGTGGCCCCCCGGATGTCCACACCCTAATCCCCAGGACCTGTGAATGTGTTACTTGACATGGCAACAAGGGAGTTAAGTGCAGATGGAACTGTGGTTGCTAATGGCCTTTAAATAGGGAGATATCTTTTTTTTAAATAAATTTTGTTGGGGAATATTGGAGAACAGCGTGTTTCTCCAGGTCCCATCAGCTCCAAGTCATTGTCCTTCAACCTAGTTGTGGAGGACGCAGCTCAGCTCCAAGTCCAGTTGCCAATTTTAGTTGCAGGAGACACAGCCCACCATCCCATACGGGAATTGAACCGACAACCTTGTTGAGAGCTCACGCTCTAACCAACTGAGCCATCCGGCCGCCTCGGGAGATATCTTTAAATAGGGAAAGATCTCAGATTGTCCTCTGGATATATCTGTGTCAGGCTTCTGATATACAGAACTGTAAGATAATAAATTTCTGTTGTTTAAGCCATTAAGTTTGTGATAGTTTGTTACTAGCAGAGACAGGAACCTAATACACTGGAAGACTGGTTAGACCTTGCTAGGTCCAAGTAGGAAATGATGGATTAGAACCCTGGTCATAGTGGAGAAGAAAGCAGTGGAGAAATATGAGAAATGCTTTGCAGGGGGAGCTGTAGGGTTTTGGTGATGGATTCCATGTGGGGCAGGAGGGCGAGGAGAGAATCAATAGTGACTCCCATGATTCTTGCTTGAACAAGTATGTAGGTGGATGGAAACACCTTTAATAAAATGAGACATATGCAGAGTGAGCCTGCGTGGAGTCCAGAATTAAACTTTTAAATTGTTTGTGTACTTCAGATGGTGGGAAGTGAATGGTTTAACTGGTCCGTTGAGCATGGTCCCAGCTTAGATGAGAGGCCAGAGAGGAGTGGTGTGTGCAGTCCATCCAGAGTGACATGATTCTTACATGTTGACCTGAGCCTTGAGGTCTTTAGTCCTAAAAGACGTGGATGAACTTGATGGGCAGTGGGACAGCTAACAGAAGATTTGCGCTCAACCAGCGTCTTCCTGGGCTGCAGCCTGGAATGCTGTTTCCTGGCTGCCCTGCTAGTGGCAGCACTACCCTGTGTGTTACAGCTAAAGAGTAGGAAAGTGACTGACTGGGCAGGTCAGAACTAATTAGTTGCTTCCCCCATCTTCCTTGTTTTCTGTGTTATATTGTGAGTAATAGAATGTCTGTACTTTACTGGCCCAAGTAGAATGAGAATAATTCAAACTGCATTTTGTCCTGAGTATCTTTTGTTTCTTTTTTCTCGTGCAACTTGACTATATTTAAAAAAACAAAAAAAAACCAGAAAACAAATCCACCATCACCAGCGTACTGGCAGAGGCAAACACCCCTTTACTCAAAAGACTTATTCTCCCTTCTCCTTCAGACACTATTTATTTCCACACAATCATGCACAATAACACAATCTAGTACAATAACATATGTACTAGGGTATTTCTTTATTTTTTTTTTTTAAAGATTTTATTGGGGAAGGGGAACAGGACTTTATTGGGGGAACAGTGTGTACTTCCAGGTCTTTTTTTTTTTTTTCCAAGTCAAGTTGTTGTCCTTTCAATCTTAGTTGTGGAGGGTGCCGTTCAGCTTCAAGTGGTTGTCCTTTCAGTCTTAATTGTGGAGGGTGCAGCTCAGCTCCAGGTCCAGTTGCCATTGCTAGTTGCAGGGGGCACAGCCCACCATCCCTTGCGGGAGTCGAGGAATAGAACCAGCAACCTTGTGGGAATCGAACCGGCAGCCCTCGGAGTGAGGAGCGTGGAGCTCTAACCGTCTGAGCCACCTGGCCGGCCATGGGGTATTTCTCGAACGCTTGTGATTGCACCGCACACCACACACACTTTCATCTCATGGAGCTAATGTTTGCTGCTCCTTGGAGCCTCGTGCCCAGCTGTGTCCTAGGGAACCCTCAGCCTTTCTGTGACGGTCCTGTGCTGACCTAAAGAAAAAAAAAATGACAGGAACGTTGGTTTTGTGAGGGCTGCCATGGCCTAAGGAACATTGTCAGTTTTCTTCGGTGACCAGCATCCCAGAAAAACTTGTTGGGTTAGATTTCTGAAACATTAGACCTACGGGGTCCCTACCCAACTTTGCCATTATCTGAGATTACACGTTTAAAAAGTCCTTCCAGATACACGTAATTTAGTATAGGTTTCTGATGGCATCATTGGCTTGCATAATGACATGCTTTGCAGCAGAGAATGAAAAAAAAGTCTAGAAGTATCTTTTGGACAAAAGAGTCATTTTGGTCATGGACTCCCAGCCGCCTTATCTCTGGCTATGATTCTCAGTTTGTTGATATGAAGCAAACTTTAAAAGTTTGAATTTTCCTGTAAACTACCTCATATTTAACATCATCAGAGCTTATCTAGTGTCCTAGTTCTATCACAACTGGTGAATATGAGTAAAACTCATTGCACTTCTACTTCACCCAGAACTCTCACTTTTATTAAAATAATTGTTTCTCCTACATTTTCCTGCATGCCTTGCTATCACTGACATTATGCCCACTGATTGTTTGCCTGATAATTCAGGCGATCGGAAGAACTCCTAAGGGCCACCTCAGCAAGCCGTAGATTGTAGGAAAAGCTCCATCATGGGCCCCGAGTCTCCCTGCATGTACTCATTAGGTGCCTCAAGAATGTAAGGCCCTAACTGTCTCTACGTGCTCTTTCTCAGGGTTGTGTTCGCAGTGAGAAAACTTGAGGGACGTAGTGTCTTCCTCTGGTACAAAGAGCAGATTTATTACTCCTTCCTGCACATCAGCAGGTCCCCCACGCTCCGTATTCCTCAGCTGCGGGGTAGACCCACTACATGGCAGCAGCCATCTGGGCCCCTTAACATTGCTGTGGAACTTAGGGAGCAAGGGGACCAAATACAAACAAGATGCTCATACTTCTTGTCGAGCACCCTTTGTCTCTGACCCAGGAGTCTTGTGTCTTCTGCCAGCACCCACAATAACAGGCTAACTTATTAGCTTATAAATAGGGTGAAATCAAATCCCAGACCCAACAAGGGCTACAAAGACCATCTGGTTGTGACAAACTATAGCTTTCTACCCAGTCCAGCTGTGTTATTACGTCTTGCTGTTGAGAAAAAGCAGAATATCCTATTACGTTAATGACAGTAGGGCTGCTTCTGGTATGTTGCTTGTCTGATGAAACACTGAGGAAATATGCCCCCTACCTCAGGAGCTGTGCTGATCAGGCTTAATTCATCAAGAGAATCTTGTTAATCAGTGTTTAAGGGGTAGGTGATAGTGATCATAACTGCTGTAGCTTTACATTTTTATCTTGTGATCTGATTGGCTGTGCTGAAAACTTTTACAGTCTCTAGAATGTTCCATCCCCAGCTCCAACTTTATATTAGAATCTCCTTCAAAAACCTGACCACTTTCAGGTAAGATCACTTTTTTCCTGGCCCCTAAGTTTGCTCTTTAGTTTTTTCTTTGGAAATAGTTTTCCCAATTACTTTTCTTGTCTGCAATTCAGCTTTGTAAATTGAAAATTCTTGGTTTTCTAAATTACTGGAAACATTCCCTTTAAGAATCAGTGTTGTAGACTGAATTGTAGCTCCCAAACTCATGTTGAGGCCCTAACTCCAAGTATCTCAGAGTATGATAGACTATTTGAAGATAAGATCTTTAAAGGGGTAATTAAGTCACAATGAGGTCATTAGAATGGGTCCTACTCCAATCTGACTGGTGTCCTTATAAAAAGAGATTTGGACACAGAGACAACACACTTAAGACAACCATGTGAAGACACAACCAGAAGATAGTCGCCTGGAAGCCAGGGAGAAGGGCCTCAGAGAAACCAAATCTGCCAACAACTTGATCTCAGACTTCTAGCTTTCAGAATTGTGAGAAAGTCATTTTCTTTTGTCTAAGCACCCAGTCTATGGTATTTTGTCATGGCAGCCTAGCAAATGAATATATTCACTATATAGTTCTGTAAGAAACTCGGGTAGATATTCCGTTCCTATTAGTTGTAAGGATAGAGCAGATTCAATAATGACAAGTCATTATTATGGTTGGCCATTTAAATATTTCAGACTGGAGCCAGACAAAATATAAAGTGTTTGTGAGTGAGAGTCACCTCTTTGGCTTTCTCTTTAGCCCTTTCCCAATGGCTGAGCAAAGAAGTGGTGGTTCCTGAGTCCCAATTCACAAGAGTAAGAGCTAAAGAACACAGACTAGCTCCATTCTACAGTTTTGACTCTGCCATTTCAACCATGGGAAAGTGTAGCCTTTACCATTTAAATGGTGAGACGATGTGATTTTTAGGCCAGTCATTTAGTCACCCCATGCCTCAGTTTCCCCACAAGTAAAATGGGGCTAATAGTTAATACCTACGTCATAAGGCTGTGGTGAAGATTAAATGAGCTAATGCATGTAAAGTATTTAGAACAGTGCTTGGCTCAGATGACGTGACATAAGTTTAGAGACAGTTGTGGATGATGTAAGTACTTTAAGCAACGTGAAGAAGTTGGTATATTCTAAGAGTGACAGGGACCCCCTGAAAAGTGTTAGGTTGGAGTGAGGTATTACCTGAAGTTTTAAAGATGACTCTCTCCACTTTGTGGAGCCCGGATTTGGGTAGACCAGAAGTATAGTGGAGAGATGATGGTAACTCAGATGAGGCTGCTGGCAACAGAGGTGGAAAGAAAGAGTGGACCAAAGATTGACAGCTCTATTGTCAGGTGAAACTGATAGGACTTGTTCATGGATTGGATGTGGGAGGAGTTGAGGGAAAAGGGGAGAAATCATGGGTGACTCCTAAGCTTTTGGCTTGATGGGGGTGGGGGGTAGTGGTACCAATTGATGATACGGGGAACACTAGGGAAAAACATTGGGGGGGGGACAAAAAAAATCCAAGAACCTCATTTGGGACATAAAACGTTGAGATGTCTATTAGACAGGTGAAATATTCTAGACGCCTGTTCCATGGAATCCTTACTTGCCCTGCCCATAAAGATGGGCTAATTTCTTTCAATCTCTCTAACCCATTGCTTCCCCAGTCTTTTATTTCACTCTTCAACCCTGATACAATGGACTTATTTATAATGTCTCTTGGTTCCCCGAAGCCTGACCTTTAACAGCGCCAGCAAAGGCAGCATGTTGAATAAAAAGAAAATGAGTTTCGCACTGAAGGAGATGTGTAAACAAATTCTGTCATCAGTGCTTTCAACCTCCATGAAATCAGACAAGCGACAGCCCCTTCCTGAGCCTGTTATTCTAACATCTTTCTTTGGGCTCCGTAGCCGAGCGTGGCCTTGTGCAGAAAAGGATCCAGCGCGACACTTGGTACTAAGCAGGCGCTAAGCTAAGGTTGGTTTCCCTTTTATTCCCTCAAGCGGAAGCTTTCTAACTGGAATTAGATTGCTCTCCACTAGTTTCTCTTCTGAACTCCTTACCTCTGCTGCCATCAATGTCCTTGTCCCCAGTGGCTACCGCATAAAGCTCACATGTCCTCTGCTTGGTGTGCAGAGCACTACCCAGGGTACCCCAGTGCATTCAAGCATGACATCTGCCAGCCCCAACAAACATCCACTGCTCCACTTGGGTGAGACTCTGCTCTGCCTGCCTCCCCAACCCCACGAACCACACCCATTTCCAACTCTCGGCCTTAGAACATGCTGCTACCGTAACCAGAAATGTTCTCCTCACTTCTCTTGGAGGGTTCAAATCGTAAACGTCCACCAGTCTGAAGCTCATGTATCATAACCAGTTATCACTAGCTCGGTATTCAAACCCAAATAACACTCAGTCTCTGCCCTCCAGGAATGTAGGTCTAATCAAGAAAAGCAGACATACTGTTAATAAAGAACATGGAGAACTGTGGGTTTTATGGACTCAGGCTAGAACACAGGTAGTTTTGAGTCTCTGCTCTCCCCCTCACTTGCAATATGCCCTTTGTCAAACTAGCCTCTCATCTGAAAAATGGAAGTATTAATAGCATCTAATTCATAGGGTTGTAAAAATTAAATAAGGTAATGTGTGTAAAGGGCTTAGCACAGTGTCTGGAACACATGAAAAAAAAACCACATGACTACACAAAAAATGGTAGCTAAAAGCCTGTGGTAGCAGCATGTAGCACCCAGGGTGTCAGTACACCTAAGCTCACATTTATCCACACTGCAATTCTCTCTGAGACCTTAGAGACTCTGAGAGATCAATGAGACACGACTGACAAGTGGAAAGAGTCGAGGTTGGAGATGCACCATGATTGTCTCAAAGTGTAGGTCAGACAATGAGGCTCTTTTTTCATGGTTCCTGCTGCTCTGTGAATACACCAGAGCTCATTCATGAGGCAAAGAGTGGGAATTTGTGGGGCCTGTGTCTGGCCTTGTCATAGGAAAACAAGGTGCCGTCGCAAGTCTTATCTAACTCCTATGGGGAAAGGATATTTCTCACAGTCAGCCATTTCCCAAACATAGAAGGATGGGTGAGCTTCTAACCATCGCTGATGTCCAGGAGCAAGGGCACAGATGAAGTTCAACACCATCACACCTGTACTTGTCTCTCATAGCACTTAGCCCACTTTGCAATTAAATATTTGTGTGGTTATTGACTGTTCTCTGCCTCCTTCACTAAACTGCAAGTGCCTCGGGGGGAACATGCTTCGGCTAACTATCCCATGCTTGATCTCTATTGATGGATCGTGTAGTAAATCTTCAAGGAGTCATTATGGAATGCGTGAACATGCCTCATCACGATCCAGGTCAACGGGCATCGCTGTTTTACCGACGACCTAGCCCAGCTCTGTCCAGTGGAAATATAAGGCTAGCCACATATTCAATTTTAGATTTCCTAGTAGCTACATTGTGCGTTGAATTTTGTCCCTCCCTCCCCCCATTCCTGTATTGAAGTCCTAATGCCAGTAAGTCAGAATGTGACCTTATCTGGCAATAGAGTCATTGCAGGTGTAATCAGCTAAAAAACGATGCCATGAGGATGGGCCCCAATCCACATGACTGATGTCCTTATAAAAAGAGGAAATTCATACACAGAGGCAAAGACCCAGGAAGAAGGCCACATGAAGATTGGAATTATGCTGCCACAAACCAAGGAGTACCAAGGAGCTAGGAGAGAAGCATGGAACAGATGTTTCCTCACAGCCCTCAGAAGGAGCCCACCCTGCTGACACCTTGATCTTGGACTTCTGGGCTTCAGGACCGCAGATAATAAATTTCTGTTGTTCTAAGCCATCCAGTTTGTGGGACTTTGTAATGGTAGTCCTAGCAAACTAATACACTCCATTTAAAAGGGAAACTAAACAGATGAACTTCATCTAATGTCGTTATATTTTATTTAATCCAAAATATTAGAATTCAACATGTAATCAATATAAATTATTAATGAGGTATTTTATACTCTTTTCTTCTACACCTTTAATCTGGTGAGTGTTTTACACTCACAGCATGTGTCCATTTGGACTCACCCCATTTCAAAGTCTCAGCAGCCACATGTGGGGGTGACTCCCTGCCAGAACTCTCAGCCGTAGGTTCCCACCCAGACATGCCTCTTGGAACAGTTCTCTTTCCATCATGCAACGCTGTTCTTCTGGGTCCGGTTGGGATATAACGTCTGCTTTCCAGAGTTGATTCCCTGAGAATAAGGAAAATCATAAGGGCCTGGAAAAACATGCAAGAGACAAAATTACCCCCAATTTATGTTGGCCACACACGATCTTTGAAATCTCTCAGAGACAGGTACGATCGGGCTTCAGAAGCAACCCACTGAAACCATCCCTTTATAACTTTAAAAAGAAAAGTCTTTTACCCAAGTGGGAAAAGAATGTGTCTTTCGCTGTATGTTGGGGTTTCAGACACCTTGGTCCCTATATTTTAGACCCAAACTTTATGAGTCTGGGACCTTATGAGGTTTGTGGGCCCTTCAAGCACCCCACAGCCTCTGACCTCTGAGGAGATGAAGACTCCCCCATAAGGGGCTGAATGAGAATCAAAACGTTGCCCTTACCTGCTGAGAGGAGGGGCCTGTCATCCTCCAGCGTCTCATCTCTGTACAGGCTTCTCGGAGAAGGGTCCAGGAGCCACATCCCGGGTCACGTCCTTGAAGGTCACTGGTCCCTAAAATTCCAAGCACCTTCCTCAAGCATCCACCATCAACACCTATGTCTACAGGATGAAGTGCACACAGCACTGAGAATAGAGGAGGGACCGGAAACAAAATGAGGCGGGGTTTGGAGAGTCCAAAGTCGACATTTACTGCGTCTTCCTCCTCTCCCCTCCACACTGCCAATACCCACCACTGATTATTTTTGTAATCTGGGGACCACCATGTCACCTACTGTCAGGAGATGTAGTGAGATTGTTGGGATGAGCCTCACACCACGTCATGCCCAAGCCCAGCTTGCAGCCGGACTTCCAATTCCGTGAGCTCATACAGCCCTTCTGCAGTTAATGTCAGCTTATGTGGGGTTTGTCATTTGTAAATAAATATAGGTCCTAAGTGACCCCCAAAATTCGTCACCAGGATGGAACCCTAAAATGTGCAACAGGCTTGAGCTCGGGGTTCACAGTCCCACCTCCATCACAGGCTGGAGAACGGGAGACACTTGTGCCGCAGAAAACACTTGGTTGTTGTTTGCTGTGTCTGGGACGTAAATGCCATTGATTCAATGATCAGTCAGACTCGGCTGCAGCAAACGCCATGGATATTAACACGCTGTACTTGTGCTTTACTGTAAGGTGATGTCTAGAAGTCTATTTGCTCACTCGTAGGATGTGCACATTTTGTGACTGAGTGCTTCTGAACTGCCCCAAATCCCCTCCATCAGTTTGGCCTTAACCGTGTTTAGTTGTGCCTGCTCCCAGCTTCCCATCAAGCCTGGGTACTGCCACTTTTCTTATATTTTCCCAATTCTTGGACCTTTACATCCACCTAATATGCAATTAATTGATTCCCTTGTGACCCCAGAGCCCCTTTTATGTACTTTCTTTAGAACTCATCAACCATATTGTAATTATTTGTTTACATGTCTTAAAGAAAAACTTGTCCTGACATTTGTGAAAGAAGACAAGACTCACTCTGTCCAGAGGGACTCGTACAGTGGGGTTTGCAACAGGGAATAGAGCTTGAGCTCAATGTTGAATCAACAAAGAAAAGTAGGGATTTCTAGCCAGGGTGCAGGGTGGGGCCGTCAGGGGATGGAAAATTACCAAGAGGGTAAAGTAATTCTTGCTAAACTGACCTAAGAGAATTCTCACTGAAGTCGGGCCAGAGTGATCAGATATTACCCGAGGACGGTGAGGGATGAGGAATTTGGTCAGATATGGAGGGTGATCAGATATCAAGGGTGGGGGATTCTGGCTAAACTGACTCAGCAGGATTCTTGCTAAATCTGGATGCTGCAGGGTAGGAGGCAGAACCCAAGGTCAGGTGTGATTGACCAGAGGCTCAGAGGAGCCTGGTTCAAGTCTGGTCACAGACAGGGTCTTTGTTACATGTTTCTCTCCACCCTGTACCATTCACCTCCAAACCGGGGTGTTGGGAGAAAGAAAGCTATCGATTGGATATATTGATATAAGTTTAAAGAGGACATATCAGGGAGATACAAGAATGATTTACCAAGAGAGACTACCATGAATGTTATGCCAATATATTTTAAAACTGAGATTAAATGGTCAATTATCTAGATAAATGTAAACTAAAAGTGACTCAAGAAAAAAAATGGGTAATATGAATCGAGCAATAAGCATTAAAGAAATTAAAGTGGGAGCCAGTATTGTCCCTCCGCCAACCACACAGTGCCAGGCCCTGTATCATTATGGGTGAGTTCTAGCAAATCTCCAGTTAAAGACAATCCTCAACAAACTGTCTCAGAGAATTATAAGGTTTCAAAAGAGAACATTCCCTAACTCATTTTATGGGACTAGTATAACTGACACTAAAACCAGACAAGAAAATTATGGACCAATTTCACTTACTTATATACATACAAAATCAAATTAAATATCAGTGAAACCCAATCCAGAATTAATAATAACCAACCAACAAATAAAAAGTATCATGACCAAGTAGAGTTTATATCAGGAAAGCAAATGTTTTAATGTCAAAATGTAATTCACCACATCAACAATCTAAAGGGGAAATACTTAGTATCTCAATAGATTTAGTGAAATTGTTTGATAAAATTCAAACCTAACTCATGAACAAAAATCCTGTGAATCTCTTAAAAACCGGAAACAGAAACATACACTTCCTCGTAGAGCTGTCTGAAGACTAGATTAGTTCACAGAATTAATGCACTTAGAATAGAGCCGGCACTCACTAAACACTAAACAAACGTGATCATGTTCTGGTACCACTTCTCTCTCACACGTCCTGTCTATCCCCTCACGTTTTGCTTGGTTTCCTCAGGTGTATTTCCCAGATCATTTGGTCGATCTTCACCAATTACACTGAACTCTTTTGGTTATTATTTTAGGTTCTGGGAGCTCTTCCTTGTTCTGACTGTATGTTTTCATGGGAGTTCATTCAGCAATCTTCCTGAATCCCGAAAAAGTCTAAGGATGTTTACATGTGTCTTTCTAAACTTGTGAGTTTCCCCCCAGTCGCGGGTCCATTTGCTCCACATCCTGCCTGCATGCCATGTTCTCACAGTGTGTGCACCTTGGTCACCTGGCTTTCCTTCATTGCCCCCTTTTCTTTTGTTACAGATTGTTCTCAAATGTCTTATGATTCCTGGTTGTAAAGTCCATATTATTAAGAACTCGGTTGATCATCAAGGGCTTTTGGTAAAGGTCTGCACTGAGCTTGTCTGTCTCCACTGGAGCTTTTTTTTTTTTTTTTTTTTTTTTTTTACCTCTTGAATGGGACACAAAAAACTTAAAACGTTTGTTTTCACATGTCCTACTGAACATAGTCATGAGGGCATGGAGAGCAACCATTTTTTAAAAACCCACCATGTGTCTTCACCCGGCTTAAGGAAGAAGACAACAGTTCCCCATGGGCCCTGTGTGCTCCAACCCAACCCACTCCCAGCCCCCCCCACCCCCCCCCCCCCAGCAGCAGTATGCAAAATAGCCTCCGAAGCTATCTGCACTAGTTTTCAACCACAGGATGTATCCTTGAACCATATATTTTATTTTGAGTGTTTTAGAAGTTCACAAAAATGAAATTACACTGAATTTTCTTCTACTTGCTTTGTTCGGTCAAAATTACGTTCCCCAAACCCACTCGCGTAGACTTGCATGGCTGGCTGTGGCCGTTGCATTTTCCTTGCTATATCGTCCCCCCACTGTGTTAACTGACTTCATTTTATTTCTCTCAAATCAGTTATTGGTGAACATTTCGGATGGCGTTTGATTTTGTTTTTGTGCTGCACAAACTGCCACCATGTCCATTCCTGTTTATACATGTCTGTTGTTACACACACACACACACACACACACACACACACACACACACACGCATTCCTGGGCTGTGACATCATCAGCTTGCTGCTGGGTGGTCTTTCCCTTGTCGCTTTGTAGGAGTCCTTTATATATTCTGGATTCGATTCTTTGTCAGCTGTATGTGCTGCCCAACGCTTTCCCAGTTAGTGGCTTGTCTTCATAGGGTCCTTTCATAAATAGATGTGAATGTTAATACAGTAGAATTTATCTCTTTTGCCTTTACATTAGCGCTTTTCCTACCTAATTTAAAATACTTTCCCAAAGGCATATGTGTGTGTGACCCATTTTTCCGGAATCATTTATGAAAAGTGTTTCCTTTCCTCTATTTATCTGTAATGACGCCTCTGTTATAAAGTTTCTGTGTGTGTGGGAGTAGTTCTCGATTTTGTACAGTTCCCCAGTGTCCCAGCAGTACGCTGTCTGAAATAGTGCCGTAATGATACGATTTTTAAAGATTTTAATTAAAATATAGCTAACATACAATATTATATTAGTTTCAGGTATACACCATATTCAACATGTATATACCGAAAGAAGTAACCACCATGATAGGTCCAGCAACCATCTTACACCATGACATGCTATAAAATATTGAGTGTATTCCCTCTGCTGTGTATTACATTCCCATGACTTATATGTGTTATACCTGGAAATGTGAACCTTACTCCCCTTCACCTTTGCCCCCTTTTAAAAAATTTTCAGTTACAGACATTCAGTATTATTTTATATTAATTTCAGGTGTACAGCATAGTGATCAGACATTTATAATTTAAAGAGTAATCCCCCTGATTAGTCTAGCACCCACCTGGCACTACACATAGTTATTACCACATTATTGACTATATTGCCTATGCTTTACTTTACATCCCCACGAATATTTTATAACTACTAATTTGTATTTCTTAATCCCTTCAATTTTTTCACCTGCTCCCAACTCCCTCCCATCTATCACCCCAATAAACCTAGTACCCATCCAACATCATACATAGTTATTACAATATTATTGACTAAATTTCTTATGCTATACCCTACATCCCCATGACCACTTTGCAACAACCAATTTGTACCTCTTAATCCCTTCCCCCTTTTCACCCGGACTCCCAATGCCCCTCCCATCTGGCGGGGCAGTTGCCACCTTGTGACTCTTCTTCAGGGCCCTTTGTTACACTATTTAATTTGAGAATTAGTTTGTCGAGTTAAAAGAAAAATCTAGGATTTGATCAGGGAGTCCTAAATTCTATTGATAATTTGGGAAGAATGGATATTTTCATCATCTGTTTTCTTACTTATCATCTGTTAGTTATTGGTGAATGTGTTTAAGTCAAGTTTCATGTTTTTCTATATAAAAGCCTTGCACATAAAGGTCTTTGTTTATTCCTAGATTGTTATTACAAATATTATCTTTAAAAATACATTTGCTATTATAAAGCAATGTCATCGAGACTCCTTATGATAGTCTATCAGATTAACGAAGCGCTCTTTATTTCTGGTTTACTGAGTGTTTAACATAAATTGAGGCTGAATTTTAGGTGGAGTTTTTTTTTAATTGTCTTTTGAAAAATGTATATGATTTTCCTCCTTTACACCATTAATAGTGTAAATTACACTGATTTTCTACTGTTAAACTCACTGTATTCCTGGAATAAACCCATATTTCATGCACAGTATCTTTTTCATATATTGCTGGAGTGTGGTTACATATACATATATCCTGTAGGATGTTTGTATATGCTGATGTTAGCCTGTTATTTTCCTTCCTGTGCTTGTTCTGGTTTAGGGGGCTCAAGATTATACTAGCCTCACAAGAGCTGGGGAAGTGTTCTCTTTTCTATTTTGGTAAGAGTATGTGTAAAATTAGAATGAATTGTTCCTTGATTGTTTGGAAAACTCCCTGTCAAATTGTCAGATTACTAGATTTTGTGTAACTTTTATTGGAAGGATCAAAGATACTAACTCACTTTCTGTATTGGTTAAGAGGCCCACTCATGCCTTTCTTCCTTCTTGCCTCAGTTCTGGTTTCATTTTATCTTTCTAGGTATTCATTCCTTTTATCTAATTTTTCAAATATTTGCAATAGAGATGCTCGTAATATCCCTCTATTTTCTGCTGTCTGTCACTGTTTCCTTTTTTACTCCTAATATTGCTTATTGTGCCTGTCCTCATTTTTTTTTAATAATTGTGCCAGAAGTTTGCTTCTCAAAGCATCTCTAGACTTTGTTGCTTCTAGTACATATTAACCAGCCACATTTCAATGACAAGGAAGGCTGGGCTTCCTTCCGACTCCCCTGTGTATCTTTTCATCTGTTGACACTGAAGGGAGGGGCTGGTCAGGCAGCCTAGAGGTGCCTCTTGTGGGTGTAAAGTGGGGAAAGAGGCTTCTCCTTTTTCCTAAGTGTAAAGAGACCTAGTGATGGAGATGAGAAGCTTGGGATAATTCAGCAGTGCAGCGAGCAGGGCAGGTTGCATTACTTCTTTCTTTTTTTACTTCAGAATTCACTGTTTCTGTGGTTTTGGGGGATGGGAAGGCTGAAATTGGTTTCTTTGATTCCTGGACACTGAAGTTCAGGGAAGATTATGTGACTTCATCGATCTGAAAGGCATGAGCAGCAGTCAGTTAGATCAGCTCATAGGTCAGGCCCTCAACTGTCCGCTGTGATTCAGCATCACCTGCTGTCACCACTTTGAAACTTCTGGCTCTGGAGATGGGCTTTTATTACCCATTAGCTCTGCTTGCTGCCATCCTTTGACTGATCGTTAGAAGATACAGATTATGGTATTCATACAAGGGAATACGATGATACAGCAATGAGAAAAAACAACGACAAATGCATACAACAATATGGATAAATCTCACAAAACTATTTTGAATGAAAGAAACTAGACACATATAAGGATATACTGTGATTTTCAATATAAGAGCATAAACAGGCAAAACTAACCCAGTGCGTTAGAATTCAGGATAGTAGTTACTCTTTGGAGGGAAGTGACTGGAGGGTTTTGGGGGAGGGATGACATGTTTTGTTTCTTGATTTCCATACTGCTTACATGGGCATGTTCAACTCATGAAAATTTATACATTGTTGTCATATGCTTATGATTGAAGTACTTTTCAGTATGTATGTGTGCTCCACTGAAAGGCTAAGCTGAGTGAAATTTGGTAAAATTATTATAAATGAACAAAGACCTCAGACTGATTGGAATGGACATTATCCTTTGACAGTAAGAGCAAGGTCAGATTGAAGGTAGAGAAGGGAGAATGACTCAGTGCCTTCTGGTGCTGGGCATTGGGCTGGTGCTTTGCATTTGATATCTCATTTAATTCATTCAACATGTCTTTGAAGTGGGCAGCATGCCCAAATTACAGATGACAAAGCTGAGGATCAAAGAGGTTAAGTTACTTGCCCAAGGTCACACAGCTACTAAGAGTCATAGCCAGGATTCAAACACAGGTTGGCGATAACTCCCGAGTCCAAGGTCTTGCATGAGGTAGACCCAAGCAAGTAATTAACCAATATGTCTTTGTTTGTTGCTGCATTGAGGAACTCTGACCCAAACTGGCTCTCGCATTTGTGTCTTCAAGAGTAATCCATTCTACACAGAGATAGCTCCATGAGCAAATGAGCCTGTGCTTACCTTGTTAGGTGAGTTGTCAGAGTGACCCTGTTTGGGGAAGTGAAAGAAGAGTTACCAATCCATGAAAATGCAAAGCTGACTTACAGCCTTAGGGGGTGGTGGTCCCAAACTGTCCACATTTCTAGCTGAAGCAGATGGCAGGTGGTGGGAAGATGGGGAAGGGAGGTAGCCTGTGATTACTTAAGAAATTCGCTTTCCTCAGAGTCTGGGATCCAGACCCAGGGTGTTAGTACCAGAGGGGGAGCAGGAGGAGGCCTCAGTCCACTTCTAAAGATTTTTCCCAGTTCAAAAGCCTTGATTTTTGCTCAGCAACAGGCCGCAGTGGCAAAGAGGGGCATTGAGGACCACAGCACCCAGAGCGCCACAAGATAGGGAATGTCTCACCAAAGGAAGGACAGTGCCCACATCCGTAAGAGGCAAAAGGGAAGGAATAAGGATGAGGAGTGGCTCCTGGAAACATGTCCATCTTACTTAGGCCTGCCTGGCCTAGGCCGAGTGAGTCTCTCTCGGGGCTGTGTCTCAGCAGAATCTTTTGTGGCTAGAAGGATGTGAGGACTTACGCCAACGTGAGGTTGGGAAATGGAGATGCCCTCTACAAATTCAGAAGGTAGGGAGTATTTGGGAATCCAGGATTCCCTGCTTAGGGCAGGGCATGTGGTGGAACACACCAACGCTCACTGGGTGATGGCTTTACTTACTGTGATTGGAGGCTGAGGGTTTGTGGTCTGTGAGATCGCGCTGGTCGCTTGCCCTAAATAAATGTCAGACACTGTGACTGCTATTCCCAAGCATAGCGTCTTTGCTCCTTGACTTAGGAAGGACACTGTCAGCAGATAATTCCTTGGGGCTCCTCAGTGTTCAGTCATACCAGGGTTGGTACTGCCTTTGCTCATAGGGCCTCCTCTTCAACGTACCCACCATCCCTTCTAGTGTGCACTCCTTTCCTCTTGCCTGAGGTTCACAGTTAGGTCCATTCTTTTCCAACTGCTTCTCAGCCTATGTGTACTCTGACACCTTTCCCCTTTGTAGGTAGATGCTGTGGGTTTCTTTTTTCTTCCTTTTCTCTCTTTATTTATTGCTCAAGAGACCTTTGGTTTCTGCTTTTTCTTACGTTCTCTTCCGGTCCTGTCCCGCCCCCTCCCCCCCATGCTCCTATGGTTGACAGAGCAAACAACTCGCTTTCTCCTGCTTTTCCTGTCATCCTCATTTGTTTTCCTTCTTGGACCATAAATTCCCTGCCTGGGGACTAAGGAATATAACTGGATCCGCTCATGGTAAACCAGATGGGGATGGGAATAACCAGTCCAAGAGAAAGTGGGGTATAGGAAGTTTGAAGCCCAGGGAAGGAGAGACCACAGGAATTAGTGCCAAGAAGCAGGGGTTTCGGAAGGAGAAGGAGCAGATACAGGCCCAGAGACAGAGGGGAATCTCCTCGCCTCTCCCAAGCATGGCGGTTAGCCTTGGAGAAAGCAGGACAAGAGAAAGGCCACCATACCCTCCAGTCTTTCTGATATACAGAAAGTACACCAGGGCTGCTATCAGAGCTATCACGGCCAGGACTCCAATCACGATGCCAGCAATAGCCCCATCTGAGAGGCCAGAACTTCCTTGTGTTGAATCATCTGTCGAGGATTGAAAAGAGAAGAATGAATGAAGGCGACATGATTTTACAGTGCGGGTGCCCTGGGAAAAAACTCTCAACAGGAAGTAGTCTCTACCTGTTTCTCTAAGGAATACGTTTTCTGTGGGAAGGTTGCTGTGAGGCAATTAGCTGACTATATCCTTGTAATATTTTTTGCCACTGTATTTCTAGGTTGATGGTCAGACTTGCCTCAATTCCATCCTGGCCTTTCTGTGCTCAGAATTTTTGAAGCTTTGGAAATGTGAAAAAGGCTGATTGCTACTTTTGTATTACTTCCCACTTTTCATGGTTGCAGCCACGGATATGTGCCTGTCAGGTCTGTTGTGGGGGGAACTTCATTGATGGAAGGTGGTCCGTTCTGAATTGACTGTCTCCTTTGCACAGAGACCACGCTACCTAAGGCTCCCAGCAGGGATATGAAATAAGCCCAGTTCTGTGAGAAATGCTTTTCCTCTTATGGGTGAAGTTACCTCAAGGATCCCCCTCCCCCCCGACCACCATCACCCTTGTGGATACTCTCTTAGAACTGCACTGCAACTGGAAACTTCCTTCTCTTTCTCCTTCACAGGAATGAGATCTGCACTGTGGTCTGAGGAATCTCCCAGGCGTCTCCCACTCCCATCCCACTTTCCTTCACAGGCATGTTTCCCAATAAATAACTTGTATGTCTAATCCCATCTTGGCTGCATCTCAAGGGATGAAAAGTAACAAACCAGGCTTGGAACTTTGCACTCAACTCCTATTTTGCCTTTCCCATATTTGGTCAGTAATCACGTCCTAATGGTTTATGTGTGTAATGCACCCCTTATACATTTTGCATTTGTTTTTTCTTTTTTTTATTTCCACTATCCCCACCTATCAACTCAGGGTTGATAACTAACATTAGTGTTAATATTAATATTACTGTTATGGAATACTTACTATGTGCCAGTCTCTGTGGTAAACACTATCAGATAAACATTATTTCCACTTTACTGATGAAAAACTGAGGCTCAGAGTGGTGAAAATTTTACCCAAAGTCATATGGCTAGTAAGAGGTGGATCTGAGAATTGACTCTAGGACTACCTGATTTCATTGAAACTAATGATAATAGTAGTGTTAACAGCAGCTAACAGTCATGGAACATTTCCTCTGTGTGTGGCATTTTGCTAAGTGTTTAATTGATTATTGCATTAAATATGTAAAACAATACCAGGAAGCAGGCACACTTATTGTAATTTTCAATTCAGGAATATGAGGCTCAGAGAAATTAAGACTCTCATCCAGGAATTTTGTCATTGTGAGTGCTTACATTAAAATGAAGACCTCAAACCAACAGCCTAACTTTACAAAGCAAGGAACTAGAAAAAAAGAACAAATTCAACCCAAAGCTAGCAGAAGGAAGAAAATAATAAAGATTAGAATAGAAATAAATAAAATAGAGAATAGAAAAACAATAGAGAAAAATCAATGAAACCAAAAGTTAGTTCTTCAAAAAAGAATAACAAAATTGACAGTCCTTTAACTAGATGGACTAAGAAAAAAAGCGAGAAGATTCAAATGACTAAAATCAGAAATGAAAGTAAGGAAATTGCTATCAATTCTACACAAATAATAAGAATTTTAAGAGTACCATGAATAATTGCATGCTGACAAATCGGATAACTTAGATGAAATTAACAAATTCCTAGAAACACAAAACTTACCAAGATGGAACCACAAAGAAGTAGAAAATATGAATAACCCTATAACTAGTAAGGAAAATGAATCAATGAAAGCAATTCAGTAAAATTCAACATGATAAAAATTTCATGATAAAAACACTCAACTGGAATAGATCTCAACACAACAAAGACCACATATGAAAAGCCCACAGCTCACATCATTCTCAATGGTGAAAGACTGAAAGTTTTCCCTCTAAGTTCAGGAACCAGACAAGAATGCCTGCTTTTGCCAGTTCTATTCAAAATAGTATTAGAAGTGCTTGCCAGAGCAATTAGGCAAGAAAAAGAAATAAAAGGCATCCAAATTGGAAAGAAGTAAAATGATCTTTGTTTATGGATGACATGATCTCACATGTAGAAAACACTAAAGATCTCACACACAAATACACACACACACACACACACACACACACACACACAAACTATTGGAACTAATAAATTCAACAAATTCAACAAGGTTACAGGATGCTAAATCAACATGCAAAAATCTGTTGTATTTCTACACACTAACAATGAACAATCTGAAAAGGAAATTAATTAAAAATTCCATTTATAACAGCACCAAAATAAAATACAGTGGTACCTCGGCTTTCAAAGGTAATCCATTCCGGAAGACCGTTCGAGTTCTGAAACGTTCGAAAACCGAGGCATGGATTCCCCATAGAAAGTAATGCAAAATGGATTAATCCATTCCAGACCTTTAAAATCAATCCCTAAAACTGCAAACTTAGCATGAATTTTACTATCTAATGATACTATACATCCGAAAAAATTATGGCATTCGTAAACCGAAATGTTGATCAACAGAGACATTCGAAAACTGAGGTACCACTGTAGTTAGGAATTAACCGAGGTGAAAGATCATATACTGAAAAATTACAAAACATTGGTAAAAGAAATCAAAGACTAGCACAATTTGGCCAGATTGAGGACATGCTGCCCACACAACTCCTCCACGGGCCTCTGTTCTACCACAGATGGCATCAGAGAAGAGTCAGTCACCACCTGAACCTGCAGCAGAGCAGAGAGCAGGAGTCTGTCCTGCTCACCTGTCCTTATAGGTGGTTTTATCCTTTTGTTTGGGGGGAAAGAGGTGAGCTTGATTCAAAGCCCTGTATGTTCATTGTAGCACATGGAGTAGGTAACAGAAAATAAAGAAGTGACAGGAGGAATGTGTTAGTGACAGAAGAAGCAATTGCCCTTGAGCACCTTTGTTTTTTCCCCTCTATGAAGCTCCCTCGACCACATGGGGCTTTCTGGGGCTGAGACAACCCCCTTCTACACTGTGAGGCTGGACCCACACTCTACCATGAGAAATCAGAAGAGCGAGGAGAAGAGAGAGTCTACAGAGATGTAATGGGAGGGCGCAGGGGAAGAATTTGTGATTTGCTTGTATCCATGGCTGCAGGATGGCAAAGAACCTCTAGGCTCTTTTCTGAAAATCAGAGAGACTTCCACCCCGGAGCTGGTGCCAATGGTCCAAGGAGCAACTTACCAGAGACTGTGATAATTCTGACTGTGGTCCCATTGAGGCGAGTGACAGAGTTATGAACAAGGCAGGTATAGGATCCACTATCATTCGGAGTGATGTTGGGGATAGTGACCTCCTGTGTGGATTGCTTGGGCCTCCCATTGATAAGCCAAGAATACTGTGCGGCTGGGTTAGAGGATGCGTGGCAGGAGAGGCTGAGGTTTGCCCCGGAACGGTAATGGGTGTCTGAGGGGGAAATGGTGGGGGCCTCCGGGCCATCTGGAGCAAACAGAACAAAGCCACATGTGATATAATCAGAGGAAAGGGACACTCCTTGTCGGTATAAAGGCCATACTGTCCTTTTGAGCTGGATCAACCTAGTTTTCAAAAAGTCCCAACCATAACTCCCTGTGTTCACTGAGCCTGAGTCTGAGACATTAACCAGTTTCCCCCATGAGAGGTTATTGACCCCGAGCTTCTCAAGACAGGAGCAGCTCATCCCTTCCTAGTCTCAGCTGAAGGCTGGGCCTGCCCGGGTTTCCCTGGACGAGGGAGTGATGGCTAGTATGGGTGTCCAGGGATAAGGGTCCGTGTACTTGGGCGAGGGAGTGATGGCTAGTATGGGTGCCCAGGGGTGAGGGTCCGTGTACTCGGACCTGAGAGAGATGGATGTAGCCTGGCCTCTCGCAGTGTGGATTAGGGCGGGCAGCCTGGGCCAGGTAGGAACAGAAGTTACTCACAGAGAACATTCAGGTAGAATGGGTCACTGAGGCTGGCACTCACTGGGTTCCGGATGTCACACTCATAGGGTCCTGTGTCATTCCTTGTGACACGGAGTAACGTGAGGGTCCTATTGTCCTTGGACAGCTTCAGCCTGGTACTGTTCTGGACGCTCTGACTGTTGATCAACCACAGGTAGGTGGTGTCCTGAATCTCAGGTTCACACGTGAACACTACAGGGTCCTTGTGCTCCACGGGGTCTGAGTTGTTGCTTGTAACGTTAGGTTCAGGTAACTCCGCTGTGCAGATAACAGAGAGAACATTGCCCTGTGTGGTACCTTTGATTCCTCCAAAGGCATCTTCAATCAGAGTTGGCACCTCTTACCTCTCAGCCAACCTGAGTCCTTCAAAGAATAAGGCAGGTCTGTGTATCACAAGACAAATACATGAAGCTCTGAGTGTTCAGAGAACATAAGGCCACCAGCTCTACGTCTGGGAGAAAGAACAGACTTTCTCAAGTGTCAATACATTAGCAGGTTTTAGTTATGGAAAGACACAGGACCTAGAGTCAGAAACCCTACACACTGTACTTCTCCAGGTTCTTCACTGACCAGCTGACTGCCTCACCAACCTTGAGGTGCTCACCTGGAATGTGCAGGTGCTGAGCCCCTTAGAGCTACACAGACCTGCACTGCTGGTCGAGATGTGTTTTCATGAAGCCTCACTTTCCAAAGTTGTCGTAGAGGTGAGTAATGATAGGCCATCCCATAGTCCTTAAACCCTGGCAAGACTGGGCAGTAAGTATGGCCTGGAACTGAGTGTTTGAGCAGAAATAATACACGGGGAGACCAGAAGCAGGTCGGCAGTCAGTTCAGTACTTAGGCGACAGGGCCATGAGGTGGGGTGTTCAGTGGTGACTGACAAGAAACAGTGACCCCATAAAGGATAGAGCAGCGTCCAGGAATAATTTAGAAAAGAGTGAGGGGACGGCGGGAGCTGGCTGGCTTTGGCAGGACCATGCTCTCTGCCCTTGGTCTTTGATGTCTCTTCTCCCACTGCTGAGGGCAGTGAGGACCATGTCGATTCTTCCTGAAATCCTCCTGGACAATAGCAAATACAAAAGGGGTGACTTGTGGAAAGTGGGGGAGCATGAACTTGTTGAAAAATCTGACCCTCGTGGACCATTTGTAGACAGTTAAAAGATAGAAATTTGAGTAGAAGTTAAATTGTGAAAGAATATGTGTAAATCATTATCAATGCCCCAAAGATCTAAGACCAGTTTCTGGAGGAATCTTTGTCTAGCACTGAATGTTGTAGATCAGGTTCTGCAGTCCAATCAGCGTCACATTGTGGTGAAAGGAAGATGTTACAGTGGGTTTGAAATCAGTGCTTCCCCAGGGAGAGAGAGATTGTGAGTCCTGTTAAGAGACAGAAATTACCAGAAGGGAAATCTAGGTTTCTCTGTTGTATAAAGGGAGGAATGAGCCCAAATAAGAAGAAACTATATGTGTTATGTTAGCAAATTTAGGAAGAAGGTCCCTGTCACCAATTTCTATGGACGATCAGGTAAATGGGGAGGGGTCCCCACACGGGCACGTGGCATGCGTTCTTCCCTTTCTCTCTAACTTAGGAAACAGAGCTAGAGCTTGAGCAAATTCATCCAAATCGGACAGCAGCTAAGAGAAGGGACAGTGGCCTGTGGATCTCACTGTCTGCGAGGATCCCACCCTGTGGTAAAGGTGACACACGTGTGTGAAATAGGCAGTGAGCCATCAGATGGCACAGGGTCACCAGCCCCACCTTGGGAAGGTCTCGGGAGCCACTGGGAGGAACAGGAGCCTCACACCAGGATGAGGATGTGTCACGAGTTGGGTGAAGTGAGCCCGAGAGCTTTCGGGGACAGACCTGTGCTCTGCCTTTGACTCCCTGGTTGAGTCACGTGGACAGCAGATCAAGGGGTCACAGTCCCTGTCCTGTGGCCTGTTCCTCTTGTTGGCATCAGGGAGGGAAGGAGCCCTGGACGGGGACAGAGCGGAAGCTCGTGCTCCTGGTGACCGGGGAAACTGGCTCATGATGGAGCCAGGGGCTGCTGCTCCGACTCATTTCTGTGTCCTTTCCTATTGCCCAGGAGGGTGGGCCTGGCCACAGGTGTTAGTGGGAGAATCCCGGGAGGCTTCAAGGTGGAGGAAGCAGAGCAGGGCAGGGCAGCGTGGCTAGAATGAAGGAGGAGGCAGGCGAGGGACAGGGAAGGAGCAGAGAGCCAGAACTGCCCATGGTGATGAGCAGTGGAGATTACAGGTGACTTCAGAGTCCCCAGGGACCAAGAGCCCATGGCTGGTCCAGAGAAGGAAATCCCCCCCCCCTCCGTGGCAAGCAGCCCCACTGTCACCTTGAGACTTGGCTCCAGCGGGGCTTTGGGGACAGGTGGTCAGAGGTGTGGAATGTGGGTCCCGGCCCCTGGAGGGACAGGGAACAGGTGTGGCCGAAACTTCCTAGGATTCTGCATCCAGGTTCCAGAATCAGTGGAGATTATGAATCATACTCATTCACTCATCATAATTCCTCCCTCCTTGATCAAAAGCAATTGAGTGTTTTTATATGTTGGTCCCTGAGCTTGTTGCAGGTGTGGAGTGGGGAGTGAGAAGCAAAGTCCTTTCCTTTATACTCCAGTGGGAGTGACACCAACACATCAGGAAACAACTGCTTTCAAGGCCAGTGCAGGGAGGGCGGGCTCGGCCACCTGAGGGGGAGGCCTGGGCGTCCCAGCACTGACTGTGGTGGTTACTGCACGTGATTTGGTTCTAGAGTAAAAACAGATTAATTTTCCATTTGCTTTCACTCCCCAGACCAGAATCTCTCCCTCTGAACTGGGGACGCCTAAGAAAAAAGGACCTGAACCAACAGCTGGTTTCAGGGTCTATATTTGCATAATATGCCCCGGGGGGAGGAGAGGACAGAGCTGTGACTGCAGACAGACTTCACATGACTCTGGGGCTGCTTCTCGTTGTCTGTGTGACCCTGATTCGTGACTGTATCTCCTTGTGCCTCAGTTCCCCCTCAATGAAATAAGATAAAGATTTGGCTGCCAGGTTGTCAGTGAATTAAACTTAAAATATTCACAGTCCCTGACCTATGTCTTGGGGTCGGGGAGCTGCCCAAATAAGAGGAATCTGTTATGATTCACTCTAAAGAGAATCCCCTGGTGTGGTACCTGATGGATGAGGAGCTGCCAGGAGCATATTCTCTCCGCTGTCCCTCCCTGGGGACGCTGACCTTGCTCTGGGGTCTCCTAAGTCCTCCAGGGCAGTTGGCTAATGGCCGACGACCTTGTCTGTCTCTGCTCTCCACACAGTCTCAGGTGAAGGAGCAGGTCCCACCCCTGCCCAGATGTGGATCCTGGGGCTGAGCCCTGGCTGGTGACCAGCTCCGGAGCCTCGGGGCTCAGGCACCTGGGAAATCGTTGCTCTCGGTCAGCCCTGCCCAGGAGGCCAAACCCAACTTGGGACAGGATCCCCAGAGTCCCTGGCGTCAGCAGCCCTGGGACAGGGGACAGGGGAGGGGCTGCCTGGGCTGAGTCTCTCCAGGAGGATCCCAGGGGGCCACTCAGGCCAGGCCCTGACAAGCTCTGCAGGGTCTTTCTCGGGGTCATGGTCACGGGAGGGGCCCAGGGGCTGCACTGAGACTGGTCTCCCTCTGCTGAGTTGCTCCCATCAGACCGGTCCTTCTTTCTGGGGTGAATGTCTGCAGGGGCTGGAATCCGGGAAGGGAACTCTGATCTTGTGAAGCTTGTCTCCACTGTGTGTGTCCTGCACTAAATACTGAAGCCCCATGGGACGTAATGCAGGGGGTGGGGGCAGAGTCCAGGCTGTCAGTCTGCGTGTGTGAAGCAGAATTCACCCCACCCGACACCCCGAGGTCAGAGAGGAATTACTCACGGAATACACGGAGCTGTCCAGTTACTTCTTCATTGTGAAAATTTGTCTTTATGGCTTGTAGGGTGTAGTATCCTGTGTCCTCCAGGGTGACCTTCTGGAACAGCAGGGATCCATTGGGGTATATTGTCTCTCGTCCGCTGTATGCTGGCCCAGGGTTATTTACTCGAGTGTCTATCCTATAGGATGCAATTTGACGTTTGCTGTCTACTCTTCCCCCTTTGAACCAGGCATAGCCTGCAAGATCCTCAGGCAGATTGTGAGCAAGGAAAAGCACATCCTCCCATTCAGCAGCATTGGACGGCATCAATTCAAGAGCGAGTCGGGCAGTGGTGAGCGGGCTCCAGAAGGTTAAGAGTAAGGCTAGGAGGAGAGGGAGAAATTGATCAATATTTGGATTTATGTATTGGGATGGAAAGACGAGGCCCTGGATCCTGAGCAGGTCTCTCCATCTCTCAGCCCTGTGGTGTGTGTGTGTCCCATGGTCAAGGTCAGCAGCATGGCCACCACTACTCCAGCACCTCTGAACCTGTTGTTTCCTCTGTTTCAAATACTCCTCCCCAGGTGTCTGCCAGGCTCACCCCCTCACTGCCCTCAGAGCCCTGCTGATCCTCAGGGGCGTCCTAGGGAGACACTTGCCCCGAGCACCTCTTCTAATGTCCTTCCATCTTCACTTTCTGACCTTTCCCTGCCCTGTTCCCTTCATGGCATTGTGGGTACCTGACATCACATCTAGAGCTTTCCTGTCTGTCTCCTCCCCATGGAATGTGAGCTCCATGCAGGCAGGGGCTTGTCCGGTCTTGTACCCTCAGTGCCTGGAACGGGCTGCAAATACCCCTGGGTGAATGAATGAGTGTTCCCAGGGCCCTCCTCCTCCTGCTGTGTATTTGCCCACTTCTGAGGTTGGTGGTAAGGACAATATTTATATCCCCAGGTTAAGCTTTTCTGGTGTCACTCTGACATAAATTGTTATTATTATCATGTTTTTAGAAATTATTGCTCAGAGATGAATTACTTGTAATGCTGTAATTGAGGTTTTCCTGCCCCTCACCACTTCCAGATCATGGCATTTTTCCTGTTACTGACCCGCCTCCCCCACTCTACTCTGCTCCAGTGTTCTCCCCTCAAGTTTAAACAGAAGCGCTCTCTCCTCTCTGAGAACCCTGTCCTACCCAGGAGACCCCATTCCTTCTCTGTCTCCCATCCTCCTGTCTTGCCCTAGAGAATCGTCCCCTCTCACCGGCCAAGAGGAGACCCTGCCAGGGTCTGCGCCCTCTGCGGGCAGGGCCTGAGGGGGGCTCCATGGTGTCTGCTGCCTGCTTGATCCCTCTGTCTGCGAGAACTTGGGCTCCAGAAACACTCACAGGCACCGCTGTCCAGACGCCTTACATCTGTCCCTCCTCCAGGTGCGCTGAGCCTTCTTGGGGTCAGGAGTGCTTCCCAAGTCACGTGGGCTGGGGGCGGAGTCTCTGCCCAGGACCCTCCCTTGTCCCCTCCGTTTACCTTCTGTCTACATTTCTGTTGCCTGGGAACTGCTGAGGCCTCTGCGCGCGCACACACGCATACACACGAGCACACACATGCACACATGCACACACGCTCACCCGCGCGCACACACGCACACAAACACCCTGTTTGGACACGCACAAGCCTGAGGTGTCCGTGTGGGGGGCATTCCCCACAGCCCCACTGTCAGGCACTCAGTACCTTCCCGCACAGCCCTCTCTCATTCCTCTGGCTTTTCCCTCAGAGCAGGAGCTTGCGTGGCTACTTCAGGGACTCTTGTCATAGGGCTGTCACACCCATTTTGCATCGGAATCACCTGTGGAACTCCGTAAAGATTCTATGCCCAGGTGACACCTTAGAAATGCTATTTCAGCAGCTACCCAGCTAACGTGGATTCCTGGCCAGGCTGTGACCCTGTGATGTGGGAGTGGGGCCACCACTCCCCCTGACCTATGCAGAGGGAAGGTCTGCAGACTCTGTTCAAATGCAGATTCTGACTCACGTGTGTGGTGGACCAGAGGCTCTGCATCTCTCAAGCTTTCCGGGGACACTGATTACGCTGGCCTGAGGTGCACTTTCAATGGCACGGCTGATGCGGACCCATGTCCCCTTAGAGGATGACTCACCCACCACAGTGTTGGCCTCTGCTCTGTCCTGGTCTTGTGTCTGTCAGCACTGCACAAAGCCCCAGGGGCCCCCAAGCCCCGGGGGATTATTTTCATTTGTGGCACAGAAACCCAGCTGGGCACCGGGGTTTCCCTGTGTTCTCAAATGCTCTGGGAAGCTTGGATTTCCTCCCAGGAGGAAGGTCACAGAGATGACTCTGGGGGTGAGAAGGGTCCAAGCTGGGTGAGGACTATAGAGGGGACCCAATATCTATCTACATGGGGCTCTAGCCTCGCCACAGCTTCCACAGACAGACTCTCAGGACCTGGGTGTCGCAGAGGGAATAGTAATTCCTTGGGGGTGTGAAGTGCGAATCTCTGTGTGTACTGGGAGCAGAGGCCCATGGTGGTTGGCAGTTGGGTCTGTGGGCCACAGGTCACCAGGGGCGAGTCTCAGCCAGACTTTGGCCCCCTCGGGTCTGACTGGCTGAGCTGTACCCCGGAGGCTTGTCCATGTGCTTCCTGACTGTTCTGGGTGGGCCCTCCGTCCTCTGCTCAGCTGACCTTCCTGTGGTCACCCTGCCTTTCCCCATGAGTGGTGCCAAGCAGGGAGTGGGGAGCTGCATGGGGATCCCCACAGGACCAGGCTCTCAGAGGCCCATGAACAGAATGGTCAGGATTGGGGACACTCATCCTGACTCATGTGACTGTGCTGTCACCTTGGATCTGGGGTCAGGACCGTGTGTCAGGATGGAAGGACAGGTGGTGCCGGAGAGCCCATATCGGGAAATGAAGTTGCTCACAACTCACAGGGTGGGTGTGGTCAGTGTCCTAGTTGCTGACAGATTTCATCCCTCACACCTGGCACACCTGTACTCCCGACTTCATGGGGTCAAGGATGCAGGACACCGGGGGGAACCCTCGAGGTCGCCAGTGCCTGTGTGTCTTCACACACGGTGCTCTTCCAGTGTCCAGTGGGCCGGTGTATGTCTCTGCTTGATCAATTTCCTATCACTAGGAGCACTCCTTGAGCATTTCTTCATATCAGCACTGGGCTTGGCCAGGGGATACCGCAGGAACAGGCCTGATGTGATCCCTGTACCTGGAGCGGGGAGCCAGGCATTCACTACGTCATTATAGAAGTGACTAATTAATGACAATCGAGAGGGAGTATGAAGGGAAGTACTTAGGGAGGTGGTAGCATATAATAGAGCTACCCTGCAAAAGGTTCCTTTTGGCTGGGACCCAAAGTGTGAGTGGGTATGAGTAAACGTTTGCCCTGTAAGATAGAGGGTGGTGGGGAGGAGCTGCCTGCAGAGGACTGGCCTTTGCTGGGCAGACGTCTGGCTGCTGGAGGAGCTGACAGAGTCCGGTGTGGGAAGCCTGGAGAGTGAGGAGGACGGTGGACTGAGTGAGGCTGGTGAGGGCTGGACCCTGGTGGGCTGTGGACGCTGCTGAGGGGGCTCAGCAGCCCCCTGGGAGGCTCCAGGCTGCGGAGTAGCTCTGCCGCCCTCTGGTGGCCAAGGAGGGAAATGCAGCAGTCGCCATGCCCTTCTCTGTGTTTATTCAACATCAGTTCATAGACACATACATGGGTCACATAGCATGAGGCTCCACATGTCTCAGCTCCGTGAGTCGCAGTCTCTGTTGCTCCAAGAACTCCTACCTCCTTCCTTAATGTGATGTCACCAAGCTCAATATTCCAGGAATGTATATCAGTTTGTGTTTGTCTCTAGTAAATTATACCATGTCTGCCTCCTGGGTGGAGAGGTATGTGGCTGCAAAGCTGGGCTGTGGGTCTGTGGGGGAGAAAATGGAGGAGCAGGGAACTGGGTGTGTCAGGAAGCAAAGGTCTGTGTCAGGGGATCAGAGGGGGAAAGTAGGACAAGTCAATCCCCTGTCACTCCCAGGGCCTGCTGTCCAGGAAGAAACTCTGATTCTGGGACACACAACAACACACCTCTTCATGTCCCAGGTTTAGTGCAGGACTCCAGCCACCCCGTCTACCCACAGCAGGAAGAACGCTGGGAGGACCAGTCAGGCCACATCCCTTGGCCCCACACTTTAAAATGGTTAAACATGGTGAATTTTAGGTTATGTAAATTTTATTTTAAAACAAAACATTTAGAAGAGAAACCGGCACATTGCCTGGTCTAAAATTTGCACCAATGCACCACAGGGAGTGTATGTGGATGTCCATTTCTTCACGCCCTTAGCTCTTTCATAGTAATTACGTGGGAGAAGAAGCCGTGTCCTCCATTTATCCATCTTCCCTTCCTTTATTCATTCCCTGAATTTTCTTGTGCCATTTTCTTGTGCCAGGACCGTGTGTAGGAGCGATGGGGCCCGTTGAGAATCACAGCTAGCCTCGTCCTGCCTGTCTCTCGGGAACTCCGGGATCCATAGGACACATGACACGAGCACAGGTTATTGCTCCTAGACATGTCAGAGCACAAAGAAGAGTCAGAGATGGGAGTTAGAGGGGGTCCATTGTGTCCACCTGTGGAGGTTGGGATGGCCTTGTGGCAAGAGGGCCAATGAGGTTGGCTGTAAAGAAGGGGAAGGAGCAGGTTCACAGAGAAAGGAGGTGAGGGCATCCCAGGTGGGGACCTTACGGGCAGATGCAGGGAGGCAAGAGCAAGTCTGGATGGACCGAGTTATGAGGGGGCACTACGTGCGGACTTGGATGCCAAGGAGCCGGTGAGAGGGAGGACAGAGGGCAGGTGAGGCCCTGTAGATGAGGGTCCCTGCTCTCAGAAGAGCCATCTTGAGGTCCCCGGGCCACACACCGCGCTCGGTGCGGAGCTGACCAAACCCTGCCACTCGCGTAACCGTCACAACGGAGCGAATGGCGCGGGGATGGGATTTGGGCCGCCCCGCGGGAACGCGCCTCCAAGCCTGTGTGTCCGCCGCGGCCGGGATTGGCGAATGCTGGTCCCGCCGCGTCTTGACGGGTGGTTGTGGGGACCGAACGGGACCCGGTGCTCACGCTGGATGCGGCGCAGACTCCGGGCGCGGGGCGATGGCGGCGACGCGGACTCGCGCGTGCACAGGCCCCACGCTCTTGCTCTTGTCCTGAAGGAGCCGAGGGGGGCCCGGCGGGGGGGGGGCGGGGGCGGGGCCGGGCCTTCTATGGAGACTCGGCTTCCGGAAGGTTCCCAAGTGCTCGGATACGGCATCGCGGCTGTAGGACGTTGCCTGGGACACACCAGGCCTGGGGGGCGGGGGGGAGGGGCGAGGACACAGACTGCAGGGCGCTGTGGCACCCCAATTAACACGGCTGTGGGTGGTTGGCTCAGGAGCTGCCTCCAGTCTTGCAGTTGAGTTTTAAAGGGAGAAAGGCTAATTTCTATCAGGTCACAAAAATTACTTCAGGGTGGTGGGGAGACATGCGGACCAGTAGGCATCCCCTTCCCACGTGGTAAAAATGAAGGTAACCCACTGGAATGCTCTTTGAGGGACAAAGAGATAGCAGTTTTACCCGTAACTGTGACGCATGTTTCATTCTTCTAGTTTATTATTAATGTCACTCTTTACAATTTAGTTCTTAAGGACATGGTGAAGCTGCTTATAGTTCATGTTTTAGCTTGAGAAAGTGGATTTTACGTAGACTGTCCTCTGATTTTAAGCTTTTATCAGTTCATACAGATCATCTGTGAACACTCATGCGATTTCCCTCTGTCCACTTCTTCTAGTCATCCCCATACAGAGTAGAGAGGCACACATTCCCCTCTGGTTGGAAAGCATCTGACTTCTAAAAGAAAAAGAAAGTGTCGCAATGCTGCTGGGTAATGACAGGCACTGAGGGTGGAGGTCAGGGCAAGGTGGTGAGGGCCACTGTTTGTGAGCACTTTCTCCTCCAAAGCACATTCAGAAGGCACCTGCTGGGCCCGTTACAATGCTGGGATGGATGAAGGATGGAAGTAGAGGTCGGTAGTTTAAGTATCACATCTGAGAGTGGACAACAGATTCTGGCCAGAGCCTAGAGGTGGAGGGTGAATGGTGAGGACACTACAGAGAACCCCCTCCCCCTTAATGAGGGAGCATCAAAGGCTCCTGTGGTTCAGAGAGGGGCCCAGGCCTGGGGGGCAGGGAGCTGTCAGCCCCCAGGTGCTGGGACTGAGCTCCTGACACTGTCCAGTCACCGACTTAAGTCCATTTTCGGGAGTAGATTCATACATAAGGAATGTTGCCACGGTTTATGAGCCTGAATTTAAGAGAAACTCCTATGATATGATTTTCTTAAGATGTTTTTTCCTAATGCCACCATCAGCCTAGTGCCACCCATTTGGGGCACCGACCGCAAATTGCATACCCTGGTGCAAGGTTGGTATTGGTGGGAGGCCCTGGCTGCTGGGCCCTGGGGACCCTCTGTGTGTGCGCTGCTGCAGAGAGACGTGTTCTCTGTTTGGAATAGTGTGCCTTGGCCGCCAGTACACAGCCCCCTGGTGCCCTCTCCCCTCCCTGCAGCCCCCACCCCCCAGCCCCATCACCGCCCTCACTGCAGTCTCTGAGCTGATTGGTTACATCTTCAGGGCCATTCGCTCTCTTTGCTCTGCTCCTGATGACTGTGTGGTGTTGTCCATGACCAGGTGGGTTTCCTGAGGTGTGTGTGTGGGGGGTGTTTGGGGGGGTGGGGGGATGTGGTGGCCCTGGACACATGTGAAGTCTCAAGGTAAGGGAATTTGAGAGCCCTTTAACAAACATTTATTTTAAATTCAAGGATTCATGGGCAAGTCTTCTGCATCTAATAAACAAAGTTTCACCTTGTAGATCAATCCCTCTTCTTAACCTTCCTACCTTCCTGTTACAGTGACTCATCCCCCCGTTTGCCTGCCTCCCTGCAGCTCTTCCCACTGGAAGGACAGCAAACCTCCACCCCAGCCCCATTTATCTCAGGTTTGGCCTTAAGAACATGGAGTCTGGGGATCTTTATCATCAAAAAGCCCCTCAGGTAATTCTCAAGAACAGTGAGAATATGAGCAACATTTCCCTAAATAGTACTATTTAGAGGTTCTCCCAGGACGACAGATCAATGCCATATTATGGGTTATAGGAGATTTGCAAATTTTTCCTCCTAATCCCAATCTATAAAAGTAAACCACCATATCCAAACAATTATGTAGAGTTACCTGGACTCCATATAATTAGAGTTACCTCGGGGTTCGCAGTCCCACCTCCATCACAGGCTGGAGAGCCTTGTGCCGCAGAAAACACTTGGTTGTTGTTTGCTGTGTCTGGGACGTAAATGCCTTTGATTCAATGATCAGTCAGACTCGGCTGCAGCAAACGCCATGGATATTAACACGCTGTACTTGTGCTTTACTGTAAGGTGATGTCTAGAAGTCTATTTGCTCACTCGTAGGATGTGCACATTTTGTGACTGAGTGCTTCTGAACTGCCCCAAATCCCCTCCATCGGTTTGGCCTTAACCGTGTTTAGCGGTGCCTGCTCCCAGCTTCCCATCAAGCCTGGATACTACCACTTTTCTTATATTTTCCCAATTCTTGGACCTTTACTCCCCTAAAATGCAATTAATTGATTCCCTTGTGACTCCAGAGTCCCTTTTATGTACTTTCTTTAGAACTCATCAACCATATTGTAATTATTTGTTTACATGTCTTAAAGAAAAACTTGTCCTGACATTTGTGAAAGAAGACAAGACTCACTCTGTCCAGAGGGATTCGTACAGTAGGGTTTGCAACAGGGAATAGAGCTTGAGCTCAATGTTGAATCAACAAAGAAAAGTAGGGATTTCTAGCCAGGGTGCAGGGTGGGGCCGTCAGGGGATGGAAAATTACCAAGAGGGTAAAGTAATTCTTGCTAAACTGACCTAAGAGAATTCTCACTGAAGTCGGGCCAGAGTGATCAGATATTACCCGAGGACGGTGAGGGATGAGGAATTTGGTCAGATATGGAGGGTGATCAGATATCAAGGGTGGGGGATTCTGGCTAAACTGACTCAGCAGGATTCTTGCTAAATCTGGATGCTGCAGGGTAGGAGGCAGAACCCAAGGTCAGGTGTGATTGACCAGAGGCTCAGAGGAGCCTGGTTCAAGTCTGGTCACGAAAAGGGTCTTTGTTACGTGTTTCTCTCCACCTGTACCATTCACCTCCAAACCGGGGTGTTGGGAGAAAGAAAGCTATCGATTGATATATTGATATAAGTTTAAAGAGGACATATCAGGGAGATACAAGAGTGATTTACCAGAGACTACCATGAATGTTATGCCAATATATTTTAAAACCGAGATTAAATGGTCAATTATCTAGATAAATGTAAATTAGAATTGACTCAAGAAAAAAAATGGGTAATATGAATCAAGCAATAAGCATTAAAGAAGTTAAAGTGGGAGCCAGTATTGTCCCTCCGCCAACCACACAGTGCCAGGCCCTGGTATCATTATGGGTGAGTTCTAGCAAATCTCCAGTTAAAGACAATCCTCAACAAACTGTCTCAGAGAATTATAAGGTTTCAAAAGAGAACATTCCCTAACTCATTTTATGGGACTAGTATAACTGACACTAAAACCAGACAAGAAAATTATGGACCAATTTCACCTACTAATTAATATACATACAAAATCAAATTAAATATCAATGAAACCCAGTCGAGAATTAATAATAACCAACGAACAAAAAGTATCATGACCAAGTGGAGTTTATATCAGGAAAGCAAATATGTTTTAGTATTAAAATGTAATTCACCACATCAACCATATTTGATAAAATTCAAACCGAATTCGTGAAGAAATATCCTATGAATCTCTTCGTAGAGCTATCTAAATACTGGATTTGTTCACAGAATTAGTACACTTAGAACAGAGGCGGCATCCTCTAAACACCAAGCTAATGAGCGCATGTCCTGATGCCACTTCTGTCTCATGTGTCCTGTCTCTCTTTCCCCTCACATTGTGATTGGTTTCCTCAGTTGTATCTATAAAGTGGGGATGGATGGGATGATTTCTGAGACTCACTTTAGCTTGGCCGCCCTGGCCCCTTGGAGTCAATCCCACACCCCATTTGGGCAGCACAGCAGCTACAGCCATAGTCTCAAGCAGCTGCCACTGTGGTCTCTGGTTCTTGGGAGACGGGCAATGCTGTGTGAGGGACCAAATGCCAAAATGAAGCTGGCACAGTAGCCCAGGCAGCTCCTGACGTCCTCTGGGCCCAGGGCCCAGCCAATTTCTGTTTTGTTCCTGTCCCAGATCATTCGGTCGATTTTCAGCAATTACACTGAACTGTTTTTGGTTTATGATTTTAGTTTCTGAGAGCTCTACCTTGTTCTGACTGCTTCTTTTCATGGGAGTTCATTCAACAATCTTCCTGAATCCCGAAAAAGTCTAAGGATGTTTACATGTGTCTTTCTAAACTTGTGAGTTTCCCCCCAGTCGCGGGTCCATTTGCTCCACATCCTGCCTGCATGCCATGTTCTCACACTGTGTGCACCTTGGTCACCTGGCTTTCCTTCATTGCCCCCTTTTCTTTTGTTACAGATTGTTCTCAAATGTCTTATGATTCCTGGTTGTAAAGTCCATGTGATTAAGAACTCGGTTGATCATCCAAGGGCTTTTGGTAAAGGTCTGCACTGAGCTTGTCTGTCTCCACTGGAGCTTTTTTTTACCTCTTGACTAGGACACAAAAAACTTAAAACTTTTTTTTGTTTTCACATATCATATTGAAGATAGTCAAAAGAATTATAACATCCACGCAGGGCATGGAGAGCAACCATTTTTAAAAACCCACCACCATTTTTAAATTTTTAAAAACCCACCACCAGCTTAAGGAAGAAGACAACGGTTCCCCACAGGCCCTGTGTGCTCCAACCCAACCCACTCCCAGTCCCCCCCCCCCCCCAGCAGCAGTATGCAAAATAGCTTCCGAAGCTATCTGCACTAGTTTTGCACTAGCCATATATTTTATTTTGAGTGTTTTAGAAGTTCACAAAAATGAAATTACACTGAATTTTCTTCTACTTGCCTTGTTCGGTCAAAATTACGTTCCCCAAACCCACTCGCGTAGACTTGCACGGCTGGCTGTGGCCGTTGCATTTTCCTTGCTATATCGTCCCCCCACTGTGTTAACTGACCTCATTTTATTTCTCTCAAATCAGTTATTGGTGAACATTTCGGATGGCGTTTGATTTTGTTTTTGTGCTGCACAAACTGCCACCATGTCCATTCCTGTTTATACATGTCTGTTGTTACACACACACACACACACACACACACACACACACACACACACACGCATTCCTGGGCTGTGACATCATCAGCTTGCTGCTGGGTGGTCTTTCCCTTGTCGCTTTGTAGGAGTCCTTTATATATTCTGGATACGATTCTTTGTCAGCTGTATGTGCTGCCCAACGCTTTCCCAGTTAGTGGCTTGTCTTTTTACTGTCTTCATAGGGTCCTTTCATAAATAGATGTGAATGTTAATACAGTAGAATTTATCTCTTTTGCCTTTACATTAGCACTTTCCTATCTAATTTAGAATACTTCCCCAAGGCTGTATGTGTGTGTGACCCATTTTTCCGGAATCATTTATGAAAAGTGTTTCATTTCCCCAACTTATCTGTGATGCCGCCTCTGTTATAAAGTTTCTGTGTGGGGGGGAGTAGTTCTCGATTTTGTACAGTTCCCCAGTGTCCCAGCAGTACGCTGTCTGAAATAGTGCCGTAATGATACATCTTGTCATGTAGGGGAGCAGTTGCCACCTTGTGACTCTTCTTCTTTGTTATACTATTTAATTTTAGAACTGGCTTGTCAAATTAAAAGAAAACGACTAGGATTTGATCCGGAAACTCATAATTCTATAGATAACTGGGAAGAATGGACATCTTCATTGGACTCAGCCTTCCTATTAATGAAAATAGTATCTCTCTCTTCATCTTTTGAATTATTTATCATCTGTTAGTTATTGCTAGTATGTCTTTCAGCCAAGTTTCATGTTTTTCTATATAAAGAGCTTGCATATAAGTGTATTTATTCCTAGATTGCTATTACAGATATTATCTTTAAAAAGTACACGGGTATTTTAAAGCAATATCATTGAGTCTCGTGAATCACATATCTGGCAATCTTGGTAAATTATCGTATTAATCCTGATAATTGATCAGGTTCTTTTGAATTTTCCATAAGGCAATAATACCACCTTTAAATTATGACCTTGTTTTTTCTTATTTAGTTCTCAGACCTTTTATTTTCTCGTTCTAGTCATGCTGCCTGGCAAGCAACCCAGATGTACAGTTAAAAGTGGTGATGGCGTCCACCCTGCCTCGCGCCCTGATCTTAAAAAGTACATTTGCTGTAGCTTTTTGTAGACACTCTTCATCAGATTAAGGAAGCTCCTTTTATTTCTGGTTTACTGAGTTTTTAACATAAATTTTACGTTAACATGGTAAGTGGAGGCTGAATTTTAAGTGGAGTGGGATTTTTTTTTTGTCTTTCAAAAAACGTATATGGTTTTTCTTCTTTAAACCATTAATGTGAATTACACTGATTTTCTACTGTTAAAGTCACTGTAGTCCCAGAAGGAACCCAAATTTCATGCACAGTGTCTTTTTCATTAATTGCTGGAGTGTGGTTACATATATATATGCTGATGTTAGCCTGTTATTTTCCTTTCTGAGTTCTTTCTGGTTTGGGGGTGGTCAAGGTTATACTAGCCTCACAAGAGCTGGAGAAGTGTTCTCTTTTCTATTTTCTGTAAGGGTATGTGTAAGATTAGGATGAACTTTTAGCCTTGAATGCTGGGAAAACACCCTGTCAAATTATCTAGATTTTGTGTAACCTTCATTGGAAGGATCAAAGATACTACCTCACTTTCTATATTGGTTAAGAGGCCCACTCATGCCTTTCTTCCTTCTTGCCTCAGTTCTGGTTTCATTTTATCTTTCTAGGTATTCATTCCTTTTATCTAAGTTTTCAAATATTTACAATAAGGATGCTCGTAATATCCCTCTACTTTCTGCTGTCTATCATTGTTTTCTTTTTCACTCCTAGTATTGCTTCTTTTGCCAGCACTTACTTTTTTTTAAATAATCTTGCCAGAAGTTTGTTTTTTAAAGAAGCATCTCTAGACTTTAATTCTAATACATAGTAACCAGCTACTGAGGTTTTTGCGTTTAGCTTTACTTTCTTTCTCCTTTGAATTTTTGTTCTTTTTTCTTACTTCTAAAGTGACAACTGGCTCATGAACAACTATACTTTTCTTTTTTTCCACTTTAAGCAGTTTAACACTTTAAATTTACCCACAAGTCACATTTCAGCTGCGTCCTGTGTGCTTTCCATAAACTATATTTGCCCTTAGTTATATGTATTTTCAAATTTCCATTACCATTTCTTCTTCAAAGCATGATTTGTTTTTTTTTTTTGAAAAGGTTGTTTCCATGCATATGGTGGTTTTCTGGTTATCCTTCCACTCAGTTTTCTAACTTCATCACACAATGCTCAGAGAACATTGTTGTGTGATTCAGTCTTGGAGTATTTGTTGAAATTTGCTTTTTGGCCTAGTATGTGGCAATATTCATAAATGTGCCATGTGTGCTTGAAAAAAAATGTATTACAATATAATATATATGTCGCTAGCTCAAGCGTCTTGCATAGTTCAAATGTTCTCCATCTTTACTTTCTAGTTTGCTCTCTAGGTTAGTGAGAGACATACTCTTAAATCTCCTACCAAGAGATTGAATTTCAAGTGATTTTTTTCCCCATTTTTTTAAGTTAGTTTCTGGTGTACAAATCAACATAATAGTTAGACATTTAAAACCCTCATAAAGTGATAACCCACTCCCCAAGCTATTACCCCTCTGACATCTTATATAGCTGTTACGATACCATCGACTTTCTTCTCTATGTTGTACTCCACATGCCGTGACTATATATATCTATATATTTAGTTATAGTTGACATTCAATATTATTCTACTTCAGCTTCAGGTGTATAGGGCATCGGTCAGGCTTCTATACAGTCTATGACGTGATCCCCCTGATAAATCCAGTGCCCATCTGGCACCCTACATGATCTCTACAACATTGTTGATTATATTCCCCATACTGTATTAACTACAAATTGTATTTCTTAACACCTCACCTTTTTCACCCTGCCCCCAACCCATTCCCATTTATCACCCTGATAGAACTGGTACCCATCTGGCACCATATCTAGTTATTACAATATTATTGACTATATTCATTATGCTCTACCATAAATCCCCATGACTACTGCATAACAACAAATTTGTGCTTCGTAATCCCTTCCCCTTCCACCCATTCTTACCCCCCTCCCATCTTAAAGATGTCCCTCTAAGATTCCTTGCAATACTGGTTCGGAGGTGATGAAATCCTTCAGCTTTTTCTTGTCTGGGAAGCTCTTTATCTGTCCTTCAGTTTTAAATGACAGCCTTGCTGAGTAGAGCAATCTTGGTTGTATGTCATTGCTTTTCATCACTTGAAATATTTCCTGCCATTCCCTTCTTGCCTGCAAAGTTTCTGTTGAGAAATCAGCTGACAGTCGTATGGGGGCGCCCTTGTCGGTAACTAACTGCTTTTCTCTTGCTGCTTTTAAGATCCTCTCTTTCTATTTAACCTTTGGTGTTTTAGTTATGATGTGTCTCGGTGTAGGCCTCTTTGGGTCCATCTTGTTTGGGACTCTATGTGCTTCCTGGGCTTGAATGTCTTATTTCCTTCACCAGGCTAGGGAAGTTCTTTTGTCATTATTTCTCCAAATAGGTTTTCAACTCTCTTCTCCTTCTGATACCCCTATGACGCAAATGTTGGCACACTTGATATTGTCCCAGAGGTCCCTTAAACTCTCCTCAATTTTTTGGATTCTTTTTTCTTTTTGCTGTTCTGGTTGGGTGTTTTCTACATCACTGGTTGGGTCCTCTGCTTCATCTAATCTACTTTTTATTCCCTGTAATATATTCTTCATTTCCAGAAATAATTGTATCCTTAATTTCTGACTCGTTCTTTTTTATGGTTTTCATCTCCATTTTTGTGCTTCCTATCTCTCTGTTGAAGTTTTCCCTGAGATCATTAAGCATTCTTATAAACAGTATTTGGAACTCTGCATCTGATAGATTACTTATCTCTGTTTCACTTAGTTCTTTTTCTGGAGCTTTGTTCTGTTCTTTTATTTGGGACATATTTATTTGTCTCCCCATTTTGGCTGCCTCCCTGTGTTTGTTTCTATGTATTAGGTAGAGTTGCTATGTTTTCTGGTCTTAGTAGAATGGTCTTATGTAGTAGGTGTGCTGTGGGGCTCAGTGGCACAGTCTTTCTGGTCACCTGAGCCATGCACGCCAGGTGTGTCCCTTGTGTGGGCTGTGTGTGCCCTCCTGTTGTAGTTGAGCCTTGGTTGATAACTGCACATCAATGTGAGGGACTGACCTTTGGGCTCACTGGGTGTGAGGACTGGCCTTGACTACGTGGAAGAACTGTTGTGCAGGGGCTAACCCTAGGGCTCCAGCTTGTTTTGAAGTAGGCCACTGGGGGTGCCAGCCCCAGGACCACCTTGGAGGGATTCCACTGTAGGTCTACTTCAGCCACAGCTGGTGCCCCACCTGGGGCCACCCAGCAGGAGCCAGAAAGAAATCTGCAGATGGCTGCCATCTGTGCTGTGCTTGGAAGTGCCCTTGAGAGGCCAAGCCATGAACCTAGGCCAGCTGCATTTTGTGCCGGCTTAGGGCTGCTCAGCCAGAGACACAGGACACACTCAAGCCAGATGCTGCTTATCTGGGTACCAGGAACCTTTGAGAGTCTAGGATAGTCTACAGCATGAGCCAAGGCAGGCGATATGCATGAAAAAGCCACTGGAAGTGCGTGATATGCCTGAAAGTTGGGTGGGGCCGGGTCTCAAATTGCCAGGGTGTGGCGAATTAATGGTGGATACTCCAATATGGTGGCAGCCAGCTTCCACACGCTGGGAACAGGGAGGGCTCAACAAAGAAACAATGGTCTCCAACAGCTGCCCCAGAAACAGAAGCAGGAGAAAACTGCTTCTCCTGGGCCCGGCCCAAGCCAGACAACTCACTTCCTCACCATTTGTCCCTGATGCCTTTTCAGCTGCTGCCCCAGCACTGGTGCTCAGGACAAGCGAATCTGTTGGTGGGTAAGTCTGCGCACAGTCCCTTTAAGAGGAGTGCCTGGGAGTGCAGCTGCACTCAGTCTCACTGAGTCACAATTTGCACTGGTTTTCACAGCTAGAAATTATGGGGACTTCTCTCCCCAGCACTGGAACCCTGGGCTGGAGTGGGCCTGGGATCTCTTGCCCTTCTAGGCGATGGTGAGGGACCCCCACAGCCAAAATAGCCCTCCCAATCTTTAATGGTCACACACGGGTGTGGGACCAGCCTGTTCCGTGTCTCTGACATTCCTACCAGTCTGGAGGTGTCTTCTTCTGCACATCCTTAGATGAAAGACTTCAGTTCAGCTTAATTTTAGGCAATTCTCTATAATGGTTGTTTCGTAGATTAGTTGTCATTTTGATGTGGCTGTGAGAGAAGGTAAACACAGCGTTTACCCACTGCGCCATCTTGGTTCCTCCCCAAGTGATTTTTTAAGGAGAGATGTGACAACCTAATACAGTTAGCTCAAAAACCTGAAAAAAATCTCTAATAAAATTGAACCATCAAGGGCAGCCAGATGGCTCAGTTGGTTAGTGTGTGAGCTCTGAGCAACAGGATTGTCGGTTCGATTCCCACATGGGCCAGTGAGCTGCACCCTCCGCAACTAGATTGAAGACAATGAGCTGCTGCTGAGCTGCTGCTGAGCTCCCAGTGGGCGGTCAGTTGGTTAGAGTGCGTGCTCTCAACAACAAGGGTGCCGGTTCGACTCCCGCATGGGATGGTGGGCTGTGCCCACCCGCCCCACAACTAGATTGAAAACAGTGACTGGACCTGAAGCTGTGCTGCGCCCTCCACAACTAAGACTGAAAGGACAACAACTTGACTTGGAGCTGATGGGTCCTGGGAAAAACACATTGTTCCCCAATAAAGTCCTGGAACTACACGCTGTTCCCCTTCCCCAATAAAATCTTAAAAAAAAAAAAAAAAAGAAAGAAAGAAAAGAAAAAAGAAAGCCCTGGGGGTGGGGAAGGGACATTGAACCATCAAGAGTTAGTTACTATTTACTTGAGCAGCATATTGCTTTTTATTAAGTGAACTTGCTGTCCTAAAGCAAAATGAAGAGTTTATAGTATCACTCCAATTTTTGGCAATTCAATAGGTTAAAACCACTTTAACTTTTGGCAACCTGATCTAACTTAGTAGCACACTGTTCACAGAAAAGAACGTGGTGTGCAAGTCAGTCTTTGCGTATTTGCAGAAATGGGCTTTTTAGCCTGGTATGTGGCAAATATTCATAAATGTGCCATGTGTGCTTGAAAAAAAGTGTTTTACAATATGTTATTTTCAGGATGTAGCAGAGAAAAGAATCAGCACACAAATGATAAATGAGAGTGAGCACAAAGGGAAGGAGTTGAGTGAATTCATTCAACAATTATTCAGGGGCTGTTATGTGTTATGAGCAACATTAGTAGTAAGTTACGTTCAAATATCCATTTTAAACCATTTTAGTCTTGTGTTAATTTTCATTTATTTTAATATTTTTAACTCTACTTAATTTATTATTACTTGATTTATAGTTATTTATTTTTATGCTTTCTTTTTATTTATGTCCTTTTATCTTTATTACAAAATTGTATTTGTTTGTCCATTTAATGTATTTTACATTTCTATATTTTACTTTATCATGTTATTTTATATTTTACTTTATGCTACTTTTTGTTTGTCTTACTATTTATTTTTACTATGAATTTTTATTTCAGCTTGGCCTTTTATATATTTTACATTTATATATGTTATCCACCAGCACGGAAGTCCATGTGCAGGCCCTGTAAGAGGAACGCCTGGGACTCCAGCCTCCCTCGTCTCACTCAACCACAATCTCCCCTGGTTTTTACAGCCAGAAATTATGGGGACTTCTATTGTTGTCACTGGAACCGTGGGCTGGGGCGCCTGTTGTGGGGCTGGGACCCCTCATTCCTCAAGGGGGACCTCCCCAACCTAGATAGTATCCTGATTTTTCATCCCCACTAATGTGTGTGGACCAGATAATTCTGAGTCTCTGTCCGTCCTACGGTTCTCTACGTGGCGTGTTTTGTATGTCCTCAGTTACAGGATTTCTGCTCAGCTAGACTTCAAGTGATTCTCAATGCGGGTCGTTTGTAGTTTAGTTGTAACATCTTATGCTTTCTTTGTCATTGTCTTATTGTTTATCTCTGTTGTGAATTTTTATATCTTTTTTTCCATGTTTGCCTATATTACATTTGTGTATTTTATTTTATCATGTTCCTTATAGTTCATCTGTTTTCTCTTTTTTTAATGTTTTCATTCATTTGTTTTATTTTATTGGGGAACAGTGTGTTTCTCCAGGGCCCATCAGCTCCAAGTCGTTGTCCTTTAATCTAGTTGTGGAGGGCACAGCTCAGCTCCAAGTCCAGTCGCCATTTTCAATCTTTAGTTGCAGGGGGCGCAGCCCAGCATCCCATGCGGGAATTGAACCGCAACCCTGTTGTTCAGAGCTAACGCTCTAACCAACTGAGCCATCTGGACACTCCTCATGTTTTCCTTTTGTCTTTGGTCTCATTATTCACCTCTGTTGTGAATTTTTATATCTTTTTTTTTTCCTTTTTGCCCTATATTACATTTCTGAATTTTAACAAGGTGGGTCAAGGAGGCAGCAGATAGACCAGTTAGGAAACCGTACAACAACCCCACAGAGGGATGATGGTTTAGACCTGAATGTTTTTGTTCTATTTATATTTTGTAAACTGATTGCACGGTTGCTGATGGATTAGAGATTAGTGCGAGAGCAAGAGAGGCATCAAGGATAATGCCAAGATTTCCAACCTGAGCATCTGGAAGGATGGAATTGACCTTGACTGAGAAGAGGAAGACGCTGGGAGGATCAGGTTGGGAGGTACAGGAATAAAGGCCTTGGTTGTGCACATGTTACATTAGAGGTTCCCCAATAATGTCTCTGATAGATACCCCAGATTGATTTAGCTCATTCTCTTCCAACCCCCTGGAAAACACACCAAAGCCTGGAAATCTGACGACAGCAGTTCCTGGAATCTCTGACAGCAAATGCACGTGTGTGAGGTCTGGAAGAGGGAAGTGGTTCCTGTGAGATGCGGGTGTGCCTCTCTCCTTACTGAGGGCCACGGAGCTGGTGGCTCCCAAGCCTGTCGTTACCAAGAGGCCGCAGAGGTCTGTGGCCCAAGATAAACGCAGCATCTCGATTTCCCAGTTTCTTCATCCAGGAAGCAGCAACAGCTTTTTTTTCTTGTGAGCCATATCTCCAGTCCTGTCCTTGGAGATCATTCCTGAAGCTGCACCTTGAGTCTGCTTCCAACTATATAAGTAAAAAATAAAAATTAAGTTCAATAAGTAATACTTCTTTAAAACATGAAGGCAGGCCATTTATGAACTGGTGAGGGTACTGGGTCATGATTGGGTCAGGATTGCAGAATTTTCAGTTCTATGCTCCTAATGTCAAAAACAAAACAAAGCAAACAGAGAGAACATGTCAGTGCCCATCATATGTCATTTGGACAAAGACCCAAGAAGTCTGGGTTTCTCAGGTGAATCTTAATTCAGCTGTGTAAGGCCCAGAGGGGTCATCTTGTTTTGATGTAAATGACCTACAACCCTAAGGAGATTTGAACTCCCACTGTGGCTGGAACATGAAATTATTATTCTATTTCTGATATTTACACTATGAGCAAAGCCAGCTCTGGCTCCCTCCTGTTGGATGTTCTCTTTCTTGTATATGTAACAACAGTGGATGTTGTCGTGATAAGCCCTGTGCTCTGAGTGTTTTGTTCAGAGTGATCACAGGAAGATTCTGCCATCTCAGTCGGGGCCACGCTGAGGACATCTGTGACAGCTCCCCTGGACGGAACCAAAGTCATCGCTGAACACCGTGTTTTGAGGATAATTACTGATTGTTCACATTAGGTATAATCTAAGGTCTTCCCTTTTGGAAGATGAGGACACAGCTGCTTTCTCCCTGTCACTAACACATGCACCTTCCCATCCCCATCTCTCCAGTGTGTTCTTAAGAACAACATTTAGCGTGGACTTTGTTATGTCTCTTTAATACTATTCACATTTGAGCCAACTAGCTGTGATTTCTTTACATTTGAACTCTCTGAAGTACATCAGGAATGGAGACCCTTCCCTCTGTGAGCTACAGAGGTGGGGGAGGCGTGGTCCTGCTACTAGTTAGAGACATAGTGACACAAACAGAGCAGCAAAAGCCCAACTTCCTCCACATCCTTTCACATCCCCTCTAGGTTACCTATGGTGGTGCTTCCCTCTGGTGGTCACCTTACAAATTGCACCTCCTAATAGGGTCATACCTTTTTTTTCCCAGAGGGAACTCATCAACTCATGGTCACTCCTACGGGCAGAACCAGTAAAAGTCAATGTCAAGTGAAAATGCAGGACTCCTTGTTCAACAATGATTAAGAATTTCAGGATGGCAAAAGCAGAGTATTAAATCTACCACAGTCCCTTCTAGGTGACTGCCCAGATTGTGAGCCCATGAAGCCGGCCCTGACTAGCAGCGTAAATGGATGTGTTCATCTGCCAAGTAAATTCCACGCTGAACTCAAGTCATAAAAAACCTACAGACCTACAGCTAATGTCATCCTTAATGGTGAGAATTAAAGGCTTTCCCACTCATGCTGAACAAAATGGCAAGTTTCCTAAATGCCTTAGTAAGACACATGTGCTCCAAAGAGTGGAAATGGATGCCTGCTGCTGTTGATGATTGATGACAGTGACACCTGTGACAGGATCAGCTCTAGTGATCACCAACTTAAGCAAAGGGTGAGAGTTCCGTGGGCTGTAGGGCCTTTTACCTCTGTGACCACTCAAGGATCTGCTATGTCTGTGAAGCTTCCATGGCTCCAGTAGTCAGGGCCATGCTGGATATACCCTGCCACCCCCCGCCCCGGAGGAAAGGACAAGTTACGGTACTTGTACCTCCATATAATCCATCTTAGAAGGAGAAAGGTGCTTTGTCAAACCTGTGGTGGGACCTAGCATGACATGCAGACTCCTAGGGATCTAAAGTAAGACCGTGTCTTCTACAGCAATAGAACAACAGCTCCCGGCCTGTCCGAGGCCTGAGGAGAGGCGGAGTGTCTGAACGTGGGATGTGATGTGACCAGGTGGGTAGGCAGAACTTCTCATGATGACTTGGATTCTCTCACCACCAACATAAGGTCAGGTGGGGACAGCAGCATCCATCACAGATGGAAGTGGTACATCCTCGATTAAATAAGGACAGGTAGCCAAGACCACGGGCACCTGCTCCTCCAGCCCAGCTCTCAACTGTGACCTCATGGAAAGTCCGCTCTGACTAGTCAACAAAGAAGGAAAAGGGTCCACTCCAAGTTCATCCTGGCCCTCAGCCCCTGCCTCCCCCATCATCAGCCACTCCCTCACCTGTCCCCAGGCTCCTATTCAGCTGACACACAAATCCCCTGGGACATGGCTAACTGCTGACTCAGCTGAAGCAGGTCTTGGGGTATGAGGGGGAGATTTGGCTTTCTATGGCTCTCCCAGGCCTTGTGGAAACTGTGGCACCCAGAGAGCCAGCTGTATGTGTCTGAACCAGGTCAGAACTGGAGACTGGAAATCTCAGGGCCTCAATTTGGTCCGCACCCCTAGTGTGCCCTGCATTCACACCTTCCCCAGGCTCTATCCCCAGCCCCTTTCCAGCCTGACTACCCCGCACTCAAGCTCCCTTCCTGACTCGAATTTCCCAACACCTGCTTGTCTTCTGCATTCATGGTGTCCACCCTCCTACAGTCCGTTGTCGCTCTCCAGACTCCTGGCCCCTCACTGGATGCTCGTCTCCCTCTCCCCCTTGTCCCCTGTCCCCTGTCCCCTGTCAGCCTGTACATTTGGTGCTTCCTCTTGTCTCCAGTGTCAGGGCACTAATCTGACTCTTCAAGAACCTGATCCTTTTCTCCAACCCTGTCTCACCCTTCATGCCCATCCAAGTCTGAGACAACGACACCCCCCACTTTAGCCGCAACAGCTCCAGTTGCTCCTCCCTCAACGTGTAATTTGGCACCTCACTCAGAATTCTCAGCCCCATCCTGTGCCCCCTAGGAAGAGCCCTCCTGCATGGTCCCCAAATTCCATTGAACCCAAACCACGCCTAACACCCTGACACCCTACCCAGGCTTTACAATTTCTCATCCTGAATCTGAGGAGACCCCATCCCTCCATGGGCCCCCTCTATGCCTGAAACCAGAGGCCAACTGAGTCCGGAGCTGGTGCTGCCTGCGCCGCTCAGCCAACAGACTGACACAAGGGCTGGGTCATGGAATAAGCATCTATTATTAGAGCACCGGTGGTCTGAGAAGGCAGCGGGTTGACACCTCCAAAAACTGCCTTAACTCTTTCGCTGATTTAATTTCAAGTTTTTTTTCCAAATTATGTGAGAAATTCACAAAAAACAAAAAGTTGACATTTTGGCTATGCATTTAATAATAACAATTTAAGCTGCTTTGTATATAAATGACATTATTTTACGTATGAAAATTTCAGATATATTCATTCGGATATATCTGACCGTCGCGGCAAAACATTTTCAGACCGGCTTGGGGTATTTAAGGGAAAATCTGGGCGTTCCTCCAGAAGCTACAGGATGGTTCCAGGGGTCTGCACGGAGCCTTCCCTCTGGCAACATGGCTCTCCGGTGGAGTCATTTATCCAGGAACAAAGATGAGAGTAGTCTGGTAGACCATTGAGATTGTGATCAATAAGCCTAAGGGTATTAAACATAAGTTTCAGGGTAATTTTCTAAAACAGGGAACTCGGTGGGACAAGGGACATTCTGAGCTCAAGCTTCAGGGAGATGACCTATCCTTAAGCTCTGGGTCAAGGAGAGGCGAGGCCGGGGACATGGAGAGGCCTCTACTTTGGGGGTGCCAACCAGGCCCTGCTTCATGCCCACCTCTCCTTACCCACAATCCACCTCTGGCAGAGTCTCCAAGGAATTCAGCCAAATACCCTAGAGACAAGAAGGAGCAGGAAAGGAAACAGGACCAGAGAAGAGATTTATTTTCCATTTCCCAGGTTCTGTTCATGGACTCTCTTCAGGACAGGCACAAGGAGTTTGTAAAAACAACAAAGAAAACAAAGAATGAGGATGCTGATGTCTGGCCTGAGCTCGAAGCTAGGAAGGCCCAGGTCATGGTGGTCCAGGGCTGGCTGTCAGTAGCTGACGTGGCAGGAATCTGCTGGTCCGCTAGAGTTATTGAGTTTTATGACACAATGTCTTTTAAAATCTCTGTGATCCTGAAGGTGCAGTGGAAGTGTGCGTGGAGTGAGAACACGGTGGAAAGTTAGGTCCGCTGGGGAGGTGTGCACTTTCAGGCCTCCGTCAGGTGACAGCGCACGTCTTCTCAGATTCTGGGACAAAGGCTGCTCTGAGACAACCCAGGGCCCCAGAGAGATATGGACGGTGAAGTCGTCTCCTACTGTGGACACGGTCAGAGGGAGGGAGGAAACTGGAAATATTCATTTGGAGGATGTAGCCCGAGAAGGAAAGAAATTGGAAGCTTTGAAAATAATGGTAAGGATTGACAGTGTGTGCAAGATGACAGGATCAGCTAATTACAGGTAAGTCACGTCAGAGTAAAACTTGCATGAGATAAAGTTAAAGAGGCAAGAAAGACTGTTCAAGACAATGCAATAGGGCAGATACTGAACTCAGCGCCCTCGAAACAAAAGGCTGGAGAGATTTTAAGAGCAGGAGAAAGAATCATAGGCATCTGTGTTTGCTAATTGGCTTTTCAAAAGAGAACAATAAAATTTCTCATGAAATCCTGATAGGCGGTAGTTTTACATCTTGGTTGTGAAAGTCCCACCCACGTTAGGCTCCTATTCTCCCTCAGAGCCTGGGATACATAGAGACATCAGGCGGGTTACTTTTCAAAAGGACGGGTCCAGTTTCTTGAGACAGACATTCCCTGGGTCATAACACTGGCAAGAGGCTTCTAAGGAGACTTACATACTTTTCAAAGGGGCAGAGAAAGAATCTGCAAGTACAAATTGCGATTACATTTCTAAGGGAAATTCTCTAAGAAAAGGGAGGTCAGGGGCCCATTATCAGGAAGAACCTGTCTAAAGTTTAGTGACTCTGAGAAGAACATTAAGGCCTCTGGGTCATAACGAAAGTCTGAACAGTGGAGGAAAACTCAACTACATCTCTTTCAGTCAAGACCCATCTCTGTCTGTTCCTGTCATTTAAAAAGATTGCAAAATAGCCGAAAGACACTGAACAGGCCAGAATCTGGTCTCCCAGAAGGCTGTGCCTCTGGAGTTTTCCAGGGAGATATCATATTTCTCTCTACAGTCACCCCCTTTGATCAAACATCATCTCCAAGGAAGAGTTTTCTTGATCATACAACATGGCTGGTCTCACCTGATTTAGCCTGATTATTTACATAAGTGCAGCGGAAGTGACATTCACCGCATAGTTTCCTCTGAGGCAGGTTTTCCTAAGAAACTTCACATGGGACTTTTAACGGCCTCTTGAGGTTGGGAAGGCCTCACCCTCAGACTTCACCTGCAATCTCTCTAGTTTTGGGTGACATCCTCTCTTCTAAAATACGAAAATACCCATCAGGTCAAACTTAGCTTCTTCAAATTTCCAGTCCTTTCTGACTCCATGGCCATCATTCTAAGGTAGGAAATTCAAGTCAAAGCCCTGGTTGTTTCACCAGCGTTTCCAATTATATCCTGTTAACAAGGAGGACAGAGTCTTACTGAACCTGTGCAAATAACTATTGTTATGAAAAGAAGAATACTCAAGAAGATGTTAGGAATTCTTCGGGAGGAATCAGACAGGGAGAAAAAGATGGGTGTTGCTACCCACATGTGTGTCTTCCCATCTATTCCCATTGCCCATGTCTGAGTCCAGGCGCCATCCACATGTCCCCCTGGAGGAGAGATAGAGCTGGGATTCCCGAGAGCTTATCATGTGCTCCCCCCCTCACTGCACGACGACTGCCCGTCCTCTGGAGGACTTCGTGTCACCTCCACTGTGGAGATGGTGCAACTGAGACCAAGGAGGGATGGGATCTGGAGTGGAATGTGACTTTAAACCAACAATAATGACAATATCAGTTCACTTTTTTGAGCATTTATGGACTCAAAGCCAGTCTTCTAAGGACTTCCCACCTTCATCATTGACTATTCACAACAAATCTGTTTTTAAAAAAATTATAGTTGACATTCAATATTATTTCATATTAGTTTCAGGGGTACAGCAGAGTGGTTAGACATATATATAATTGTAAAAGTACATCATAACCATCATTTTCAGATTAAACAATTATTCAGAGTTTAATGACAGAGGAGGGGAAGAGGATCATTCATATTCCACATCCAGCTCACTTTTGCTGGAACTGACGGGGTTGGGGACTTCACAGGGATAATCCCCAGCGTCTGCCCTGCTGGTGGGGTCTACGGTGAGGGTGCTGCTGTCCTGGGACGGCTCCATCCTCTCCATGAGCTGCACACTCTGGGCACAGAAGAACCACTGGATGGAGATGCCAGTGTCATTTGAGGCAGGTCAGGACCACAGCGTCCTTATGTTCTGTGACTGTGGCTTGGCTGGCTAGGAGGGTGGGCTCTCTCACAGGCTCTGTGGACAAAGGCGGTGACTGACTGAGAGTGGGTCTGGGCCCACGCTGCTTCCTCAGAGATCTCAGCCGCTCGCAGTCCATTGTGAGCTCTGTAAAGGTCACCAGAGGATGGCCCTGACCTCTGCAGACATACGAGCATCATTGTTCAGGTGACAATCTGTAAGGAGAGGGCTGCGTCTCCTCTCTGACCCCAGCTCACCTCAAGGTGACCCCTGACCTGTCCTCCTGGACATCTCTGTGCTATCAACACCGGGAACCCCTTCTCAGCTCACGTGTCCAGCATCCTCATCCTCAGGTGGAATTTTTCTCTCATGAACTTTTACTGATCCTTTCCTAGACCTTTCTTTGACTTCAAAAAAAAATCAGGTCCTGCTCCTTACATAAACTTCCATGTAGGTTGGAGAAGGCAGACTTGCCACCCCTGTTCATCTCTGAGGCCAGGGCAGCTTTACATAAAGTGGGGGAGCCCTTTACTTCTTTAAGTTTAATAATTTATTATGCAATAAAGACGACCAAGTCCGGTCTCCATGACCTTGGACCTGGACAGGTTCCATCTAAAGGATTTCTCAATCTGAACAGGACTCTACTTCCTCATCTGTGGCCTGAATATTATGGTGAAAGAAATCTCTAGAGAGAAGCAGTTATGGTTTGATCAAAAGACAGGGACTGTAGGAATAGACGGAAACTACTCGATATGCTACAGGCCATACATGCAAGCCCACAGCTAACACAATACTTCATGAAGAAACATCAAAAACTTTACTAAGATTGTGAACAAGACAAGGATGCCACTTTCATCACTTATTCAACACAGTGTGGAAGTCCTCGCCAGAACAATTAGGCAAGAACATGAAATAAAAGGCCTCCAAGTTAGAAAAGAAGAATAATACTTATTTCTTTTAGGAAAAGACATAATCTTATATGTAGAAAACCCTAAAGATTCCGTCGACACACAAAAATCTGTTAGAACTATTAACAAGTTGCCGGAGACAAAATCAACACAATATCAGTTCCATTTCTTTACAGTAACAATGAACAATCCAAAAATGGAATTAAGAAAATGATCCTATTCACAATAGCGTCAGAAAGAATACAATACTTAGGAATAAACTTAACCAAGGCGGTGGCAGATCTGTACACTGAAATCTATGAAATGTTTCTGAAAGAAAGTAAGAAAGAAAGAAAGAAATAGCAAGACATCCATGTTTATGGATTGGAAGACAATATTGTTAAGATGTCAAACTACCCCAACCTACAGACATATTTGATACAATCCCTATCAAAATCCTGACTTTTTTTGCAGAAGTAGAAAAAAATCCATCCTAGAATTCATATGGAATCTCAAGGGACACCAACTAGTTCCAACAATGTTAAAAACAAGAACAAAGTTGAAGGTCCCACACTTCCTGATTTCAAAACTTACTACAGAGCTAAAGTAACCAAAGTAGCATGACACTGGCATAAAGACAGACATATAGACCTAGACCGTGGAGTACAAGGGAGACCTAGAAATAAAGCCTAAACTATATGATCAAATGATTTTGACAAAGGAGCAAAGACCATTCAACGAAGAAAGGACAGTGTGTTCAACAAATGGTGTTGAACAAAACTACCTACATGCAAATGAATGAAGCAGACTGTTGCCTTATGCCACATACAAAAACTAATCCAAATGAATCTAATGCTGTAGCTCAGACCTAGAACTATGAAACTCTTAGAAGAAAATACAGGGGGAAGCTTTATGACACTGAATTTGTCAATGATTCCTTGAATATGTCACTAAGAATACTGGCGAAAAAGAAAAAAATAAATTGTACTTCGTCAAAATGAAAACTTCTTTCATCAAAAGACACAATCAACAGAGTGAAAGGTGACCTATGGAATGGGAGAAAATATTTTGCAAATCATATATCGCATGCGGGATTAATATCCAGAATATACAAAGAACTTCTACAACTCAACAACAGCAATAAAACCAAATAACCTGGTGGAAAAATGGGCAACGCACCTGAATAAACATTTCTCCAAAGCAAATATACAAATGACCCATAAGCACATGAAAAGATGCTTAACATCTCTATCACCAGGGAAATGCAAATTAAAACTCTTGGGATCAGAGTGTTATTGGTGATGTTGGGTGTAGGAAACTCCAATGTGCAGATAACAGAGAGAACATTGCCCTGTGTGGTACCTTTGATTCCTCCAAAGGCATCTTCAATCAGAGTCAGCACCTCTCATCTCTCAGCCAACCTGAGTCCTTCAAAGAATAAGGCAGGTCTGTGTATCACAAGACAAATGCATGAGGCTCTGAGTGTTCAGAGAACATAAGGTCACCAGCTCTACGTCTGGGAGAAAGCACAGACTTTCTCAAGTGTCAATAGATTCGCAGAATTTGGTTCTGAAAAGACACAGGACTTGAAAATCAAAGAACCCCCCACCCCGTACCTGTCCTGGTTTTTCACTGACCAGCTCACTGTCCAGCCAACCAAGGGCAATTCCTTCCCGCTGCACAGACCTCCCTTACACAGCTAGTTGTGTTTGTTTCCATGAGGCACCATTTCCCAGGACATCCTTGGGACTGGGGTTGGAGCAGAAATAACACATGGGGACCAGGAGCAAGCTGGTGGTCACTTGACTACGCAGGCCCCTGGCCAAGAGGTGGGTCAGGTTTTCCCAAGTATATTTGACTGACATGAGCCATTGAGCCAATAAATGATAGAGCAGAGTCCAAGGAATGATCTAGAAAAGAGTGAGGGGGACAGGCAGGAGTGTGGCTATGGCAACAGAACCAGCTTTCTGTCCTTGGTCATTAAAGTCATTCATCTTTTGTTGAGGGCAGGTGAGGACTTGTGCAAACAAAGAAGGGGTGACGGATGGAAAGGAGGGATCATGAACTTGCTGAAATTCTGGCTCTCATGGGCCATTCGTGTTTGTTGGTTATGAGATAAAAATTCGGGAAGAAGTTAAAATTATTCGATATGTGAAAATTATTTTAACGCCCCAGGGCCTAAGACCAATTTCAGGAAGGAATATTTCTCTAGAGAGAGCAGTAAAACGACTGAAATATGGGTTTCAGCCCCTAGAGAGACAGGGAGGCTGTCCTGTGTGGCCGGAATTCCAGGGACTCTAAATCCAGGTTGCAGTCTCTGAAGAGATTATAAATCATTTCACTCATTCATTCACTCATTCATTCACTCATCATAATTCCTTCCTCCTTGATCAAAAGCAATTGAGTGTTTGTTACATGTTGGTCCCTGAGCTTGTTGCAGGTGTGGAGTGGGAGTGAGAAGCAAAGTCCTTTCCTTTATACTCCAGTGGGAGTGACACCAACACATCAGGAAACAACTGCTTTCAAGGCCAGTGCAGGGAACAGGGGCTCGGCCACCTGAGGGGGAGGCCTGGGCGTCCCAGCACTGACTGTGGTGGTTACTGCAGGCGATTTGGTTTTAGAGTAAAAACAGATTAATTTTCCATTTACTTTCACTCCCCAGACCAGAATCTCTCCCTGTGAACTGGGGACGCCTAAGAAGAAAGGACCTGAACCAACAGCTGGTTTCAGGGTCTATATTTGTATAATAGGCCCCGGGGGGAGGAGAGGACAGGGCTGTGACTGCAGACAGACTTCACATGACTCTGGGGCTGTTTCTCGTCGTCTGTGTGACCCTGATTCGTGACTGTAACTCCTTGTGCCTCAGTTCCCCCTCAATGAAATAAGATAAAGATTTGGCTGCCAGGTTGTCAGTGAATTAAACTTAAAATATTCACAGTCCCTGACCTATGTCTTGGGGTCGGGGAGCTGCCCAAATAAGAGGAATCTGTTATGATTCACTCTAAAGAGAATCCCCTGGTGTGGTACCTGATGGATGAGGAGCTGGCAGGAGCATCTTCTCTCCGCTGTCCCTCCCTGGGGACGCTGACCTTGCTCTGGGGTCTCCTAAGTCCCCCAGGGAGTCGGCTAATGGCCGACGACCTTGTCTGTCTCTGCTCTCCACACAGTCTCAGGTGAAGGAGCAGGTCCCGCCCCTGCCCAGATGTGGCTCCTGAGGCTGAGCCCTGGCTGGTGACCAGCTCCGGAGCCTCGGGGCTCAGGTACCTGGGAATCGTTGCTCCCGGTCAGCCCTGCCCAGGAGGCCAAACCCAACCTGGGACACGATCCCCAGAGTCCCTGGCGTCAGCAGCCCTGGGACAGGGGACAGGGGAGGGGCTGCCTGGGCTGAGCTTCTCCAGGAGGATCCCAGGGGGCCACTCAGGCCAGGCCCTGACAAGCTCTGCAGGGTCTTTCTCGGGGTCATGGTCACGGGAGGGGCCCAGGGGCTGCACTGAGACTGGTCTCCCTCTGCTGAGTTGCTCCCATCAGACCGGTCCTTCTTTCTGGGGTGAATGTCTGCAGGGGCTGGAATCCGGGAAGGGAACTCTGCTCTTGTGAAGCTTGTCTCCACTGTGTGTGTCCTGCACTAAATACTGAAGCCCCATGGGACGTAATGCAGGGGGTGGGGGCAGAGTCCAGGCTGTCAGTCTGCGTGTGTGAAGCAGAATTCACCCCACCCGACACCCAGAGGTCAGAGAGGAATGACCTCTTTCCTTACCACATACGTAGAGCTATCTAAAACCTAGTTCTCTTTTAAAATTTCCAATTAAGGCTATTATGGTGTAATATCCTGTGTCCTCCAGGATGACCCTCTGGACCAACAGGGATCCATTGGGCTATATTGTCTCTCTGCCACTGTATACGAGCACAGGGTTAGCACCACAGATAGCCTAGAAGATTGTCAGGCAGATTGTGACACAGAAAAGCACATCCTCCCATTCAGCAGCATTGGACGGCATCAATTCAAGAGCGAGTCGGGCAGTGGTGGACGGGCTCCAGAAGGTTAAGAGTGAGACTAGGAGGAAAGGGAGAAATTGATCAATACTTGGATTTATGTATTGGGATGGAAAGATGAGACCCTGGATCCTGAGCAGGTCTCTTCATCTCTCAGCCTTGTGGTGTGTGTGTGTCCCATGGTCAAGGTCAGCAGCATGGCCACCACTACTCCAGCACCTCTGAACCTGTTGTTTCCTCTGTTTCAAATACTCCTCCCCAGGTGTCTGCCCGGCTCACCCCCTCACTGCCCTTGTTACCAGAGAGTGAGGCCCTTCTCAGGGAGAAGTCCGGGCTTGGCTCTCACACCGGGGGTTTAACCTGGTGGAGTCTGGGCAGAGTGTGGGCCAGCTCCCCACAGTGGGAATTGAAGCCGGGCCTTCTGGGTGAGAGGCGGGAATCCCAGCTGCTACATTATGGGAGGTTGGACCCTTCTCGATGTGGTGTCCGGGTTCTTGGTTTCTCCAGCAAAGAATTGAACGAGTCACAGAGGTAAAGTGGTGAACAAAGTTTATTAGAAGAAATAGTGCACTCCAAAGGATGAGGAGCAGGCCGAGCACTAAGAAGAGAGGCTCAAGTCCCTTTCTTAGCTAGGGTCTGGCGGTTTTATCTCTTTTCTCTGGGCTGGGGTCTTCCCCTCCAAATGTGCGACCACTTGATTGACACCTGTGATTGATGAGTGGCTATTACCTCATCCTCTTACACTGTGCATGTCCCTTCCCAGAGTTCAGTCTGTTATAACATCAATGAACTTCTGGGCATATGTGTGGTATTATAATGATGGTAAAACAAGGCTAGGGTGAGATGGAGGTCATTGTAGCCCTCTACTGCGCAGCATGGGTCTAATTTATGGTCTTTTCGTCTCCTCACAGTGGCTAATGTTCAGGGTAGATAAGGGAAGAATTCGGGAGGTCTCCAGGCGGTGCTCTCCACAGACTGTGTTGGCCGTGCAGGAATGCAGAGACCCAATTACCTGTTTCTAACTGCCTACCTTGTTTTCCCTGAGAGATGTGAACCCATCAATCTTTGTGGGGAATTGAGAAATGGAAGGTCTCTTCTTCTGTATTTGCTTCGAGCTGAGAAGGGGGTAGAGCTGTCCCTACCTATTGGGGATTCACGAGACTCTCACCCTATCTGATCTTAAATAAAAAGGGGGGTCTCTTCTTTCTTGGTCAGGGGTGCACTGGGAGCCTCGCTGGGACAGAATTTGTATCCTGATGGCCCCTAGATGAGGAGAGACAGATATTAGTTAATAAATTAAAAGCGCCGGCTCCAGGGATGGGACTCAAAGCCTATTTATCTCAATTTCAGGTGACCTTTGTTCACCCAGGAGTTAGGTCTGGACTGGCCTGGAGGAGTGTCAAACTCATTCTGTCTCTGGGATGGCATTTATTTATCCAAGAGTTAGGTCTGGAATGGCTTGGGGGAATGTTGGGCTACACTGATTATAGCTCACGGGCTTTTAAGTAGTTATTAGGCAGGGGTGAGAGACATTCTGTGATGTAGGCTAGGGGCAATCTTTAAGATTTAGAAACTGATGAGAAGAGTGATTAAAACCAGGGGAAAAGGAGCTAAGAAACTAGGGAAAAGGAGACTTCAAACTTCTATAGTGAGGGGACTTAAAACTTTTATAGTGAGGGGGCACTCCCATATCACCCTCAGACCGCTGCTGATCCTCAGGGGTGTCCTAGGGAGACACTTGCCCCGAGCACCTCCTCTAATGTCCTTCCATCTTCACTTTCTGACCTTTCCCTGCTCTGTTCCCTTCATGGCATTGTGGGTACCTGACATCACATCTAGAGCTTTCCTGTCTGTCTCCTCCCCATGGAATGTGAGCTCCATGCAGGCAGGGGCTTGTCCGGTCTTGTACCCTCAGTGCCTGGAACGGGCTGCAAATACCCCTGGGTGAATGAATGGGTGTTCCCAGGGCCCTTCTCCTCCTGCTGTGTGTTTGCCCATTTCTGAGGTTGGTGGTAAGGACAATATTTATATCCCCAGGTTAAGCTTTTCTGGTGTCACTCTGACATAAATTGTTATTATTATGTTATTATTATTATTATTATTATTATGTTTTTAGAAATTACTGCTCAGAGATTAATTACTTGTAATGCTATAATTGAGGTTTTCCTGCCCCTCACCACTTCCAGATCCTGAGATTTTCCTGTTACCAACCCCTCTCCCCCATCCTACTCTGCTTCAGTGTTCTCTCCCCTCAGATCCAAACAGAAGCCCTCTGTCTCCTCTGAGAGCTCTGTTCTCTACAGGAGACCCCAGTCATTGTCTGTCTCCCATCCTCCTGTCTTCCCCTAGAGAATCGTCCACTCTCACGGGCCAAGAGGAGACCCTGCCAGGGGCCGCGCCCTCTGCGGGCAGGGGCTGAGGGGGGGCTCCATGGTGTCTGCTGCCAGCTCTGTCTCTCCCTTTGAGAGAAAAGCTTGGGCTCCAGAGACACACACAGGCACCGCTGTCCCATGGTGTCGGATCTGATGTCCCCTTCTGGTGCCTAGAAGCACCTCCCAAGTCCTGAAGTCGGGGCGGGGTCTCTGCTGGGACCCTCCCTCTCCCTCCCCTCACTCCCTCCTCTCCTGTCCCCTCCTTCTCTATCTTTTTGTTCCCTGTAACTATTGAGGCCTCTGCCTTCTTCAGCTATGACTCCTGGCCTTATTCACACACACACACACACACACACACACACACACACACACACACACACACTCTGTCTGGACAAGCACAGGCCTGGGGTGTCAGGTAGGTGCACAGTTCCCACACAGCCCTCTCTCATTCCATCTGGTTTCTTCCTCAGAGCAGGAGCTCAGGGGGCTTCATCAGGAACTCTTGTCACAGGGATGTCACACCTGCCGTGCATCAGAATTACCTGTGAAATTTTATAAAGATTGTGATGCCCAGGTGACACCTTAGAAATGCTGCTTCAGCAGCTACCCAGCTAACATGGATGCCGGGCAGGCTAAGACCCCGTGACGTGGTCCCCAGGCACGGGGAGGGGCTGCAGATCCTGTTCAAACGCAGATTCTGACTCGTGTGTGCGGTGGACCCGAGAGTCTCCATCTACCAAGCTTTCCCGGGACACTGATCGTGCTGGCCTGCAGAGCACACTTTTTTTTTTTATTAAAGTTTATTGGGCTGAGCTCCCGGATGGCTCAGTTGGTTGGAGCGCATCCTCTCAACCACAAGGTTGCTGGTTCGACTCCCGCAAGGGATGGTGGGCTGTGCCCCCTGCAACTAACAACGGCAACTGGACCTGGAGCTGAGCTGCGCCCTCCACAGCTAAGACTGAAAGGACAACTTGACTTGGAAAAAAAACAAGTTTATTGGAGCGACAATTGTTAGTAAAGTTACATAAGAGCACACGTTCACTAGCAAGGTTGGTGCGGACTCCTGTTCCCTGAGAGGACAACCTGCCTACCTCAGCATTAGCCTCTGCTTTGTTCTGGCCACGTGTCTGTCAGCACCATGTTTCTGTTTGTGACAGAAACCCAGCTGGGCACAGGGTCTTCCCCGTGTTTTCAAAGCTCTGGGAAGGTTGGATTTCCTCCCAGCAGGAAGGTCACAGAGATGGCTCTGGGGGTGAGAAAGGGGTGAGCTACATGATGACTGGTGAGGGGACCCACCTTCTATATCCTGGTGTCACCAGCCTGGCCTCTGCTTCCTGGGTCAGAGATCCAGGATCAGGTGTCTCAGAAGGACCTGCAGTTCCCATATGTGACGGGGAAGGTGTCCTGTGTGTCCTGGGAAGAGAGGACAGTGGTGGGAGGTCGGATGCCTGCGGGCTCCTTGGGCCTCGGGGGGAAGGTTCCAGGGAGACCCTCCTCTCCATGTCTATAGGCTGAGCTGTGACTCAGAGCCTGTCCACGTGCCCCCTGACCGTTGGGCCAGGCTCTGTACTCTGCCTGGGGACTTTCCTGTGTTCACCCCGCCTTCCTCATGGGTGGTGCCAGGCAGGGGGTGGGGAGCAGCACAGGGACTCCTGACAGAGCAGGTAGGGGCTTTTAGGCCCTAGAAACGTAAGAAACGTCCAAACCTGTGAAGAATTTTTATGAGTTTATTTGAGCCAAACTGATGACATATGCCAGGGAGCAAGATCTCAAATGCTGCGGAGAAGGGCAGTTTTTGCAGCTTCTCTTATACATTAGAATCAAAGGAGAAAACATAAGGAAGATGCGTGAAATCCGTTGAGATGAGAGAAAGCAAAGCAGTGAAATCTCTAGGCGTAGATAAAAGACAAAATGGAGAAACACTTCTGTTACATTGATGGGTACAGAATAGTTAATAATTAACATTTACAGAACACAGAGATGGGATGTGGGGGACAAGATAATAAGGGTCTCGTGCTCTGGTGCCGGAGGCTGTGACTCCAAGGCCTAAGCAAAGAAAATGACTCTGACACGTCAAAAGTATGTTATTTGAGATGCAGAAGAACAATGAACAGGACTCACTTAAAGACTGACCTTTGCTAAGGAAGCTGTGGGCCTGGGACGTGATTCTCACCATGACCTGCCCAGTTAGGAATGTATGTCAGGCCATCCTGTGTGGTTACTTTTGGTCACTGTGCTTGTCAGGCCTGTTATGTGGCCCCTCTGAGCTTGTCAGGTTTATTCTATAGCCCCCTTTTCGTTCACAGCCCCTAGAAGGAGCGGGTGGGACAGAGCAGGCACATGAGAGGGGCTCAGAAGGGTCTGTGGGATAGAAATCAGGCTCCTTTTCCACCTCCTCAATGGAAGGCAGGTTCCTGTGTTAGTTTCCCACGTGTTGTCTGTGTGTCTCAATGCCGCCCCCTGGAGGGCACGAGGAGACCTGCCGCCAATGTCAGGGGTGCGCCAGGGATGCTGACCAGGCTCCAGAGGTGTGAGCTGACCCTGAGCCAGAGCCAGAGGTGGGCTCTGACCTCCAGGCTGAGGGGCCGGTCAGCCCGGGTCCTGGTCATTGCAGGTCTCAGGCTTCCTGACTCCATCCCAGTGCTGGGTGACTCCATGGAGAGGACGGGCATTGTTCAGAGGACTCTGGGTCCTGCATCAGGAGAACTGTCCCCCCAGGAGGATGTGCTGCCTCAGGAGGAGCTCCCTGTCCCTGAGGTTTCAAAGGAAGGGCCCGGTGAGTGGTCTCTTGAGGTTTATCAGGAGAGGGCTCTGGCCTGGGGAGCTGATCCCCAGAATGCCCTGTGTATCCCCCATCACAGAACTGGGGTGTTGCACTCGTGTCCCTGCCTGTCATCTGCTCTAGGCCTCTCCACAGGGCCCCAGAGTTGAAGCAGCTCCACGTGGAGACTCAGTCATGGGACCCCATGGGTTCCTCCGTTACGGCATGAGAAGCCCCATTGGCTCTCTTAGCCCCTCTGAGAGTGAAGCAAACACAGCTCTTGGGTTCTCCTGTCCTTTCCTGCACAGGAAGGTTCCACTTGTTCCCCAGGACATCACAGGCTGGTGAGATGTCTTCAGGGGACCACAGACAGGTGTTCCCATAGACCAGAGACCATGGGGGCGCGGAAGTGCACCCTAACTTCGCCTGAGGTCAGAGTGGGCTCCCTCCTCCACCTGGGATGGAGGAGGAGCCAGCGCTTGTGCCAGGTCAGGTCTCTGTGAGAAAGAGGAAGGACACAGGCTGCTGCCACCCCCCCGACCCCTGGGAGGTCACAAAGTAGAGATGGGCAGGGCTGTGGTTTTCTGGGAATGAAGGAGGGTCCAACTCCTCACTGTTAGGAGGTTCCTGTCCTCTGTCCTGACTCTACGAGGAGTAAAAGCCCATCCCTGGGACAGCCCCAGGCACTTGGTGGCCTCCTCCCATGCTGACACCAATGCCCCCGTGTCTACAGGGAACATGCTCTAATCGCAGGTGTCACACGGAGTGACAGGCTACCATTGTATGGTTCTTCATCCATTTAATGAGTGTTCACTGAGCATCTGTGATGTGTCTGGCCCTGGGCTGGGAACTCTATAGAGCGCAGGACACACTTGGGTCCTGCATTCACAGAGTTTACCTTGTAACAGAGACAGGCACTCAGTGAAATCATGGAACTAAGGAGTTAATTATAATCGAGAGAAGGGCCATGAAGGGAACGTGTCTGATGCATCCAGAGCATATAGTGGATGGAGTCTCAGCTGGCCTGGAGATCGCAGAGAGCACTTCTGAGACAGTGACCTCTTGGTTGAGACCTGAAGCGTGAGTGGATGTGAGTGGCCATTCGTCGTTTGAAGGACAGCAGGTGTGGAGGGAGGAGCTGCCTGCAGAGGACTGGCCTTTGCTGGGCAGACGCCTGGCTGGATGGAGGAGCTGACAGAGTCCGGTGTGGGGAGCTTGGAGAGTGAGGAGGACGGTGGACTGAGTGAGGCTGGTGAGGGTTGGGCCCTGCTGGGCTGTGGACGCTGCTGAGGGGGGTCAGCAGCCCCCTGAGGAGGCTGCAGGCTGTGGAGCAGCTCTACCGCCCTCTGGTGGACAAGGAGAAAAATGTGCAAGAAAAAGTCATGCTACAGTTTCCTTTTTTTTTTTAGTTTTATATTTTTTATTCGACTTAGACTTTAAGCAATATTTCATGTGTGTATGTATATTTTCTAACATATTTATTGAGTTATAGTTGACATGTAATAAACTTAACATATTAAAAGTATACAATTTAGATAGGTCTAAAGATGGTGGAATAGGTAACTGTTGTGCCGGGGGTGGCCAGTTAACTCAGTTGGTTAGAGCTGTGGTGCTAATAACACCAAGGTTGCTGGTTCAGTCCCCGCATGAACCGTGACCTGCGCCCTCCTTAAACAAACAAACAAACAAACAAAAAAACGTACTTGGTAAACACTGTGCCTGCCGCCTCCCATGACCACACTAAAATTACAACTAAATTCTAGAACAACCAACCTGGAGAACCATCTGAAGACTCGCTGAATGGAACCCCTGTACCTAAGGATATATAGAAGAGGCCATGTTGAGACAGGTAGGGGGGCAGAGATGCAAAATAGGCTGACCCCAAACCCACAGGTAGTGGTTGAGCATGGAGAGGAACACCTTGGCAGTGGGAGTTCCCCCCGAAAAGTGAGGAGTCCCAGTTCCACACCAGGATCCCGAGCCCAGGGGTCCAGTGCCAGGAAGAGGAGTCCCCACAACATCTTTCTGTGAAAATCAGGGAGGATTCTGACCTTCTGTGAGACAGAAGGAAGCTAGAAACCCAGATGTCCTCTTAAAGTGTCTTCACATGGACTCATTTGCTTGCAAGCACTCAGTCTGGGCTCCAGCAGAGGGGCAGCAACTCAAGAGGTGCCAGAGACATACAGGGAAAGACTTAGTTATGTGACTTCAGGGTGCAGACTGAAGGGATAGCCGCCATTATCCCTGTGTGTAGCTGACCTCATGTGCAGTTGACAGGTGGGCACCGTCTTTCCTGTGTTGAGCCCTTCCCCACATGGCCAAATCTGAGACTGCATTGGCCTGCCCTATCCTGGTGACTCCCTGAGACCCCGCCCTGCCAAGCTCATACAACATCACAGGGGCTGGGGTGGCACTGTCTGGGCAGCCAGCCCAACCCAGTGCAGGAGGCTATTCCAGCAGCTGACAGGCCTGCAGGAACCTGTGCAGCTGCCTGGGAAATTTTCAGACAGTCAGTAGAATGTAGCAAACAGTCAGTCCCAGCTCATGCTACAGCCTTTCTTGGGCAGCTCTTGGGGATGTGTGGGCCCAAGGCTAGTGGTAGCTGGATGTGGTATTCTCTGGGTGTTTTGCGGAATGGCCACAGGCTCAGCACTGGCGCAAGAACTGAATCTGCATTAATTTTGTGAACACCACTCACCCAACCCTGGTGACTGTCTGGGACCCCATCCTGCCAAACTTGAGCTGCATTATTGGGGGCACTGTCAGCATTGAGACAATCAGTCCAGCCCTGCACACCTAAGGAGGCTCTTCAGCAGCTGAGCTTTACAGGCAGCTGGCAGGTGACAACAGGCCTAGGGCTGCCTTGAGGCTTTTGCTAAGATGCCCCAGGCCCAATACTGATGCCAGCTAGCCTAGTTCACAGCAATGCCACACACACACACACACTTCCATGTCTACCACAGGAAGCAACCAATCACATATAGCTTTGTGGCTCCTACCAGGTAGCCCTGGGCTGTTCATAGGCAATGGCTGAACTTTGTCTGCACAGGAGCCCCTCCCAAGAGGCACCAGAAACAACACACCCAGAAGCCAGCTTCAGACCAAAGCAGAGCACCACCTGATTAGACCCACAAGCAGCACACCCAAAGGGTGGTTTCAATAGGCACAAGAGCCTCCTGGGGCAAATCTGTGAGCAGTCAGCCCCCACAGAAGCTCACGCTGTGGGCGTAACCAATTTTCACAGCCAGTCAGCCTGCGACTCAATCCCACTCACTGATGTTCCAAAACAATTAAGGCCCAACTACAACAGGAGGGCACACACAACAACGCACACAAGAGAAACTCCTGGAACGTATAACACCGATGATCAGAGAAACTGCACCACTAGGCCATCAGCGAGGATTCCGCCCTTCTGTGAGACAGAAGGCAGCTGGAAACCCAGATGTCCTCTTAAAGTGTCTTCACATGGATTCATTTGCTTACAAACACTCAGTCTGGGCTCCAGTAGAACACCTACTACATAAGACCACCTGGTGAAGACTGAGAGACATAGGAGTTCTACCAAATACATGAAAACAAACACAGAGAGGCAACCAAAATGAGGAAACAAAAAAAAACTCCACAAAAAGAACTAAATGAAATGGAGGCAAGCAATCTACCAGAGACAGAGTTCAAAGCACTGGTTAGAAGAATGCTTAAGGAACTTAATGAAAACTTCAACAAAGATATAGCAAGAATAAAGAAGTACATAGGGACCATAAAAATGAACCAGAAATAAAGAATACAATAACTGAAATGAAGAATACAATTGAAGGAATCAATAGCAGATTAAATAAAGCAGATGATTGAATCAGCAATTTAGATGACAAGGTAACAAAAAACATCCAATCAGAATAACAAAAAGAAAAAAGAATTTAAAAAAACAAAGATCGTTTACGAAACCTCTAGAACAGCATCAAATGTAATGATATTTGCATGATGGGTACCAAAAGAAGAAGAGAGGGAGCAAGGGATCAAGAACCTATTTGAACAAATGATGGAAAACTGTTCTAACCTGGTGAAAAAACTAGACATACAAGCCCAGGAAGCACAGAGTCCCAAACAGGATGAACCCAAAAAGGCCCGCACCAAGACACATCATAATTAAAATGGCAAAGGTTAAAGACGAAGAGATAATCCTAAAAGCAGCAAGAGAAAGACAACTCGTTACCTACAAGGGAGCTACCATAAGACTGTCAGGTGATTTCTCAACAGAAACTCTACAGGCCAGAAGGGAGTGGCATGAAATATTCAAAGTAATGAAAAGCAAGAATCTACAACCAAGACTACTCTACCCAGCAAAGTTATTTAAAATTGAAAGAGAGATAAAGAGCTTCCCAGAGAAGAAAAAGCTAAAGGAATTCATTACCACCAAAACAGTATTACAAAAAAATGTTACAGGGACTTTTTTTAAGAAGAAGAAGTGGGGGGAAAGATTAAAACATATGAATAATAAAATGGCAATGAATATGTACCTATCAGTAGTCACTTAAAATGTAAATAGATTAAATGCTCCAATGAAAAGACATAGGGTAGGTGAATGGATAAGAAAACAAGACCCATACATATGCTGTCTACAAGAGACCCACTTCATATCAAAAGACACACGTAGACTGACAGTAAAGGGTTGGAAAAAGATATTTCATGCAAATGAAAAAAAATCTGGGATAGCAATACTTATATCAGACAAAATAGACTTTAAAATGAAGACTATCATAAGAGACAAAGAAGGACATCACATAATGATAAAGGGATCAACTCAATAAGAGGATATAACCCTGGTAAATATTTATGCACCCAATGTAAGAGCACCTGAATATATAAAGTAAATATTGACCAACATAAAGGTAGACATTGACAGTATAGGTAAACCCCTATAACACGGTTGTTAGGCTCCTAAAAAAATGCCATGTTATGCGAATCCGTGTTATACAAAACAAAGAACTAGTACAGAAAAGGGGGTTAGTTTCCAAAAATTAAAAAAACGTACTATTATATTTTTATAATTGAGAGAAATATTTTTATTAAAGCAATTTTTGCCAAAAGTGTAACATATTAATATGTATTAAATAATGCTGTTTTTGTCATCACTGCTAAGGACCATTAACTGAGGGCGTCTTCTTTTTGACAAGATAGTTTCATCCTCTGAACTTTCTTCAGCATTATCTTGACTTTTATTCTGTACTTTTTGCAAAAAAGCTGTTATTTTAGATTGCTTGCCTTTAGCTGAGAGATCTTTCTAAATTTTGTTATATGATGCTAAGCACTTGTGAAGTTCTCTCTTAAACTTTGTGGATTGAAAAACTCTTAATAAATTTTAAAATTCTGCAGTCAAATCTGATATGACATACATGCTCAAATGAAAATTTTCAAATAAGATATCTTTTGCTCTTAAGAGTTTTTAATATCTTCTGTGTTGTTCAAGGATTTCCCTAATTTCGAATGGGATATTTTTGCTCTTAAAAACTCTTATTGGGGCGGCCGGATGGCTCAGTTGGTTAGAGCACGAACTCTGATTAACAGGGTTGCTGGTTCGATTCCCACATGGGCCAGTGAGCTGCACCCTTCACAACTAGATTGAAGACAATGAGCTGTCGTTGAGCTTCCGGAGGAGGGCTGGGTGGCTCAGCTGGTTAGAGCGCAAGCTCTCAACAAGGTTGCTAATTCATTTCCCACATGGGATGGTGGGCTGCGCCCTCTGCAACTAAAGATTGAAAACAGCGACTGGACTTGGACTGAGCTGCGCCCTCCACAACTAGATTGAAGGACAACTACTTGGAGCTGATGGGTCCTGGAGAAACACACTGTCCCCCAATATTCCTCAATAAAATCTATACATATATTTTTTAAAGCTCCATGTTGTTCAGGGATTTCTCTAATTCTTAAACCATGTTAGAGTGAAGCCATGCTCTAGGATGCCATATTGTGCGAAGGTTTCCCCAATTCTCAAACCATGTTAGAGCGAAACTGTGTTATAGACGTGCCGTGTTATGCAGAGGTTACCTGTAATATAATCATAGCATGGGACATTGACACCAATGGACATATTTTTCCAGACAGAAAATCAACAATGAAACAGTGGCCTTAAATGACATACTAGACCAGATGAATTTAATTTATATTTTTAGAGCATTCCACCCCAAAATAGCAGAACATATATTCTTTTCAAGTGCACATGGAATATTGTCAAAGGTAGACCACATATTAGACCACAAAACAAGTCTCAATAAATTCAAGAAGATTGAAATCATATCAAGCATCCTCTCCAACCATAATGATGTGAAACTAGAAGTCAGTTACAAAAACAAACAAACAAATACATGGCAGGCTAAATAACACGCTACTAAAAAATGAATGGGTTAACAATGAGATCAAGGAAGAAATCAAACAATACCTGAGACAAATGAAAATGAAAACACAACTCAAAATCTATGAGACATATCAAAAGCAATCCTAAGAGGGAAATTCATAGTAATACAGGACTACCTAGCTCAAGAAACAAACAAAAAAATCTCTTGCTGGCCCGGTGGCTCAGGCGGTTAGAGCTCCATGCTTCTAACTCCAAAGGCTGCTGCTTTGATTCTCACATGGGCCAGTGGGCTCTCAACCATAAGGTTGCAGTTCAATTCCTTGAGTCCCGCAAGGGATGGTGGGCAGCGCCCCCTGCAACTAAAATTGAACACAGTACCTTGAGCTGAGCTGCCACTGAACTCCCGGATGGCTCAGTTGGTTGGAGCGCGTCCTCTCAATTACAAAGTTGCCAGTTCCATTCCTCGACTTTCCCAAGGGATGGTGGGCTGTGCCCCCTGCAACTAACAACGGCAACTGGATCTGGAGCTGAGCTGCACCCTCCACAACTAAGATTGAAAGGACAACAACTTGACTTGGAAAAAAGTCCTGGAAGTACACACTGTTCCCCCAATAAAGTCCTGTTCCCTTTCCCCAATAAAACAACAATAACAAAAAGAAACTCTCAAATAAATAATATAACTTTACACTTAAAGGAATTGAAAAAAGAACAGCAAACAAAGCCCAAAGTAGAAAGAAGGAACTAATAAAGATCAAAGTGGAAATACATAAGACAGACAACGAAAACAATAAAAATGATCAACAAAACCAAGAGTTGTTTCTTTGAAAAGATTTTAAAAAATGATAAAACTTTAACCAGACTAATCAAGAAAATAAGAGAGGACACAAATAAATAAAATCAGAAATGAAAGAGAAGTGACAACAACACTACAGAAATACAAAGAAAATTTTAAGAAAATATTATGAGCAATTATATGCCAACAAATTGGATAATCTGGAAGAAATGGATAAATTCCTAGAAGCATACACTCTTCTGAGACTGAATCAAGAAGAAACAGAAAACCTCAAATGACTGATTACTACTAATGAAATTGAATCAGTAATCAAAACTCCCAACAAACAAAAATCCTGCAGCAGATGGCTTCACAGGTGAATTTTACCAAACATTCAAAGATGAATTAACACCTATTCTTCTCAAACTAATCCAAAAATTGAAAAGGAGGGAAGGCTCCCGAACTAATTTTATGAGGCCAGCATTACCCTGATTCCAAAACCAAAGACATTACAAAAAAGAAAACTATAGGCCAGTATCGCTAATGAACACAGATGCAAAAATCCTCAACAAAATATTAGCAAACCGAATTTAGCAATACATTAAAAAGATCATACATGATCAAGTGGGATTCATTCCTTGTATGAAAGGTTGGTTCGATATTCACAAATCAATTAATGTGATACACCACATAATATAAAAATCATATTGTCATATCAATAGATGCAGAAAATGCATTTGACAAACTCCAGCATCCATTTATGATAAAACTCTCAGCAAAGTGGGAATAGAGGGAACACATCTCAACATAATAAAGACCATATTTGACAAACCCACAGTGATACCATACTCAAAGGGGAAAAGCTAAAAGCATTCTCCTTAAGATCAGGAACAACACAAGAATGCCCACGATCACCACTTTTATTCAACATAGTACTGGAAGTCCTAATCATAGCAACCAGACAAGAAAAAGAAACAAAAGGCATTCAACAACATGGATGGACCTAGAGAATAGTATGCTAAATGAAATAAGTCAGACTGAGAAAGACAAATACCATATGATCTCACTTATATGTGGAATCTAAAGAACAGAATAAATAAGCAAACAAAACAGAAATAGACTCAGAGATATAGAGAAATAAAAGGACATGTAATATAGGCAGAACCTTGAGCAAGAACAAAGCTGGATGCAGCGTATTGATTTCAAACATATTACAGAGCTATAGTAATGAAAACAGTATGGTATTGTCATAAAAACAGGCACATAGCTCAATGAAACAGAACAGAGAGCCCAGAAATAAACCCGTGCATATTTGATCAATTAATTTCTGACAAATGAGCCAAGAATATACAATGGGGAAGGGACAGTCTCTTGCACAAATGGTGTTGGGAAAACTGGACAGATACATAGAAAAGAATGAAAATGGACCATTATCTTAAACGATATACAAAAATCAATTCCAAATGGATGAAAGATTTGAGCTTAAGACCTGAAACCATAAAACTCCTAGAAAAAAACATAGGCAGTAAGCTGCTTGATATCAGTCTTGGCAATGACTTTTCGGATGTGACACCAAGAGCAAAGGCAACAAAACCAAAAGTAAACAAGTGGGACTATATTTTTAAAATTCAGGGTATTTTGTGGTTTCATACAAATTTGGGGACTTTTTTTTATTTCTGTGAAAAATGCCATTGGAATTTTGATAAGGATTGCATTGAATCTATGGATCACTTTGAGTAGTACAAATATCTTAAATTAACAATATTAATTATTCCAATCCATGGACACAAGATATCTTTCCACTTATTTGTGTGTTCTTCAATTTCTTTCATCAGTGTTTTATAGTTTCTTTTTGTTTTGTTTTTTAAGGGGAACAGGACTTTATTAGGGAACAGTGTGTACTTCCAGGACTTTTTTCCAAGTCAAGTTGTTGTCCTTTCAATCGAAGTTGTGGAGGGTGCAGCTCAGCTTCAGTCCAGTTGCCATTGTTAGTTTCAGGGGGCGCAGCCCACCATCCCTTGTGGGATTCGAACCAGCAACCTTGTGGTTGAGAGCCCACTGGCCCATGTGGGAATCGAACCAGCAGCCTTTGGAGTTAGGAGAACAGAACTCCAACCAACTGAGCCACTGGCCGGCCCCTTATAGTTTTTAGTGTACAAATCTTTCACCTCTTTGGTTAAATTTATTCAACATATATCTCAAAGGGACAGAGAAAGAATTTACAAAAACACATTTTCTAAAGAAAATGCACTGAGAGAAAGGGGGATCTTTTTCCCTTTTTGCACCAAGGAAAATTAATTTCTTTTTTCAATTTCTATTTACCCTTACAGTTGTTATTCCAGGAAAAAAGTCTTGCATCGCGACTCATCTGAGGGGCAGCTGGCAGGTTTAGCAAGACAAGAGGAATAGAAGACCAAGGAAGTGATTTTTTTTCAGTCAGGCTTTAGAGCATGTGTAACATGGAATGTGTTGCAGAATCTAAGACCGGAAAAAAACCAAGCGACACTCAGAGAGTTAGGAGAGTCAGCTTTATTACGACAGGGGCCTCAATGGGATCCTTCCCAAAAGACTGAGCCCCTAGCAAGAGAGAGAGAGAGAAATGAAGGTTTTGAGCAGGTTTTTATGGGTTGGGGACTTTCTTGAGTTGGAGAAGGGATAGGTGTCGTCTGGTCATTGGCTCAAGGAGTGGCTTGGAGGGGGTTATGCGGAAGTGGTCTGGGGCTTAGGCTGGGGACCTCTCTCTCCATTCAGGCCACCATTTTAGGTCGGTTCCACATGGCAGAGAACCATTTTAAGGTCAGTTTCCCCATCAGATGTAGATGACACGTGCAGCACAACAAGAGTTGTGGGAAGCAAGGAGGGCTGTGCAAGGTTAAGAAAGACAGTAGACAAGAATAGAGTGCAAGTGGGGCCAAGGGACTGCAGCCTCAAGGACTGAGCCCCAAATCGGTCCAACACATGGCTTTTATTAGTTAGGTGTGAAAGTAAAAGAAGTAAAGCTTGTCAACCTCAAGATCTGTGAATCCCATACATTACAATAGGAAACTGATTTAAGCCAATCACCGGTGCCTGAAGGCAGCCAAACCGCAAGTCCCAGGATAAGTACTTCCCCAAGGGACTGAACTTTATGCATATGAATAGATGGAGAGCACATTGAGTCACTTCCCCTGCAGGTTTGTGGGAAGGAATGCAGCCACAGAGGCAGAGGCCCTCCTTAGCCGGGGAAGGTGGGGGGCTGTGCCCACCTCTATCGATTCTATGAGTTCCCAGATGGTCCCCACATGGCTGTGTCTGGCTTGGGTTGCCCCCCACTGTGGGGAGTCGTACCCCTCTTTGACTAGCCAGCCATATTTTGGAGCCAAACAGGGGGACATAAGATGCAAGCACAAAGGTGAAGCAAAGTCCCTGAAAGGATCCATCTCACAGGCTATTTTCTTTAGGGGCAGGTACGAGGAGACAGACGGGTAGGCTGCTGCATGGCAACATGTAGAGAGCCAATGCAGAGGGGGAGTTGAAGGCTGGCAGGACAGAGGCTGCTTCATCCACAGTTACCCCGAGAAACACCATCTGTGGGGAGGGGGTGTGAATGACTGCTTGGGGAACTGTAGGTTCTCTAAAGATCAAGTCTGCAGTGCAAATAACGCAGTCAGATTTTAGGGTCTGGGTCAGGGCTCAACCTGGTCAGGAACAGGAACAGGAACTGGTTGTGAGAACATGTTTTTGGCCAGAGTGGGGTCAGAGTTAAGGGTCATTCTGATTCTGGGATTAGATTAGAGATCAATGTCCGGAGGAGAGAGGCTGGTGTTCAGAAACTACAAACCTGGACTTCACCCTATCTCTTTCTACTTCCTTCCTCTCCTCTGTTCTGTAGCTACTTTCCTTTTGCTTCTGTTTTTCATTTCTCTATCTCTCTCTTTTCTTTCCTCCTCTCTCTTTTTGTTAACTCCTTTTCTTATCCCATACTAGGAAAATTTAAACAGCGTTAAAAATTGGTTCTTTGGTGACTGAAATTGACTTTTGACCCAACAAGAATAATTTGGAAATTAAATAAGCATAAGCTCATTCAAACCTCTGCAAATAAACAAAATCTAAATTTCAATGCTTTTTTTATTCTGGAGTCACCCACAATTGATCTTTCTTTCTTTCTTTCTTTCTTTCTTTCTTTCTTTCTTTCTTTCTTTCTTTCTTTCTTTCTTTCTTTCTTTCTTTCTTTCCTTCCTTCCTTCCTTCCTTCCTTCCTTCCTTCCTTCCTTCCTTCCTTCCTTCCTTCCTTCCTTCCTTCCTTCCTTCCTTCCTTCCTTCCTTTCTTTCTTCGCAATGTGCCAGTCACTTGCAATCAATTATTTAAATCTTGTAACCTAGTTTCAAAAAAAAAAAAAATTGGGCAAAAATCTTACTTCCTGTAAGAAGAAATCAGACTTGACAAAGCCTCACGTTGGCTCTGAAGTAAAATCACATATCGCTAAATGCAGATATATTTTAATATCAAATAGTAGGACAGTAAATGCTAGACCATGTAGGAAAGAGCCATAAATTATAAAAGGACAAACCACTGAAACAAAAAATTATATTAGAAATTAACCCTCGCCTCCTCCCACCAAAATCTTCCAGTAGGAAATTGTAAAATAGTCTTTTAAATAACTCCTGGGTAATATATTTAGAAATTAAGGACAGTAAGAAGTTTCAAACTCAGCATATTTTATGTGGCACATCTGAAAAGCTCCAGTAGGAGACTTGCAGTGCAGAACTCCAGGTTTTGGTATTTTGGAGAAAATCTGTGCTTCCTTTTATAGAGATCTGACATTTGAAAAGAGACTCCTGGCTTGTTACTGTACCATAGTGGAGTCTGGCTACCTAGTGCTCTAGACTAATGTTTGTGTCCCCCCAAATTTCATATGTTGCAATCCTAATCCCAGTGTGCAGGTGCTTGAAGCTGGGGCCTTTGGGAGGTGATTAGGTTATGTGGGTGGAGCCTCCTGAATGGGATTAGTGCTTTTAATCCCATTAGGGTTCTCTAGAGAAACTGAACTAATAAGATGATAGATAATAGAAAGATAGATAGATAATGATAGATAGATAGAAGATAGATAGATAGAAGATAGATAGATAGATAGATAGATAGATAGATAGATAGATAGATGATAGATATTATGAGGAATTGGGTCATACGATTATGGAAGCTTAGAAGTCTCATGACTTGCTGTCTGCAAGCTGGAGGCCCAGGAAAGCGGGTGAGCTAGTTCTAGTCCAAACTTCAGACCCAAAAACAGAGGAGTCTATGGTGTAAGTTCCAGTCTGAATTTGAAGGCTGGGGAAGAGGAGGGCCGATGTCCAAGGGCAGGAGAAGATGGACGTCCCAGCTCAAGCAGAGAGCAAATTCCTCCTTCCTCCACCTTTTTGTTCTCAAAGCATTGGAAGAAGCCCACGCACATGGTGAGAGCCATCATCCCACCAATCAAATGCTGTTCTCTTTTGGAAACACCCTCACAGGAACACCCTAAAATAATGTTTTCACAGCGATCTGGGCATCCCTTAGTCTGGTGAAGTAGAACATAAGATTATCCACCACTGTGCCCTTATATGGAAACAGCAGAGCTGTTTAGCCGTCTAGCAGCCATATGATGATACAATTAGAAGTGTGCAGCCCAAAAGACAACCGCCACTAGAACGTGATCATGCAACCACCGTGACCTTGGACTTCCGCCTTCAAAATAAAAATAAATTTCTGTTGATGATAAGCCTTGGTATTCTGTTATAGAAGTCCAAAAGGACAAAGACACCTGGCCACGGATACAAACAGCATTGTGATGGGAACTGCATATCACACACTGGGCGCTGTCTGAGCCACCAAAGTGTGACATTGGGCACGTACAGCAGCATCCATCATCCATGAAACAGGCGTGCATGGGATCAGGTTCAAGCAGGAATGGAGGGCTCAGGAGAACATCCCACAGGGGGCTCAGTGCCCACCGCGCCTGCTCTTCTGGCCCCTGCCTCCACCCACACCTATGGCCTCATGGGGCTACCCGGTGATCTGTTTGCAGAGGAGAGAAAGTGCCGACCAGGTTTACGTGACTCTGCGTGAGGAATCCCATCACATTCTACTTGGTGGAAACCACGAATGCACCCTGGCCATTTTGTGCTCCTCCTGCTGCTGAAAACAGGCAAAGAACAGGTCCCTCTGCTGATTGCCAGAAGGAACGTGACCACCAGAGGGAGGCCACGTACCTCGGTGGAGGAGGACGAAGTTTGGAAGCCAGGAGATTTGTTGGGGGCACATCTTATCTCATTGGCCAGTAGCCCTGTTCAGTGGAAAACTACGGAAACTCAACAGAGTCAAGACCATCAGGCACTCACGTCCCAAAAGAACAAAGACTTGCATCACACAACAATTGTCCAGAGCAGGTGTGGGCAGGTGGTGAGAGAATGTGGAGCGGGTGATGGAAGAAGGCAGCTCTGACTACCACCAGCTGCACTGACAGGACCTTCGCAGCTTTGCTGTGTGTCCCCCCATTTCCTCTCACTGTGTACAGAAGAACTGGTCCTCTGACACTGGGAGTATGGCTGCACTGTCATTAACACCACGTTACTAGGATGAAGTAACAGATGGGCACTGTGTGTGTCTTCTACATGGAAGACTCTGATTCCCATCGGGAGAGAGAAAAAGGGTGGATGTGAAGAGGAAATGGGAGGACAAGCTGGACACTCTCCTTTTCCAGCTTCCCTCTCTCCCCTCTTCTCCCTGCTCTGTGCTCTGAGTGCAGATTTGCAGGGACTGCGTCGATCAGGTCTGCTGCCTTGCAGCTGGGTTCAGTCAATGGGACACAGAAGATGGACAGAGTGAGGCTGGGGGACTAACTCCCCAGCTCCCTCCCTGAAATGTCACCTGGGCTGGACGGGTGACTCAGCCGAGAGCAGAGCCCCTGTCAGGCAGCCCTTTCTAAACCTCCACACTCCCTCTCCAGATGCTGGTCACGGTAAGGACGTGTCTGCCTTCAGGCCTACGATGATAACAGACCCCATGACATCAGCCTCAGGAACCTGTGCCTGCCCCCGTTTCTCTCCTTACTCACACAAACCCTTATGTCAGTGACTCAAGTAGCGTGAGCCCCTGTTTGTGCAGGAGCCCTGACTGCTAAGTAGAAGCCTCCTTGGTCAGAGGGCACCTTCACCACCCAGGTCATGGTGATGCCCATAAACCTTTGGCAGCAGCTCCGTGCAGATTCTGCTACCACCCAAACTCGATCGGAGACGTGCGTGGGCCAGTGAAGGATGGGTCTGACATGGTGAATTTCTCTCCAGATTAGCCCCATCAGCCAACATGCAGATCTCGGGTGTCCCGCCCTCCCCTCCCATAGAGGAACCCCAGTCCTAGGAGAAAAGATGATATCTTTATTCATCACACGCACGTGGCCACTGCTTGAATGTCCACTCTCCCACAGGGCAGGTTCAACTGCTCCCAGGCCCTTCCATATGTTGTTATCAGGTCACAAGGTGTGTGGGTTGTGCGTGGATGAGAATTCATGGAGAAGATGGGAAATAACTCAATGTTTGGTTATAAGGTCAGAGGGAGGTTTGGGTTTAGGGGGTCAGCAGGGACTAAGAACCAAGGGGAAATGGAGTCAGCAGGAAGGGCACCCCACACCAATGGGCTAGGGAGAGCCCGAGCGTCAGCACCCAAGCCAGGTAGGGGGCAGGGGCAGCTCCAGCTCTCTCTGGGATGGGAGTTTATCTTTCTGCATAATGAGGTGCTAGTCGTACACCATATATTCTTTTAACTGAAAAGCCCTATGTTCTAGACAAAAATAGTCCAGCGCCTACTGTGTACTGTGCACTTACTACGTGCCTGGCCGTCGTGATTGCTTGCATGGATTAGCCCAGTTAAGCCTCCCAAGGAGCTTCCTCATGTGGGTTACCTCATTTCCTACAGCGACCACCCCTCCCCCAAAATAGGTGGTGTTAACCTCCCACTCCCCGTTTTCAAGAAGGGAAACAGAGGCAGAGGACTCCTGAAGCAGCTTGCCCAGTGTCCCACCACTAGAATTAGCAGAGCTGGGCTCCTTGGGGTGAGTGATGGGGAAGACGGTGGTTGTTGACCATCCTCAGCTGCCTTGGTCTCTGAGGCTCTCAAGAGTCCCGTTAGAAAACCAGGATCCGAGAGCTTCTCTGAAGGTTTTCATGTGACCAGCAGGGACGTGTCCCATGCTGCAGAAACTCCTCTGCTGACCACGTGGCACCAGCACCTCATGTAAGCTTCCCTGCAGCCCACGAGGGAGGACCGCTCATTCCCTTCCTTGGCAGACCACATCCAGCTCCCGCTGTCCTCCCAGCCAGAACCCCACTCTCCCCACCCCCGTGTTGGTCAATGGCAGCTCCTTTCTTGAAATTGCTCAAGTTGAGAACATTGCGGTCATTCTTAACAATTCTCTCTGTCTTACAGCCCGTGTTGCACCCATCAGGAAATCCTGGTGGCTTAAGCTGCACATCTTTAGCAAAGATGTCCGAAAAGCTTTAGCAAAAAGCTTCCTTCATAAAGTTAATCTGTGCCTTTAAGTGAGCCTGTCTATTGTCTTTTTGCATCTAAGATGACATCCTAAAAGGACCGTAATCCATTCCCCCGCCCCCACCAGAGCAGTAAGGTACAGAATCTCTCATTATTAATCCTTGCCCCTTGATTACCATCTCTATGTGAACTATTGACTGTACTGTACCCCCCTATGTAAAAGAAGTACTTGTCTCTCCAATTACTTTTATCTAATCCCAGAGATTTCCCCTTTGCTTTCTTTGATTTCTACTTTGCTTTCTCCCAGCCCCTTAATCAATCACCAGTGGATTTCATGTAACCCTCCTCCTTTGATATTATGTATAAAATAAGCCGCAAATCGCCATTTTGTGGACCATTTTCTCAATCCGTTCAGATTTTGCTTCCTGGCAATTGTCGTCAGTTTGGCTCAAATAAACTCTTATAAGCTTTCTGTTAGGCTGGATGTTTTTTCATTGACAGTGTGTTATTTAGGATGGAAAGTTATTACAATGACAATATAATAAGGTTGGAGGTTACTTGGAAGCAAATGTCATCGCCATCTTGGTCTTGGCTGGTTCTGGCTAGTTTGTCACATCCTGATTTACTGATTCTTTGCCTTTGTCTTCGGCTGGTGGTTAGTGGTTTTTCTTGGAGGTTCTGCCCCCATCCTATCTCAAAGTCATTTCCTGAAGGCTGAGAGAGAATAGATCTTGGAACACAGGCCAACTCTGCAGTAGCCAGATTGCAGACTTGAGGGGTCCTTTCTTCCTCAGCGCCCAGTAGAGTCTCTTCTTTAATTTTAAAAGACCTCCCAGACAAAGATTCCCAGTGGATTCTAAAACAGATCCTTCACAAGAAGCAGTGTGATAAGACTAGGGGATCCCTCGTCCAGTGATGTGCCTTTTCTCTCCACAGCTTTGGGGAAGAGAATCTCTACAGAGACTCTTCCTCCTCTTCTTCCCCTCCCCCATTCTATTTTCATGGGACGCACACCAAGGACCCAGGCACTCTGACTGCCATCCTCAGTTCTCTCTTTGATCCTCACTACTCTCTTTTTTCTCACTTCTACTTCTGGTCCCCACACTTATAGTGTACTGGTAAAAACACTATAGATCTTGGGAAAAGCACAACTGGTATATGTCGACCAGCAAAAATAACTCTCCAGATAAATCCATTAAAAAAATGATTTATTCGGGGAAAGGAAAAAGAAACAAAAATCATCACCGCTGTGCGGGAATGCACAGCTCCAACCCAGGGCTCCAGCCAGCTAGCTGCTCCCGTGAAGAATGCCCTCGATTCTAAGATGACTATTCTATGTATTTGCATCTCTCCCCCGGAAGTCACCACAAAGTCCATCAGGAAGTCAGAACTAGAGAGCCAACAAGGAGCCCAGCTCTACCCACAGTCCCCTCAACTCCATGGTTCAGCATCACAAGACAGCAGTTCACTTTTATCATATACCATTCAAGGATTCAAGAAAAAAAAAAAACCCTCTAGGTATTTCTAAGAAAGGATTTTAACACAAGGAGTTAAGTGCTTATAAAAACACCGAAGGGCTAGAAAACTGAAAGCTAGGGAGTTGACACTGAAAGTCCAGTTTCAAGGTCACACTGCCACAGCCCCCGCCCAGAGGTAAGGAAATACCTGCTTCTTCACATAACATTTGTGTCTGCCAGAGCCCACCCATCATCAGTCAACACAGTAGCAGAAATAACAGCCTCCGTCTCCTCTGAACCTTCCAAATTTCACACAAGTACATCTCAGTGACAGAATTTAAATCACATCTGAAAAATCATTTGCTAGGAAGTGGGGGGAAAAAAGTAGTATTTAACCTTCCAGCCCCTCTGATATGGGAGGGAACATAGAGATGGGGTCCAAGTGCCAATAGACGAGACACGGCCTGTCTGGCTCCCAGTCCCAGTTCTGCCGCTTGCAGGTGTGTGACTCTCCCCACCTCTAGAAGCCCGTTTCCTTTTGTGATGAGGACAGAAAAGGGGCCACAGGTTAAAGCTAACAAGGTCAGGAGACTGAAAGATGGCCACATAAGATAGCCTGAACATAAAAAAATTCATAACTAAGGTGGGCCATGGCAGGAAGTCACATCTTTAGCCTGAAGCTTCCTTCATAAAGTCAGTCTTCACCTGAAGTGAGCCTGTCTGTTGTCTTTTTGAACCTAAGATGACATCCTTGGAAGGTCAGTAATCCCTTTTTCCAGACCAGAGCAGGGAAACTGCAGACTCCCTCATTATTATTCTTGTCCTTTGATTAACACCTCTGTGTGAACTATTAACTGTCCTGTACCCCCCTATGTGAAAGAAGTACTTGTCTCTCCAATTTACTTTTATCCAACCCCAGAGATTTCCCCACTTTGCTTTCTCCCACCTCCTGAATCTACCACCAGTGGGTTTCATGTAACCTTCTTCCTTTGATTCTATGTATAAAATGAGCTGCAAACCGCCATTTTGTGAAGTATTTTCTCAACCTGTTGAGAATTTGCTTCCCTGCAATTGTCGTCAGTTTGGCTCAAATAAACTCTTATAAACTTTCTCTTAGGCTGGATGTTTTTCGTTGACACTTCTATATTTCTACCCCCGCGAGCGAGTGGCCACACAAAGAAGGGGGAAGTAGGAATTAGTAGAGGGCAGAGGTTGGGGTAGAAAAACCATGGGACCAGCCCCGACCCACAATGTCCTCACAGGCAGTTGGGCCATTTCCCCATCTGGGGCCAGAGGATGGCCAGGTTGCTGTTTAGAGAGATGAGGAAACTGCCTTCCCAAACTACCCTGAAGCACAGTGGGGGTGGGGACACACACAGCTGGGCTCAGGAAGAAATAAGGCTGAGGATCTGGACCCATGGGGGCTAAGGGTCAGTTTTCGACTGCTGAGAGGTCTGGGGGCCCAGACTCCTGGGTCTGAGGGAGGAGGAGCTGGGGGTCCAGACTCCTGAGTCTGAGGGAGAAGGGGTTGGGGGCCTGGACTCCTGGGTCTGAGGGAGGAGGGGCTGGGGGGCTGGGCTCCTGGGTCTGAGGGAAGAGAAAGGACTCAGGTTTCTCTAAGCTGTTGAGAGACTCAGAGGGTGGGCCCAGGCCTCCTTTAGCAAGGCCCTCCACCCCCCCCCCCTTTCCTGGGCTGTCTGGGGTGAGGCAAGATACAAAAGGGCAGGTTTCCTGGGAGAAAGAGCAGGAGGGAGAGAGTTCTAGCTGCCTTGACCATGATGGTTGTCCTGCTGCCAGCCCTCCTGGGTGTCACCCTCATGCTGCCCCGTGAGTGAAGACCTCAACGTGGGAGGGGATTTGCCCTGGAGGATAGGCTAAGATGGGTTTGGTGTTCCCATCTCAGGAGTGCAGGCCCTGACCTGTCAGTGGGGAGCACTGGAGTCTATGGTGAATGTATCAGCACTGCCCTTCCAGTGGACATCTGGCGAGATTGTCTGTGAGGATGGCTCGGGTTGCCTAGACATGCTGATGATCATAGAAAATGGTGAGAACCCCCAAGCCTGACTCCCACCCTGTCCTGTGCAGAAATAAAGCTCCCCCTGCCCAGTCCTACCTGCCTGCTGTGTAGGGACTCAGAAGACCCCCTCCCCTCGTACCAGGAGCTGTCCCCTCCCCAGCTCTCCCCAGGAACAACCTCTCAGGTGCCCAGTCGCCTCCTCTCCAGCCTCTCACCCCAGTCCCGTCCCCCCTACCCTCCCACTCCCAGCCCAGGACCCTGTTGTCCAGATGGTCACTCCGGCCTGCTGCCCTCTCTCGTTCCAGGACTCAATGCATTCGTGGTGATCATCAAGGGCTGTACCTTGGAAAAAGATCATGACATCCAAGTCACCCAGCACAGGGCAGGCCCTGGCCTCTCCATCGTCTCCTACACCTACGTGTGCCGGGAGAAGGACCTCTGCAATGACCTCTCCACCACCCTCCCTGTCTGGACCCCGCCCTCTGTCGCAGGTGTGCCAGGCGGAGGGGGGGCGGGGAAGGAAAGGGGCTGAGGCCAGCAGAGAGGGCCTGTTCACTGAGCATCCCTCCCTCTCACCTGGACTGGCCACACTCCCCGGGACTGCACCTTCTCCCCAGTGCAGCTTCTTTTGACAGTCCTGGGGCAGCAGACTGGTCTGCTCTGCTGGCGCTCAACCCCCCACCTCAGACCCTGGCGATGGCCCCAACCTGGGGCATGTCTTTTTCTATACTGTTGGGTTTGGGTCACTCGTGTTTCAGTTGGGGTTTTGGTATTTCCTCTTCCAAAGTGAAATTGGCCCGTAACTTTCCACTGTCCTTGTCTGAATCATAAACTGGGTTTGGGGTGATGTTTTGTTCTGTTTTGTTTTGTTTTGGGGTGATGTTTTGTTTTGATATTCTTTGGGGCATCTTGTCTGCTTTGACTGTGTAGCAGAAGTTGCGGGCAAAACTGGCCCTGGTTCCTCCCAGGACACCCCTTCTTGACTCCATTCCTGGTGTCGTTCCCCAGATCTCATGTTCCCTCCCTCCCTAGCTCTGTCTATAGCCAAATGATTCTAATTTCATACATCCCAGACCTACAGGAGAGGAGTCTGAGGAGGGCACATTTGGGGAGACTGAGAAAGTTGGTTCTGGGGACCAGCAAAAGTGGGGTGAGTAGAAGGCACTGGATCTGAATGCAGAGACTGCTCAGTCCCGCCTTCCTCTCTCACCTCCCCAGTTCCAGAATCCTCCGTGCGATGCCCAGTCTGCTTGTCTACGGAAGGTTGTGAATCTGTAACAGAGCTGACATGCCCTGTCGGGCACACGCAGTGCTACAAGGGGGTCCTCCAGCTCAGGGCAGGTGAGCTGGGACATCAAGCTCCGGGCAGGACAGCAACGCCAAGGAGGGTCTGAGAGCCAAGATCTAAGGAGGGGGCAAGGCCTCCACTCCCTACCCCTTTCCTGGGCTGCCTGGGGGAGGCAAGATATTAAGGGGCAGGTTTCCTGGGAGAAAGAGCAGGAGGGAGAGAGTTCTCTGGGAGGGAGGGTTGCTGAGGCCGAGGACCTGGATGAAGATGGGCGTGGCTTCCCAGGGTTGGATGGCTCCAGCCTCTCCCTCTGTCCCCCTCTGCCTCACCCTCTTTTCACAGAGGGCATCTACACCAATTTGAGAGTCCAGGGATGCATGTCCCAAGCAGCCTGCGACCTGCTGAATCAGACTCAGGAAATCGGGCCTCTGTCTGTGAGGGAGAACTGTGATCCTAATGGTGAGTCCCACACGGGGAAGTCAAGGCTGCGCCCTGCCCCCCCACCCCCCCCCCGCCCCGGAACGATGGCCTGTGGGAAAGTCGGACATCCAGATACATCCCACCAAAGCCAGTACCCAGAAGTGATTTATCAGTTACTCAGTCAGGCCTGGGCAAAGAGAGGGATTCTCCCAGCAGGCACTGCGGAGTGAGGGTGTCAGTAAGGTGTGTCCAGCTGAAGGGGAGAAAGATGGCGCCTGGTCCAGAGGACAGATATGAGGGACAGAAACCCACTGGGGGATGTTTTAAATGATGCCACAATTGGCCAACTAAGTTAGGGCCCCCTGTGAGGGTGGTAAGTGAGCAGAGGGGCAGACAGGACAGTAAGAGCAGCACAGAGGGTTGGTGACTTCGCATTCTGATGAATCCACTGGGGGCGGAAGTGAGTGCAGGGGCATCCACTGGTTTTCATGCTGGGACTGACTCATGGCTCTCAATTCTATTTCTTTACACTCCTGAACTGGGTAGCCCTGGGTCTCCCACTTCTCCTTGACAACCCCAGTAGACATGCTGCCTACGAAAGAAGATCAGAGAGAAAATCAAGGATGCTTCAGGTGTGATAGAGAAAGTAAGAGCCAGTCAGTGACACAGGAGGGTCCCCACCTACCGACATAAACCCAGCCCGACAGGAACACTAGGCAGATGGAAAGTGGCCTAGAGTGTCTCAATGAGAAGCACCTCTGTGGCACATGGAACTGGGAACCCAGGAGACTATGAGAGAGCCATCCCTGCCCCAGCCTCAGTTTCCTCATCTGCCCATGGCACCTAGTCCTTAAAGCTTCAAGGAGAACGTTGAGTGAATTCAGCACATTCCTCTGTGTGCGCGGAACTCTCTGGGTAGACTGGGAGCCTGAGGACAGGGCCTGGACATCACGGACACCAAGGTTTCCAGCCTCAGGCAGCACAAGGGCTGGCTCAGGATGGGAAGTGTGTTTGTGCAGGATTCCAAGGTCTCCGTGGAGATCCCAGTGGACTCAGACCCCATCCCTGCCCTAAAGGGCCTCCAGGATGGGGATGGGAGTCGTCACAGATGCAGATGGTCACAGGGCTGTGGTGCAGGTGTCTGGGGGAGCTCAGAGGAGGAAGATATGATATCCTGACTGGGGCATCAAGGAGGGCTTCACAGAGGAGGTGACCTGAGGGCCATGTGTTAAAGGTAAGCTGCAGTTTGTTAGTAGAAGAGGAAAAGGACATTGACAGGCAGAGGAAGCAGCCTGTGCACAGGCCTGGAGCTGGGAATAAGCCAGCTGATTTCCAGAAGGGTTCCTCACCTCTGCCTGAGAAGGGCCCATCAAGAGGACGGGGTGCAGCTGGGTAGGGGGATTTCAAGTTTTCCAGGTAGACAAGGTGTGTGTGGGCAAGCAAGACAGAGCTGTTCCCAGCAGAAGGAACAGTAGTGCAAGGCCAGGAGGCAGGAAGTGACCTTGGGACTGGATGTAGGTGTGGGAGGTAGGGGCCCTAGTGCAGGTCAAGTAGCTCAAAGCCTTTCCTCTGAGGGCGGGGGGCGACGGAAGGGTGCTGAGCACGGAGGGACGGTCTGAGTCTCTCCTTTTGATCGAGGCTGCTTAATTGTCTGGCCCTCATCTCTGGGACTAGGAAATACTCATCTAGACGGCATTTCAGAAACAAATCAGACGTAACCCACGCCACACAGCATACCGCACAGACACACGGCACACAATACACACATCAGACACAAACACACTCACCATGCCACATACACACCACACCTGACACACACCACACACACCAAAATCTCATGCACCCCACACACCTCAAACCACACACAACACAGACCGCACAACACACAGACCACACACCATACATCTCATGCCACATACACTACACATACGACACATGACAGACCATACACCACACACAAAAAACACACACACACAGAACATATATCATGCCACACCTGCACAACAAACGTACCACATACATCACACACACTGCATATACCCTACACACCTATATACATATCACACACCCATACTCTTACACACCCACATACCATCCACATATGCTACACAAACCACACGCAGGCCACACAAAACACAGCTACTACAGCACAAAGGAATATTCCTAATACATAACCCTGTTCTGTTCGCTTTCAACACTGGAGGCAGATCTTGGAGGACGTGTTTGCCTTCCCTGCCTCAGTTTGTTGCAGCCATTTAGCAATTAGATGCATAATTAATTACGGTTTTTGCAACTATTTTTAACCTTTTAAACCACAATTACTTTTGCACCAACCTATACCTGAACATCAGCAAGACCAGGAGTCCGAAGCTGGGGTACAACAAGATGTCATGCAAAGAGAAGGGCATTCCGGGGTGACAGACAGCTCTTGAAAGGCATGGGGCTGGGAGTAGACTGGGTGCAACAGCACAGATTGCCAAACCAGGCCATGGCAGGAGGCCATGAAGTAGAACCAAAGGGCAGGAACGTGAATGGCTTTGACCGCGCCCCTGAGGAACTGGGCAGTGGTCCCAGTGAGAGTGGTGGGTCCGCATGGTCAGGAGAGCACAGCAGTTAAAAGCCTCGGCTCTGAGTCGGAGACGTGGGTTCCTGTCTGCGCTCTGCCACTGAACCACTTTTGAAGGATCGCCATCTCTGAGCCTTTTGGACCACATTCAGGGAAGTGGTGATGATCCCGACCATCAGTAGCAGGGGAGCAGAGGCTAAGGCCCCGGGACGGCGTGTGCCTGCCCTGTGCTCAAGGAAGAACCACAGGTTGTCTGTGTGGTGCCAGCAGTGTGATCAAAGGAGAGCAGGACATGTGGCAGACAGCGGGGGCGGCCAGATCAAGGAGGACCTTTGAGGCCATTGTAAGGACTGCGAATCTTTTTCGGAGTGGGATGCAGGGAGACCTGTTGAAGTCTTGTGAGCAGAGGAGTGACATGAATCGATTGACCATTTGTGAGGATCCTGTGGGTGCTGGGTGGAGAATAGAATAAGGGGAAGGTAGCAGCAGGGGAGCAGGGCCCCCAGGGACTCAGGAGGAAGCAGGTGAGAGCGCAGGGAGTCTCAGAGCCTGGTGGAAGCAGCGGACGTGGTGAGGAGTGGTCTGGTTCTGGAGGTATTTTGCAGCTTAAGCCACCAGGATTTCCTGATGGGTGCAACACGGGCTGTAAGACAGAGAGAATTGTTAAGAATGACCGCAATGTTCTCAACTTGAGCAATTGCAAGAAAGGAGCTGCCATTGACCAAGACGGGGGTGGGGAGAGTGGGGTTCTGGCTGGGAGGACAGTGGGAGCTGGATGTGGTCTGCCAAGGAGGGGAATGAGCGGTCCTCCCTCGTGGGCTGCAGGGAAGCTTACATGAGGTGCTGGTGCCACGTGGTCAGCAGCGGAGTTTCTGCAGCATGGGACACGTCCCTGCTGGTCACATGAAAACCTTCAGAGAAGCTCTCGGATCCTGGTTTTCTAACGGGACTCCTGAGGGCCTCAGAGACCAAGGCAGCTGAGGATGGTCAACAACCACCGTCTTCCCCATCACTCACTCCAAGGAGCCCAGCTCTGCTAATTCTAGTGGTGGGACACTGGGCAAGCTGCTTCAGGAGTCCTCTGCCTCTGTTTCCCTTCTTGAAAACGGGGAGTGGGAGGATAACACCATCTATTTTGGGGGAGGGGTGGTTGCTGTAGGAAATGAGGTAACCCACATGAGGAAGCTCCTTGGGAGGCTTAACTGGGCTAATCCATGCAAGCAATCACGACGGCCAGGCACGTAGTAAGTGCACAGTACACAGTAGGCGCTGGACTATTTTTGTCTAGAACATAGGGCTTTTCAGTTAAAAGAATATATGGTGTCCGACTAGCACCTCATTATGCAGAGGAGGACTTGAGGCCCAGCGAGGGAAACAGATGGGCTCCGGCTGAGTTAGAACCCTCCGGCTCCCCCACACCCTACAGAGGAGCACCTTTCTCTCAGGCTCTTACACATGTGTCTGCAGCTGTTGGAGCAGAAGCAGGAGAGAATGGGGGTCGGCCTCAGACTTCAAAGGTCCCTCTTAAACCTGAGATTGAGTGACTCTGTGTCCAGGTCACCTGGAGTGTGACTCAAGAACGTGGTCAGCCCCCCAACATGGGACCTGGAGGGACAGTGATGGCTGCTTCCCTGGCTTACACAGACCCTATTAATTTCTTCTCCTCAGCTTTTCTGACCTGTCAACAGGGGATCATGTTTCAGACTCAGCGAAACCTGACTCACCAACCCATCCAATGGGACGCACTGAGCAACGTCATGTGTGATTTTCAGGAGATGTGTCAGGAGACACTTCTGCTCATAGATGTAGGTGCGTGGGCTGTGCAAATTGGCCGGACCCCTGAGCAGGGTCCCGGGGCCCCTGCCCTGCATTGTGTCCCTGAATTTCCTGCCTGGTGTCCCCCATGCCTGGAGTTCTAACTCCAACTTCTTTCTGCACCTTGGTTTCCCCTTCTGAAAACAGGGGGCGAGGTGCTGGCAGAAACCCTACCTTGTTTGCTGGGGGGTCGTGAGGACATAATCGATAATCCATGCAAAGAGCTGAGAACAGACCTGGCACACAATGACCTGAGGGGCTTCATTCAAGGCTCATTGGGCACCTGCTGTGTACCAGGCTCTGTAGATCCCATGGCATCTGCCTTCCTGCAGCTCTAGGTGCCAGTGGGAAAAGAGAAAACAACAAATAAGAAAGAGCAAGATCTGGGCAGAAAGACGTAAGCAATGGAGAGAAACTCCTCAGGAAAGGAGGGAGGGAGAGTCAAGTGAAGTTTGCAAATTGCAACCCAGAGGTCAAGGAGGCTCTCCTGAGAAGGTGACAACTGGGCAAGATCCAAGAGGCAGCAGAGCTGGGGGAGGCCCCAGGGGCAGGCCCCAGTCTCCGCCCCCTTGCCAGGACCTGTGCTGTTGTTCTCAGGAGCCCGGCCTTAGATCCCAGAGTCACCGGCTTCAGGCCCCTCGGAGCCTGCGCTTCCCCATCTGCTCTGCTCTCTCATCCCTCAGGACCCCAATCATTGATAGTGGGGAGCAAAGGCTGCACCAGGCCCGGGACCTTGGATTCCCAGGCTGTGACCATCCACTCGGCGCCCCCCGGAGTACTCCTTGCCTCCTATGCCCATTTCTGCTCCTCCAGTGGCTGCAACAATGCCAGCAGCAGCAGTGTCCTGTTGGACTCCGTCCCTCATCCAGGTATGGCAGCCCAGAGAGCTGGAGGGCGGGGTGGGACGGACCAGGGCCATGAGGAGAGGCTGGACACAGAGACTCAGAGACTCGGGCTCAAGGAGGGTGGCTGCAGCTGGGAGCAGAGCTGTGCACCCCAACCTTCTCTCTGCCCCTCAGCGGCCCCTGCCACGGGAGACCTGCAGTGTCCTGCCTGCGTGGGACTCCATGCATCCTGTACTGTAAATGTCACGTGCCCAAAGGGCACCAGTCATTGTTACAGTGGTTCCATTCAACTCCAAGGGCGTGAGTGCTGAGGGCAGGTCCCTAGGATGAAGGGGTTGGGGGTCTGGATTCACTGTCCCTGAGATGGGAGGGTGGTTGAGGCTCTGACTTATAGGCTTGGGGAGCTGGGGACCCAGATTCCTTGGTCTGAGGGAGGAGGGGCCTAAGAGTCTGATATCCTGGTCTGACGGGGGAGAGGCTGGGTCTGGAAACCCTGGGTCTTAGGAATTGAAGTGTGCACCAGTTTGAGTCCTGTCTGATTTCATCTTCACCCTTTAGGTAAGCTGAGCTCCACATTAAACATTCAGGGCTGCGTGGCCCAACCTTCCAGCTCCTTGCTGAACCACACCAACAAAATTGGGGACTTGTATGTGTTCGAGACCCCTGAGAAGAAAGATAAGCGTCCCAATCAACAGATAGCTGGAGCTGCTCCTACCCCCTACCTGGCTTGGGTGATGACGCTGGGGCTCTCCCTAACCCTTTGGTGTGGGGTGCCCTCCCTGCTGACTCCATTTCCCCTTGGTTCTTAGTCCCTACTGACCCCCTAAACCCAAACCTCCCTCTGACCTTATAACCAAACATTGAGTTATTTCCCATCTTCTCCATGAATTCTCATCCACGCACAACCCACACACCTTGTGACCTGATAACAATATATGGATGGCCTGGGAGCAGTTGAACCTGCCCTGTGGGAGAGTGGACATTCAAGCAGTGGCCACGTGTGTGTGATGAATAAAGATATGGTCTTTTCTCCTAGGACTGGGGTTCCTCTATGGGAGGGGAGGGCGGGACACCCGAGATCTCCATGTTGGCTGATGGGGCTAATCTGGAGAGAAATTCACCATGTCAGACCCATCCTTCACTGGCCCACGCACGTCTCCGATCGAGTTTGGGTGGTAGCAGAATCTGCACGGAGCTGCTGCCAAAGGTTTATGGGCATCACCATGACCTGGGTGGTGAAGGTGCCCTCTGACCAAGGAGGCTTCTACTTAGCAGTCAGGGCTCCTGCACAAACAGGGGCTCACGCTACTTGAGTCACTGACATAAGGGTTTGTGTGAGTAAGGAGAGAAACGGGGGCAGGCACAGGTTCCTGAGGCTGATGTCATGGGGTCTGTTATCATCGTAGGCCTGAAGGCAGACACGTCCTTACCGTGACCAGCATCTGGAGAGGGAGTGTGGAGGTTTAGAAAGGGCTGCCTGACAGGGGCTCTGCTCTCGGCTGAGTCACCCGTCCAGCCCAGGTGACATTGCAGGGAGGGAGCTGGGGAGTTAGTCCCCCAGCCTCACTCTGTCCATCTTCTGTGTCCCATTGACTGAACCCAGCTGCAAGGCAGCAGATCTGATCGACGCAGTCCCTGCAAATCTGCACTCAGAGCACAGAGCAGGGAGAAGAGGGGAGAGAGGGAAGCTGGAAAAGGAGAGTGTCCAGCTTGTCCTCCCATTTCCTCTTCACATCCACCCTTTTTCTCTCCCCCGATGGGAATCAGAGTCTTCCATGTAGAAGACACACACAGTGCCCATCTGTTACTTCATCCTAGTAACGTGGTGTTAATGACAGTGCAGCCATACTCCCAGTGTCAGAGGACCAGTTCTTCTGTACACAGTGAGAGGAAAGGGGGGGACACACAGCAAAGCTGCGAAGGTCCTGTCAGTGCAGCTGGTGGTAGTCAGAGCTGCCTTCTTCCATCACCCGCTCCACATTCTCTCACCACCTGCCCACACCTGCTCTGGACAATTGTTGTGTGACGCAAGTCTTTGTTCTTTTGGGACGTGAGTGCCTGATGGTCTTGACTCTGTTGAGTTTCCGTAGTTTTCCACTGAACAGGGCTACTGGTCAATGAGATAAGACGTACCCCCAACAAATCTCCTGGCTTCCAAACATCGTCCTCCTCCACCGAGGTACGTGGCCTCCCTCTGGTGGTCACGTTCCTTCTGGCAATCAGCAGAAGGACCTGTTCTTTGCCTGTTTTCAGCAGCAGGAGGAGCACAAAATGGCCAGGGTGCAGTCGTGGTTTCCACCGAGTAGAATGTGATGGGATTCCTCACGCACACTCACGTAAACCTGGTCGGCACTTTCTCTCCTCTGCAAACAGATCACCGGGTAGCCCCATGAGGCCATAGGTGTGGGTGGAGGCAGGGGCTAGAAGAGCAGGCGCGGTGGGCGTCTGAGCCTCCTGTGGGATGTTCCCCTGAGCCCTCCATTCCTGCTTGAACCTGATCCCATGCACGCGTGTTTCATGGATGATGGATGCTGCTGTACGTGCTCAATGTCACACTTTGGTGGCACAGACAGCGCCCAGTGTGTGATATGCAGTTCCCATCACAATGCTGTTGGTGTCTTGAAGTCAGAATTTCGGACTCTACTGGGACCCAGTGGTGATGCTTCAGGAGCTGTTTTCCAAATGGAGGATAGTTTTCTGCAGAAGAGACACACCTTTGCTCTAAAACCCTGACATTTTGCACTGCTAATATCCTATTATCTCTTTATGTCACAGAAACTTTCAGTGACATGGGGTCTGTTGTGTCTTATGGCCTGAGGCTCAGGCAGCTGGGTTTCTAGCCTGAACCTTCAACAGGGCCCTTTCTTGCTCTAGGATCCACTCAAAACCGGCCATCTTATGGATTCCTTCAGAAATGAGCAAGAGCAGCATATCAAAATGTGCTACAGCCTTTTACCTCGTTGCGCCCAAGGGAGCAAGATGGGTCACCAGCAGCTCTACTGGAGCCATCCAAGAAAATTCAGCCAGGGTTCTCGTTCTTGCTGCGTCTGCTCAAACTGGCACGTCTGATCCGAAAATACGGCCTCAATATGTGTCACCAGTGTTTCCCTCAGTACGCGCAGGATATAAGGTTCCTTAAATTGGACTAAATGAACTTCCATGAATGAATGGAAGAATGCTGCAGAAACAATGCCAGCTCTTTGTACATGAAATTAAAAAAAGACTTCAATTACTAGTTTTTTAATATAAATGTCATTGTCATGTGATTGCAAAAACCTCTTTAAAATTTACTATTATCTTTTCAGGAAATTCATCTTCAAAATCTGTGGCTTATTTTCCCCCAGTTATATAAAAGTATTCATGCTGGGGGGAAAATGTACTACATTTCCCCTCCAGAAAAATCTTGAGAGACCTAAGCCTTTTCTGAAGTTGTAGCAAATTGTCTCTCAGTGTAGAAGGACTAGTGGAACATGCCCCAGAACTATAGGATTTACATCAGTGTGATGGGTGCTGGATACTGCAGTTTCTCTCCCACCCTCTGGCATGGTCTTATTCCTGAATCATCAAGGATGCTTGCTACATCTTGCTCACTGTGTCTAATTAAATAACATAAATTCATCAATGAAATGTGATGTTCTGTAGAAAATTAGATCAAGATTCCTGTGGATCATATTGTAGGAGAGAGCAGGAGAGAGGACCAAGCCATAAGGCCAGAAAGTGAAGGTATATACTCTTGTCCCTGAAATAGGAACAGAAATGATTATCTCTGCCAATAGATACAGGAAAATGAAGTGTTTGCTCTGTTGCTGTATATTCAAGGTCTATAAGAAACCACATTTAGAACTGCAGCTGCAATTGTCATTCGCCACTTACATTTGCTGTAACCGGTCATCATTCTCCACACCCTTCTGCTTTTGCAGCAACCAAACAAGCACAGTAAATGGAGACATGGCAGCAACCTAGACCCCTCCATCTCCCAAGCTTTGGTGCTGACACTAATCTCAGAAATTCCTCCAGGGAATTACATTTTCTGATTTACTATCTTGGTGGGCATGGGGATGGTATCAGAAGTATCATTTGGCCTTTCTTACCATGATAGCCCTCACTCCATGAGTCAGGGAACCTATGTAATAGGAACCGATTCCTACCCTGTTTCCCCAAAAATAAGACCTAGCTAGACAATCAGCTCTAATGTGTCTTTTGGAGCAAAGATTAATATAAGACCCGATATTATATTTTATATTATATTATATTATATTATATTATATTATATTATATTATATTATATTATATTATATTATTACTATATTATTATATTATAAAGACCTGGTCTTATAGTAAAATAAGACCGGGTCTTATATTAACTTTTGCTCCAAAAGACACCTTAGAGCTGATTGTCCGGCTAGGTCTTATTTTCAGGGAAACACAGTATTACACACTCTGTGATGACTTAAACACCAAGATGATGAATCTGTGGGCCCACTGTGCCCACTGGGAAAGGGACCTGACCAAAAGTCCATCTAAGCCCTTACCTGGTTTGTGGTGGGGATCAGCACCCATCCAGAGGCACCATCCAACTAATCCCCACAAAGTCTGTGTGTTCATTTCCCTTTAAAGGGGTGCCCAGCTTCTGCAGATCAATGGCCCCTGCTCTCTCTGGTTTCGGGGAAGATTCACTGTCTACACCTGTGGTTATGCTGCAGGATCCTTCTCAAATGGACCCAGCCTCCCCCCTCTTTCATGGTGTTCCAGGTCTATGAGCTGGCTTAGTCTGGGAACTAGATAAGAAGTCATCTATTCTTGTCATGGTGACCCAAGTCCTAATTCTTCCCATCAGAGCTGAAAATTTCCATCTGTATCAAGCAGCTCCTTAGTAAGTTTCCCAGGGACCTCACTTTTAGGGACCTCATGGTCATTTAGCTTCACCACAGATCCCTACGTGTCAAAACACTCTGGTGACCTTTTAGTTCTGTGGCTATTGCAGTGCTTGGGGTCACTTTGCCTCTGCATGCCCAGTGTCACCACTTGGCTACTCCAGGAGCCTCTTTTCCCAGCAGTTCCCACAAGCATCTTCTGCCTCAGAGGTGAGGCACCACAGAGCTCTTGGTGTCCCCTTCCCAGGAATACGGTGAGGAGGTGACAGAAGAGGCTGCACATGACAGACTCATTCCAGCTTTCCCATGTCCCCAAACTTGGCACTCGATTTCTTTTCAACACTCCCAAGAAGCTCTAGCATTGAATCCAGACATTAACTGACTAACCTGGCAGAGTAGTAATGATAGGCCCAGATGCCTGAGCTAACAACACCTTAAGTCCTGTATCCCATGTGGGAGGATTCAGCCCCATCAAGCCAGGTCCTCTGGTCTCACACCCTTACAGTCTTTCAGTCAGGGTCCAGGCAGGAATCAGAAGCCACACACTAATTTTAATAGGGAAAGATTCATATAAAGAATCATTAACTGGTAGCAGGAGATTAGCATCAATGCGGGGATTGGTTAGTAAAGGGCAGAGAGAACTCTAAAGAATAAGGGAATAGGAGACATAGGGAGCCACCTCTCCCCTTGGGGCTGGAAGAGAAGCGCTTCCTCCTGCAGCACTCTCTACTGGCAACGCCCACATCGTGCCAGGAGGACAGTGAAAAATGCCTGCAAGATCCAGCAGGGTGATGAAGAGTGCATCTGGCTGGAGCTGAGAGGCAATAAGAGGATAACGGGCACAGAAGCTATTCACGCGCGCGTGCTCCGGGACTCCTGCCAATGCAGGCCTGTGAGGTCCTGTAAAGCTCTCAGTGTGCGGCGTGCTCAGGCCAGACCAAGCCCTGTGCTCCTCCGGACTATGCTGGAAACTCACTCTTGTAAGTCCGGAAGAGAAGAAGCTTCCCCTGGGGAGGCGCCTCACCAGGTGCATCATTGGCAGGCTTTTATGTAGGCATTTTCTCTATTAAAAATAAATGTTCATTTATACCATAGAACTCACAGAAACAATACATCTGAAAGTACACAAAGGGCATCTTTACTTCATATTACCCCTGTTAGGTTTACATATATGTGAAATAGAATTTTCTGCATGAACAAGAAATCCGAATGACAGGTCTTGCTCGTGGTACTGACACGGACACGCAGGTTAGACATGATGGCAACCTTTGCCACCACAGTTACTGCTCATGCACACATTTAGGAGTGCTGGAAATAACATTGAAGCTGACATTCCTTGACTCAGCCTTCCAAAAGACCATGGACAGGGCTGGTGCCAGGATGCGATGAGGGGATGACGTCATCACAGGATGACGCCATCAAGGGATGACGTCATCACAGGATGATGTCATCACAGGATGACGCCTGGGCTGAGCAGGAACCACTGCAAGTGAAGAGTGAGGAGGTCAAGTTGGCTATGGCCACTGGGTGGGTGCTGGGGCAGAGGCCAGGTTGGAAACACGAGAGGTCCTTTGGGCAGGGAGACAAGTTCTGTGGGTGAGGGCCAAGGGTGACCTCCCAGTGTGGCTGGAGAAGCACACTCCCAAAGTAGTAGCCCAAAGAGAGAAAGGGGTAGACGAGGTCATTCGGGGATGCGCTGCCCACCCTGCGATGCACGTGGGGCGCTGCAAAAACCGGGGAACTTCCACGGCCTTGCCCTCGGCTCGCCATTTTGCGCATTTTGCGCATGCGCACCTTCTAAGACTGCCGGGAATTGGTTTCTCCGGGGCCAGTGAGGTGTAGCGTTCTTCCAGCCTCATCCAATAAGCTCATCAGATGCTTTCGCACTGACCAATGGGGCTTCGAGTGACCTTGTGGCGGTCGGCCCGCCTTCCGTGCCTCACGAAGACTTCGAGAGGGCCAGGGTGAGCGGGACGGGCGTTCCAGGGAGCACTTTCAGAACCTTGTGAGATTCTTGTGAGATTACCTGGAAGCCAGGAGGAATTTGGTCCCTTAAAGAGTCAAAGGGGGCTGGGGACCCAGATTCCTGGGCGCTGAGGAAAGAGAAAGCTGGAGGCCTGGGCTCCTGGGTCTGAGGGAGGAGGGGCCGGGCCCGGAATGACGTGGCCTACAGGAAAAGGTGACTGAACCCATACTCCTGGATCGTTAGGTAGGACAGGGCTGGGATCTCAGAATGCTGGGTTCTGATGGCGCTGAGGGCTGGGGACTGGGATGCCTGGGCCTTGAGAGCCTGTAGGTTTGAGCCTGGACTCCTGTCTGCGGAAGAAGGCGCCTTCGGGCCCGACTCCCGGATCCCGAGGTTGGAGGGTATTGGGTTGTCGAACTTCTTAAGGGAAGAGGGGGCTGGGTCTGAGAATTACAGGTGTGGAAACTGAGGCACAATACACTTGTTGACTTGCTCAAGCCCACAAGCTAGAGAGGGACAGACTGACTTTAGACGGCATAGTCTCATAAACCATAAGCGCTGCCCTGAAGTTGGTACTTGCCAGAACCTCGGTTGAATCGCACTCGTGTGGTTGAAAAGGTCCCTCTTCTCCGTCAAATTGCAGATCTGATCAGCGATTCCCAGCCTCTGCAGAAGAAGCCATGGGAGCCCATCACATCCAAAATGTGCTGCTCCTCTGTCTCCTAGGAGCCTCCTCCTTGGCATGTATGTGGGGGGGAGGGCAGGAGCCGCGGGGTCACAAGGGGATTTCTGGAAAAGCTGTGATTTGGGCCCCACACAGAAGGGCAAAGGCTTTATCTCCTTTTTCTCCCCAGTGGCACAAAATTTGTCTTGTCACAAGGGTACATCCATGAGTATAGACGAGGATCCGGGCAGCACGTTTAACTGGACCACAGAGAAGGTTGAGACTTGTGACAATGGGGCGCTTTGCCAGGAATCCGTGCTGATAATTAAATCAGGTAAAATGCGCAAGGGGAAACGGGGACAGGTGGGCGGGAGGGGGAGTGTGTCCGTGTCGTTGCTGTTCCCCCTTCCCCAGGCCAAACATCGGGCCCACCGTCCACGTTCCTTCCTTCTTGTCTCATAACAGGGCCCCGGACAGCAGTTGTGGCCACTAAGGGCTGCATCGCCGAAGGAACACAGGCAGTAACGTTTGCCCAGCACTCTCCGCCCCCCGGCATAATCACAGTCTCTTACAGCAACTACTGTGAGGATTCCCTTTGCAACAACCAGAAGAACTTGATTGACTTATGGAGACCAGAGGTGACCCCAGGTACCTTGGGAGGGGGAGGTGGCTGCTAAGAGAGACTCGTTCAACCCCTGAGGAGAGTGAAGGTCTTCCTTCTTTGTGTTTTGACTTGGCTGAGGCCCAAGTGGGCCGTACACAAAAGGACCGCAGAGCTTTTGCTTGTCTTTCTTTTTCTAAATTGTTAACCTGGGACCTAAACACGGCTCAGAGCAGAGGGACATCAACGAAGGCTAGGGGGTCAATTGGGTTTTGTGTTTGTTAAACAATAAGATGTCAGTGGAGGTCTCTGAGCAGGGTGATGGCATAATCAATCCAACAGTTGCTGCAGGACCACAGCCCAATTCTCCCATTTGGCTTCAAGGCTTATACATAATCTGGCCCTGGCTATCTTCTCAGCTCATTTCCTCCTCTTCCCTCTGTCATGTATTGGGTTCTAGCTGGGGCTAGTACTCAAAATATTTAACAATGGAGATAATACTGGCCCATCAGAATGGACACTGGTTATAAAAATCAGTCCAGCCGTACTTGTGCCTACCAGCTGAATATCAACACTGCAGTTTCTCACAATTCTCCATATTCACCAAGCTGGTTCACACCTCCAGGCCTTTGTCCTTGCTGTTTCCGTTCCTACCCCCACCCAACCCCCATTTCCACATAGCTAACCTCTATTTATCCTCCATTTCAACTCAGGTTCCTGCTCTGTGAAAATACTTAAATTCTTTCGTGTAATTAGGTCCTCCTCTAATCCTTTGCTCTTATACCTAGGACACAGTGCCAACTGAGTTGTGTTGTAGTTAATTACTTCCGTCTTTCTCCTTCTAGACAACGATCCTAGATGGAACGGGGTCCTTTTTATCTCTGTATCTCCACACTTATGTATGGAGTTTGGAAGTCGTATTGGATGAGGTTCTGACAGCAAAGAAAAATCAGTTGGAAAAGGGTGGGGAGGTTGCAGTAATAAGCCTTGATTAGAGAGGCGTCAGCAGGAAGGACTTGGGAAGGCGGAAAGGAGGGACAACTCCAGAGGCAGGACATACCCATAATTGTCCCTCTCTTTTCCCCTCCAGCTTCCAATGTGTCAACAACCCTCCATTGCCCAACCTGTGTGGCTTTGGGGACCTGTTTGAGTGCACCTGCCCTTCCCTGTCCCACAGGTACAGGTCAATGTTATCAAGGAAGACTTCGGATCATTGGAGGTAAACCGAACATCGATGGTTTCAGGGGCTGCAAAACCAGACATCTGATTGGATCCCAAGAGGTCCTGACACTCTCGGGGCCCAGGAATAAGGGGGGACTGGATTTTTCTCTGATGTCCTAAGACATCTATGTGTCTCCCCATCCTTTTTTGTGCCACAGGAGACATCAACTCAGCTTTGGAGGTCAAAGGCTGTACATCCGTAACTGGTTGCAGGCTGATGTCTGGGATCCTCACAATAGGACCCATGTGGGTGAATGAAATATGTCCATACCAGACTCTCACTCAACCCCGAATGATCGAAAATGGGGCCACCTGGCTTCCCATTTCAGTTGGGAGGTTTGAATTCCTGCTGCTGCTGCTGTTGCTGCCATTGTTTGGCCTTTTCTCCTGAAGAGGCTCGTCTGTCCCAGGTCACAGGACACCCCTTTTGACGGGGAGCCTTTGACTGCTGATCACAAGCTAGCTGATGAGCAGGTGGAGATCTGAAGAACAGTGTTTCTGTGGATGTGTTTGACATTTATAATAAAGTTTCTGCTGTGATTTGTGTGTGCTCCAAGACTAGAAGTGGAATTTTAATGCTGAAAGGGCCTTTAAAATTCATCTCTCCAGCTCACACGTTTTGCAGAAAGTGAATCACAGATCTGGAAAGCTTTAGTAAGTTTCACACATTTATAGCTATGGGCAGAGCCAAGACCAGAACTTTTATATTTTGACCTAAAGTCTGGTTTTCCATTCACTCTGATAGGCTAGCTGAACACGAGACTAGCATTGACCTCCTCCAGAGCACTTCTGGTCCAATACAGTAAGGCCAAAGTTGGCTGTTTGGGGTTCTAGTATTTCCCTGGGAGGTATGGCAGAATGAGAATGAGAAAAACGAGACTCCAAGTTCTCCAATTATCATGGGCTCCATTTCCCTATGTCCTGTCTGTCCCTTGCCCACTTTGCATCATTCCTTCCCTTCTCTGCTGCCTACCTAACGTCTCTTCAGTGGACAGAGGGAACTTAGGAGGGAGCTGCTCCTGAGACAATTGGGAGTGAATTTTTTTTTAGATTCTCATGCTTATTTATGTATTTGCTTAATTATTAAGAATACATAAAATCTATCTTATTTTAAAAGTCTCAAATGGTACAGGAGCTGTATGGAGCAAAGCAAAAGGCTGAGAGGGTAAGAGGGAACAGACCTTTTTTTCTTTTTAAAAGAATAGCTTCAGCCGGCCCAGTGGCTCAGGCAGTTGGAGCACTGTTCTCCTAAAGCTGAGGTCGCCCGTTTGATTCCCACATGGGCCAGTGAGCTGCGCCCTCTGTAGCTAAGATTGTTGTGGGGACGGAGTCCCAGGGAGCAGTTTCCGGGCTCTTGGCCTCACGTGGAAGGGTGCTGGCTTAGGGAGTAGATGGCCATTGGCTGTGACTGTGGTTGGCCATCAGCTGTGACCAGTTGGCCAATTAGCCACTGATATGGCTGCCATGGCTGAGCTGGTGGGTGTGGATTGCGGTTAGCAAGTGAGGTTGGTTGGCAGGCAGAGAAGCAGATTGCGAATTATGTGGATCCTATTTCCTGCGTCTCACCCAGCCCCCAGAGAGACTGGGGTTCAGGAAGACCCCTTGTTGGGGTACTGGTGGAAGTTTGTTCCCTGTGTCTCCAACCCAGCCACCAGCGAGAATATAGTGGTATGACTTCCTATCTATGACTCTGTGGGTGTTCCTTTTTGGGCTCACCATATCCTGCACGCTTGTGTGGGGAGCCAAGACCCCTCATGACACCCTGCACGACACATGGTGCAGTGAGCAGGGTATGGTGACAGCCAGAATTTTCAAAGGGGTAATGGAGCAGTTTATATGTATGAAAGCTCAGTTTCGCGAGCAGGGTACGGTGTCAGCCGGAGCTCTCCAAAGGATGAGGGAGCAGTTTGTGCGAATGAACACTCAGGCTCAGGAAGCCCGTGAGGAGCGGCGCCAAGAACAGGAAACGCGATCTGCCTGGGAGAAACGTGAATTGGTGGTCCTCTCGAGCCTCCGGATGGCACGCCGCCCTGTTGGCCAAAGCAAGCGTCGTCTTCCTTTCGTTGGTCAGCTGCTGCTGTGGGCTCCTCGAGTTGTGGCTATTTTACACCAAGGCCTCCACCATTCAGACACCTGGCGCAGCGAGCAGGATTCCGACCAGGTAGGAATGGAGTCTGACTCTGGGCAGGAGGATGTGTGGCCCCCACACAGTGTGTGGTGACTGGTGGCCACTGTTCTCAGGAGTTGGGCCCCTGAGAAGGGGTGGGGGGACATGGATGGCTCTCCGGCCTGCGTGGAGAGGGCCCTGCAGGCTCTGGCTGAGCGGTTCCCGAAGGAGGAGAAGGCTACAGCCGGCCGCGTGGGCTGGATGTTCCTCACCGCATTGTGTCATAACATGGAGGATGAGCTTAATGAAGTAGCTCAGGTGGGGGACCAGCAGCCCCGGGGGAGGCGTTGGAAGCTCCGGTCCACCTGTTACAAGAGGGGCCCCACAGTGGAGACTCTGAGGCAGAGGCGGAGGAAGCGAATGGAGACAATGTAGCTCCCAAGCCCCACACCTGACACATTGTGCAGCAAAAGGGGAAGCACGAACAGCCTTTGGGTCCCCGGGTTGCTGCCGGCAACCCAGCTGTGACTGAGTTCACAACCTACACCCCTTACACTCCCACTGAGTTGCAGGAGCTGGGGAGCCGGTACAGACAGAGCCCTGGAGAGCCAGTCTCGGCTTGGCTACTACATTTATGGGATAAGAGAGCAGACAACACTCTCTGCTCCCCAGGTGAGATGGAAAAGCTAGCCTTCGTGACAGGGCATCTGTCCCTGCGACAAAGGTTACAGAACTGCCATAGGTTGACCCACGACCAGGGCAACCATTCTCTAATGGAGTGGCTCACTACTGCGGTACGCACAGTATGGGGACAGGCTGGCGAGCTGCCAGACACTGTGAGTCAATGGCAGTCGTATACGGAACTTACGCAAATCATCTGTGAAATGGGTATGAGACATGCTGTTTTCAACCCTAATATGCAGGGGCCGGATGATGAGCTTTTTACAGCCAGCATGAGAGATCTGGTTTTGGATACTGCACCTGCGAGTGCTTTTGGATCCTTGGTTGCTATTCTTACGCCCTATGTGGGGTGGCGGATCCATGAAGTTACCATCACCATGGCCACCCTGGGGGATGTTGAAAGCCGCAGGCGAAGGAAGTTAAGACAAAAGGTCCGCGCAGTTAAGACCTGGAAGCCCAAACCAAAAGTAAAGGGGCGAGGTCGTGGGCCTCAGAGAGTAACACGCGCACAGATGTAGCGTGATCTCGTGGCAGCAGGGGTCGATCGGGAGAAACTAGACCGACAACCCAATGCACTCCTGCTGGAATTTTGGAAACAGTTGTGTCCAGATCAGCAATTCCAGCGAAGCCTAAAGGAGAAGTCTGGGAAAGCGTGACCCGTGTCCCTACAGGACTTCATGCAGCCGCTTGAGGCCGCCTCCTTTCAGCTTGATTAGGGGTGGGGCCAAAGGTACCCGATCAGAGGGGACGAGCAGGGACCAGAGGCCCCATGTGGAACTGTCCATACATTTGTCCCCTTCTAATGTGCAGAGGGTTTTGGCCCTAGTTAACAATTGTGAACAACAGCTTTCCCTGGAGCTGGGCTATCTTGTGCTGCCGTGTGCTACTGTGTGCCTCCATGAGCGGCTGGTGGCCAGCATGAGTGGCCAGCAGAGCAGCCAGTAGCCGAGAGCTGCCATGAGCTGCTGTGAGCCGCAGACCGACTGGAGAACGACTGCCTCAGGAAGGTGGGAGGCACGGATCATAATACCAGCATGGGCCAGGGAGCTGTGTCCTACACAACTAGACTGAGAAACAACGGCTTGAACTGGAGTGTGGTGGCGGAGGGAGGCGAAAGAAAGGGGGGGAAAAAGAACAGCTTCATTGCAGTTTAATTGGCATATGGGTAAACTGAACTGGGGGTGGGAGGAGAGACTTTTAAATGCAAACTGTTGGCCTCTCCCACAAAGGACAAAGGAGTTTGGCCATAGTCTATTCCAGCCAAGTTCTTTCTAGAAAGTTCTCTAGTTCTAACCAACTCTTTGAGTTAAAGCCACACTGCAGCTAATACTTTATCTTTGTCTCTGGGCATCTAGTTCCCCATCGTGTCAGTTTGCTTAATCTCTCTGAAGAATGTGAAAAAGCACAAACGATTCAAGTTTTAACTTGAGAGAGCATATAAGTTTGGGAAATAAGCATTCAGAGCCATGACTGGCAAAGATTATTTGGGGCAAAAAACAACATCAAAAACAAAAATAAGCAATAAAAAAGCCAAGTAGGTGTTTCCCATGGGACACTGACCTTCTAACAGCTCTGAAGACAGTTTCAGAGAAATTCCTGAGTGAATGGAGGAAGGCCATAATATAAACAATTTGGCCTGTGAGTTTTTTTGGTATTTTAAAAATTATATCTATCATATGCCAAAGAACTTTATGCAGCATGTACAAATTTCTCAGGCCACAAGCTTAAGTGTGCAACCTTTCTACTATTTTAATATAAATCTATAATATAGAAAGCTTTTAAATATATTTTTTATTTATGATAATTTTATTTATAACAATTCCCCATTCTACCTAGTGGTCAGAGTTTACTCAGTCATTTCACACTTAAGTTCAGACAATTCAGAGATTTTGTCCCTTTCCACTCTCCTCACTCACGGCGTTACTATAGTACCAGTGGGAAGGAGGTGACTGTCTAGTTTTTGTTTTCCGTGCTGCTGTTCATGTCTTAAGTTCTTATTGAGGCCTGGTGCTTGGCTTCCATTCGTGCTGGCATCCTTTGAGCAAACTCCAACCTTGTCTGGGCACGAATGGGCATCCACGCAGTCCCTCTCAGCTCTGCCATCCCTCTCAGCTACTTCTGGGCCTCTTCCAACTTCTCTCAGGTCCCACTAGGGTGCTTCAGGAACCTGGGGCTACTTACACATCCCATGTAGTTGATGAAATTCCCCCAAGACCTGGAGAAAAAGGATTTGCTTCCTCCCAACATAGTAGACAAGAGATGGAGCTTAGACCGTGGAATGTATCACCTACCTTACGCAGACTGCTATCACACATTCATCTGAAATCAATTGGGGTTTGGTTTTGGTTTTTTTTGCAATAATCAAGCCATAAGACTTTCATTCTTAAATGAAAACTTGAAAAGTCCAGGTCTAACAAATCAAAAGTGAGGCCTTTGGAAATTATTCTTTCTTCCTCAACTTATATAGCCTATTTTGAAACTTCAAGGTTGAACATTAAGATATTTCTGGCTCTTTGCATTTCTGTGGTAATAGCCCTACTGACTGAATGGGAGAGAAGGGGCAAGAGGGGTAATCTAAAGAATGAAGTTGTGGGGAGACAACAGTAATAGCAAAATATAATCCTGCCACATATCTATTCCTTCATCCACAAGAATTTAGCTTTTGTCATCGCCCATGATATTCACTACTCTCTCCAGGGCTGTGTTCATATCCTTCCCTCCCTGAAATTCCATCTCCCCTTCCCAACCACCCACCCATGAGGACCCCACTGGACATCTCACTGCCAACTCTAGCAGACCTGTCCTGACTTCTCCAGCCCTCACTGGTCTCCCTCAGTAGAGCCCCAGCATATCTGCCCGCCTTAGTTCAATATTTTTCTGTTTCCCACACAAAGTATTGTCTCCTCTGACAAGGTAACAGCACCTCAGAGACATACCTTATTTTCAACAGCTTTACAACTTAGCAGCACCTATGAGATGTGACTGACAACTTGACGTTATAGCTCTTCCAGACTGCTTATTGAAGTGAACCAAACTTCCACTACACACACACACACACACACACACACACACACACACCCCTCCAACAACTAAACTAACCACCACCAACTGCAGCCAATCACCTTAAACTTGATACTAATGCGGAGAAAAAAAGGCAGTGAAGTCTGGAAGGTGGAGAAGAGAGGCTGATGTTTAAGAAGGAAGGACATGGCAGTAAGGTTAGAATTTGAAGGTTCCTCTATTCCCTCAGAGGAGTGGCTGTGCGGGCATATCTTAGTTTGGGGCACACATGTCAGAGTGGGAGGGCAGTTTTGATCAGGGGCTAGGAAACTAGTTGTATGAGTCCTTTTATTATTCTTTAATGTCACAAAAACTAATTATCATTTCCCGGGCAATTAACCTGTTTCTTGCTGTGTGTTTTTGGTGGGGAGTTGGAGGCAACTTAAATATCCATTACCAGGGGAACGGATAAGCAAAATGTGGCAGACACATTCTTGGGGTGTGCAACCCTGATGAAACCAGTAGTATGTTTAAAAAAGTAAGAAATTTCTCTTGCAGCAAAATATATATATTAAACAACGCTACTCTACAATCAGAATATAAAAGTTTCTTTACCCCCAACACTCTCTCGTTCTACTCCTTTGTAGTCACATCCTCCGCTTACCCCAGCCCTTGGCAATGGATCTGTTCTCTATTACTATAGATTGGCCTTTTAAAAAATGTCACAGAAATGGAATCCTACAGAGTGGCACCTGTTGAGACCAGCTACTTTCACTCAGCATAATGCCTTTGAGATTCAGCTATGTTGTTGTGTATATTTACCATTCCTTTTTATTGATAAATAGTATTCCATCACAGGGACATAGCACAGTTTGTTTATCCATTAATCCACTGAAGATGTTTGGGTTGTCTCCAGTTTGGGGCAGTTATGAATTAAATTGCTATAAACAGTTGTGTACAGGTTTTCATGTAAACATAAAATTTTATTTCTCTAAGGTAAATACTCAGAGTAGGATTGCTGGGTCATACGGCAAACTTTACAAACAATCAAAAAACTGTTTTCCGAGTGCTTGTATCATTTACTACTCCTACCAGCAGTGTATGAGAATTCTAGTCTTGTAGTGTTCAGGATACAGACCCTGCACAGATATTATTAGATTCATACTCATTTCACCTTTTGGGGAGCTACTGTAAATGGTAGTTTTAAACTTTAGTTTTCAATTTTTCATTGCTAGTATATCGAATAAATGCAATTGATTGGTTTTTGTGAGTCAACCTCATATCCTGCCATGTGGCTGAACTCATTTATTGACTCAAGGAGCTTTTTTGTAGACTCTGCGATTTTCTAAGTATACAATCATGCCATCTGCAAGTAAAGACAGTTTTACTTTTTCTTTCCAATATGTAGGCCTTTCATTTCTTTTCTTATTGCACTGGTTAGGACTTCTAGTACAATGAATAAAAGTAGTGAGAGTAGACTTTTTTTTTGTTCCCAGTCTTAGGAAGTTTCTTAAAAATCAAACATACGCTTACATTGTATTCAACCATTCCTTTCCCAACTACAACCTGAATGAAACAAGCATACGTCTATACCAAGATTTTTATACAAATATTCACAACAGCTTTATTTATAATAACCAAAAACTGGAAAAAACTCAAATGCCCATGAACAGTGAAAGAATAAATAAATTATGATATGTCTTTATAATGGGATACTTCTCAGTAAAAAAGGAATGAATTATTGATACACACGGCACATCGATGAATCTTAAGGTAATTATCTTGAGTGAAAGAAGCTAGACAAAAAAGAGTTCATACTGTATGTATGTATCCACTTATATAAAACTCTAGAGAAAGAAAGTTAAATCTACAGTGAAAGAAAGCAGATCTGTGGTTATCTAGAATGGGATTGCGGGGAAGAATGGATTGTAAAGGAGCACACGGAAACTTTCAGACTGATAGATACATTCATTGTCTTGACTGTAGTAACACTGAGGTTTCTCAGAGGGTCAAAAATCATCAAGTTGTATGCTTTAAATATGTACATACAGTGTACTGTGTGTCCATTATATCTCAATAAAGCTTGTGTAGGTGTGACTGAGAACAAAAACCGACTCCACTTTTGTATCCCGGATCATACTGTGACCTTTGATCAACTTCTGTCTTACGCAAGCAGACCAAAGCCTTCAAGTTGATGAATATCTGTGTTTCCTTAAACGTATACAATGAAGCCATAAATATTTGTGTTAGTAAACACGGAAACGGCATGACAATCGAGATAAATATCAAACTAGTGATAGTATCAAATATAAACAATCATCTATCACAAGATCACCAGGAGATATGGCCCCAGCTCTACTGCATTCTTTGTCCTTACTGTCTTGTCAATCGTTAGCACCTGAGTTATACTATTAAAAAAAGTACTTAAAGTAAAATATATAATAAATAAATAAATAAATAAATAAATAAATAAATAAATAAATAGAAAAAGTACTGTAACAGGGATCTGGAGCAGAGAATAATTTTCACAGAACTGAAAGGTCATCTGTCCACTCTGGCCTTACATTCCTGTAAGTAAATTACCCTATAATAAATTCTATTGTATTCTATGGAGTTGCCTGCTTCGTTTTTCGGTCTAAAGATACCATCTTGTTATGGTGGCCATTATGCCTTTGCCCCACCATCGGACAAAGCAGTAAAACAAAACAAAACAAACACACACACACACACACACACACACACACACACACACATAAACTGTAACACTTTTTCTATTTGTCAGTCCTACCTTAAATTACATTTTCTTGGATTTCCAGTCAAGATGGCGGAGTGGGTAAACACTGTGCTCACCTCCTCTCAGAGCACATCAATTACAACTAAACCACAAAAAAACCATGATTGAGAATTTCGCGTCCAGTGCAACACGGGCAGTGAGGGAACGAAAAGAGGCGGCTTTGGGTTAAGTTTTTTTTTAAAAAGAACCAGACACTTGATGCAGTTAAATCTCAGAAGGCCAAGGGGCCTCACAGTCATGAAAGACTGGAGCCTCGACTCAGGCCAACCAGTGACTTTTATTGATATTCACATAATGCATTAGCATTATTTATTCCACGGTCTGTGGATCTCATACATCCTTTCACAAAGTGAATCAAGACAATTATCTTTGTCCCCAAGCAGCGGGAGCAGAAAGTCTTGTGATGACGTGGGTGAGATATGCACCTCTCTGGGGAGCAAGTCTCTCACCTTGTAACAGTTCTGTTGAGATAAGTGGAGAGAGCTGATCTTTATTGCCCTCATGACTTCTCTCACAATCAGGTGAGAGAGGAAAGCCAGAGTCAGCAACTTTTCCCAGGCAGGGGAAAGGGGAGGCAAGGCCCCCTTCCCATATTTTTCTGAGGTAGCTCATTGGGGGTCCCCACTCAGTTCCGCCTGGCTTGGGTTGTATCTCACATGAGATATCTTACCCATCTTTGCCTGCAAACCATCTCTTGGGGACCAAACAGAGAGACATGAGGTGTAAAACATTGAGATAAGCAACATCCCAAAAAGGCACAGTCTCACAGACTTTTCTTTCCATAAGGAAAGACATGGGGGGACAGTTGGCTAGGCCGCTGTGTGACAACAGAGAATAGCCTGAAGTCTAGCTGAACCAAAGCCCTACAACTACAGACATACAGAAGAAGCTACCTTGAGACTGGTGGGAGAAACAGAGACACAGAATAGGATGTTCACACAGGCACCAGGGACACACGAGGAGGAACTGAATTTGTCTAGTTTCCAGGTGAGGACTGAAGGGGCAGCTTTTTCCTGGTCAGAGGAGCTGTTGGACGCCATTGTTTCTTTGTTGAGCTTTCCCCATCCCTGCATGCAGATGCAGGCAGACGCCATATCTGAATCTCCATCAAACTGGCTACCACCTTTCATCTGCTTCACCCTCATGAGTCTCTGAGACCATGCTCTGCACAACTTTCAGGCACACCCAAGCTGCTTCCAGTGGCTTTTCTGTATAAATGGTCTACTTTGGCTCAAGCTGTGGAATTTCCTAAACTCTCTCAAAGGTTCACAAACCCCAAACAAACATCTGGCTTCGGCATGTTTCATACTCTGGCTGAGCAGCCCTAAGCCCAGCACTAGCAACAGCCAGTCTTGGTTTGTGGCTTGGCCTCTAAGGCACCTCCAAACACAGCACAGGTGGTGGCCATCTCTGGATTGCTCTGTGGCTCATGCCAGGTGACCCTAGCTGAACTTGGCCTACAGTGGGTCTCCTCCCAGGAGGGGCCAGCTTCAGACTGGGCCAAAACATTACTAGGCCACCTCCAAGCACAACACAGCAAAGGGCAGTCTGGGCAGGTACCGGAGCCCCACTGAAGCAAACTGCGCTCTGTAGGGTCACCACTGCACAACAGCTCATCCACTGTAGTCACAGCCAGTTTTCACAACCAATTAGTCTGACAGTCAATCCCTTCCACTGACATCCAAACAGCAATCAAGTCTCAATTACCATGTTTCCCTGAAAATAAGACCTAGCCAGACAATCGGCTGTAATGCGTCTTTTGGAGCAAAAATTAATATAAGACCCGGTCTTATATTATAGTAAGACCGGGAGGCATAGCATCCCTATAGAGAAACAAATATGAGGAGGGGGCAGCCAAAATGGGGAAACAAAGAAACATTTCCCAAATAAAAGAATAGAACAAAGCTCCAGAAAAAGAACTAAACAAAATGGAGACAAGCAATCTACCAGATGCAGAGTTCCAAACACTGGTTATAAGGATGCTCAATGATCTCAGGGAGAACTTCAACAAAGAGATAGGAAACATAAAAATGGAGATAGAGAACATAAAAAAGAACCAGTCAGAAATAAAGAACACAATAACTAAAATGAAGACTATATTAGAGGGGGAGAGAGATCCAAGACGGCAGAGTAGGTAAACACTGTGCCTGCTTCCTTCCGTGAACACATTAAAATTACAACTAAATTATAGAACAACTGACCTGGAGAACCATCTGAAGTCTGCTGAACAGTAGTTTTATAACCAAGGATGTAAAGAAGCCACGTCATATTGGTAAGTGGGATGGAGACGCAAAATGGGCTGGCAGTTGAGATCCGGGAGGAATATCTCAGCCATGGAGATTCCCCTGGAGGGGCAAGAGACCCCAGCCCCACACTGGTGTCCCAAGCCCAGAATACTGGTGCTGGAAAGATGAGCCCCCACAACATCTGGCTGTGAAAAACACTGGGGGTTCCAACCATTCGGGTGCGACAGAAGGCTGCAGGAAACAGCCATCCCCTTAAACAGCCCACACAGACTCTCTCACTCACAGGCACTCACCTTGGGTTCTAGCAGAGAGACAGTAACTCAGGGGGTGTCCAAGGCATATGGGGAGTGGGGAGCAGACTGAGGTGTGTGGCTTCCAGGAAAGGGCTAAAGGACAGTTGGCATTTTCCCTGTGTGGGGTCCTGCTCCCATGCAGGCAGCAGGTGGGCACCACCTTTCCTGTGTTGAGCCCGCCCCCACATGGCCAAATCTGAATCTGATTGGTCTGGTGAACTCCGCTGGGACCCCATCCCACCCAACTCTCCCAACACTGAAGGCATTTTCTCCTGAGCAGCCAGCCCCCACCCACATTGCACTCTTTCTTGAAAAACAGGCAGGTGTTGACTGGCCTTGGTGTGCTCTGAGACTTTTGCTGAGTAGCTCCACGCTCAGCACTGACGCCAGACCAGAGTCTACATTAACCTGGTGACCACATCTCTTCTTACTCTAGTGACTCTGAGACCCTGCCTCATCCAATGTGCATACCACATGAGGCTTTATCAGTGGCTGAACCATAAGGGTGCCAGCAGGTGGCAGCAGTCCTCAGGACGTCCTGGTTTTTTGTGGAGCTATCCAGGCCCAGTACCAGTGGCAGCCATCCTCAATTCACAGTGTGGCCTCTTGCACATGCCTCCAACTGTAGCACAGGCAAGGAACAACCACTGTTCACCTTGTAATCCCTACCAGGTAGTCCCTGGCCAGTCACAGGCAGTGGGTGACCTGGGCCTGCAGTGGGGTCCCTCCCAAGAGGCTCAAGAACCAACATACTTGGAGGTTGGCTTCAGACCACAGCAGAGCACCACCCAATTAGCCCCACAAGCAGCACACACAAAGAGTGGCTTCAACAGGCACCAGAGCCCACTGGGATGAATCCCATTCAGTGGGATAAGCCCCAGAACAGCAGCCCATAAGCTGGATGTGGCCAAACCCCATAGCTAATCAGCCTGAGGGCCAATACCACCCACTGACATGCCAATATCAATCAAGGCTCACCATAACAGAAGGGCACACACAACCCACAGAAGGGACACTTCTGGAGCACCCAGAGCAGGTGACCAGGGAGACTTTGTCAGGGCCCAACAGGGCACCTACTACATACCACTACCCACCCAAGACTGGGAGACATAGCAGATCTACCTTATACATAGAAACAGAAAGGCAGCCAAAATGAGGAAACAAAAAAATACGTCCCAAATGAAAGAACAGGAGAAAATTTCAGAAACAAAACTAAACAAAATGGAGGCTAGCAACCTACCAGATACAGAGTTCAAAACACTGGTTATAAGGATGCTCAAGGAACTTAATGAGAACTTCAACAAAGAGATAGCAAGCATTAAAAAGTATATAGAAACCATAAAAAAAAGAACCAGTCAGATGTGAAGAATACAATAACTTAAATGAAGAATGCACTAAAAGGAATCACCAGCAGACTGGATGAAACGGAGGACTGAATCAGCAATTTGGAAGACAAGGTAGCAGAAAACACCCAAACAGAATAGCAAAAAGAAAAAAGAATCCAAAAAAATAAGGATAGTTTAAGAGACCTCTGGGACAACATCAAGCATAGCAACATTTGCATCATAGGCGTACCAGAAGGAGAAGAGAGAAAGCAAAGGATTGAGAACATATTTGAAGAAATAATGACTGAAAACTTTCTTAACCTATCAAAGGAAATAGATACACAAATCAAAGAAGCACAGAGTCCCAAACAAGATGAACTCACACAGGCACACACAAAGACACATTATAATTAAAATTGCAAAGGTTAAGGACAAAGAGAGAATTCTAAAAGCAGCAAGAGAAAGGCAACTAGTTACTTATACAGGAGCTCACAAAAGATTGTCAGCTGATTTCTTAACATAAACTTTGCAGGCAAGAAAGGATTGGCACAAAATATTTAACATGATGAAAAAGCAAGGAACTAAAACCAAGATTACTCTACGCAGCAAGGTTATCATTTAGAATAGGACAAAGAGCTGCCCAGACAAGAAAAAGCTAAAGGAGTTCATCACCACCAAACCAGTATTACAAGGAATGTTAGAGGGACTCCTGTACAATTGGGAGGGGTGGGGGGGGGAGACCAAAATTATGAATAATAAAATGGCAATAACTATGTATTTATCAACAATTACTTTCAATACAAATGGATTAAATGCTCCACTCAAAAGACATAGGAAGGCTGAATGGATAAGAAAATAAAACTCTTACATATGCTGCCTACAAGAGAATCACTTTGTGCGGCGACTTCAGTTGATTGGAGCGCGAACTCTGAACAGCAAGGTTGCCGGCTTGGTTCCTGCATGGGCTGGTAGGCTGTGCCCTCCACAACTGGATTAAAGACAGCAGGCTGACACTGAGCTGCTGGAGGGGAGGCCGAATGGCTCGGTTGGTTGGAGCGCGGGCTCTCGGTGGCAGGGTTGCATGTTCAATTCTCACATGGGATGGTGGGCTGCGCCCCCTGCAACTAAAGATTGAGGACGGTGACTGGACTTGGGGCTGAGCTGCATCCTCCATGGCTGAGTTGAGGAATGGCGACTTGGAGCTGGTGGGCCCTGGAAAGACACACTGTTCCCCGGTATTCCCCAATAAAATTTTTTTAAAAATTTTAAAAAAAAGGAATCACTTCAGATGGAAAGACACACAGAGAGGGAAAGTAAAGGGATAGAAAAAGATATTTCATGAAAATGGCAACAAAAAGAAACAGCAAAAAAACCCCACAAAGCTGGGGTAGCAATACTTATACCAGACAAAATAGACTTAAAACACAACAAGAGACAAAAAAGGACCCAGTAATCCCACTTCTCAGTAATTATCTGAAAAAATGCAAAATGCTATTTTAAGGGGACGTGTGCATCCATCTGTTCATGACAGCATTGTTTACAATGGCCAAGATGTGGCGGCAGCCTGGGTGCCCTTTGATGGAAGAATGGATAAAGAGGAGGTGGTACATATATACGATGGAATATTGCTCAGCCATGGAAGGGAATAGGTTCTTGCCATCTGAGGTGGCATGGATGGACCAAAAGGGTATTGTGCTATGTGGAGTGTACCAGACAGATGTCAGGACAACCAACACAGTCCATTTTGACCTCCCAAAGATTACAGTCCTCCATGGAAGATGGACAGTTTAACTGCAAGTAGGGCACTGGAAGAACATGACCAGAGGGCCTCATATTGGGGAGTCAGGGAATATCTCCAGAAAGAAATAACATTTCAGGTAAGCCAGGAGAGATCAATTGTTTATGACAGGAACCAGCCCTCCATACCCTCAGAAGACCGTCCTCCCACCCTCACCCCAGTGGCCTCCCCACACCTTCGCCACTCAGTCAAGCCCCCATAAGAGACAACTGTGATCTGCACTGATGTGCCCTCAGGGTCTGGAGGAGGAGAGGGCCACGATGTGACGACCCTGTGTGACCAACGTGGGTATGCTGAGACCCTCCCATTTGAAAGATGGTTCTTAAAAAAAGGTTCCATGGTGTAATGGTTAGCACTCTGGACTCTGAAAGATGGTTCTTTTCGGGAAACGATCACAAGATCACACCTGCAGAGGAAATGGTTTATTGATGGGCAGGAGAGACGTGGAGTTGCAGGGACAGGATTCCACCTCTGTCACTCAGAGCATCACCTTTATCCTTAAGATTTCTTGGTTTTTCTGCACTTTGGTTTCAAAGGCTTGACTGCATCCCGGGCCAAGGGTAGAGCCACCTTGTACAGTAATTTCACATGGTCTTGATGTCAATGTTATTTTTTCCAGCCAGTCCCTGGACTACAAAGGTCTGTTTCTTTTCTCCTTTTCTCTCTGCTCTCCCCCAGCTCTACTCCCACTCCCTCTCACTTGCTCAAAAGACTGTCGATTGTTCTCTCTTCCTCTTCTCTTACCACTAATCCTCCCCAATCCTTCCTTCCATTTCTTATCCTGCAAACTCTCTTTCTTCTTCCTTTTCTAACTCTCCTCTTTCCAGTTTTGCATTTTGCCTTTGTCTCTTACTCTTTCCACCTTTGCTCCCCTTTCTTTCCTCTCCATACCTCTGCGCCTCACCCTTCCTGCCCCTTTACTCCTCCTCCCATCTCTCCACCTGTCTCCTCACTCCTCTCTGGGTTACCTGACTCCATCTCTATCTAGCTCCGCCTCTTCCCAGCTCACAAAAAGACATGGGTCTTTTGTCATCCTCCCCAGACACTCTTACCCTTTTATTAGTAGCAATACTTACAAACCCTATTGTTGTCATAATCTGGACTGAGTGCACACCAAAACCTGTGAGAGGCACTTCCATCAGTTGTGCAACTGTCATACGGCTTGCCATTATAGACAAAGGGGAAAAAACATTGGGCATAGTCTGAAAAGTAGAATGAAGGGATGAGAAAATTGCGGGGAGGTTATTTTAGTTTCTTCAACAGAAAGGGGACATGAACAGAACACATGGACCGAATGAGGAGATGCCTGAGGCTTCCATGTAGGAGGTAATTATGGAAATCCAAAGCCACGTGAGGAAAAGCTGCACACTCACCATCCTTAGTGCAGTATTTCCATCTCCCACTAAAATCTTCAGTCAGAGAACACCATTTGCGCAAAGAACCTTGGCTGCTGCAATCAAAATACTTCCAGCCTCCATAGATGAATGGGAAAACACATTTATTATCTGGAAAAAGCAGACATTGTTCTCTTCATCATCTCTCTAGGGTACCGTTATCTCTACAGTAACTCTGGCAGTTTCCATTTGAGCCAGCCCATCATCGCCAATGGCCTGTCACGTACACAGACCTCAACTAAGCATCAGGGATGTCAAGGTCAATAGGATATCATCCCTGCCTAGTGACGTATTGAATTTCCAGTGACATGTTATTCACTCAGAGACATTTCTCGTGGATATTGGTGCTCCAGGCAACAGATAGGCTTGCCAGACCACAAAGCAGCCTGATTTGGGATCATTTTTTAGACGCTGTTTAGCTCTTGTTTCTGGAGCTATAATTTCTGCTTTCCCAGATTCAACACCAAAAGTCTAAGTACATTTCATACCTGTAAACACAGGTGAGTTCTTGTTATTGCCATTAATAATCTCCCTCCCATCACTCAGAAGCCTGATAAGCAGACATATTCACGGTGGAACAAAATGAGTTTCAGCACTGACTTTGGTACTTGAATGGATTAAAGACAAAAACTACAGGCTCACAAGCAGATGTGAACTAGCAAAAAAACCAGCAAACTTGATGATAGATTAACAAAAATTATGCAATCTGAAGAAAAAGAATGAGAAAAATAAACAGAACCTCAAAGACTTGTGCAATACCATCAGATAGGGCAACATACACATAATAGGAGTACCGGAAGGAGAAGAGAGGAAAGGGCAGAAATAATAACATCAGTTTGGGGAGTGCTGCCATTTAACAATATTAAGTCTCCCCATATGAACACAGGATGTCTTCCCATTAATTTCGGTCTTCTTCAATTTGTTCTGCAACATTTTGTGTACATCAAACAGGTGAAATTTATGGTACTCAAATGATACTTCAATAAAGCTCTTTTTAAAAACAGGAGTAAGGGGAAAGTGTCTTGGATACTTACACTGGCTCCCATGACCTGGATCATTATTCAATCAGCAAAAGAAATGAACACTGAGTTTTTCTCTTCCAGGGATTGAATGTTCTTGATACAAATCAGAAAATTCTAGACATCTCTCCAGGGACTAATCTATACACATATTTACCCCCTGCATCAACCTCATGAATTCTCATAATTAGATTTTTCCATCGAACTAAGAGAACCAGGGGACACCTCCTCCTCTTGTTATTTCAAACCTGCCTCCTGCATGCCCTGCTTATTCGCTCTGCTCCTGAGTGTAACCCCTGGGTGGACCTGCGTGGGGTGCAATGTCCTCCTCCCCCTGTGAATATATGTGATTAAATACTGCTGTCAATCAATGTCATCCGTGCAGTGTTGGGTGCTGTGTTGGTCATTGCATAAGGTGGGGTATCCCTCCTTCACCAATGGGGTGAACAGGAGGTGGTTAGAGCAACATGGCTATTTCCCTCCTAATCCTACTAGGACTACTAAAGGAGTGGAATCAATAGTCCATGTTTTTGGCAGCCTGCAGACCTCCACCCTCTTCCTGGTATTGGGAGTCTGCTATGATTCTCACTGTTTCTGCTCCCATACCCTACACTGAAAAAGGAAAAAAGGAAAAAAACACTGCCTCCTCTCTTCTTTCTCTCTCTCCTCCCTCTGGCCTCCATCTCTATCTCTATACATATCCATTTCTATCTCTCAGACCTGGCATACATTTCTCAGTGAGTCCAGGCTTTCACAAAATACAAGAGGTGATTTTTAACACTCAAAGATGCTCGGTAAAGATTCAGTGAGAATTTTGGCTTAACGGAGTTTCTACTTGTTTGATTTTTTTTTTTTTTTTGGTTTGTAAAAACACACCAATTTTTGAATATTCTATTTGATTTTTTGGGGAGGGGAATATAGTAAAAAATTTCTAGTGTGACATCCAAATATTATGGGCTGATGGAAGTTTAAAAACGGAATTATCAAAGTTTACTGTGTTTATTGTGGGCTTTCCACATTACTCTTATTATAGGAGTAAAAATCCACTCCTATAAGAGAAAGTGAGAAAGACAAAATATGCAAAACTGGAAACCTAATTCTATAGTATTAACCCGTTTCCTTTTTGCCTGTTTCCCTTGGCAAATACACATGATTCTGACACATTCCTATCTTCAAGGAAAAGCCTTGTTTGTTTGCTTGTTTGTTAATTATTATCCCATCCTATCACAAGAAATGAGATGTTGGGGCAGCTGGTTCGCTCAGTGGTTAGAGCGCAGTGCTCATAACACCAAGGTCACCAGTTTGATTCCCACATGGGCCAGTGAGCTGCGCCCTCCACAACTAGATTGAAAACAACGACTTGACATGGAGCTGATGGGTCCTGGAAAGACACACTATTCCCCAATATTCCCCAATTTAAAAAAAAAAAGAAACGAAACGAAAAGAAATGAGATGTCTTTGCTGCTTGCATAACTTGAGTCAATTACATCACTGATACTTTCGGTGGATGTACTGTCTGGTCCAGCTGATCATTATCTCTTCTTTGCACCACCATTCCTCCTTTCTACTTAACACCACCACAATTAATCCTCCCAGGGACGCGCCTCTTACTTATTTCTATTTGAGCAAGGTAGCAGCTTCATAAAATAAAAGAAGTAAAAAGGGGAGGGGGATAGTAAAGAGGAATGGGAGAAAAACAGGGGGTGATGGGGAGGACCTTGGGAAGGAGGGAGAGGAGAGGAGATGGAAGGGGAAGGAAAAATAAAATGACAAGAGAAGACAAAATTATCATAATCATCAAATTAAAATAACAAAAAGTTAATAATAGTTCCATAATATCATTGAATATCTATTTGTATTCAAGCATCCCCAATTGTTCCATCAATATCTTTTGAAGCTTTTTTTTTTTTTTTTTTTTTTTTTTTTACGAAAAGGCAAGCTAGGTTCATGGACCATGGACCTAGAGACCTAACATCTGCTTATGTCTCTTTAGCTTCTTTAATTCAGAATAGCACTCAATTTTCTTGGGCAAGACTTAGGCAGGAGGGCACATTTTAGCGTCCCACACATCTCACACACGCAGTTAAGATCCTATGAGGGTGGCTATCACTTGCCACTCAACAATGGTACAGTACGTGAACGGAGATTGCCGAGGCGATCATTTATATCATTTATGTCAAGAGAACAAAAATGAGCCCAGCGGCCATGAAGAAGTTTGTCTTACACATTTCACTCAGCCTATTTATCCACAAACTTTTGAACTTCTCAGCTATGCCTGGATCTTTCCTTCTTTCCTATCATGGCAGCCAGACCATCTGCTGTCTTTACTTTGAAAGAAGCCAACCCATCTTGCCAACCAGCATCCTTTGCTTCCATGTTGGACTCAACCAATCCTCACTAATTTAGCCAGAATCTTCCATTTACATAAAGCGGGTTGGGTTGAGGACAACACACGCAGCCTGAGCCTTTCTAAACCCTGCCTTTCTTTGTTCCTTTTGCAACACTATTTGGGTTTCTATGTGAACCAGTGCTTCCTGAATAGCTATTCTTTTGGATCTCAAATAAATACTTGCTGCCTCTCACCATGGCCTTTTATTTTTAGGTTAACAAGTATACTTCATAACCATAAACATCCACTCTTGGGTCTAACACCAATCAGGCCTCAGAGGAATGCTTCTCCACAGGCCTTGCCCTATGTCCTTGAAACAAACACCATAAAGCCTTGTGAGCTGGACCATAACCAAAGTCCGAGATGAACACTCTGTCAAGCTTTGTAGGGTGGAAGGGGTGTGAATGGCAGAAGCACGTAGGTAAAAGAAAAAAGACATTTTCCTCTCAGGCGATAGAACACGAAAGGATGTTGCATAATAAAATCTCATTTCCCTGCAGTGAAAAGCACATTCTTTTTTTCAATAGTCCAAATTGTGGTTCTGGAAGGATTCACAAATGAGTCCAATATTTGCAACAGTTGCTCAAGGTAGCCGTCGTGGTGTGTATAGTGTCCCGCCCAAATTCATGGCCACACTGAACCTCAAAAGGTGATCCTATTTGGAAATATGGTCTTTGAATACATAATCAGTTAGGATAAGGTCATTGGCTAGATTAGGCTGGGCCCTAAATCCAATGGCTGGTGTTCTTATAAGGAAAGGAGAGGACACACAGAAACACTCAGAGAAAAGCCACGTGAAGATGGAAGTAGAGACTGGATGGATGCAGCTACGAGCCGAGGAATACCACCAGGAGCATTCTTCTTTTCAGCAGTGTTTTGTAGTTTTCATGGTACAAGTCCTTCCTAAATATTTTATTCTCTCAATGCTATTGTAAATAGGATTGTTTTAAATTTCCTTTTCAGATTGTTCATGTATAGAAATGCAACTGATCTTTGACTTTATATCCAGCTGCTTTTGCTGAATTCACTTAATCATTCTAAAAGATTTTTGGTGGAATCTTTAGGGTTTTCAACATCAGATTCTCCCTCTTCCCCAGGGTTTTCTTTTTTGTTTTTTGTTTTTTAATTTTTTATTGGGTAACAGTATGTTTTCTCCAGGGCCCATCAGCTCCAAGTCGTTGTCCTCCAATCTAGTTGTGGAGGGCGCAGCTCAGCTCCAAGTCCTGCTGCCTTTTCAATCTAGTTGTGGGGTGAGGGGGGACCCCTTTCAGCCCCCCTGCAGCCTACACAACCTTGGTGTTAAGAGCCCCACACTCTAACCAACTGAACTAACCGGCTGCCCCCCTTCCCCCTTTTTTTAAATTGTTGTATACTATCTTTGCTGAGTATAAACTTCCAAGTCTTCTCGTTTTTCCTGAGCCTTTTCCTTGGTCATGCGCGGTCACTTACTAATTTTCCGCATATATATAATAGTTTTTTTTAATGTTCTTGTCTTTAATGTCTGGCTCCCAGTAGGAGAAGAAGCGAAAATGAAGGGGGAAGAAAATGCAGCAGCCATTTAAATCCTCTGAAGTCACTTCCGCTGGAGGGGGAGGGGCTCGCAACAACGTGGGGAGAAGCAACAATAACGTGTCTGTATCTGTACCTCTGTGGTCCCAAGCAGCAATCAGAACACAGACTCCTGATATTTGGGGGACAGGGTCCTTATTGCCCACCTTGATTCCCACAAGCTGCATGCAACATACATGCACACAGCTGCCTGCCACGTGGCCGGCGGTGACAGATGGGTAACGGCATTTTGGCTGTGCTAAGAGCTGCAACGGACCAAAATTAACAGCAATTTAGTGTCCAAGTCCTCCCCCTGGAAGTTGCACGCCTCCAATAGACTCCAGAGTTCCAATATAATTACATCAGATTCTGCCAGTGCAATTGCTCTGTAGGTGGGAGACAGATTCTGGTGCTTTCTAGTCTGCCATCTTCCCACTCTCTGCTGGAAGTGTAAGCTGGGGTGCTTAGATCAGGAGTTCCAACTACCAAGTTAAAGGGAATTCATGGGGTAAAGGAGCATATTAAATGACACCATGGGATACAGTCAGCAAAATCCAGACCGTGGCTTTGTCAAAAATCATTTTTAGAGAAAAAAGAGGGGAATCTATCATTTAAGAGACTTAAACACACAAAATCACGTGCAATGTGTGGACCTCATGTGGATCCTGACTTGAAAATCCAGGGAAAATATTTGTATGAGATAAGTAAGGAAACCTATTACTTGAGTAGCTATTTAACCATATTAGATAGTTTATTGTTATGAGACAGGTAAGGAAATCTGTTGATTGGCTATTTAACCATTTCAAATCCTATTAGATGTGAAAACTGAGACCATGTATTTCAACATGACTTAAGGATTTGTTCCAAAAAAGTCTTGCTTAGATGGCTACGTGTGCAAAACCAATAAAGAACTCATTATTTGCTCCAGGAAATTCCTGCAAAGCAATTTATCTGGGCAAACAGCTCTCCTGTCAGGATAACAGACTGCTCACCTGGGCAAAAAGCTCACTTAACAGACGACAGTTTGCATATCAAGACTTATTTCAAGACCCCTATTTTGTCATGTTCACCAATCCTAAATTATTGTGTCATAATCCTCGTCCAATCTTAGCCTGTTTCTTGCTTTGAAAAACCCACCTCAAATAGCCTTATTATATTTTCCCCTTTGTCTGCAGAGATTCTGGTGGTCTTTGTGGGAGACAACCATCAACAGGTATAATAACAGTTTTTGCAGCATGTTTATTAAAAGGGGAGGCTTATCTTTTTGAAAAAATATGATAAAGGATTTACAAATTAGATGAAATAAAGTCTGAAATTTGCTTCAATAAAGTATGGGAAGGAGAGTGAATGGGGGTATAGAAGACATGAAATTGACCATGATGTGGTCATTTTTGGGGTTCATTGGTTTCCTACACTATTTTTGTCTACTTATGTATATGTTTGAAATTGTTCATAATCAAAGGGTTTTTTCAAGTGTGCTACTCAGACCACAACAATGGAATAATACTTGATCTTCATCTTTTCCTTTCCTATCCTATCTCCAATCCATCAGTATATCCTACCTTCAAACTTCCTCTGAATCTGACAGTTTCTCATTACCTCCTCTGCTACTTCCCTGGTCCAACTCCATCATTTCCCATCTTGATTATTGCAAAAGCCAAATATCTCTATGCTTCAACCTTGGCCCTTCCTCAATCCCATTCTATTTTCAACACAACAGCCAGGGCGATACTTTTTAAAAATAAGTCTAGGGGCCGGCCCTGTGGCTCAGGTGGTTGGAGCTCCGTGCTCCTAACTCTGAAGGTTGCCAGTTCAATTCCCACATGGGCCAGTGGGCTCTCAACCACAAGGTTGCCGGTTCAACTCTTCGAATCCTGCAAGGACTGGTGCCTGCGCCCCCTGCAACTAGCAATGGCAACTGGACCTGGAGCTGAGCTGCGCCCTCCACAACTAAGATTAAAAGGACAACAACTTGACTTGGAAAAAATCCTGGAAGTACACCCTGTTCCCCAATAAAGTCCTGTTCCCCTTCCCCAATAAAATCTTAAATAAATAAATAAATAAATAAATAAAAAGTCTAAACCTTCTTCTCAGAACCCTGCAGTGGCTCTCCATCTCACTCAGAGTCCAACTTCTTACAGTGGCCCACAAGGTGCTATACTCTTTGTGCCATCCCATCCTTTCTCTGACCTCATCTCCTAAGACACATCCCTTGGGTCACTCTACTCCAGCCACACTGGCCTCCTTCCTGTTCCACCAGTGCACCAGGCCTGCTCCCACCTCAGGACCTTTGCACTTGCTGTTCCCTGTGGGTCACGGTGCCACCTCCTTCGGGTCTTTACACAAATGTCCCCTTCTCTGACCACCCTCCTTAAAAGAGCAACCATCCTTCCCAACCCAAGCATTCACTCCCTCTTCCCCACCTTTTTTCTCTCCTTTGTGCTTGTTTATAGTATTTCTTGTCTCCCTCCTCAGAAAATAAGCTCCACAAGAGTAGGGATTTCTGTCTGTTCTGTTCCCTGCTGTCGCCCCAGGGACTAGAACAGGGCCTGGGACATAACGGGTGCTCAGTAAACAGTTATTCAACAGTGACTTCAGTCAGCATCGTCTTCCTTATGGTCTCCTTGGCCACTGCATTATTTATTCCTCCAGCGTCCAAATATAGGTGCTAGGTGCCAGATAGGATAAGTAGGAAGGAAGCTCTAGATTCTATTATTATTATTATTGTTGTTGTTGTTGTTGTTGTTATTATTATTATCTCAAGGGAAAGAGAGGCAGGGACCTACGAAGTACAGCAGTTTCCAGTGGTCTATATAAAGGATGGCCCGAGGAACAGAATTCTGTGAAGGGTGCATCTGGGGTGGTGCCCCCCACTGGACTCGGGCCTTCAGACAATGGCATTATCCGTAAATGACCTAGTGTGTTAGGAGATTGGAAAAGATGTTCAATTTCCCACCCTAGGAACCCAGGAAATGCAAACTATAAGAAACAAGTTACCTTGGCAGCTCTACAAACAAGGGAAGAATATAGCCAGAAATGAGCAGACTTTATTTAAGACAAGCTTTCAATACAGTGTTTGATATCTGGGAGTGTCTCCAGACAAATGACTCAGATTTCTCACTCTTTTTACAATACCGAAATAATTATGTCATGGAATCAAAAATATCAGTATGCACTCTGAAAAAAATGTTTGGCAGTACGTAGCTACTAAGACGAAACAGAAGTGTGCCCTATGACCTAGCAATTCCACATCTGGGTGTACACCCCAGAATAATGAAGTGCATATGTCCATGTAAAAGAATGGCATCGGCAGCTCTAGTCATAAGAGCTAAAAACTAGAAACATCCCAAATGCCCGACAACAGCAGACTTGGGTGAATAAATCGGTATATTCATAAAATGAAATGCTTCATAGCCATTTCAAAACAAGAAAAACCATACCGCTACATGCACCAGCATGGTGGAATCTCATGGCATAACATGGAGTGAAAGAAGCCAGAGATAAATAGTACATAATTATATGATTCCTTTTATACAAATATCAGAAATGGGCAAATCTAACTCATAGTGAAAGAAATCGGAAAGTGGTTAACCTTGGCGGTACTGACTAGAAGGGGGCACAAGGAAACCTTCTGGAATGACTAGAATATTCTATATCCTGACCTAGGTGGTGGTTACGTGGTTGTATACATATATAAATGCATCAAGCTGCACACGTCAGTTTTGTGCTCTAAGTTATACCCCAATTAAGAAGGTAAGCTTTTTATAACTTTAAATAAAATAGAATAAATGACTACTGTGTGAGTATTTTCAAGACATGAAATACCAGAATGCGAGACTGGCCGGGTAGAGTGTACATGTGGAGAACTGGGCTCAGGGTCTCAGGTTCCCTCTCCGCCACAAGGTGGCTCTCTCCCCTCCCTCAGGTCTCTGACCAAGTCCTCTGGGAAAACCAGCTGAAGATGACAATGCCCACTAAGAAATGTCACTGGAGGAGGAGGGTTGTGTGCTCTGGAAACAAACAGCACGGGCCTGAGATATGAATGCTGTGCAATGATGCCGGCCTCAGAAGAGTGTAGCCCTTTTAAGGCAAGGGCTTGAATCCCAGCTCTGCCATTTCCTAGCTGTGTGACCTTGAGAATGTCCCTTAACTTCTCTGTGCCTCAGTGTCCTCACTGGTATAGGGGAAATAACAATAGTACACACCTTGTGGTGTGGTTGGTGGTGGTGCTGTTATTGTTAGTGTGAAATGAGTTAATCCTCATGAAGTTCTTAGACATCACCTGGCACCCGAGAAGAGCTAAAAGTCATTACCTGAATAATATTAAGAGATGAAATCTCAGTCACCGATAGAGGAAGACGTCTTCAGGGGCCAGCGGGGTATGGGGAGCCTGGCTGAGCTGGAGAGAAAAGATCCCATTGTGGCTTCTGTGTTCAGAGCCGAGAGCCCACTCATAGTCACCGCAGACAGTGCTCGTCCAGATCTGTGACCCAGCGGGTTTCATGGGTCTTTCTGTAGTGTACCTCAATGTGGGAGACAGAACAATGGCCCCCCCCAAAGATTTCCACACCCTAGTCCCGGGACCTGTGAATATGGTATCTTACTGTGGCAACAGGAACCTCACAGATGTGATTAAATTAAGGATTTTGAAATGAAGAGATTATCCTGGATTATCTGGAAAGGTCCAATACTATCACCTGCGTCCTTATAAGAGGGAAGCAGAAGGATCAGTGTCAGAGAAGATGCGACATCAGAAGCAGAAGTCAGAATGCTGCGGCTGGGAGCCCAGGAATGCAGGCAGCCTCTGGAAGCTGGAAAAGGCCAGGACCAGTTTCTTCCCTAGAAGCTCAGCAAGGATTTTAGCCCGGTAAGACTTATTTAAGATTTCTGACCTACAGGACTATAAAATAATAAAACTGTGTTGCTTTAAGCCACTAAGTTTGTAGTAATCTGTTTTTTGGGTTTTGTTTTTGTTTTTATTTTTTAACATTTTTTGTTTAAGTGTGTTTTTCCAGGACCCATCAGCTCCAAGTCAAGTAGTTGTTTCAATCTAATTTTGGAGGGTAAAGCTCACAGTGGCCCATGTGAGGATCAAACCGGCAACCTTGTTAAAAGCACCGTGCTCTAACCAGCTAACCAAGTAATTTGTTACAACAGCAACTAGAAATGAATACACTCAACTTCATGCAACGTCTGTGCAACTCGGTGGCATTTATAGTAGTACATCTTAATTTTCTTTCTTTACTTCAATAGGAAATACCATCTCATGGTTCAAAATTCAGTACGTATATACAACCACTTCGGGAAATTCAGTATTTAGCTGAACACATGCATACCCCGAGACCCTGCACTGCCAGTTCTTCCTACGTGCTCAACAGAAATGCAAGGTGTGTCTGGTCCACCAAAGGTTCTCTACAAGAATGTTCCGAGCAGCACTATTTGTAACTGCCCCCAAACTGGAAGCAGTCCAAATGCGTGTCAACAGAGAATGGATAAATAAACATACTCATCATCTCACATACAGCCCCGTGGGGTCCCCCACCCAATCCTTTCCTTTCTCTGTGTCCACAGTGGGGAGGGCTGAGTATCAATGGCCCCTGGAAGAGTAGGACCCCTCCTCAATAATTACACTATCAATAGTCAGCATTTATGGAGCACTGACCAGCACAACAGGGTTACAGCTCTTTACTGAGTCAACTCACCTGCATCCTCAGAACACTATGATCTTAGCGCTTCTATTATCTCCACTTTACAGATGGGGAAACCAAGGCACAGAAAATCTAAATAAGATGCCAAAGCATGCTTACTAGCACAGAACAAGCAGTCTGGCTCTGCTATGAGAATGGGAGACACGGAAAGCCAGGAGTGGAATATAGCCTGGGACTGGCAAGCGTGTCCCCCTTACAGCTGGGACGTGTAGAACCCTCAGGACCCAAACTGCAGGCCAGTGGCCTCAATGTCTTGTTTGGAAGTCGTTGCTAATCCTTGCACTGTCTCTACACATGGGCAGCCTCCCGAGGAGGAGGGTGGGCACAGGCTGAGGCTGCCAGCGCTGATAATGTCCTTGCCAGCACCAAGCTGGGGAATAGGACTTCGTGCCTGGTGCGATGGTCAATGCCAGGGAAGCCCTTAGGGACGCAGCCATGGGCATAGGGGGAGCTGGGAGTAAATTCAATATTGCAAAAGCCCAACACTTGATCCAGGTTCTGGGACACAATAATATCTCTGAGTGGCTGGGACATACTAGTGTCTCCCACTGCTCAGAGATGAAGGACCAGAAAAATTGAGTTCTGATTGCTAAAACACCAGGAAATTGACACTCCAAATCACCATGAGGAAAGATAAGTCTTCCAGATGAGGAAGATTGGGTTTGGCTGCAAAAGCAAGCTGCAAAAGCATCCCTGTTATTATAGACATGAGCCTCTCTAAGCCTGTGAGCCCTGAGGATAGGGGGACGATGCCAGGAGACCAGGAACCAGGAAAAACCCACGCCCACAGTTACTGTAAGAATGACAGTTACAGATGAGACCCGTCCCTACATCCTACATCTGTGGTTCTGGGGAGATGGGCGTGTGCCTGGATCCAGCCTCAGGCCCCTCTGCCAGGACAGAGATCTCTGCTTTGCTGGTGATGGCCCAGCCAGCGTCACTATACCCAGGGAAGTTCTAGAATCATCTGGGTCTGCTTATTTTTACAAGCAGCAAAAGTTCTTGTGCAAACCACTAAATTTCTTTCATTTGTAAAATGGAGAAAATCGTATTTCTGGCTTTATGGAGCTGTTGTGATGATTAGCAGCTTCTGCATGGAACCAGGAACCAGGAAAGGCAGGTGTGTGAGGCCTGAAGCTTTCACAAGAACTATGAGAAAAGACTTTGAAATGATCTCAAAAGACCTTGGGATGCATGGAACCCTCCTCTGCACTTTTACTTACAAACCAATGCTTAATTGAACTAAAGGCAAAAATTAAGAGAAACATAGATCAATGTATGTTAGATAGATAGATTAGATAGAAGAAAGAAAGAAAGAAAGAAAGATAGATAGATAGATAGATAGATAGATAGATAGATAGATAGATAGATACCATGTTTCCCCGAAAATAAGACCGGGTTTTATACTAAGGTTTGCTCCAAAAGACACATTAGGGCTTATGTTCAGGGGATGTCATCCTGAAAAATCATGCTAGGGCTTATTTTCCGGTTAGGTTTTACTTTCCAGAAAACACGGTAGATAGATAGAGATCTAAATTAGCCTATTTTGATTAAAAAGCCCAAAAGAGGCCTTTGAGCCTTTGAACCGCATCGCTCCTAACCCCTTGGAGTGTACTTTTTCTTCTAATAAACTGCTCTTTCACTAAAAAAAAAAAAAAAAAAAAAAAAGCCCAAAACAGGTGATTCAGTGACTATGATGAAATAATGTCAGGGCATTCACCCCACAGCCAGCAAATGTGGGTGCTATCAAATGTCAGAGCTTCCTGCTGCTTCCTGTAGACAACCACACCCAAGCGAGAAACGCAGACACAACAACTTCTTTGCTGCGCCACCCTCTCCTACTTTGTTCCCATCCCCCACACAAATCCTGTCAACCCTGAGCCTGTGAGTTTCCTTCAAAGAAGCCCTGCATGGAAGCTCCCTGCGTCCTCCTCCAAATGGCCTCTGACTTCTCCTGCCTGGGAGCAGAGCCCAGGAACTTTGAACTGGTGGAAACTGTGGTACATTGTACTGTTGGTTGCCACTCTTCACCCCTTCTTGCATCCGTGTGCTTTACCATGGAACTTCATAACTTTGTAGTTATGTGACTGTGGCTTGACCGCGTGACTTACTTTCACCAACAGAATGAGGTGGAAGTGACAGAGTGGCAGTTTCAAGCCTTGGTCTCAACTGAGGGGCCTTGCACATTTCCACATGTACTTTTGTACCTCCATAAGGACAAGCACGAGCTAGCCTACTGAAAAGTGAAAGACACATGGAGTAATACCAAGTGTCCCAGCCATCCCAGCCAAAAGCAAGCTAGACCAGCTAACACGTGACTCTAGACATATGAGCAAGCACAGCTGAGCCTAGGAGAGCCATCCAGCCAAGCCCACCCTAAACGGCCCACCTACAAACCCACCAGCTAAATACTTGCTACTACTGAGTGTTGGTTGGGGTGGTTTGTTACACAGTGTTATTGTAGCAAAAGCTAAATGATACCGACACCTGCAGGTCCCTGGTCAGATATTTGAGCTGAACTGTGAGGATTTGAATCCCACCTCCACCATTTGTCAGCTGAGTGACTTTACCTCCCTGTGCCCTAGATTCCTCATCTGTAAAATGGGATGAGAGCAGCTCTAACCCAACAGGGCTGTTTCATCATTTAGAAGTCTAATGTTTATTGAGCTCCTACTGCTCTGTGTGAGGAGGAAACAACAGTGAGACAGTTCCTGGCCTCTGGAGCTGACGTTCAAGGGCGCAGCTGCAGAAGAAACAAATAGATCGACGGCAGAATGCCAGGTAGAGAAAATTGCTCTGAAGGAAGTAAAGCAGAGGAAAGGGATAGAGGACTGGGGGTGCGGGAGACGAGATGCTGCTGCTTCTGATAAGGTGCCCAGGGAGCCGACTCAGAGGAGGTGACAATCCAGCAGACACGGGACTGAAAAGGGAGAGGAAGTCATACACAGATAGAGAGGGAGAGCTTTCCCAGCAGAGGTGAGGCCAGTGCAAAGGCCTGGGGGCAGGCATGAAGTCATCCTTCGTGAACAATGGAAAGAAGGCCGAGTGAAGAAGACAGGGAGTAGAGTGACAGGAGGTGATGTCGGAGAGGCAGATGAGTAAGGAGTTCGCATTTTATTGTCGTGACACTGAAGTGAGTTCATACGTGGAAAGCCCTCTGGACAGTGCCTGGATCATGGTGAGTGTTCAGTAAGCGTCAGCTTTCACTCTACTCTCGGCATTTTTACCCACAAAGTGCTGTGTCTCCCTGTTCCAGGGTGCCAGGAGGAAAATTCCCATGGGATGGCTGCCCCTCCTGAAACTAAGGAGAGAGAGGTTCACGGGGGAATCTTGACAAGGGGAATTTTCACTTTTGACTCTACCTGAGTTTGTGTGATTTGAATTTCTACAGCAAGATTGAGTCCATGTATTATTTATGTAATTAAAAAAATGATACAAAACGACCCAAATGCCCATCACCAGATAAGTGGATAAATAAAATATGGTATATCTATACAATGAGGTATAGCCCTGAAACGGAATGAAGCACTGATACATGCTATAACATACATAAACCTTGAAAACACTATGCTGAGCGAAAGAAGCCAGACACACAGGCCACATGTTATAAGTTCCATTTATATGAAACGCCCAGAACAGAAAAATCCATAGAGACAAGAAAGCAGATTGGTGGTTACTAGGGCCTGGGGGTGGGGGGTGGGGCGTGACTGCTTAATGGAAATGGACTTTCCTTTGGAAAGATGAAAATGTTTTGGAACTAGATAGAGGCGGTGACTCCAAAACATGGTGAATGCACTAAATTTACCCTTTAAAATGGTTAATTTTATGTTATGTGAATTTTATTTCAATTTTTTCAAAACACAAAAACAATTGGAAGTAAAGTCTTCTGGGGAAAATCACTCCTGCCTTTTATAAACTGACATGAAGTCTAAAACCCCACTTGGTCCCTAAACACTCCCTTTGGGAAGCATGTTAATTCCTCCCAGAGACCATTTATAAAGAGAAAGAGCCAGGCGGACCTTACATCACCTCTCAGAGACTGGGTACTCCCTGGGCACCCACCACGTGTCCTGCCCCAGCCCGAGCACTTGCACGTGTGCTTCCATTGCTGAAATGCCCTCTCTGCTCCATTTTCCCCTCAACAAGTGCAGCCACATCTAAGTGTTTAAAACACAGTTCTGCTCGGGAGCCAGATGGCCCAATTTTGTATCAAAGCTCTGCTTCAACTGTGCCTCCTCAGGAAAGTGACTTCACCTCTGAGAACCTCCATTTCCCCGTCTGTCGAATAGGCCCGATAATAAGACCCTCCACTTGATGGAATAGATGTGAGGATTAAATCAGATGATCCGTGGAGGTACTCAGAACTCAGGAACTCCATAAACTCCTTCCACAGATATTCACAGAGAACCTACTGTGTGCCAGCACTGTTCTAGGCACTGGGAATACAACAGTGACCAAGGCAGACAAAAATCTCCACCCTCAATAAACTTACATTTTAGTCAGGGGTGGGGATAAGATAAGAGATAAGGGAAAGCTCAACACATACAGGTAGGCCAGACCACCACAAAAAGTAAGGATCACAACAGAGCGAGTTTACACACGCATTTTTTAATTTCCTAGTGCATATAAAAGTTATGTTTACCCTATACTGTAGTCTATTAAGTGTGCAATACCATAATGTCTTTAAAAAATGTACATACCGGGAGATCCAGGAGTAGGCGTTTCCGGCCATTCATACTCCAGTCCGTGGGGCCTTGGTTGTTGGGTTTTGTGCACTCTTCGGACCGAGAGCGTGACGGCGCCGCTAGGAGCTCGTGAGATTTTTGATGAAATTGAGTCACGAAACCGTAACCATTGAATTAAAGAATGGAACACAGGTCCATGGAACAATCACAGGTGTAGATGTCAGCATGAATACACATCTTAAAGCTGTGAAAATGACCCTGAAGAACCAAGAACCTGTACAACTGGAAACACTGAGTATTCGAGGAAATAACATTCGATATTTTATTCTGCCAGACAGCTTACCTCTGGATACACTACTCGTGGATGTTGAGCCAAAGGTGAAATCTAAGAAAAGGGAAGCTGTTGCAGGAAGAGGCCGAGGCCGAGGAAGAGGAAGAGGACGTGGACGGGGCAGAGGAAGAGGGGGTCCTAGGCGATAATATCTCTCAAGATTACTGTTTGAAAGTGACATATAATTTGGGGTATTTTTTTGTACAGATTTTGTTTGTTTATGTCAGTTTTTAATAAAGTTAAACATAGGGAAAAAAATGTACATACCTAAAATAAAAAGTACATACCTTAAGTAGAAAATAATTTATTGCTAAAAAATGCTAACCATCATCTAAGCCTATTAGAAAAATAGCGCCAACAGAATTGCATCATGCAGGGTTGCTACAAACCTTCAATTTGGGGGGGGAGGGGGCCGGGGGGGAAGGAAGGGAGGGCGGGGGGTGCAATATCTGCAAAGCATAATAAAATAAAGAGCAATAAAACGAGGAGTGCCTATAATATGGTAGTTGTAGGTCAGTGTTTAAAAATTAAATGTGGAGGGAGAATAGTGTTCAAGGGGTATGTTGTGTGGGGATGAGGGGTGTTTAAACAGGATGGCCTGGGAAGACCTCACGGAGAAAGTATCATTTGCGCCATGACCTGAATTAAGAAGTGAAGAAGTGATTAATGAGGTTGTTTATAAACTGCTTAGAGCTGTCTTTGGCACAGGGTAAGTGTTGGCACACTACGTAAGTGTTGGTGACATCACTGTGGATAACTGGGGGATGGGCATTCTGGGCAGAGGGCACAGCAGGTGCAAAGGCTCTGTGGTAGGACCGGGCCTTTGTTGTTGGGGACCACCTGGAGGCCAGCACAGCAGGAGTGGAATAAATAATCGGGCGTTGTATCTTGAGGGAGGTCAGGCAGGCATCAACGGCCAGACCTGTAGGGCTTTGTGGGCCTCAGTGAGGGTGCCGGCCTCAGCCATTGGAGTGGTTCAGGTGTCACCATCATTAGTAAGTCTCATTTCTCTCATGCCCCCCTTGGTAGAAAGCCTTCTCCCTCTCTTTCTTTCCACCGCTGGAGTCCTCCTGCCCCATGGGGCTGTGTCTTTCCCATTTTGCCTCCTCCCCCCATATCTTGCAATAGATCTTAAAGAACGTTTGATCAGATATTTCAGTATACTGCATGTGGCATTTACAGGAAATGGTAATTTTCAGATATGGAGAATTGCGTGACTGAGAGTTTACTTTGTCCTGGATTTTGATAACTGTTAGATTAAACTTGAGACGCTGATACGCACGTGCTATCAAACAAGTCACTCCGGTGCAAAAGAACTCCTAGAAAGTCAATGACAACGTCGCTGGGGGGAGAAAGAAAGGGGCCGGCCGGAGGCGCAGGCGGCTGGAGCTCCGTGCTCCTAACTCCAAAGGCTGCCGGTTCCATTCCCACATGGGCCAGGGGGCTCTCAGCCACAAGGTAGCCAGTTCGATTCCTCGACTCCCTCAAGGGATGGTGGGCTGCGCCCCCTGCAACTAGCAATGGCAACTGGACCTGGAGCTGAGCTGCGCCCTCCACAACCAAGATTGACAACAACTTGACTTGGAAAAAGTCCTGGAAGTACACACTGTTCCCCAATAAAGTCCTGTTCCCCTTCACCAATAAAATCTTTAAAAAAGAAAAACAAGACAAAGCATTGCCTAAAATCTAGAAAAAGGTGATTTAAACAATAGAGAAAAGTGGCTAAGAGCCTGGGCCAATCTGCCTGGATTCAAGTCTGACTTTACAACTCACCAGCTGAAGGGCCTTGAGCAAGTTACTGCCCCTCTCTCTTGTTCTGTTCCCTGGGAAGGAGGTCACCAAGGGCATCTGAGAAGGCACAAAAGCTTTGTATCCCAATACATACTCGTACAGAAACATTTGCATAATGTTTTTCCCAGAATTGGGTATTTCTGTTATACGATCCCCACCCCAAATCCCCAGAATATAGGAAATACTCATATTAAAGGTGACGTTTTTAAAAATTAATAATAGAGTGAAAACTTCCAATTCTATTCCCTTCTATCTCCAAACTCATCTCCAGCCCCACCCACCTCGACCTTATTACCAGCAGTTCATTCCTGCATTGACCTTGCCCTAGCAATTATCTTTAATTTTTCTCATTCCTTCTAGTAGGGGCTTTCCATGACTCTGGACTCTGAGGGTACCACGGTGGACAAAACAGCTCAGCCCCTGCCCCAGAACACTCCCCAACACACAATAGGTGCTCAAGAAAAGCTTTTAGAATGAATCAAAATGGTCTCTTCTTTTTTGTTTTTAAGTCCATACTGGCAGAAGAAAAAGTTGACAACCCGACGGCTGACTCTCCAATTTTGTCTTTGAAATTTGCTGGTTCACAAGTTCCAAACTGGGTAACAGGACATAGTCCCAAGGCCAAGGTTCTTTCCCAAATGGGCCCGAACATATTTCCCCAGCCTCATCTCCCGACTTCCTCCCCTACAAAACTGTACCCTCTTCCCAGAAGGAGGCGGGTTCTCTCAGGCCTTTGCCACTTGTCCTTTAAGGCTCTGCTCCAAGGTCACCTCCACCATGAAGACATCCTGGAACCTAGGCAGAGTCCATTTGTCAGTGTCTCCAGAACAGGATTTAGTTGAATGTTGTACCCACACAGCTAAATAGTAGAAGTACTCAGCCAGGTCGACGCTAATTTAGCTGACATTGCTCCTCTCAGCCACCAGAGGGCGCTTTCAAAACACCACCTGACTTCTTGGCTTCTAACCCTGACAATGGCTGACAGTTACTGTTATGGTTAACAGTTAAAATGCCTACTGGATTAAAATCCTGAATCGACCACTTATTCATCCTGAATAAATCCTGAAGCTTGGAGCTAGTGACATCACCTCTCCAAACCTCTATTTCTACATAAGGTCATCAGGTGGACTAAGTAGATTGTTTCCTACAAAGCGCTTGGAACAGTGTCACTTGGGACATTCTTAGCACATGTTTAGGGGCAGCAGCACTGAGAGTCTCAGCAGGAAACAGCAAATTCAGAGTGATAGGGGAGAGTTTAATAAAGAGATTAGTAACAAGGGTGGCGGCTGTAAGTAGGGAAACCACAAAGGTTGGTGCAGCATCCCTGGTCTGAAAATGATATGGGCCAACGAGTAGCCCCCCGCCCCTGGGAAACACTTTTAAGTTTTCTTTCCTATAGAAATTTTAAGTTTCCTTCTCAAGTTTCATTTCCCCCAGTGTTTTGGCTCCTTCCCCTGCTTTCGATAATTACCCTAAAACTTGTGATTCATACTTGTTGATTGTAATCATTGAAGCCTAATGTTCTCTCCTACCCGTTCTGGGCCTAACTCTTGGACAATTAACGACACCTGAATGGCTGATTGAATGGCCACAGGCTCTACAGAGCTAACGGATTTATTAATTAAAATCTATTTTTCCTTATTTAGGGGTCTTGGGGATACAGAGGATGCCCCAGCAAGATTGCCAGTTGCAACCAAAGAAGCCAACACAGTCTTCAGGCAGATCTCGGGACCCCTTCCTCTCATCTAAGATCGGATAGGACGAGAGTTCCTTGAATCCCCCAATAGGTAGGAACAGCTCTGCGCCCTTGCCCAGCAGGAAGCAGATACAGAAGAACAGACCTCCTGTCCCTTAACTTCCCATAGAGATTTCATGGGGATCATGTCTCTCAAGGGGAAAATAAGGCAGGCAGTTAGAGCTAGGCATCAGGTCTCTGCATTTCTGCACAGAATGCGACTGCCCAAAAGACCTCTCCTCTCTGCCCAAAACTTCCCCTTTTCATTGTAATTATCTACCCCTATGAGGAACCAATGGGCACAAAATATCCAACTATATTAAACCAGCCACTCACACCTGCATAGTAAAGTCCACAATGAACTTCATTTCACCAGGGCATCATTATATCCTCATTATAATATCATATATATGCCTGGAAGTTCATTGATATCATTATAACAGACTGAATTCTGGGCAGGAACATGCACAGTCTAAAAAGATGAGGTAATAGCCTCTTGTCAATCAAGTGGTCCCACGCCCAGAAAGGAACAGCCCATTCTAGAGAAAAAAAGGATAAAAACTCCAAGTCTTTGCTAGTCTGGGCCCTTTGAGCCCCTCTTGAGCCTTGCCTTTGCTCAGGGCCCACTCCAAACCCTTTGGAGTGTACTTTTTCCTCCTAATAATGCCACGTTGGGCCCTTGAGCTAGTCTCTGCTGCTCGGGTCTGCTCCTATTTCTTTGGAGTGTACTATATCTTCTAATAAACTACTCTTTCACCACTTTATTTCTATGTCTTGTTCAATTCTTTGCTCAAGATGCCAAGAACCTGGACACCGCACCGAGAAGAGCCCATTCTCTGGAAACAGAAAGATGGGAGCATTCATTACCCCCAGGCCTGAAAGGCAGCCATTACCCAGATGCGTGTGGAGAGGACCTCCTGATAGGAGCTGTGGCCTTGGGTGGAAAGGCAACCTCTACATCAGGGAGGGAGCTGGGAAAGAAATGCTCCTCCTTCTGATCTCTTGCCAGTGTTCCCCATTGGCCAAACTGAACAGGAAGCCAGAGGTCAAGAAAGCCATACAGATCAGCCTCCCAAGGTATGATCATATTCCCAAGAATATGACAGGGAAAGCTGGAGTGGACCTGAAGCAAACAAAAAGTATCCAGTATACTTTTTCAATACTATTGATCATATTATTGGTCAATATTATTACTATTATTGATCATATTATTAAATTCCTCATCACGGTTTAAGGGGTCCTTCCCACCCCCTTTCCACCCCATTACTCCTACCTCCCCTATTCCTGTCTGAAACCTAGAGACTGACTGGAAAGGGGTGGGAGAGAACCTTCTGGAGTGGTGGTATTGCTCTGATTCATGATAGGGATTTGGCTGGCACAGGTCTACATATTGTTAGGTAGAAGCTAGAAAATGTAGGAGGAGGAGGAGGGGTGGGAGGGGGTCCATAGTGCCTACAGAAAAAGCTCATAACTTTGATTAACTGCCTCCAGCCACATATCTGTTTTTACAGCAACAGATAACAGGAGGTGGTCTGGAGTAAGATAAGGATCTGAGTCAACAGACCTCCACCCATTTTAGGAGGTCACACCCTCCCGTGGAACAGCCTACACCACCTTTTCCCACCAAATCCATATGTAATTCCCTCACCCCACCCAGAAAACTGTAAGTTCTTGGGGATGGGAACAAGGGATTTCTCTCTCTCTCTGGCCCTCAGTGCTCTCTCTCCCACCTTGGCGAGGCCAGTTCTCTGCCCTGAAAACATATCACTAATAAACCCTGCTTGCATATTAATCAGCTTGTTGACTTTTGATTCTTCACTGTGTCGGCAAGAAGAACTGAGACTCCCATAACAATATCATAACTCTTTTAACAGTGCACTAAAGATTTGTGTATCTCAGTGAATGTAAACTTTACCTGAAAAGGAAAAACTAAATAAATAAGAATGAACTGTAAGTAAATACTGAACTCTTGTTAATTTTACACATGTGATTGTTTTGAGAGGGAAATGTAATGGAGACGGCAACTTGCTTTGAAATGGATCAGAAAAATTAGAGGGAGTGATGGCCAGGACAGCAAGATGGGTGGATGTCTGACAAAGGAAGTAGAGTCAAATGTTAATTGTAGAACGTAGGTGATGGGTACACGAGTGTGCACCATAAAATCATTTCAACTTTTCTGTATGTTTGAAATTTTTCATTTAAAATGTTTGGGAAAATGTAAAAATAAAAGTTGGTGAGGGTGTGGAGTCAGCAAATAAATTTGGATTGAATTGGTTAAAAGCCAAGAAAAAGAGAATTTCTCTGGGACTTTCCACAGAAACCACAGCCACTTCCCTGCAGCACTCAGGAACGAATGATACCAATTGTCAAGTCTCAGTTCTGAAGGAAGCCTGTCAGAAAAATGCAGAGAAGTGAAAGGCAGAGACAGCACCCCCACTTTTCAGAAATCCTGTGATGAAGAGATCTATTTAACATCTGAACTCATTTGTTATGCATTCAACAAACATTTTCTTGATACCCTCCTCTGTGCCTGGCGTTGAACTGAGCAGGGCTGAAAACACAGCCCCGGCCCTGACCTTGGGAGACTCAAAGTCCAGTGGCGGAGAGAGACTTGTTCCTCAGCTAGAGATGATCTACAGTAATCAGAACAATTATGGAGGGAAGCCCAGGGATGGTGGGAGCCCCAAAGGAGGCACATGACTAAGACTGGAGGTCAGAGAGGTCTTCCTGCTGGAGAGGATTATCTGAGCTGAGTCTTGAAGAAGGAGTAGGTGTCAGCCAGATAAAGAAGGCAAAACAAGTGAAAAGCCTTCTGTGCAGAACGGACAGCACATGGAAAGGCTGGGAAGTGAGCAGAAGAGTGTGATGCTTACAATAAGCTGGAATACGAATGTCAATCGAGGACAGGGAGAGGCTGAAGGTACGTCGGAAGCAGTCAGCATGATCCGGAAGGGCAGGCATGGCCTGGAAAGCCACAGTAGTGCATTTGGACCTTATTCTGACAGTTCTGAGGAGTCAGGAAAGGGTTATAGATGGTAGGAGGACTTGACCAGATTTGCAAACGATGCCATCAGTCGTTACCAGGCTAAAGTACGTTGTGGTGACAACTGCAGAATTCTGTGGCTCGAAAAAAACAAGGTTTATTCCTTACTTATTGACATTTGTCACGGATCTCTTAGGACCTTCTTCCACATTGTCCTTACTCTGTGACCCTGGCTAACAAAAGCTCTGCCATTTGCAAGGTTTGTTGTCACATCGACAGGGCAGAGAACACCTGAAAGCACCCTTTGTCACTTCTGCTCTTATTTCCTTGGCCACAACAAGTCACATGACCATGTATGTCTTTCAGGCGTTTGAAAAGGTGATCGTCCCAGGTGCCTAGAAGTAGAAGAGGACTGGCTAGTGGTGACCAGGAGCAATGGCCACCATGGGCCATAAGCGGGAAAGCAGCCAGAAACACAAGGAGCAAGCAAGACATGAGATAGCCTGGACTCAGGTGGTAAAAATGGAAGACATGAATTTATTTGAGAAACATTCAGGAATCACATAGAATTCTGAATCTGTCCTAATTTCTTATTCTAAAAAAAAAAAAAAAAAAAAAAAAAAAGCCAAAAAATAAAGAAAGGAAAGAAAAGAAAACTAAAAGAAAAACAAAAACCAAAAATACAAAGTAAAATTCATGTGTGCAGCACTTTTCTAGACCAGCCCCGTGCTATGGAAATACACTGTGAGTCACATATGTAACTTTTAATATTTTAGGAACCACATTAGAAAAAGCAAAGAGCAACTTTTTCTTGGTAAGATTTTAACCCAACCTAACCAAACAGATATTTTAACCCAACCTAACCAAAATATTATCATTTTAGAATGTGATCGATATAAAAATGATCAATGAAGTATTTTACCTTCTTTTATTTTTCCCCCACTACGTCTTCAAAATGCAGGGTGTACCTTACATTCACAGCACTCCTCTGTTCATACCAGTCACATTTCAAGGGCTCAAGAGCCATGTGTGGCCAGTGGCTACTGTACTGGACAGGACAGATATGGACATATTAGCTAATTAATATGTCTTCACAACAACCCTATGAAGTAGGTACTGGTATTGCTTCTATTTTCATAGATGAGGAAACTGAGGCATGAAAGATGAGGGGACTTGCCCAAAGTTACAAACTGTAGGAGAAGCAGGGCTTTGGAACCAGGAAGTGGAGCTCCTTGCATGTAGAACTGAGATGGGCTCCTACAGAGGTCACATATTATGCTGGGTGAGCAAGAACCCATGGGGGCCACTCCTGTCCTCAGGGGAGGTCACAGCAGAAAGACAATGATGATGATTCTTGAGAATCCTGAAGGGGAAACCCGCAGTTGGACCCAAACAAGAGTGTGTGGGTGAGATGAAGAGATATGGGAAAGGATTGAATTATGTTCCTTTTTACCCATCATAGATTGCCAAGGAGTTGGGAAAATTCCCGAGGGTATCTGGCTGCAGACTGGTGGCTGCAAATGCTACTAACCCTATCGTTAGATGAAACCCAAAGTTGGAGTGAGTTCCTGGTGAAGTCCCAAGAGGAGGGGGGGCTAGGAATGACCCCTCTTTAATGGCCTCCCTGGTGTGCCAGCTCTGGAATGAAACTCCAGTCTCTTTCATTTAATGACCCTCCCTTTCCAGATGGGGAAACTGAGGCTCAGAGAAGACACGTGGCTTATCCAAGATCACACAGGAAGGGTGGAAAAATCCCCTTCCACCCCCATCCAGGGGCCATCCAATATCCTTTCCAGAGGCAAGAGCATTTACTGCCTTGTGGGTATTTCCGGAAATATGCTAGGCATCTACAAGCACACACACACAGACCAGTGTTTAACACAATGGTGGCGCACTGTCCTGCATCTTGCTTTTTTTTCACTTAATATTATCTTCAAGTTCTCTCAAGATGAATGAATACATACAGATGTGCCTCGGGTTTTTCTTTAATGCCCATAAAGCATCCAACTGTCTGAAGTACCAGAATTAACTTAACTAGCTCCCTCTTAATAAACACTTAGGTTATTCCCAGTTTATTGCCATTACCAACATGACTGCAATTAATAGTATTTGGGCAGACCTTGTGCCAGCCATGAGACCATGCCTCCAAGATAAATTCCTCGGAGGAAAACTGCCAAGTCGGAAGTAATGCGCATTTGTCATTTTGAAACACATTTCCAAATTGTGTTCAAATTCCCCCCTCTGCCACTGGTTGACTGTCCATTTCTCAAAAGGGCTTTCTGCTCTCTCTGTGTTGTTTGAATGTTTTACAGCAGCAAGGTATTCATGTATTTCTTATGTCATTAAAATGAAATAAGCCCTTCATTAAAAACACAAACCCAGGAAGAAGAGAAACCAGCAAGGCCAGTTCAGGCAGAACCTCCCGCCCTGTCCCCTGTCACACCTGCCTTGTCCCCAACAAGCCCTGCCTGATGTTGAAATCCACTTCTCAAGGATAAACATGGACCTCAAAGATCAAACTTAGGAAAAAACATGGGGACCAGATGAGGTCATTTCCCTCTCTGTTGCTTTTCATCTGACTAGATTCTTGTGCCCTTCATGCACTTCCTTCATCTCCTCCTTTCTCTTCCATTGGTGAGTGCCGTAAAAGCTCTGTCCAGTTCAATAAAAGAACATTGAATATATGCAGAATTTGGCATGTTTAACAAGAGAGAGAAAAGGAAAGGAAAACCCAGCTAGGAGCTTAGAAGTCGAAACTGGAAGCACAAAACAGTACTCGATTTTAAACAAATTAAGCACTTCTTTTCTTGTCCTTTCCCTTCCTGAACACAAGCAAGTAGGTGTGTGGAAGAGGGGTTGCAGTGTGGGGGGGGAGGGGACGCAGGACTCAGAATAGGGTGACAAAGTGGGGTGAGCAGGGTGTCCACTCCAGGGGCCATAGCGCTGTGGTAGTCATAAGAGATTGGCTACTTTCAGGGGGAATCGAGCAAATAAGTAAATATATTAAGGACATTGGGAGCCAGAGTTCTCACTGATGAAGAAATGAGATACAATTATGCAAGGGAAAGAATTAGAATGAACGCTGTAGTGTGGGGTAAAGATTGCAGATATCAGGGTAAAATCATGATTTTCAACATATACAGACAGACATTGAAATAGACATGTGTGTATGTGTGTGTGTGCGTGTGTACACCTATTCCCTACCTCTGTCCACTGAGAGAGCCTGGGTGCAGTAAGAGCCCAATAGCAATGACCATATACAGCTCCCAGATTTTGGTTTCTAAGTGTCATTCTACAGTGAACTACACCAGGGCTTCCTGGAGTAAAGGCTCATTCTAGGACTGGGACAGGAAAGTACAAGCGGAGCCTGGCACATCTTGTGCCGAGCAGCAAAGAAATGCTCAAAGAATGATGGAGACAAGTTGAAAGGACAGAGAAGCCAGCTCTAAAGGGCTCCCACAGGTCAAACTGGAGACATTTTGAACATTAAAACAAACAATGATTGCAATAGATTATAATTCATCAATGCTATGAATCTACTCTGATATGACTAAATAAATAAACTGAAAGTTTGATGAGGAATGGGATATTCACATAGCCGCAAATATTAATATATCCCCAGAAAACACATTAATTACAAAGGGGAAAAGAGTCACTTTACAGCGGAGAAGCCTGGAAAATACCACCTCACCGAAGTGATCAAAAGTGACCTTCCTGATGGGATGTAAGAAGAGCCTAACATCTCTTCTGTGACCCTCCTGCCAAAGACGCATCTGATCATGAGAAGATAGCAGATGAACCCAAATTGATGGGAATCCTATCTAACAACTAGCCTATAATGTTCACAAGAGTCATGAAGGTCAAGGAAAGAATGAAGACATTTTCCAGACTGAAGGAAGCTAAAGAGACAGGACAAGTAAATGTAATGCTAGCGTCTAGACTGGAACCTTTGTCATTGTTAAAAAGAAACAACAGACCCAAAATGGAGTCACTGTGGTAACTCCCACCACAACTTAATACCTAACCTAACTGCAGTTTCACTCTCTCCCAGGAGGGGAATTCAACCAATCAGGCTGGAATTTGCTGATCAATCTAGTGAGGTGATCTGCCTGATAAGACCCACTACCTTCCCCTAAAGGACCATGTCCTGGCCTGAAATAACCCATTCTTTTAACCTTCTTGTCCCACTCTCCTTCTTCCTATAAAAACCTTCCATTTTATGCAGCTCCTCTAAGCTTCCTTCTATTTGCCAGATGGGATGTTGCTCGATTTGTGAATCATTCAATAAAGCTAATCAGATATTTAAATTTACTCACTTGAGGTGGGTGTCCAGTTGACTCGGTCAGTTAGAGTGCACTGCTCATAACACCAAGGTCGCCAGTTCGAGTCCCACCTGGGCCAGTGAGCTGAGCCCTCCACTGCTACATTGAAAATAATGACTTGACTTGGAGCTGATTGGTCCTGGAAAAACACACTGTTCCCCAATTTAAAATTTTTTTTAAATTTACTCGCTTGAATTTTTGTTCTTTAGTATTATGAAAGCCATTATTGGGACAACTGGAGAAACTTGAATGGAGTATGATGGTAGTAATTTATCAATGCTAGTATTTTTTATGTTTGAAGTTATACTTCGGTTATGTAGAAGGTCCTTGTTCATATGAAACACACACTAAACATCGGTGGCTGATGGGGCGTAATCCTGGCAACTTACTCTCATGATTTCTTTGTACTGTACTCTCAAGTTTTCTGTAATTTTGAGATCTTTCCAATTAAAAGAGATTAAAGCAGTGCTTTTAAAACTTGTTTGAGCACCCTGGGAGTAAGAAACATATTTGACATCAAGAAGACTACAAAACATATTTGTAAAACAGAAACAAAGGCATCACAAAACAAAACATATCCTTACTTAAAAAGATAATATCAAATGTGGTTTCAAAACTTGTTAATATAACTCAAGAAAGTAAATCCCAGGAGAAGCAGTAAAGAAACAAACCCGAAAAACACTGCTGGAGACTTACTAAATTGATTTCATAACTTAACAATCTTTGTCCAGTCTTTTTGCAAGGATAACAAGAGCAAACCCATATATAGGTTGTGTTGTACCCCTGGCACTGTTCTCAGTACTTTGCAGATACTGCTTAATTCCCACAACTATTTTAGGAGGAAGGTAATGTTAATCCCCATCTTAAAGTTGCAGAAACTGAGGCCCAGAAAGATTAAGTAACTTGCCCAAGGTCTCACAGGTAGGAAAAGGTGGCATAGAATTTTAGCTTGATTTCACAAGAGGGGTGTTATTATCCCTCATTTGACAGATTGGGTAACCATGGCTCAGAGAAACTAAATGGCCAGTCCATGGTCATGCTGATATTGGAAAGTACAGACTAGCCCCCCCCAAAACAGTCTTGCATAGGCAGGGGGATATGATCCCAAATCAGAAACCACTATGTGTTCATTGAACCCAATTATGAGAAGATAGCACTCCAGGTTGGCCAACACTCCAGCTGTCCATCTAAAGTTTCGTTGTCCAACATGGTAGCCACAAGCCACATGCAGTTGTTTACATTTAAGTTAATTCAAATTAAACAAAATTAAAACTTTGGTGTCTCACGCTCATCATTTGTGCACACATGCTCATGGCTCCCCCTGTAAAATAATTCTGTCATCACAGGAAGTTCTATTGGACAGGGTGGGATCTAGAGATAGCTTTGCAAGGGCTCAATGAATATTCTTTCCAAAGTGGGGGCAGGGATGGTTGGGATATTCTTTAATTAAATGACAAATGCAAGAGCACATTCTATCAGATTTTTTGTTAATGACCACACTTAACTGTGTTTTTATTGAAGTGACATTGTCAGATTTTCATATAAATTAACAAATCAGGAGGAAAAAAGCCATGGTCATGACACCTGATGGTACCTGTAAACTCTCCCCTTGTGGATTTCTAATCCAGTGGTTTGAAACCCCAGATCTTGCTTCCATATTTGGCATTCTCTGTCACACACTGCATGTATTGCCCTGAAGAACTACAAGTGGAGAAAATGGAAAGCTAAGTGTCTTCAAATAAACAGCAGCTACCACTTACTAAATGCTTTACCCAGCTAGGACTGTTACAAACCTAATCTTCATTCCCACACTACCCCTAGGAAGTACATGCAACTACACCCATTTTACAAATAAGACACAATGGTACACAGGTGAAATCATCTGCTCAAATCCACACAGGGAATAAATATAGAATATGAACGTGGACCTGTGCCACCCCAAATTCCGCGTGCAGCTCCTTCCCATGAATGGATTTACCTAATCTAAAGCAAACCAAGGAGAGATGCGGATCCCGGTATAATAACAATTCTGACTCAGCCCACTGGAAAAGTTCATTATGACATTCATCAAAGCAGGCATACAGAAGACTAACAACAGAATTTAGGCTAGTGGTAGGTCAGAGGTTCGGTGAAGAATAGGTAAGAATAACAGGCCTATGAGGACAGATGAAGGGTTGGGTTTTTTTTAGAAAAAAAAGATTAAAGACAAGAGTGAGGGGAGGAAATGTCCAGCGAGCTAAACTTTCCCCCAGTTCGTTGCTGACACTCTAACCAGGCCCCAGTGCTCACCTTCATCACCACTGCGCCCTGGATTAAAATCACAGGTCTTTTCTCTATTCCCCACTAGAGTCCCATGTTGTAATGATGGGTGTTTCTCAATCTGCAGCATCCATACAGTGGCCACCTGTGGCTATGTGAGCACTTGAAATGTGACTGAGGAACGGAATTTTAAATTGTATTTAATTTTAATGAATTTAAACAGAAATGTATACAGCTAGGGCTAGTGCTTGCCATGCTGAACAGTGCAGCGCCACATGGTAAGCTGGACGCTAGGGCAGGGCCTTCCCATCTGTGTCCCCTAACAAACTAGCTGTTTGGGGGCACCCTCTAGGGTGACTCCCTAGGTCCCAATGCCAGCTGTGGGAAACTTTGGGGAGGTGACTTAATCTTGTTTGCACCTAAGTGGTTCCATCTATAAAACAAAGCATCATAAGTGGGTCTTGCAAAATGTTAGTTTTGGATCTAAGTGAAAAATGAAGATCATTGCATGATCTTTCCAACTTGTCTGTCGGTGTGAGATTTTTCATGACCAACGTTAGAAAACAAAATGCTAATACTATTTTATAAGAAGGCTCTGAATATTGAATGGTTCAATTGAATATTGAATGGAAGGCGTTTAGCAAGCTGCCTGGTACAAGGGGTACGTTTGAAAATTGAACAAGTATTTACCTGGCAAACATCTATTCTCTGTAAGGTGCCAGAGATATAAAGATAAAAGAAATAATAACACTTAGTGAGTACTTGCCAGATGCCAGGTACTGTCCTGTTTTACACATATTGGCTCTTTTTATTAATTTTACAAAATGTTATATTGAAGAGCAACAGACACACAACAAAGTACATGAATCGAGTGTGAAGTTATAGGAACTTCACATTATTTATATTATAGTCACCTGAGTAATGACCTCATGAATCAAGATATGAAATATATATAATGCGACAAATGACTCCCTCAGATGCTTTCGCAGTCAGTACTGCCCACCATGCAGTCCCCTGCCACATGTAAGCTCTATTTGAAGCTAGGTTTGCTTCTTCCTGCAATTCCCATAAATGGAATCATACAGAGTGCAGTATTTGTCGTCTTCCCCTTAGTGTATCATCTTTGATACCCTCCCAAACACCATTATCTTAATATAATAAAGAATAATCTTTGTTAAGATACCATTGCTACTGGGACGGTGAGCACAAGACTGATGACCAAGGTCAAAGCTCTGTTGCACTTGACATTTCCAGACTAACATGTGCTGTTGGATTGTGCAATTCTTGCACCATTTTTGTCTAGTTTTGTTTTTAGATTATAACCATCGCAAAAGTACAAAAATAAATATTAGATACTGCTCTGTTTTACATATATTAGCTCATTTTAATCCTTACAACTACTCGATCAGGTAGGTATGCTATTATTTATTTAGTTTTAGATAGTATTGTTGTCTCTGTTACTTTCGTTTGTTTTTAATAATTTCCTTAATTTTTCAATTGCAATTGACATCAATATTATATTAGTTTCAGATGTACAACATAGTGATTAGACATTTATATAACTTATGATCACCCCGATAAATCTAGCACCCATTTGACACCATACGTAGTTATTACAGTACTATTGACTATATTCCCTATGCTATAATTTACATCCCCACTACTATTTTATAACTACCATTTGTACTTCTTAATACCTTCCCCTTCTTCACCCAGACCCCCAAACTCCTTCCCATCTGGCAACCATCAGTTTGTTCTCTGCATCTATGAGTCTGTTTCTGCTTTGTTTGTTCATATTTTGTTTTTTAGATTCCACATGTAAGTGAAATCATATGGCATTTGTCTTTCTCTGATTTCACTCAGCACAATATCCTCTAGGCCCATGTTGTTGTAGATGGCAAGATTTCATTCCTTTTATGGCTGACTAATATTCCATTGTATATGTGTACTACATCTTCTTTATCTATTCATCTATTGATGGACATTTAGGTTGCTGCCATATCTTGGCTACTGTAAATAAGGCTGCAGTGAACATATGGATGCGTATGTCTTTTCAGAAGTAAGTGTTTTGGGTTTCATTACATAAATACCCAGAAGTGGGATAACTGGTCCTTCTTTGTCTCTTGTTGTAGCCTTTCTTTTAAAGTCTATTTTGTATAAGTATTGTTACACCAGCTTTTTTTCTCCCATTAAGTATCTTTTTCCATTCCTTTTCTTTCAGTATATGTGTGTCTTTCAATTAGAAGGTGAGTCTTTTGTAGGCAGCATATGTAAGAGTCTTGTTTTCTTATCCATTCAGCCACCCCATGTCTTTTGATAGAAACATTTAATTCATTTACATTTAAAGTAATTGTTGATCGATATGTAGTTATTGCTATTTTATTATTTGTATTTTTTATCTTTTTTTTTCCTTCATCTTAAGGAAGTCCCTTTAAAATTCTTTACAATACTGGTTTGGTGGTGATGAACTCTTTTAGCTTTTTCTTGTCTGGAAAGCTCTTTATGTGTCATTCGATTGTAAATGATAGCCTTACTGGGTAAAGTAATCTTGGTTGTAGATCCTAACTTTTCATCACTTTGAATATTTCCTGCCAATCCCTTCTGGCCTGCAATTTCTGTTGAGAAATCAGTTCAGTCTTATGGAAGCTCCCTTGTAGGTAACTAATTACTTTTCCCTTGCTGCTTTTAAGATTCCTTCTTTGTCTTTAACCTTTGGCATTTTAATTATAATGTGTCTTAGTGTGGGCCTCTGGGTTCATCTTGTTTGGGACTCTCTGGGCTTCCTGGGCTTGTATATCTATTTCCTTCTTCAGGTTAGGGAAGTTTTCCATCATTATTTCTTCAAATAAGTTTTCAATTCCTTGCTCTCTCTCTTCTTCTTCTGGTACCCCTAAGATGCAATTATTGGTATGCTTGATGTTGTCCCAGAGGCCCCTTAAACACTCCTCATTTTTTTGGATTCTTTTTCTATTTGCTGTTCTGATTGAGTGTTTGTTTTCTGCTGCCTTATCTTCCAAATCGATGATTCAGTCCTCTGCTTCATCTAATCTACTGTTGATTCTCTCTAATGTATTCTTCACTTCAGTTACTGTATTCTTTATTTCTGACTGGTTCTTTTTACATTTTCTATATTCATTTTTATATTATGTTTCTTATCTTTTGTTGAAGTTCTCACAAGATCACTGACCATCCTTATAACCAGTGTTTTGAACTCTGTGTCTGGTAGACTGCTTGTCTCCATTTTGTTTAGTTCTCTGGAGCTTTGTTCTGTTCTTTCATTTGGGACATGTTCTTTGTCTCCCCATTTTGGTTGCCTCCCTGTGTTTGCTTCTATGTATTAGGTATTTTGGTTTTGATAGAGTGGCCTTATGTAGTAGGTGTCCTGTGGGGCACAGTGACACAGTCTTCCTGGTCACCTGAGCTGGGTGCTCCAGGTGTGTCCCTTGTGTGGGTTGTGTGTGCCCACCTGTTGCAGTTTAGCCTTAATTGATGTTGGCATGTCGATGAGAGGGATTGGTCCCCAAACTGATTCATTGTGAGGACTGGCTGTGACTACAATGGAGGAGCAGTTGGGCAGGAACTGACCCTACAGAGCAGGATTCACTTTGGTGGGACTCTGGTGCTTGCCCAGTCTGTCCTTTGGGTGCATCATTTGTGGAGGTGGGTGGGTGGGGCTCTGGTGTGGTCTGAAGCTGGCTACTGGGTGAGTTGATTCTGGGGCCTCTTGGGAGGGATTTTGGTGCAGGCAAAGGTCAGGCACTGCCTGTTTCCTGCCTTGGGCCACTTGGCATGAGCTACAAAGTGATCTGCAGAGGTTGCCATGAACGTGCTGGGCTTGAAGGTGCCTGGGAGAGGCTAAGCTGGGAACTCAGTCTGGCTGCTGCTAGTGCCGGGCTTGTGGCTGCTTAGCAAGAAGTGCGGGGCATGCTGAGGTCAGATTCTGTTTGTTTGGGGTTTGTGAACCTTTGAGAAATTTTAGGAAAATCCACAGCATGAGCCACGATAGGCCATTTATATGGAAAAGCCACGGGAAGAGGCTTGGGTAGGCCTGAAAGTTGGGTGGTGCAGGATCTCAGGAAATCACAAGGGTGGGGCAAATGGTGTTAGCCAGCTTGATGGAGACTCAGATATGGTGCTGGCCTGTGTCTGCACGCTGGGTGGAGGGTGGGCTCAATAAAGAAACAATGGCCTCTGCCAGTACATTTTTCCAGGGTAAAGCCACTCCTCCAGTCTTACTCTGAAGCCATATAACTCAACTCCTCCCTGTATGTTCCTGGCACCCCAAGCCTCCTCCCCAGAGCTGGAGCTCAGAGCAAACGAGTCCTTCAGCAAGTAAGTCCATGTGTGGGCCCTTTAAGAGGAGTACCTGGGAATCCAACAGCCCTCCTCTCACTCAGCCACAATCTCACCTGGTTTTCACAGCCAAAAGTTATGGGGACTTCTCTCCCCAGTACTGGAACCCGGGGCTAGAGAGCCTGGTGTGGGACTTGGACCTCTGGCTGGATCCTCAGGGGGACTTCTGCACCCTAGATATCCTGATTTTTAAACCCCACATATGGCTGTTGGACCAGCCATTCAATGTCTCTGCCCCTCCTACCAGTCTCCTCATGGCTTCTTCTTTATGTCCTTAGTTATAGAACTTCTGTTCAGCTAGACTTCAGAAGTTTCTCAATGATGGTTGTTATGTAGTTTAGTCGTAATTTTGATGTGGTTGTGGAAGGAGGTGAGCACAGCATTTACGTATCCCTCCATCTTAACCAGAAGCCTATTTTTCTATTTTAAATTGTTGACATACTCATAATTTACAACTTATAAAAAATTTATAAAAATGACAAAGAATTCCCATATACCCTTCAGCTGGATTCCCCAAAATTAATATTTTGTCACATTTATTTTATCATTTTCTCTATCTAAATATTTTTTCGTAAGCAGTTTGAGAGTAAGTGACAGATATATTACCACTTCATCTCTAAATATACATCAGTGTGTATTTCCTAAAGACAAAAACATTCTCTCACCTAATCATAAAACATTTATCTAAATAAGAAAATTAACATCGAATATGAATGATCTAATCTGCGACCTTTCTTGAGATTTTATCCATTGCATAAGTAACATCTCTCATAGCAAAAGAAAATCCTGGATCATGCACTGCATTTGGTTGTCAGGTGTCTTGATTCTCCCTTCCTCTGGAACAGGGCCTCCTTCATTCTTTGTGTTTCATGACATGGAAAGTTTTGAAGAGTAGAGGTCAGTTATTTTGTAAAATATCTCTCGTTTGGGCTCAGCTGATGTTTCCACACGATTAGAGTCAGGTTCTGCACATTTTGCCCAACACATGGAAATGATGCTGTGCCCTTTCTCAGTGCATCACACAAGAGGCCTGTGACGTCCGTTTGTCCCATTACTAGTGGTGTTCACTTTGATCAGTGCGTTAAAGTGGTGGCTGCCAGGTTTTTCCTATTTATGTCACTATTTCCCATGTGTAAATGATAAGTATTTTGTGGGAAGATAATTTGTGACCATGTAAATATCCTGTTATTCCTCAAACATGAACCCACTAGCTCTAGCATCTATGGGTATGCACGTTTTTTCCAACACCACCAAGCAATTAACTTAATTATGACACTATCTACCCTGAAACAGTGTCAAATCCCACAGGTTAAGGGCTCAGTCCCACAAGACTGTCCCCCATCCCTTCAGATGTCCTGTCAAGGTTCAGCAAGTAAAGGTTGTCATCTGTGCTTCTAACCGACAGGCAATAGATCAGGGGTTCCCATCACTCCCTCCCTGGGGTCAATTAATTTGTTAGAGTGGCTCACAGAACTCAGAGAAACAGTTTACTTACTAGATTACTAGTTTATTATAAAATGGCTGTAACTCAGGAACAGCCAGATGGAAGAGAGGCATAGGGCAAGTTTTGGGGAAAGGACACTGAGCTTCCATGCCCTCTCCAGGTGCACCATCTTCCCATATGTTCCCCAATCCAAAAACTCTCCAAACACTGTCTTTTTTTTTTTTAATGGAGACTTCATTACAAAGGCATCATTGATTAAATCATTGGCAATTGGCAACTGATTCAACCTCCAGTCCCTCTTCCCTCCCCAGAGGTCAAGGCTGGTAGGACTGAAAGTTCCAACCCTCTAATCACAGGTTGATTCCCCGGGGAATAAACCCCCGACCATAGGTGCTTTTTAAAATTTATCTCATTAACATAAGCTCAGGTGTAGTTGAGAGGGCAGTTGCTATAAATATCAAGACACCTTTATCACTCTTGCTACTTGCGAAAGTCCAAGGGTTTTAGGAGCTCTATGCCAGGAACCAGGATGAAAAACAAATGTATGTTTCTTATTATAAATCATAACATCACCGCATCCATTACTTATTCTTGCTTGAATCAGTTATTATAGAGGTTGCCAGATGGTGATGTCCTGACTCCACTATTCCTTCTACATTCATCAGTTGACTTTTGTTTTGTTTTTTTGAATTTTTATGAGTTTATTTGAACCAAATTAATGACATATTCATATGCCAGGGAAGAAAATCTCAAATGCTCCCCCAACAGGTGATTCTCTAGAAATAGCTTTCCCTACTCCTCTTTTTATTTATTTTATATCAGTACATAGTCATGGATTCTTATTTATTCAGTGGGTTGTAATCCTAACTACCAAAATTTGATGCTCAGCTTGTCTCACAATTGGTCATAGGGAGCCTCTTTAAGATGTTTTCCTGTATTCTCTAACACACTGCATCATTCTTTGAGTACTTCTTACTTTCTAGATCACTTCTGTTTTAAAGACAAAGAAACTGAGGCACAAAAAAGTTGAATATCTTACTCAAGTCAAGCTGATGGTAGATAGCTGCAAGATCAAGATTTGAATTCAGGTAGTGTGCTTCTAGAATCCAAACTCTTAATGACACGACAATACTGCCTCTTTTTTACATTTATATACCTCACAAAAGTGGTAACCCCAATAAATCTATTAGGCACCTGACACTGTACATAATTTTACAGTATTATTGACTATATTCCTTAGGTTGTACTTTATATCCCTGTGACTATTTTTTTAATTATGGTTGACTTTCAATATTGTCTTATACTAGTTTCAGATGTATAGTGTAGTGGTTAGACTTTTATATAATTTATGAAGTGATCCCCCTCATAAGTCTAGCACGTACCTGACATTATACATAGTTTTCACAATATTATTTATTATATTCCCCATACTGTACTTTATATCCCCATGACTGTTTACAGGGACAAGAACAATGGCTTCTTGTTCATATCCCCACCAGTCAGCATGATGCTTGACCCATGGTACATGTTAAATAAAAATGCACTGAGTAAATGAATAAATTAATCACCCATCTGTCATATTCCTCAGGTCTTATCTTTCCTCCTTTTCAACCTTAAATTCCACTCAATGATTATAATCACTCTTCTGCAAACACTCTCCAGTCCCTGGCTTTGTCCTAATAGTAACGCAATCTGTCCATATTCAGCTATCTACCCACTCAATGTCTGTACCCATGTAAGTAAATGAAGCTAGAGAAAAACCACACAATCCTGCTGAGAAGTCTTATTTTAAATTCATGATTTATAACATCCCGTGGGCCCTTAATTCTACCTAGCATTCAGCCTAGACTTTCCCAGTCCACTTGCCTACTCACCTATTTCATACTACCTTCTCAACTCTCCCCGGAGCTCCTCTCGTTATCCCTTTGGATATCAAAAAAGTGAAAACTACTCAACATGATTTCAGGGAAATGCATGTTAAAAACCACAATTAGACACTACAACACACCTACAGAATGGATAAAATTTTAAAGACCTACTGACAACACCACAGCAATTCCATTCCTAACTATTTACACAAGAGAAATGAAAGTACAAGTTCATAAAAATAAGTGTACAAGAATATTCATAGCAGCGTTATCCATAATAGCCCTAAACAGGAAATAGCACAGGTGTCCATCAGCAGAATGAATAAACAAATTCTGATATACCACATTATGTTGAATGAAAGAAGCCTTCACAAAAGGGTACACATTGTGTATTTCCATTCATACGGAATTCCAAAGCTTGAGCACTGGAAACATGGCGAGTTCAAATAGAAATGTAATATAAGTGTAAAATACAGATGGAATTCAAAGACTTCATACAAAAAACTAAATATCTCATTGTTTTTATACTGATTGCATATTTAAATGATGTTTGCGTATATGGGTGAATATATTATTAAAATTAATTACATCTTCTCTTTGTTTTTTTAATGTGGATCCTGAAAAGTGGTAAATTCCATATGTAATTTAAATGTCTTGCAATGTATTTCTGTTGAATGATGATAATCTAAAACTTAAAATTAAGACAAAAGGGGAACCACATATATTTCCAATATTTTACTGCAGCACCATCTAAGAGACCCACTCAGGGATGACCTGATTCTCAAAGGAATAGAGTTTGTATGTCCTACTATTTATTAATTGATTAGGGCCCAGACTCTACAATGTTTAGATATTAATTTTGCAAATGATTTCTGCCAATAAGAAGGTTGAAAAGTTGCAAATGATTGCTAAGTTGCAAATGAGTTTTGTCTGGTAAAGATGCAAATGATTTCTGATGGAAATGACTTCTACCCAGTAGACAATATAACCCCAGAGATTAAGGTTTTATTGCCTTTTAACCTAGTTTTGAATCTCCCTTTGCAATCTTATTTCAGCATTCTTTCTTTTACTGACAAAATATACCTGCATCATCTTGAATTCACTTCACCATCTTGCTGATTCCCTATATTCTGAGCACTTACTATTAATATATGCCAGGTACAGTACTTAACTTATATTACCAAGTTTAAATCTCACAAAAGTCCTAAAGGCAGGAACTATTATTATCCCCATTTCATAGAAGAGAATACTGAGGATTACAGAGAATTTACTAGCCCAATTTAACTAGCAGTGAACTTGCAGTAGTAGTAGTACAGAGTACAAAGTAGTTAACAGAGCTGGGATTGAAACTTGGGTTGTCTGACACCAGTCTGGACTCTGAACCTCCATTGGACACTGTGTCTTTATTAACTGTCCCCCCAAAAAAGATATGTTGAGGTCCTAACCCCTAATACCTGTGAATGTGACCTTACAGTCATGTGCTGCATAATAACGTTTTAGTCAACAACCACTGTGTATACGACAGTGGTATCCCACACAGCCTCGGTGTGTAGCAGGCTGTACCATCTAGGTGTGTGTAAGTGCCCTCTGCAATAGTCGCACAATGACATCACCTAATGACGCATTTCTCAGAACATATCCCTGTGGGTAAGCAACGCATGACTGGATTTGGAAAAAGGGTCTTTGCAGATGTAATCAAGATGAGGTCATTTATGTGGGCCTTCCTCTAATATGACTGATGTCCTTATGAGAAAAGGGAAATGGGACACAGACAGGGAGAAGAACTCCATGTGAAAGAGGCAGAGATTGGAGTGATGTATCTACAAGCCAAGGAACCTCTGGGGCTACCGGAAGCTGGAAGAGACAAGGAAGGATCATCCCCTAGAAGCTTCGAAGGGAACATGGCCCCGCCAACACCTTGATTTTGGACTTCTGGCCTCCAAAACTGTGAGACAATAAATACCTATTATTTTAAGCCACCCCTTTTGTAGGACTTTGTTACGGCAGCCCTGAAATGGACACGCTGGGTGGTTGCGTAGTTACGGAGGTGAGAGAGCTACCATCATCAATATACCACACCTGGAGGGCACCTGTCCTCTGTCCCTCACCTTTACTTGCAAAATGCCCTACCCCAGCTCTTCTGGCACCATGTCAGGACAGACTGTGTGGGCCTCCCCACCATGCAGCACTTCTAGAGGTAAAAGCTTTTGTGTGACGGGCAAAAAGAATTACCTGCTGTCTTGCCTAGCACACTTTTCTGGGTTATCTCCACCTTTCCTTGCCTGCCTTAAACTATGATAATAATGCTAAACTGATAGTAAACTAAAAGCGATGCGAAAGATTCCTGTCTGCCTGGTGGAATACAGTTGATTATTCATTTCCCTCTGGATATTGACTAATTTGATGCCCACTTATAAATTTATTTCAGCAGGTCTCTCCCACCTCCACGGAGCCTGCTGCACACAGAGGCTGCCAGGCGTGGCCCTGAGGCCTAGCACCTTCCTTGGCGCTTGGAGGCCCCTGATTGTGTGCTCTCCTCTTGCCTTTCCTCCTGGTGGTGGGGTCCAGAGGCCGCCCAGTAGTTGTATCCCCATCAGGAGGCCACTCGATTTAAGGTGACTAGTGAGGAACCTCTTCCCAGAAAGGTTCCACTGAGTAAAACAGACTTCAAAGTTATGGCACGAGATGAATTAGTTCTAAGATGGAAACAGTATGTGAAGCATATGTGCAAGCTTTGGAGGGCAAGCACACAGATCTTAACTCCAACGATATAACTGGCTTAAGAGAGTCAGAAGAAAAACTAAAGCAACAACGGCAAGAGTCTGCATGCAGGGAAGACATCCTTGTAATGCGACTAGCAACCAAGGAGCAGAGATGCAAGAATGTACTACTCAAATCCAGTACCTCAAGCAAGTCCAGCAGCCTAGTGTCACCCAACTGAGATCAACAATGGTTGATCCAACGATCAACTTGCTTTTCCTAAAAATAAAAGGTGAACTGGAAACAACTAAAGACAAACTGGAACAAGCATAAAATGAACAGAGAGCCCAGAAGTTTACGCCTGACAGGTAAACAAAATCATACGGCCCAGCCAAGACTTCGCTGACAGTCCCACTCTGAGAAAGCTGTCGTGGGACAGACACATACTTGTTTCCACACCAAGACTCAGACTTTTTGAGCCCCAAAGAAAAAAAGCCACATTCTTACACTATCCAGCTTGCAATGGTTAATATAAAACTTACCAGATGAGCCTTGTGTTTCGGCTTTTTTCTCTTCCCCCTCCCCTTGCTTCAGAGGCCTGATGGTAGCGAACTATTCTGAAGAAGTAGCCACTTCTGAAAAATTCCCCTTCTAGAATATGTAGACACTTGAGAAATGTTTCTGTTTGAAGAACATGGAGAAACAGAAGCCTTAAGTCTGTGGCACACTGTGTTTTCAGACAGTTTGGAGGAATGAAAACCTAGAGATTTAAAATCATGAATTAAACATGTAAAATTCCAGTAAAATGTAAAACTGGGATGGACAGCTCTCAACCTGGAGCATAGTGACTTAGAGACACTGTATACAGTTGTGTCAATAAGACTGTGGACTTGTGATTGTTGTTGAACTTCTGGGTCAAAATTCAGATGAGGCGAATTTTGCCTATAAAGGATTTATTTGCTAAGAAACAACTTAATAGTTATGAGAGAATCAACTAATAGATGTCAGTACTAGTAGTTCATATATTTAACCATTTCGTTTGCGGCTCTATATTACTTGATTGAGCCTTAATCAATGTGGTTTTAATCAATGAATGGTTGCTAATACTGTAGATAATCTCATTGAGGACTGTACAAACGTGAGGGTGTGGTATCAAACTTCAGATGTCAACTGTTTGAAGCATTATAAACACTAATTTCACAATTCGATTGTATTAGGATATTGGCTGGGATGAGACTCACTGCATTGTTTGAGGGGTGTTTTTTTTCCAGTAGTGAAATTTATTAAATCCCCGTTCCATTCAACAGGCACGTGTTGAAAGAGAACTGTCATTGGTGTTAATGGGGGAATGTGTTCCCTCATTGTATTTGGGCTTTTTGTATCACACTCTTGATATTACGTTAAATGTGCCTTGAAGAAAAAATTATTTCAGCATTCCTGAATTCTTTGAATTCTCCTTTGAAAAACAAGTTGCAACATTTTATCAGGTCCCTCATTAGTGAATGAGTTCAATAAAATCTTTGACTTGTGGTCATTTTTCATCTGTGTGAGAGCCATGATTTTACCTTTTTAAACATACTATCCTTCAACACCTGATTTAGCTCTGAGACTGTGGCATCATCACCCACCGCAGGCCTCAGTAGGACACGGGGGTCAGGACATGCTGGGGAAAGGCGAGAGGAGTCTTTATGTTAGAAGCCCTCGGCAGAATTACACAAGAGAGGGGATCCTAGAGTCTTTTCTCCACCTTGGAACCTCCTTCAAGGAACAGGAAGAGCCCTCGTGGAGTAGAGCTGATGAGGGGAGTGCCAGCCTCAACACCCTCAGGAGCCTGGAAGTCCTCAGACTACACCACCAAAGTGCCAAAAACAGGCTCACAGTTACCAGGCTGTTGGTCTGAAACTGTGTAACATGCTGGTGAAGGGGAGGAAAAACAATTTTCCTTCTACCCTTTTAAGTTCTTTGGGATGCTCTAATAATCAAATCAACATGAGACAGATTAATAGGAAAAAATAGCCACCTTGATTACATATTACAACTTGATTACATATGTACATACGGGGGTTCCATAAGAATATGGGACCCAAGGACAAATTGGGCAGTTGAGGCTTATATGTCATCTTGAGCTAAGGAGAAAGGGGGGTAGTGGTTTAGAAAGGGAAGGTAGGCAGCTTAAAATAATCAATATCCCAAAAAGGCAGATTTTGGGGTGGCAAACCACTACTCCCCCTCACTGGTTAACAGCTCGTTCTTTGAATGGTTGCTAATATTCCTTGTCAAAGCAGAAACTGCTCTGGACAACATGAAACAGGCAAGGAAGACTTTTTTTTAAAAAAATTTATTTTTCAATTACAGTTGACATTCAATATTATGTTAGTTTCAGGTGAAGGAAGACTTTATTCAATGGTATTGCAATTGGGAGAGAGGCCAGACTCAGTCTGAAATCAAATAAGCTGAAACTAAGGGCAGCTGGGTTTTTAAGAGCTCGAGTGATGGGGAGATTGTAGGTCGCCTGTGTTTGCTAACTGGCTTTACCCAAAGGAAAAGGAAACATTTTTGTATCTTCATGACAGAAGGTAGTTTTACAAGTGGGAGAAAGGCACCACTGTAGGTAGGCTCTCACTCTCCTAAAGAAACTGGGGTATAGAGGTGCTATCTCTTTTGAGGTTTACATTTCAAAGAGATGGTTCCCAGGTCCTTGAGAAAGCCATATTCCTGGGCTGTAAAACTGGCAAGAGGCTTTTAAAGAAATTTACATACATCTCAGAGGATGACAAGTTCCCGAAAGTAAATGAAATGCTCCAAGAAAAAAAGGAGGTCTGGGGCCTCTGTGGGTAGGCCATCTGGACTCAAAGGGCGGGATGAGAGCGAGGTCAGGGAGAGAGAGGCAGGAAGAAGCCTGTCTAAATTTGTCAAGCTGAGGGAAAAGTTACAGCCCTCTCCGTCATGCTCCTTAAAGCTGTCTGCCTGGGTTCAAATCCGGGCTCTAGTGCTTATTGGGGCAAATTTCTCAACTTCTCGGAACCTGATTTCCTCATTTTATAAAATGCAGATGATTAATACTTACTTCATAGGATGTTTGTATAGATCAAATACGTTAATCCAAGTACTGCACTTAAAACAGTACCTGGCACATAATAAATGTATTACTTGCTGTGGGTTAAATTACTTTACCCTTCTGCGCCTCAGTTTCTCCAATCATCCCATTTGAGAATTTATATGGAAAATTAAATGACATGATCAATGTAAAAACACCGTTAGCACAGGTCTGGTATCTGATAAGACTTTTAAAAAATGACTAACATTCCTGTAACTATAGCTACCAATTGTACTTCACTCATGCTCTTATTAATTCTCTATTTGTTACTCTAATCATTATTTACTATTGTTTTGTTATTACCTCATACTACTCCCTCTGCTATTCTCTTACTATTCCCTTTCATCAGGCAGTCTCAAAGCCTGCCAACCCCTCTCATTCCCAAGCCAGGCTTTTCCTCCTTGAGGCCTCTACGCCTTTATCTGATTGTAGGAGATGGAGATGGGTTTTCAGGCCTCAAGTCCCCAATAGGTAGCAAAGACTGATGGCAGCACCTTCAAGCCCTTTGGACAATTGCGACACATTGGCTGAATTCACTGAATGATTCTTAAGAACCAGATAGATGGCAAGGTTGGTGGTGCCTGGGGGCAGTGTATAACCCATTAAACATGCTGCCTGCCGCTCCCTAGCATTGCTAAACACCACATTCACCCTTCAGCACTGATTAATGGTTCTACCCTGTCTCCCCCTCCCCAGTGGGATCACCCACAAGCTAGCTAACTGCCAGGAGAAGAAAGGAATTCAAACCTGGCCCTCAGGGCTGTGGGAAGTTATAGTAGCTTCTCTGTCAAAGGTCTTGGCATTCAGCCTAGCTCAGCTTCAAGAGGGTACTGTAAGAAATGAGGTAGAAATGACTCCTTCGAAATACTGTACAAAGTAACTCAATTTTTATTGAGGCCTTTATGGCCAGAAACTAACCATGCAGAGGCATAAGGCATGGTCCCTGCCCTTGAGGAGCTCACAGTCTAGTAAGGAAGATGGACGCTGAAACAATTCCCACAAAGATGGAGGGGCAGGGCAAGCAGCCATCAGAGGAAGGAACCCTTATCCCACTCCGCCCCCATATTCCAGGCTGGCTATGAGAAAGCGAATAGGAAGCTCCCACCGTCCCTGTGACAGCTTTTTCTTCTCTCTGTCCTGGCACCATGAGGAGACAAGTGACAGACAAAGATGAGGGAAATACATCTGCTGCCCTTAAAAAGCTAGAACACCCAGGCAGGATATATACAACGGTAACTTTATTTCCCAAAGCTGCAAACCAGCGCAGCAGAAGCTGGGGATACTGGGAGAGATTGGAAGAACAGGCGCTGGGCCAGCCCAGTCCAGTGGTGGGAAAGGGAAGAGAGGGTACCCAGGACCAGGGAAGTAGGGAAAGAGGGGGGTTTCCAGGTGGAGCTCATAGTAGGGTGCCAGCAGCCACAGCCAACAGAAGAACCACCAACCCGGCCAAGGGAGCCGCAGAGCCTTTATTATGGGCCCCTCCTTTTGTGGGGTACTGCCCCATATTACTACGGTCCTGGTGGCCAGCAGCACCTCCAGCCAAGTGAGATTCCTCTTCCCGGGAGGTCTCGGGTTCTACTTCCTTTGGAAGAGTCTGGCCGGATGAGGTTGGGGTGGGTTTGGTGGTAGAGGTGGGTTTGGTGGTAGAGGTGGGTTTGGTGGTAGAGGTGGGTTTGGTGGTAGAGGCGCGTGTGGTTGGGGCTGGTGTGGAAGTAGTGATGGGGGTGGTTGGGACCAAAGTGGTGGGCTGGGGAGCGGGCAGCAGGACAAGGGGTGGGATTCCAGAGGAGAAGTAGGTCCTGTTGCGGAGGTCTGAGTTACAGCGGGACCCTTTGCAACAGGAGCCACTGAGTGTGAATCCGGGACCCGTCACCGTATCCCGGGTGCAGAACTCGTCCTTGACACAACCCCGGACGGGCAAGGATACAGTCACATTAGCTGCAGGAAGGAGAAACAGGTAGGTTGGTGGTTGAAGCGAGTGGGGTAGGCACAGCTAGAAAGAAACCTAGAGGTAAGAACACCCAAAACAGGACAGACGGGCTCTGCATCCATGAATCCAAAAGTCTCAGCTCAGGCCCAACTTTGAGAAACACTGTCCCAATCTTTAGCACCTGGTGGACCACATTTCCCGTAGTAGTTTGAAGAGGAAAACTGTACGCTGAACTACACGTCCCACAATACCTTGGAAGAAAAGTTTGTACTTGGATACACCTTGCACACGACCGAAGTGAAGAACGACCCCTACAAAGCTCCCGTCATTTCCCACACACTTCTCCCCCACACCAGCAATATTTAACCTCAGTCAGAACTACATCTTCCATAATACACCTGGCAGAGGATGGCGTTTGAAGAACTTCATCTCCCATCGTTCTCTGAGACAGAGCTCAGGAGGCCGAACTACATCTCTCCGAAATGGTTAGGTGGACACCCTAAAACTCTTGAGTTTTAAGGAGTCAGAACTAGGTTACCCATAATGCCCGAGCAGAAGCTTGAAGGTTTAAATACACTTCCTATTGCACATCCCTCCATTCTGCACTTGGCAGGCCTCCATGGAAATCTATTTCCCAGAAAAACTCCAGGACTAAAGCATCCCTACCCTCAGGCTATACTGGGGATAGGACTGAATTTTTCAGGACGCTCTAGGAAAAAACTAGCACTTAGGCCTACAGCCCCCAGAATGCGTTGGAGAGGGGGAACCCTTTGAGTAAAGGCAAAGCCTACGACAACTCCTGCAGCCCAGTGCTCCCGGGTTCGCTCACCTGCCATCAAGGTGACGTTGCCATCGAAACAGCCCTTGTAGAAATGGTCGCTGGCATTGTAGCAGCTCACGACGGGTGGTGCCGTACCCTGGCACGCCTCGCGGCTCAGCCCCACGCAGCTGTAGCACTCCGCGCCGTTGGGCTGGTACGCACTCTCATTGCCTGCGAGGGTAGCGAGTCGGAAGGAAGGGGTCAGAAAAGTTCGGAAAGCACAGCTGTGCCTGAGTTCGCTCCAGCCTAAGTCTCCACCCCTCGACGGACGCTAGCTCAGCTCTAGCCCCACCCACCACGTGACCTCGCCCACTGAGCCCGCCCCTGGCGTCCAACCTCACAGGCGCCTGCCGCAAGGAAGTCCCGCGGGCTGCGACTTGGCTCCGCCCCCAGCCATGCTGCGTTCACCGCGCCCAGCTTGGTTGGGATCACCCCTAGCTGCTCAGCCCGTGTGGCTCCGCCCCACGGCTTAGTGGTCAGCCCTCACCCACCTGAAGGGTTGAGAGCTCGTGTGGTGAGGTTGAGCTTGGCGTTGCAGCGGTCCTGGGCGCATTGCTGCAGCTGGATGAAGGCCAGGAGCCCGTAAAGGTCCAGTCCGCGATCATTCTTGCCCGGGAGTCCCGAGCCGCAGCCGCGGACTGCCACCGAGAATTGCCCGTGGACTACCGAAAGAAGAGGGGGAGGGATCAGAGCAGGCGGGGCCCTCAGAAAGAGCCTATCCAGAGGAAAGAGCCGCAGATAGAGGAGCAGAAGAACCTCAAAAAGCTGAGTCGGAGAGCTGCCAGGCTGACAGACACTGGACAGAATCCAAGGGGAGGGCCATAAAGGGGCGGAACCGCAGAAAGCAACGTCACAAGGAACTGAGAGACCGAAAAGGCGCGGGATCCGAGAGGGGTGGGATCTTCTGGGAGCGTGATTCCACAAAGGGTGGGTCAGGGTTGGAGCCTCAGCCTAGGGAACCTAGGATTCTACAGGAATCTCCATCACCAAGGGCCCCATTGGATAGGGGAGGTTGGGTTAGGGAGAAGATTCTAGCAGGAACAGAGAGAGTAGGGAGGTATCAATGACGGAGTGGAAAGGGATAAACGTGTGCCCTGGAAGGGAACGGGGTCCCAGATCGCAGCTCTTCTAGTTCACCCCACCCAGTTCGCAACTCTCAGCCCCTCACCTCTCTCAGCCCTAACGGCGTGATTGCGTTGAAGGGCCCGGCCCGGCTGAAAGGGATGTGCTCGAGGGGTGTGGGCAAGTTCAGAGAGAGAGGCGGGACTACGAGGAGGCAGTGCCTGGTTGGAGGAGCTTTAAGGGGTAGGTGAGCATGGTCCAGGGGGTCCCACTCACTGGTCTCCACCGCCCCCACGGCCTCTGTGCAGACTTCCACGCCCTGCGCGCACTTCACGGTCTTGGTCTTCTGCGGAGAGCATCCGTCATCTGCTTTCTGCACGCAGCTGTAGCACTCCAGGGCCTGCGCTCCTGGGGGTGCAGGGCCACGTACAATCAGTGACTCCTACCGAAGCCTTCCTCGCGCCCCCAAAAGAGAAATAGTCCTACCCACGCCCTCTGTTTCCGGAACGAGATAATCCTACTGCACACCCTTCTCCAAGGCAGGAATAAGGAAAACCTTCCCACAAATCTGGGGTCATGGGATACACTGTATCCCTTTCCTTCAAGCCCCCTCTGCTTACAGTGGGAGTGTTTTTCCAACAACGCCTTATGCCCCTCTGCCGTGGCGCCCGGCGGGAACTCAGCCATGGATGGGGGTGGGGGACACCTTCCCATAGTTCTCTGTTCAGGATAAGAGAACTTTTCCCACATTTGGGTAGATTCAGCGAGGGGTCCCTTCCCACAAGCCCTCTCTGACCGGGGCAGGGGACTTTCCCACAGCCTCCCTCAGCTCAGGATGGAAGAACTTTTACCACCGCCGCCCAGGGCAGGAATCCTTCCCACAGTCTCCTCTGCCCAGGATGGGGGGCCTATCCCACTGCCCCCTCTGACCAGGGCAGATGATCTTTCCCGCAGCCCTTCTGCTCAGGATGCCAAGATCTTTCCCACAGCTGTCTCTGTAGAAGGTGAGGGGACCGTCCTCTCCAGAGCCCCCACTCGACCCCCTCCACGCCCTCCGGGTAGCAGACCCACCTTCCCGAAGCAGCAGCAGCGATGGCAGCAGCAGCAGCAACAGCCAGCCTGTAGTCCACATTACGGCCGGGGCGCCGGCTTTCCTGGCCTGTCCCATGGTGAGATCCTCCTCCCTCAGCGTCCCCCCTCGGTGTGCCGCCTCCCAACCCAGGCCCTCTTACCTGAGCCCAGGATGAGTAACTTACCCCCAGGCAACCCCGGCCTTGCCCAACCGGGCCAAATCAGCGTCCGCTGTGGGGTAGCGTACCCGCCCCTGGGTGCGTCACCTCCAGCTGCCGAGGAGGAAAATGGCGGGAGTCCAGGTTCCCTGATGGTTCTCAGGGGAGTCAGTATGTTTGGGGGTCACAGGGGAGAGCACTGAGGTTCTCAGAAGGGTCTGCTCAACACTGGGCACTCGCTACATATTTAATGAGTACCCACAGTGTGCTGCTGGCTTTGGTCTGAGTGACATGGAGTTTAAGACAACCAGTGCCTATCCGCACAGAGCTCATAGTCTGCTGGAGAGACAGATATTCATCAAATAATCATACAAATTATTATTTATAATGAGGACAATGAAGGGAGAAGTATAGGAAGCTCCAAGGAAGTGTGGAATCTAGAAGTGAGGGCTGGTCAGTGAGGCTTCCTGGAGGATGTATTAATAATTCATTCGAGCTGTGATCTCAAAGACATGGAGGATTTAGACGGTGAGACAAAGCAGGTCAGGGTGAGAACAGAGTGCCTTACAAAGCAGAGGGAGCAGCACATGCAGACACCTAGAGATGGGAAGTAGCATGGACTGCTCAAACTCAGAGAGGACAGCAGTGCAGGGGGAGCTCAGAGGGTGAGGGGGAAAGGGTGGAAACTGAGGCAGAAGTGCCAGGAAGGGGTCAGACCATTCAGCGCATTACAGGCCCCCAGAAGGGATTTGAATTAATTCTGAGAAAGGTGAAGAACCTTTGAGAGTCTCCGTTGGCTCCGTTCAGGTGTACAATTCTGTATTACATCATCTATAAATCCCATTGTGTGTTCACCACCCAGAGTCAGTTCTCCTTCCATCACCATATATTTGATCCCCCTTACCCTCATCTCCCACCCCCCACCCCCCAGATTTGCTTTCTAATATGATCAATCTGGGAAACAATGCAAATATTCATCAACAAGGGAATGGAAACAGTGGCGCCTGTGGAATATTACACAGCAATGAAAAAGAGCCACCTACTGGCCTCAGCAACATGCATGAATCTCAAAACCTTCATGTCAAGCTCAAGAAGCCTAAACAAATAAAACATATCATGTAACACCATATATGAATTTCTAGAACAGACAAAACTAATCAGTGGTGATAGAAATCACAGCAGGAGTTACCTTTGGCTGGGCATGGCCCCGAAGGAGCTATGGTGAGGAGTCCCCATTGTCTTCACCTGGGTGGTGGTTACATGTGTGTACAAACATCTAAATAATCAGTCAGCTGTATACTTACGCACTTCACTGCAGGCACATTATTCTTTTTAAAGAAAGGGACAAATGTTGCTGTGGCCTCTGTAAAAAGGAAAAGACTCTAGAAGGCTTGAAAGAGGTCAATCCAGTAAGGGACCTGGGCAGTCTTCCAGGTAAGAAAGGGAGAAGTAGCCCCTACAGCTAGCCAGGAGTTGGCCTGCCACTCACCGTGAGGCCGTGGTGTTCTGTAACACCAACACCAACATCAGGGCCACACTGTGACCAGGATGGAGCAAAACATAATCGGGACCCCTGCATCACCATGTCTGAACACAGACATTAACAAGAGCACTGCGTAAACCACAAAATGACTAAGCATCCCCATATCGTGGCTAGTGACTATATTATATTTATTAGTATTATATTGTATTATATTATAATGGCAAAGTTGCAGCTTTCATCTTGCTTTGTTCCTCCTGGCTCATAGATAAGATTTATCTATGGCAGGAAAAATAGCGGCTATGTTCGTGAAGATATTATCTGTTCCCCAGACCCTGTTGGTCACTCCCATTCACAATGACTAGCACCTCAGTCACATAGGTGGGACCACTTGGCATCATGCTGAGAGAAAGTGAATGACTGTTCGTGAGGTCATTCAGCGTTGGCTCCCCCTCCTCCCCAGCTTCCCTGCCTCCCAACTTTGGAGCTTTGGAATCCCAACACCACGTATGGTTTGCCGTGTGTCCCTGCGTTAAGTGTCACCTCTCCAAGCCTCTAAGCTGTGTGTGTTATAATAAAGGAAGGAGTGACTTTCATGGTGCAATGAGGCAGTGGGCAAAGTATCAAGTTTGGAATTTTAATCCCGCCTCTGCCATCCTCTTGCTGTATGACCTCAAACAACTGTGTCTCCCTCTCTGAACTTCAGCTGCCTCCTTTGCCAAATGGGTCTGAAAACCCCTGTCTCCTGAGGGACGGAGTAAGGCCGGGTAATAATACTATTATTACTGTGTGCTCAGAAGCAGGAGGCCCTGCAGGCCCCAGCCGCGTGGGAGAGTTTCAGGGAGGAACCCTAACTAGCTAGACCAGAAGAACTAGCATCTTGGGAGGGAATGGGACCCAGGGTGGGGAGTCTCCTCTTGCTCAGGCCTGCCCGGATTCTGGGCGCTGACCCCCACCTGGCCTCAGACCAAACAGCAGGGGGAGGTTTGAATGTGGGGCCTCTGCTTACACCTGATCAGTAACTCTTCCCAGCTCCTCTCTGCAGAGGTCACTGCAAATAGATTTAGAATCTGGTTCCCCAGAGAGATGAGCAGAGAGGTCAGTGCGGAGGCGGTCCCCAGCCCTGAAGGTCACTCCAGGGCCTCAGACAAGCCGAGGGCCATATCCACTGTGGGTTTCCTGTCCCCTGGGCCAGGGCAGGTTCTTAGCCCCGTGATGTTCCCAGCCTATCTGAGATCCACACCTTCTGGGATATACTGTCTAGGATGTGTCAGAGAAGGGGTGGGGTCAGGAGCCATGCCAGCTACATAATTTACAGGGCTCCGTGCAAAATGAAAATTATGGGAATCCAGTTCAAAAGGCAGGAAAGAGTGCCGTTAAAGTACTAAAATAGAACTGCATGTTTTCTTCCGCCATCTCTCTCAATCCCACATGGTGTTTAATGCCACGTTCCCTTGGGCAGAGGGATACTCGTGGGGTGATCACAGACCCTCACAGGTGTCTAGAGACCTTGCCCCACAACTAAAGCAACCTGGTTTCTGGGTTCCCCTTCCACCAGCTGTCCACCGCCATGCCCCACCCAGAGATGCCATGAGGTAGTAAGTGCCTGACCCTGGGCTTCAGGCCCTGCCACAGCTAGAGGTTGGTAGTGGTCACAGGGCGGGGAGGGGAGGGGAAGCAGACAGAACCTGTCCCAGGGATGTGGGAACTTGCGTAAGGTACCCTCAGCTCATGTTCCACGTCCCTTCAGACTTCACTTACAAAACGCAAATTCAAATACAAAACTAAGAATTTCCAGGTAGTGACACGGAGCATTAAATCCAGAGGGCTCTTCTGAGCACAGGGACCCGTCAACTACACTGGTCACATGCCACAAAGCTGGCCCCAGTAAGAGCTCAGTTTGCAGAGGGGCTGGTAGAGGTCACCTGGAGGTAGAGGTCAAGGGACACCTGGGGTCCCCGAGGGCCTGGGGACTAGTGTCTGCAATCCCACGACTCAGGTGCAGCACATGTGGATCTTCAAGGAATCTTGGGACAAGACAGACAAGACACTTAGGTCTTGAGATGGAAACCAGAGGAACTGAGTGTCCCGTTTCAGAGGTTTGAGGCAGAAAGAAAAGACGTCTCCACAGTGACAGCCTAGAGTCAGGGCGGTAGTAGGGGAGCCCAGGGTACTGCAGAATCCCCAAATAGGCACCTGACCCAGCCTACGGAGCAGGGAGAGCTTCTTGGAGGAGGGGACACCTTGGGTGAAGAGTTCTATGTCTGCCTTGGTCACCACTGTCCTGTCCTCAACATCTTTTCCTCCTCAATTTATTCAACCATCAGACTTTCCCTCAACACCCAGTTTGCACTAGGCCCTTTACTGCGTGTCAAGGTCTCAGTAGTGACAGAGACAGTCCCAGTCCCTGTCTCCAAGACACTCATCCGTAGTGATGAGCAGTCAATCCAGGGATGGGATGAGAAGCCCAGAGGAAGCATCAGACTTAGCCAGGAGAATCAGGGAAGGCTTCCTGGAGGAGAAAACACCTAAGACCTAAATGATGAGTGGGAGTTGGTGAAGTAGGGAAAGGTACCTATGCAAAGGGAACAGTATGTACAAAAACTGAGAGGTGAAAGGGAAGCCTTTTTTTTTGTTTTCCACTTTCACAGAATGAAGTGTCCTGTGGTGCTGGAGACAGAGCAGTGACCAGGACAGCCCTGGCTCTGCCCTCATGAAGCTTCCAGTCTATAAGGGCAGATCCATCACCAGTGATGACCCAGGGTGTGCAGGGATTGGACAGGGGAGCTCAACAGGTGGGTGCCTGACTCAGCCACGGGAGTCACGAAGGGCCTCCCAACTAAAGAATGAGGGGCTAGCTGCTTACGGGCAGGACAGAGGGAATAACAGGTGCCAAGGCCTGGAAAGCAGGAGCCTAGGAGCTCCTAGAAATTGCCAAGAGCCCAGTCAAATAAAAAAGGATGGAAGCAGGTGGGCCCACAAACTAAAAAAACAAAATTGCCAAAGGTTAAGGACACATGCCTCTCTCCACCCCTCCCAGCTGTGACCTTAGAGTCGAAGGCCTCTATTAAGAAGACTCGGCTGTGGGAAGCTTGGCTCTCTGCGTTACCCATAACTCGGATGTCCTGCCTAAGAGAGAAGGGGCCCGGGCCTCCTGGGCTGGAAACCACAGCAACCAGTTTTTCCTCCATGTTTAATTCGGTATCACAGGAGCACCAATAAATAGTTCCTTCCCGCCCCCGCAATCTTCCTCCAGAGTAGGACGCCAGGGGCTGGCTTCCAGTCAGGGGAAGGCACCTGCAGCGCTGAATGCGGCTCAGGCCAGCCGAGCCGCAGCTCCTGCAGAATTCCAAAGTTCCAAAGGGGCGGGCCCAGGCTTTCCGGCAGTGGGCGGGGCGACAAGGGTGGGGCCACTCAGGGGGCGTGGTTTTCGTCCGCCGCGGTCACGATGACGACCATCCAAATTCGCATGGCTTCGGGGCTCGGAGCCACCATGTAGAAAAGGCGTTCATAGGTTTTGACGCAGAACGTCAGGCGAGGACTGGGGCTCTGGAATAAGTGGTGGAGTAAACGTGGTTAAGGGAACACACGGGTTCGAATCCCAGCCTGGCTTCTTATACAGGCTGTGTGGCATTGGGCAAGTTACACTCTCTGAATGTTTCCTCATCTGGCTACCTAAATTACGCTACCTACCTCATTGGGTTACGAGGATTAAATGGATTAACACAAGGGTCTTAGGCGTTGGGGAGCAAGAGGAATTTTAAAGGAGGACTCATGTTTCCTTCCCCCAGCCTACCTTCTCCTATATTAGAAATCTAAGCATTCCAATTTCCCCTCTGCAAAATGTAGCTCTCCCCAGTTTGTAACTGGAGAATGTTAGAAGCTACAGTACATTTACTGAGTACTTACTTGCCAAGCCCAAATTCAGTAAATCCCTTACACCCATTATGTCTTTAACCTTCTGAACTCAGGAAATTGGTTGAAGAGTGCCAATTTTGCAGGTGAGAAAACTAAGGCTGGCGAAAGGAAGTCACTTTCCTGATGTCCCTACTGGTTGCTCTCCACAGCTCTTACTAAACACTGTACCAGTTGCCAACATTTAAATGTCTGGCACTGCACTTATATAAAAGTTCCAGTTCGAGTCCTCTAGGGAAAGCTAAATATGAAGTGGCTTGGGGCCCAGTCCCATTTGGTGACTACAGGCAGAAGCTGGAACCATCGTCTCCTCTAGATGCTCCCAGGATGGCACAGCCCTCACCCTGCCCTCTTCATTCGTTTATTCCCAGTTTGGTATCAGTTTGCCAAATTTTTGCGCTAAATCTTTTGCTGCAAAAGTAGTAACAGTGGCTGAGAGCCAGAGACTGAGCTCTTAATATTTTGGTCCATGCAGTTAAATGACCTGTTTGGTCCCCTGTGCTGGATGGAGTAGCCTGACAACAGGGGCTGTGGGTGGCCTTTCCTGGGGAGAAGCTAAAGCTTCACTGTGGGGGCTCCAACCAGGACGACAGGGCAGCACCAAGCGGGCGCTTCACCTTGAAGGCACAGCGTAGGTGGTCGTAATAGACTTCCTCAATAGCCTGGAAGTAGATGACACCTTTGAGCTTGGTCTCTTCTTTGTCTGATGGAGGGAGGTGAAGGAAAAACAGAGTCAGTGAGAGTGTCAGTGCGTCTCAGGGCAGGGCTGGGGGCACTGGACCCTAGTCCTGAGACTGCGGCTGGGGTAAGGAACATGGTGAGAGTCTGAAGGTCCCTAAAGTAGGTAATGCGGTTGGGAGGTGAGTAGTGTTGATGCGATAAGGCTGGGGGTGGGGTTGGAATCCCAGGTTCCCGCATGTCTTGGTCTTTGAGAAGGGAAGGGACTCAAGGAGAGGTCAGAATCATTGATTCTCCTAGAGAAAAAGCGCGAGGGGCCTGGATTTGGGGATGGTAGAGGGCGCTGAGAACGCTGGTTGTGACTCCTCCTGGTATTGCAGGAAAAGGGTGTCTGGGAAATTGTACAAAACTGTTATCCACGTTACGGAGTCAGGCTGCGGGTTTAAGACTTTGGATTTCTAGAGAAGGAACGGGACAGGGATCTGGACGCCTGGGTCCTGGGGAAAGAAGGAGCTGGGAGCCCAGAATGCTGGGTTGTGATGGGGAAGGAAAAATCTAGGGGACCAAACTCCTGGACGCGGAGGAGGGGAAGTGGGGTCTAGACTCCCGAGTCCTGAGGGAGGAAGGGGCTGGGATCCGGACCCCTGGGTCTAAGACGGAGGCAGAGGGGCGGGGACAGCTAGGTGTCTGCAGGGAAGGCCTCTGGAGTACCCTCCAGGCTCCCCGGGTGCCCACAGCGGCCAGGCTGGGCTTACCCGCATAGTAGGCCAGGCGGCGCGCCTGGCGGTCAAAGCAGAACCACCGTTTCCTCCAGGTCTTGATGCGGCCGCCCATCTTCACTAGGGGCCCGCGGCAGCAGACACCGGACACCTGGACGTGCGGGCAGTTTTCCGGGTTGTGGCCCCAGCGTTCCAGGTGCTGCCTGAGATCCAGGACCCGAGGGCCAGGAGGGCGGGGTGGGGGCACAGGTGTGGGCGGGGCCTGCGAAGGGAGAGGAAGGAAAAGCTGACTGCACAGGGTTCTGACGGTGTCCTGTACCTGGAGCCCCCAGGGGAGCAGGTAACAGCAGCTCATGTTGGAAGGCCTGCCACAGCCTTTAAACACATGAGCAAACAGGTACAGAGAGAGGAAGTAACCTACCCGAGGTCACCTAGAGCTGCCACCTAAGTGGCAGAACTGGGACTCCATCCCAGGGCTGCTGACCCTAGAGCTCACCTCAGAGAAGTGAGGGACCCCTGGGTCAGGGTCCCCAAAGTGGGACCTTCAAATACTGCCTCTGTAAAACAGGGACCAAATAGTACAGTCTCCATTATTGTTGTTGTGATGAAATCAGTGACTGTTAGTCACTGTTATGGGTATAATCCCTCTGGCCCCTCAAACTCTCTTAGGGGCATATCACCATTTTACAGATATGGAAGTCAAGACTCAGAGTGGTTAAGTCAGTAGGCCCAAGTCACACAGCCATAGCTGATCAAGCCAGATGCTAGGACTCACCAGGCAGAGTGGTCATCTCAGGTGGCCATAAAGGGGAGAGGAGTTAAGGCCATGAAAGTGTGTACTGTTAGGAGGCCCAGCCTGACCGTACCTATTCTTACTGTATGATTCCTGCTAAGAATGGTATGACCCGTGGTCAGAGGTTCAGAGCAGCACGCCTCAGATTTCAGAGTACACGAGGAGCCCCTGGGGATTCAGTCATTCTGGGTGGGGTTTGGAGTGTGGGTGAGGTGCTGCAGGTCTAACAAGCTCCCGAGCACACAACTTCTGTTGGTCCACAGACCACACTTTGAGAATGGAGGCTGAGAAGACCGAAGTAAGGCTAAAGCAGTAAGAGATGAGAAACAGAGATGCAATTCATTGGATGGAGACAGAAGAGCAAGGAGAAGGGGGTGGGGATGAGGATGAGCAGGGGAATGCACAGGAGGGCAGGGACAGTTTAAAGGACACCCACTGGGACCTGGAATCATATGGGTCATCTCGCCAAATCCATACTGTAACACTACTGATCACCAACGGGTAAGGAAGGCACTGTGCCAAGTGATCACAGAGAGCGCCTCATTTCCTTTCCCAAACCACCCCATTTGACAGATGAGGAAACTGAGGCTTCTAGAGGAAGTGACTCACCACGGTCACCCAGGTACGGTAGGCCATGGTGGAGCTGGGCCCCGATCCAGGAGAGCAGGGGTGGGCTCAGGATTCTCGACTCCACCCCTGCCCACCTGTCACCCCCATGGAACCCTTGCCCCTCTTGGAACCTGTTTTCCTGCGCTAAACCTCGGGGTTATCACAGTACCCTCCTCATGGGGCTATTTCAAAGATGAGCACACTGCTGTCAGGCTCTCCAACCGGCCTCCAACCCAGAGATTCTATTTCTGGTGCAAACCCAGAGAAACATTTGCCTGTGTGCACAAGAAGGCAGCTTGGGGTCTAAGCTGGGAGGGACACTGCACATGACAGGGACCGTTTAATAAATGATGATGCTACAAAGCAGAAGTGCTTCATTTTTAATGAGCTAGAGCTTATGCCTGACAACCCAAACCACCCATCCTGCTTTAGTTTACTCCCCGGCTCTTATCAGCACCTGACATGCACCTTATTTTACTTAATGACGCTGCTTTTTGCCTCTCTCCCCTGCTAAATGCCAGCTCCCCCAAGGGCAGGGAGGGCAGGGATTGTCGTTTTGGTCACTGCTGTAGCCTAGGACCCATCGTAGGCACCTTGTAAATATAGGTTGAAATGGATAGAGAAAGGACGAGTGGTTGGGAAAACAAAACGTAGGTTGGGAATGGTGTGCTTATTTCCAGGAAAAATAAATGTACAAACTATGGTTTGATCAGTGTATGTCAAAAAGTATAAAAAGATTCAAAGGCTTCTTAACAACAAAAAACACCTGCACCACCGGAGGTGTGATGGGAAAAAGGGCTCGCTCAAGGGTGACCTTCACTTTCTCCACACTGTCGTGTTCTTTATAATAAAAGTGTGTCTTTTTTAAATAATAATTCATGTGATGAGTGGGGGTAAAAATAACATTTTATTAAGAAGATAGGTCCAGAAGGTGAGGAACTCTTCAGGATAAATGAGTTGATTTTTTTTTTTTCAGAAAAAATATTGCATAAAAAGAGAAAGAAAAAGTGAAGAGGAAGGACTCTTCATCTCCAAAATTTAAGAGCCATTTTAACCAAATACACTGTGAGCACTTTGTTTAGGTCCCGATTCAAATAACCTACTATAGAGAGATATTTTGGAGAGAGTTAGGGGAATGTGAATATGCATCATGTATTAAGATGTTACAGAATTATTAAGCGTGATAAGGTGTGACAGTGGGGTCTTTATGTTAAAAAATACTTACCTATCAGAGATACAGCATAGTGAGGTATGGATGAAATGATACAATATCTGGAATTTGCTTTAAAATATTCCACTTCAGAGTAGGAAGTAGGTGTAGGATCAGTAAAACAAAGTTGACAATAAACAAGATTCAATACTGATAATCACTGAAGCTGTGTGGTGGGTACTTCGGGGGGTTATTAATCTAGTCTCTACCATTGCATATGCTTGAATATTTCTATGCTAAAAAGCTGTTTTAAAAGAAACAAAAATAAAACAAATTTTTAAGTGATTTTTAAAATCCCCAGGAGGTAGTTGCCCTCATTTTGCAGTAACTGCTGACATTGTCACCACTTACAGAAGAGGAAAGTGAGGCACAGAGACATGCGGCTTGTCACCAGGGGACATGATGTGGGTATACACAATCACAGTGGGAATGGAAACTAAGTCTTTTTAGTTCCCCTTCCCTTGGCAAGCCCAGGACGCTTTTCTGTGACACTGGAGGAGAGGAAAGGATGAGACAAGAAGGGCAGAGGCCAGGGAGCAAAACAGAGCAGGAGAGAGGTGGGGTGAGGGCAGGGGCAGAACTGACCATGATGGCAGGAACAGTGGGGCCTGCGGAACCTTCTATGCTCCTTCTCGTCCCTTCCTGTGGGTTCAGGATGAAGGAGTCAGTGAGGATAGTAACCAATAAGATTTGGGGGAAAACTGTATTAGGTTCCTGGGTCTGAGGGAGGAGGGGCCAGGGGCCTGGGCTCCTGGGTCTGAGGGAGGAGGGGCTGGGGGCCCGGACCCCTGTGTCTGAGGGAGGAGGGGCTGGGGACCTGGACTCCTGGGTCTGAGGGAGGAGGGGTTGGGGGCCTGGACTCCTGGGTCTGAGGGAGGAGGGGTTGGCGCCTGGACTCCTGGGTCTGAGGGAGGAGGGGCTGGGGGCCCAGACCCCTGTGTCTGAGGGAGGAGGGGCTGGGGGCCTGGGCTCCTGGGTCTGAGGGAGGAGGGGTTGGGGGCCTGGACTCCTGGGTCTGAGGGAGGAGGGGGCTGGATCTCCTGCCCTAAGAAGGAGGGTCTGGGGTCTCACCCTGGCCTTGAGAAGCCTCTCCCGCTCCGCCATGGCTTGCTGCAGGAGCCGCTCCATGCGTGCGATATCTGGGTGGAGGACTCCACAGCTAATAGGAGGGAACAGAGACCAGGGTGGGTTACAGTAGCCCGGCCTTCTCCCCCCATCTTACCACCTTCTCCCTGATGTCTCACCTATTCCCCGAGCCACAGTTCAGCAGCTGATAGAGGGGGTGTCTCCCAGAGTCTCCAGCTGCTGGTGGGAGGGCAGAGGCCTCCAGGGGTCCTGGGAGAGAAGGGGTGAGGCTAGGGGCCGGGACTCTCCCTTGTTCAAGCCCCTCCACTTTTCCCCCACAGGCCTCCATGCTGTGCCACAGAAAGGGTGGTGAAGGGGGAAAGAGGGATGGGAGGGTCCTCACCAGTACAATGGAGGGACAGAGGTCGGGGAGATCCCCTCTGGCTCAATCTCTCTCCCCTTTTCCGGGACAGGCTTCCAGTCCTCTGGAGGCCAATGGAGCCCTGAAAACACACAAGATATTCAATCTCAACTGAAAGTCAGAGAACTGCCAAGTAAAACCACCATCTAATTGGTGCAAATCAAAAAGCTACTATCAATACGATGCTGAGTGAGAGCAGCCAGTCGTAGAAGACCTCACCGTGTAATGTCCAGAACCGGCAAATCTGGACATGGGAATAGATTGGCAGTTGCCAGGGGCTGGGGGAAGAGGGAGAATTGAGGGGTGCTGGCTAAAGGAAACAGGGTGGGTTTTCTTTGGAGAGGGGTAATGACTATGCTCTAAAATTGTGGTGATGGTTGCACAACTCTATGAATAACTAAAAGCCACTCAATTGTACACTTTAAATGGGTGAATTGGATGGTATGTAAATTATAAACTTTTTTTTTTTAAGCACAGTGTATGGTAGGGATGTGGGAAACCCAGACACTCTTTCATAAAACCGGGGGGTGGTTCTATTAGAACAACTTTCATAGAGGCCAATTTGGCTTTTTTTGTTTAATGACAAATGCAGAAACTTTTGAGCCCTGATTCCACCTGTAGGACTGTGTCCTGTAGATACACTCATACTTGTGCAAAATGACCTGAATTCAAGGTTATTCCCTGCAGAAGCCTGGAGACCATCTAGGTGCCCATCAGAAGGGAGCAGAGTGAATAAAGCAGGGATCATCCACACCGTGGAAAGTTCTACAGCATATACAGTAGAAGAGGATGTTCTCTATACTCAGAGAGAAAATAATCTCTAAGATACAAGCAAGCACAGAGCAGTGTGAAGATGATATATCTATGCATAAAAAGAAGGGAGAGTATATACATGACAGAATGTTTAAATACAGAGTATGTCCAGGAAGACACAAGAAACGGGTCACCCTGGCCATTCCCAGCAGATGAACTGAATGGGTGGAAATAATGGTGGAAGAGTCTTTTCTATGAACATCCTCTCATGCCTTTTGAACTTTGAATGAGGGGAACGTTAGCTTTTTAAAAAATAAACATGACAATTAAATGCAACCTGTGTTCCTGAACCAGCAATTTTTTGTTTTTGTTTTTGCTAGAAAAAACATTAGTGAAACAACTGACAAAATATAAAGAAGATCTGTGGATTTTAATAGTATCGTCTCAATGTTAGTTTCCTGAATTTGATCACTGTACTGTGGTTATGTAAGAGAATGGCCTTGACCTTAGGTAATACACATAGAAGTGTTTAGGAATAAAGGGGAATTATGCTTCAGAAAAGAATAATAAATAGTGTGTGTATGTGTACAGAGACAGAGTCAGAAAGAATAATAAAGCAAAAGTCAAATGAGGTAAAATGTTAATTATAGAATCTGATTGACAGCTACACAGGAATTCTTTCTACTATTTCTACATTTTTTCTGTAAGTCTTAAATTATTTCAAAATAAAAATTTGCCAAAAAATAAAAATAAACTTATTTGAAAGTAATAGAGAAATAAAACTGAAGTCATTTTTAAAAGACAGACAGCAACAGCTCTGCATGGATCATGCAAAATAATTTTTACCAAGTTGTGTAATTTGAGCACCAATAAGGATTCTCACTGCCATATAACTCATCAAGTATATTTAGTCCATAAGTTAATAACAACAGTAAAGGAAAAATCGACTTGGTTACCTTGGGAGGATGCAATAGAACCAACTTGATTTTAAAGGCAGGTAAACAGTGAAACCAACAAGCATTTTCCCTGCATTTCTTACAAAAACTATACCCCTGGGTAACAAAATAGTAAATGAAGGCAAGTCCCTCTTTATAGAAATATTTCAAACAGTAAATGAAGAAGGAATGACAGATTGGAATTCTACCACTCGCGACCTCTAATGCCTCTACGGATCTAGGCACCAATGCCACTAAAAGACATACAGACACAGTGCCACAGGAAGACGTGCAAAATGCCAAACCTGCACTTGCTCAGGCCCCCACACCCAGCATTACAGGAAATAAAGAGGTCAAGCGAGATGACAGTGACCCCCATGATGCAATCAGCAAACCCTGCCTGGGAAACTCTACAGAACCACCATCTGGTTTCTTCGCCAAATAAATTGCAATGGGGACAAAAAAGAAATGGAGGGGAAGTCTTTAGACTAACAGAGACTTAAAACATATAACCACACACACAACTAAACTATAGTGTTTGTGGATAGATACTTAACTGACAGGCTAGGGATTATTCTTGGGAGCTGGGGGGCAGGTGGTGGGCTTCTGGAATGGCTGCCAGTTCTATCTCCTAACACAGGTGGCAGTTATTAAGAGTGTTCCCATATAATCATTAAGTTGTGCACATGTTTGATGTTATTTTTGATATTTGTTATTTTTAATGTAAGTTTTAAAAAATAATAACCAATATTTATTAAGAGCTCATCACGTGCCTAACAGTGTAGCTGGCACTCTGCAGACCCATTTAAGCTTCTGACCATACTGGGAATCAGGAAAGATTTACTGCCCCTCACAAGGAGGAAACCAAGTCCTGAGTTCCTGTTCTTTCCTTCCTTCAGCCGATATTCCCAGCACTTCCTACTGAGAGACCTTAGATACTTGGCACTGAGGAAACAAGTGGGCAAGAGGGACTCAAGCATGGTCTGCATGGTGCTTACATTGTAGGAACTGAATAAGCCATCATACAAATAAATGTTACCAGAAATTGCTGGGGCGAAGAGAATAGGGTGATATAAAAGATCACCTTCCAACTGGAAGACCAGGGTCAGCCTTCGGGACACTGACCCTAAGGCCCAAGGGTAAGAGCTGGCCAAGGAAGACCGAGGTAAAGAATGTTCCAGGAAGAAGGACTGGCAAGTGCAAAAGCCCTGAGGTGGGAACAAGTGTGGAGTGTTGGTTGGTCAGTGCTCCTGTAGCTGAGCAGAGTGAGTATGGGGGGAGTGCTGAGAGGTGGGCAGGGGCCAGACCATGCAGGAGCTGGTGTCATGGGGGGAGGCCCAGGACCACTGAAGGCTTGTGGTGGGGACGACTCAAGTACGAGGGATCAACATCACTCTGGCTGTTGTGTGGGGAACAGATTGTTGGAAGACAAAAAATAAGATGGGGCAACAAAGAAGAAGCTGGTATAGGGTCACAGAAACCAGAGATGCGGGTGGGAGTAGATGGAAGGATGATAATTCTGATAATACTAATAATTGTAATTATAATCAGAGTACCAGCAGCCCACATTCACTGAGCACCTACTATGTGCCAGGTGCCACGTGAAGCACCTTAACTATTAAATAGTGGGTACTGTTATTATTCCCATTTTGCAGCTAAGTAAACTGAGGCACAGAGACACGTCCAAGTCCAACCAGCTGGGAAGTGGCAGGACAAGGATCTGAACCCAAGCAGAGTCAGTACTCTTAGGCATCACATGATCCTGGAAAGGAGTGGCATTTGAGGATTTAATAGGACGTGGAGGGAGAGAGAAGAGGCAAGAAGGAGTACTTTGTTGATTTGTGCATTCATTTATCCAGTTGTATATGTTTCTCTGGCTGAGTAAATAAATACTCCCCGGACTGACTCTCCTGTGCCCTGCGGTCCCCTGTTGCTCCCTCTGAACCAGTGATAACCACAGTGCCCATGTGGATTTGAAGGATTCCTAGAAACCCTCCTGAAAGGCACAGGCTGTGGAAACAGGCAGATTTCATTCAAACCTAGCTCTGCCACTTACTGGGTGTGTGACTATGGCAGGTCATTTTCTCTTCTCAGGCTAGACTTCCCTTCTGAAAGTGGGCAACGGTCACCACCCTGCCGTGGATGATGCAAGGATTAAATGAGTGACCTCGTGCAAAGCACACAGAAGAGTGCCTGGCCCAGCCCCCAGGTGACACCAGGTGCAAGGTGGATGTGAGATCCACATCGGTGGGTAAAGGGTCCACCTGGCCTTAGAAGCTCCGTGTCCACAGGAGCCAATAACTCAGGTAACAACTCCATAGGAATGGACACGGCTTCCTAACAAATATTTATAGATATACAGCTTACTTATAAGGGTCATATTTACTGAAGGTCGGGTTGCCTGGCAACCCAGCTGACAGTGCACCTTTATCAGGCTTCCAGGGGAACAAGCTAGACAGTTAATTTCCCAGACAGAAGATCTGCTCACCCTTTACCCAGCTAATAATAAGACCTATTTTGGGGTGTTCTGAGCAAAAAAATGAAATGCTGTATTTTCATTATATATTCATAAATTATACAATATATAATTTCATGAACATATATACATGAATGTATATAAAATTTCATGAATTATATATATATTATATATTAGTCTGAACCATGTCAAGTTGCCAATATTTGACTTTCTCACTTCCAAATAATAGCAATTCCATATGGTTCACAGTGATAAAAAGGCTTTGAGCAGACACTGGCCTACATGAAGCCCTCAAAAATGATGATGATGATTATTAATATTAATAAGAAAGAATAAAATACATTGCATATTATATTACATATTATGTGATATATATTAGACAACATGGTATTAATTAATATTAATTAATGTTATTATTGTGTGTACAAAGGCATAAACATGCACACACATGGATCTTCATAACAGCATTGCCTAAACTGCAAAAAACTCTAATCACCATCCCCAGAGGGCGGGCTGGCTCAAGGCCCCCATGCAGACCTGTGTCCACACAGAAGCCCAGAGTGGTTGAGAGCGTAGGCTCTGAAGAGTGCTGGGGTTCAAATCCCAGCTCCACCACATACAAGCTAGTTAAGTAACTTTTCCTCTGTCTCGGTCTCTTCACCTATAAAATAGAGATAAGAACCTACTTCATAGAGTTGTGAGACTAAATGAGTGAATTAAGCACAGCATTTAAAACAGTGCCTGGGGCTGGCCCAGTGGCTTCGGAGGTTAGAGCTCCGTGCTCCTAACTCTGAAGGCTGCCAGTTCGATTCCCACATGGGCCAGTGGGCTCTCAACCATAAGGTTGCCAGGTTCGATTTCCCGCAAGGGATGGTGGGCTCTGCCCCCTGCAACTAAGATTGAGCACGGCACCTTGAGGTGAGCTGCCACTGAGCTCCCAGATGGCTCAGTTGGTTGGAGTGTGTCCTCTCAACCACAAGGTTGCCGGTTCGACTCCGACAAGGGATGGTGGGCTGCGCCCCCTGCAACCAACTAACAACGGCAACTGGACCTGGAGCTGAGCTGCGCCCTCCACAACTAAGACTGAAAGGACAACAACTTGAAGCTGAATGGCACCCTCCACAACTAAGATTGAAAGGACAACAACTTGGAAAAAATCCTAGAAAAATACACACTGTTCCCCAATAAAGTCCTGTTAAAAAAAAACAAAAAAAACCCAACAGTGCCTGGCACACTATAAAGGCTCAGTAAATATTAATTGTCATTAGTATTACTGTTGTTGTTTATATCGTTATTATTACAGAGTTCTTGACGATGAGGCAGCTCCAAATGTAAGTGGAAAATAATCTCCATGATAGATTGTGAGAAAACAAAAGCCAACTCAGTGCTAATATGCACACTTTTGCAAAAAGTGTTTCCATGACCTAACAAAAGCAACCAATTTCTAAGCACTTACCCCATATCCACACGACTGAAACAAAACTTTTTTCATCTAATATGAAATAGAGTAGACAATGGCAGAGTGCTGTGCATGAAGCACTCTGCCATTGTCTACTCTATTTCATTAAAAAAATTAGTAGCAACCCATTCAATGAGATCTTTTAACCCATGAATCATCTGGCACCCCCGGTTTTAAGATCTGGAAGCAAGGGTACCCAAGAAAAAAGAAATTGTGCTGTTTCTGGGGAGGTGGCTGTGGGCCAGTGGGGTGGGGAGAGGAGGCCTTCTGATCAATATGCCCTGTTTGGCCGCTTTTAAAATTTACTCCAGGGTGCACACAATCCCATTTCTCCAGGGGAGCGGTAGGGTGTCAGGCAGATGAAAGGAAAAAAATAATAAAGCTGGAGACTGCTAAAAATAAAAATACCCCTTGATCAACATTCCCTCACCCCCACACCCCCCATGGCAGTGAAAGCCACAATGGAAGTTCTGGAGACACAGTGATCAGTGAGACAGTGGGGAAGGCACCTGCAGGGAGCTGTGAACGGAGAAGAGGCAGGAAGAGGTGGAGGCGGCAGTGTGGGCGGTGGGGTCCTGGAGCACCAGCAACTGGCGGTCTGTCTTCTGGGTGAACAGGAGCTGCGGGAGACAAGTGAAGGTTCATGGGAGCTGGAGGGATCGCAGAGGACCCACCAGTTCCTTGATGCCCTGGCCCAGGTCTCTAGGGCCAGCCCATTTCTCAGATGGAAAAACAAAGGCTCCAGAGAGAGACCTAGAATGTGGTCTTGGTGTCCAGTCTCCCAACGTGAGCGAAGACTGTGGACAGACTGCTGGTTCTCGGAAGAGGTGGCACTAGGAGACTGAACTCCTGGGTACCAAGGGTTAAAGGGATTAGAGGCTGAGAAACCTGGATCCCAAGTGAAAAGTGGTCTGGGGTCAGGACTCCTGGGTCTGAGGGAGGAAGGGGCTGGGGGTCTGGACTCCTGGGTCTGAGGGAGGAGGGGCCGGGGGCCTGGGCTCCTGGGTCTGAGGAAGGAGGGGCCGGGGGTCTAGGCTCCTGGGTCTGAGGGAGGAAGGGGCTGGGGGTCTGGACTCCTGGGTCTGAGGGAGGAGGGGCCGGGGGCCTGGACTCCTGGGTCTGAGGGAGGAAGAGGCCGGGGGCCTGGGCTCCTGGGTCTGAGGGAGGAGGGGCTGGGGGCCTGGGCTCCTGGGTCTGAGGGAGGAGGGGCCTGACAGGTGCATGAAATCCTCATACCTTAGTGAGGGCCTGGTTGGGCTCAGAGAAGTCTCCGTCAGAGCTTCCCTCAAGGCAATTAAGCTCGAGCAGTCGGCTCCGTTCCTAGAGGGAGGTAAGACATCACGGAGTGCCACACCTCAGCGGTGGAGTGGGCCATTCCAGCAGCTTTCCCTGATTCCAGGAGTTATCTGGGCAGTGGGAAGGCAATGGGATGCCCCCGGGAAAGGAAGACAGTAGAACACGGGAATTTACCTGCGTCAGGGCCTGAAGGGCCTCCTCCTTCTTCCGGCTCAGCCCCCGGCTCTCAGCGGCCATCTGTTCCCCCAGTGACTTAAGCTGTTCTTCCAAGACCTGGATCCGGCGCTGCAGGGCAACCCAGTGTCCTGGTTACTCAGCTGCCCCAGGATTCCCAGCTGGCTCCCACAGAACCAGGTTGGTGTTTGCTCCACCCCATAACAGAGATCCCGGGACCTGGGTGCCTGGGGAGGGGTTTGGAGGACCCAGAATTAAGCATCCTGGTGCCTGCTTCCCTTTTGGGGGTCCAGAAGAGGCCTGGGGTGGGTTGAAGGGGATGGAGGGTTCGATATGTAGACAGAGACCAAGGGAGACAAGAGACCCAGAGGAAGTCACCGAGAACAGAGAAAGGGACAGACAGAAAGACAAACCAGAACAGATACAGAAAAGAAGGACCTAGACCAATTCCCAAGAGACAGAGATGCAGAGAAAGGGGACAAGGCAGAAAAAGAACAGAGATGGACAGAAGCTGTGTGAGACAGAGGAAAGGAAAAGAGAGAGTGACAGGAAAAAGATCCAGAAATAGAGGTGGAGAAAGAAAACGTCAGAACTTTCCAATCCAAAACTTTGGAAAACTTTGTGTTACATACAATCAAACATGTCGCTTTTCCCAGCAGCCTTTGCCTGTCCCTTGAATGTGAAGCTCCCACAAAGGACTGATGGGAGCATCTTTTTGGACAGGAGTTTGAGAGGCATAGAGTGTAGTGGCGAAGACCGAGTTGGTTCAAATCCCAGCTCTATCTTTTACAAACTAAGTGACCTTGGAAAAGATTACGTGAGCTCCTTGACCTTCACTTTCTTCATTTACAAAATGGAAAAAAATAATAAGACTTGCCTCCTAGGATTGTTGTAAGGATTTAATGACTAAACACCCATGAAATGTTTAGGGCTGTGCCTGGCACATAGTAAATGCTCAATAATCGTCAGCTGTTATTACTATTCTGAAGAACATGACACAGATAGGAAATAAGGACAGAGAAAGGGCCAGACACGGAGTGGAAAAGACCGAGGGTAATGCCAGGGAGGCATGCAGCTGGGTCCAACTCACCCTGTGCTGTGCCACACTGGCCTGAAGCTCTTGGACCTTGGCGTCCAGCGCCCGAGCTCCTCGGCTGTCCCGATCCTCCTCCTCCCGCCGGCTCTCTCGCTCCAGTTGCTGGAACTCCAGGTCCTCATAGGAACGCTGGGCCACATCCAGCTGTTCCTTCATCTATGGAGGAAATGCAAAAGGGGTTCAGGCCTGGACCCCTAGGGCTCAGGGGAGTAAAGGACTGGGGCCAGGACCCCTAGTCAACAAGAGAAGAGGTGCTGAGGACCCAGACTTGAGTCCTAGGCAGTTAGGGGACTAAAAGTCTGGACTAGGGTCCTCAGGGGGGAGAGTGTCTGCAAAACCCTCACCTCTTGCACCCCCTGCAGAAGCCGCTCATGCTGGTCCTCTGGCTGTGAGTTGAGCTGTCCCTGGGCTTCCTGGAGTTTCTGGCGAAGACGCTCCACGCGTTCCCGCTCCTGGCTCAGCCGCCTCTGCTCCTGAAAGAACAGCCAGGCTCTTAGCTTCCGCCTGAGCATAGGGATGGACACAGAGGCCAGCAAGAGCCAGGCTGGCTGAACCTCAGACTCCTCCCTGCCTGGGGTGTTGGCTCCAGAAGAGGAGGGACCCCGGGTATCTTGTTCACTTTTGTACTGGCCTGCCCAGAGTAGGTGTTCTGTAAACAGTTGTTCAAGAAATGAATGAATGCAAAACATATCCATGCTGGGTGATTGACACTGGGGACTCAGGGTCAGACCTGGGCCCTGGGCTCCAGGTGGGGACACAGCCAGTTACAGCCTGGGACAATCAGGGCAGTGAAACACAGAGACTGTAGAAACCCAGAGACATTTCCTAGATATCAGGATTTTAATGTGAGTCTCAAAAATCAGAGCGCATTTAGACCTAGGGAGAGAGAGGGGACTGGAAGAGCATTTCGGGCAGAGGGAACAGCATGTTACAAATACACCCTGAAGTTATTAAGTACAGGAAGTTTAGGGGGAAAACTCTGGTCAGGGAGGAAGAAGAGGTAGTGGAGGGAAGAGATGGGGAGCACAGCGAGAAATGGCAGTGGAAAGGCAGGCACGGCTTGTGTCAGGTTTGGTCAGTCAGGTTGAGGAGCCTTTATCCTACGGCAATAGGGAGCCATGGAAGGATTGACACAAGGGAGTAGGATCTCCCTCTGGGAGATGGATTTGAGGGGTTGAGACCAGCTCCTTCATGAGCCCTCCAAGCAATAAGAATGAGACCTAAACTAGGGCCTGGACTAGGGTGCAAAGGAGATGCACCACAGACAGGGTCAGGGGGCAGAAAGGACAAGACATGTTGACTGATAGGCGAGGGCATGAGGAAAAGGGGTGTGTACAGAGCAAGATCCAGGATTCTGGCCTGGTGACCAAAGGGAGGGTGAGATTGGGCCAATGTAGAAAAGGAATTGCTGAGGTCAGCTTTGGTTATGGTGAATGAGAAGGGCCCAGATTCCTGGGTCTGAGGGAGAAGGGGGCTGAGGGCCTTTACATCTGGGTCTCAGGGAGGAGGGGCTGGAGGCCTGGGGGAGGAACCAGTGTCCTATGAAGCAGGACACAGAGGTCTAGATTACAGGAGAGAAATCTGGGCTGAGAGTAATATAGGCTCTTGAGGGTAAATAAGGACCCAGGACCCAGTCTGAGGAAATTCCAACATACGAAATAAGGGCAAAGAGAAAAATGGACAGAATTACAAAGTTATCGTTTTCTAACCAATAATGTTAACTGATCCAAGCACTGATCACCAATGGATATTAAAGCCTTTAGATAAACGATTACCATGAAGGGATCAGAGGATCTCACTGGGGTCTGGACAACCAGAGACAACGTGCCCCTAACATGGCACACAGGACGCACTAAGCACATCTGAATCTGATCCGGCCTGTACATCTAACCCGCCACCTGCTTGTAGGAAGGGGAACAAGACCACATCCTCCATGGGACAGAAGACTTCGTTTCTCTAACAAATAGTATGGGAAAACAACAGTAGGCAGGGACTATTAGAAGTGAAAACAACACACACAAGGCATTTCAACCAATGAAAATATACTGGCCTTCGGGGACCTGTTAGCCAACTGTTAACTGGCATTTTTGAGACAATCTTGGAAACATGAAAATTGGAAATAAGACAATATTAATAAGAACTTATTAATTCTTAAGGTGTGATAACGTTTTGAAAAAGGAGTAGTTATCTATGAGATAAGAACCAAAGTATTTAAAAGCAATATATCTGGGATGGGCTTTTTAAAAAAGGGATAGGGAAGCAAATTGGGGGATATGAAACAGGAATTGACTAATCACTGCCGAAGCTAGGGAGCACACCATATAGCAGCCAACTGACTCTTCTATTTTTGTTGACATTTTTTACAATGACATTAAAAGAGCAGAGAGGGATCAAAGGATGAGGCCCCAGTGAGGCAGGCCCCAAAATCGCAGGCCCAGGAACCCCACCAGGAATATCCCTTAGACAAGGAAGGAAACTGACGAAGACCCCCCGGCAGGACAAACAGACCTGTTCCCGCTGCTCACGGGCCCCCTGCTCTGTGTCCACCTGCTGCTTCAGCAGCTCCCGAAGTTGTTCCTCCTCCCGCCGGGCGGCCACTCGCTCCCCAGCCAGTTCACCCCTCAGCAGGGCCACCTCCACCTCCATCTGCCGAGAGAATGCAAGAGCTGGGTCCCAGAGGCCGGGCTCTGGGGAAGCAGGGCTCAGACGCCTGGGTCTGAGAGAGGGGCCTGAGAGCCTGAATTCCTGGATCTGAGGGAGGAGGGGTCTGGAGGCCTAAAATTGGATCCAGAAGAGGAAAGGACGGGGAGCCAGGGCTTGTGGGTTCCCATAAATCGGGTCCAGACTTCCCAAGAGGTCTGCAGTCTCACCTCGATCCTCAGCTCCTTCCTCTGGCGCTGTAGCTCCTTCACTCGCTGCTCCATTAGGGCCACCCGAGTCAGTGCCTCCAGCTGCTGCCCTCGAAGCCGCTGCGCCGCTCCTCTCACCCCATCCCTAGACTGCGTGGGTGTGGGGGGCGTGGCTGGGATCGGTTCGGGAGGCGGGGCCTCCCCCTGAGATTGGAGAGGGCGTGGTCAAGTGGAGAGGCCTAGCCCCCAGCAGTCACTAAATATATCTTTTTCCTACCCCATACCCCCTCAGGGATCTACATCTGCCTAACTCAACCACTACGCTTTTATTCATGTGCAGGGAGTGGCCTAACTCAACCACCAGGCTCTTTTATTCAAGTTCAGGGAGGGTGCAGGTCCCGTGACATCCCAGCCTTTAGAGGAGGAGGGGCTCAGGAGAAGATCATTCCAAACGATAGTAACCAGGATAGTTCACACTGATAGGAACTCTGCCAAGCATGCAGTATGCCAAGCACCTCTCACATTTGGACTCACTAGATCGTCACAACACCCCGTAAGGGGTACTGAACCAACTCGAGGAAGTTGTTTCATTTTCTCTAACCAGGTCCCATTCTCTGGGCATCATGTCCCGTAGGCCCTGGATCTCTCGCTCTCTCTTTCTCCCCAGGTGTCTCTGAGTTTCCCTCCGTTTCTCTGGGATTCATCTCTCCCACTCAGTATCTGTCTTCTGTCTCTGAACTGCTACTTCTCCTTCTCCCTCGGAGTAGCTCCCTCTCTCAAGGTTTCTCTGTCTTAATTTCTGTTTCTCTGAGCATCTCTGCCGTTTCTGGGTTTCTGTCTGTATCTCTCGCCCTATCTCTCTGAGTCTCTGTCTCTCACTCCGTCAGTCTTTCTGGCTCGGTGTCAGGGTCTCTGTCTCTCAGGAGTCTCCGTATCTCTGGGGCTCTCTCCCTGCTCCGGGTCTCTGTCTATCTGGTCTCTCCATACCTGTCTCTCGATGTCTCTGTCACCTGCTCTGGGTCCCCCCGTGGCTCCCGCCCTCCAGGTTCCTCACCGTGTCGCGGCTGCTCTCGGTGCTGCTGCCTTCTCCCACTTCTTCCTCTTCTTCCGCCTGCTGCTCAGCTCCTCCGCCGCTCGGAAGCTCTGCCGGGGCCTCGGGCGCCTCCTGCCCGCGAAGGTCTTCGGTGTGCTCCCGGGGCTGGGCAGCCCCTTGGGGCTGAACCTCCGCGTCACACTCTGGGACTGGCGGCGGTGGGATCCCCTGGTCGGGGCAGCTAGGTGTCCCCATGTCGGCGACGCGCTCCTGCAGGGTGGGCGGGCCCTGGAGTTCCGAGGCGTGGACTGACAGCGTGGGGGCGTGGCCCAGGAGGCCTGAGCACTCCGTCGGAACGCTCAGACGCGAGGAGTGCTCCGGAGGGCGGGCCCTAAGAGTTCAAAGGCTGGCACTGAACTTTCGGGGGCAGGGTGGCCTGGAGTTTAGAGTTTGTAGGGCGCCACGCCCCCGGAGGCGGGACCGAAATTTGAGTTCGGGGTCCTACCACGCCCCCTACTGGCTTCTCCCTCCGATCCAAGAGTGGAGCCTTGTACCCTCCCATCATCCCCCCACAATCCGTGGACCACCTTAGAAACACCTCATCGCCTTCTCCCTCAGGGTCTCACGAGTCCGGGATCCCGCCCCCTGTTCTCCCGAGCCCAGTAGAATTGGCTCCAACTCCAATGTAGGGAGCAGCGCCCATGCCCCCTCACCCAGGAACCGAAGAGTCGGGGCTCCTAGTCTCTCTCTCTCTGGACAAACCAGGAGCCTGAGTCCTCTGCTCCTCCCCGGAGCTAGATTCCTGAACTCCAGCCTCCTCCTCCCCGCCGGACCCAAGAAGCCAAGTCTCCATCCCCCTCCACCTGCGCAGCCCGGGCCCCCTCACCCGCTCAGGCTGTGGCTCGCTTCCCTCTGAGCTCAGGGCGCTGTCGTTTCTGCCTCCGAGACAGGTGGCTGGGGAAAAGGGAGGAGAGAGGCTGTTCTCTCCCCCTCCCCAGCAGCCCGGAAGTAGAGGGGGGGGCACAACAGGTCCAACAGCTCCCGGGGGAGGAGGGAGCGACCAACTTGCCCCGCCCGCGGCATCTGGCCATCCCAGCCCCACCCTCGGAAAACCCAGCATCGCGACTACCCACTCTGGCCCCATTCCTGTCCCTTGAAGGGTCAGGTGTCTTGGTCACCTATGTATAAGTGCCTCCCTAATGTCCAGACCCTGGGAATCCTGAAAGGAAGAGGGGAATGGAGATAGGGGCCTCTCCCCTCTAATGAGCCCTTTGGGCTCATTAGACCGGTTTGGGGAGCTGGGCAAGAGGAGGGGGTGCCCTGAGCTGAGTCAGAGACCCGCCCAGAAACGAGGGGAAGTGTGTCCCCTCCTCCCCACTTTCCCATGGGGTGGAGGGCAGAGGTTAAAGGTGTTAGCCAGACCCTTTCCTCTCTGGGCAAAAACAGGAAAATAACTGGTATGTGAGAAAGGATTATTGGATGTTAGGCCCTGTGCTAAACACTTTATACACGTTAATTTAATTTCATCCTCAACAGCCTAGCAAAAAAGGGATTTCTATCTCCATTTCATAATTGGGGTAACAGGCTGAGAGGGACAGGTTTGTCTAAAGTCTACCCATGTTGTTAATATTAATGCCAGATGGGTTCTCTGTAACGTCCATGTTCTTAAACCATTAGGCACACTTTCACTCCAAGCCAGCAAGTACCTGGAAAATCATTCCAAATGATAGCAATGATAATAGTTAACACTGATAGGAAGTCTGCCATGCATGCAGTGTGCCAATCACCTCACACATATGGACTCACTAGATAGTCACAATCCCTCATTATTATTGTTATTATTATTTCCATTTTACAGATAAGGAAACTAGGCCTGGAGAAGTGAATTACCTTATCCTGGGTCTCACAGGGGGAAGTGGCTCAAATTCAACATGGTGTTCTAATCCAAGGAGCCAAGAAGGCCCTACCAGATATCTGTTTGCTTCTGCTCTTGTGACTTAGACTATCTCCTACTTTGGGCTCCCTGGACCTTCACCTGGCCTTTCCAGGGACCAGAACTAACCCCAGGCACCTCAGCTCAGAAGCCCAATTGGTTCCCCCAGAAAACAGAAAGAAGTCAGATTCAGAACAACAAAAAACAACAACAAAGATTTTTATTTAAGAGGCTCGAGGAGCTGGTGAGGGAAGGACAGAGGAGAGAGGCTCCAGGGATGGCACCTCTCCCCTCACCCCTCCTAGTACATTTTCAATGGATATTAGCACCTGGCAGAGATTATGTCAGGAAGGGGGAGTCTGGACCCCACAGCGCATGTTAGCTGGAACAGCAACGTCTAAAACGAAGAAACCAAGGGTGAAACTAAGGGACCTTGACAGACATCCCCCTCCCCCCAGGTCCAAGTGGGGACCCAAAAATCCTAAGAGCCCTTCTTTGGGAAACTGAATTTCTGGGCTTAAGCCTCCTCTTCCCTCAGACTCAGGAGTCCAGGCCCCCAGACCCAGAAGTCCAGGCTCCCATCTGCTCACCTATCTGCTTAGGCTTGGGCAAGTTCAGGTTGTCCATAACCTTGACAAATTCCTCACAGCTGAGGGTGAGCCGAGGGTTCAAAGTCCGCTCCTCCTCCACAGTGGACACTGTGAGCCCTGGTGGCCAAGAGAAGGAGAGGAATGTTCACCAGTCCAGTCCTTTGGCTGCCCAGAACTACATTTCCCAGGAAGCTTTGGAGTGCCTCTCTGGCCTGGGATTAAGAGGCTTTTCCCAGGATGTTCCTGAGAGGGCTTTCCCTCGTTGATGGGCACTGTGGGAAATGTAGTTTCACATAGCTCCCCACACTCTATAAGGAAGGCCCAGGGAAACCCATGCTCTCTGGTATTTTAAGAGTCATAGTTTCTACATCTATACTTAGTACTTGATCTTTTTGGCCAGAGGAATTTCTGGGAATTGTAATCCCATGCACCATGAGGATTTTTTTAATTTTTATAAATAGTATTAATAGTAAGTTTTCTAAGTGCCACACTTCCTCTAGGAAGCCCTCACCATGGTAATCATGAGCAGGGTAGACCAGACAGTCTCCTGGAAGCGTGAAGATCTTTTCATGGACTGAGTGGTATAAGGTCTTAGCACAGCCTGGGGAGAGAAAGGTCAGTGGAAAGGTCAGTGGATCGAGAGGACAGGAGAAGCCCCTTTAACCCCTTCCCTTAGGAAAAGGATGGGAGGATAAAATCACTATAGGCAAACCCTCTCCTTCATGTCCTGCCAGTACCTCTTTATTTAGGTAGAGAAGGAGAGGGAAGGGCATTCTAGGCAGGTGGAACAGCATGTACAAAGAATTGGGGAATGGTTAAGAAATTCAGCGTGGCTATAAATTAGGTTGGGATGACACATTGAAGCACCGAGGAGTTGGCCCTCATTCTGGGGATGGGGAAAGGGTTCTGGGCAGGGAAGGTGGACTATAATAGAAAATAAGAAACTGAAGATGTGAGGCCAAGGGAGAGAATGGAGACTTGGTTCCAACAAAAAGCCCCAAGTCCTCAATTGGTGCAGGGGCAAACCTCACTGCAATGTTTTTCCATCTTTCATTTCAGCCTAAATCCTTATATTTCATGACTGTTGGGAGTTGAGAAAGGGGAGATTAGAAGCCTCAGAGAAAAAAAGACAGACCAAGATGGAGAGATAAGGAGAGAGAGGAAAGAGGAAGCAAAGAGGCAGCCTGGGGATCTGGTTACCCACGGCCAGCTCATCGTGGCTCTGCCTTCCCGCTCTCATCCAATCTTGCCCCCTGAAAGGCAGCTAAATCCTTCCAATCTAGTGTCAATCACACACACACACACACACACACACACACACACATATACACTCACTGTATATGTTTATGCTGTCAAAGAGCAGCTAAACCTGAGATTCTGAAATCCCTTCCCACAGAGACACTCCTGAATCTGACTGCTCCCAGCAGTTAAACCTCAATGTAACACGGCCCCCTAGCAATGAAATCACTGACTCTAACAACTTCCTAGCAGCTAAATCCTCATATCTAACTGCCCCCTAGCAGCTACACTCCTAAATCGGACTCAACACACACACACACCCACACACACACACCTGCCCCTACCACATCTCCAGCAGCTAAACCTGTTATGGGATTTTAAAATATGTCCACAAACACTTTGACACTCTTCTCTTCAAAATGTTGACACTTAATCCCCATTATTTTGACTTAAGGGCCTGGACTAAGTGACTTGCATCTAATAAATCAGATATGGCAGAAATGACCAAGTTTAATTTCAGAGACAGGTCATTTTTAAAAATTAGGGTTTCTCTCTGTCTCTCTCTCTCTCTGTCTCTCTCTCTCTCTCTGATCCTTCCCTCTGGGAGAACCCAGCTGCCATGTCGTGAAGACACTCAAGCAGCCCCATGGAGAGGTCCACATGGGGAGGAACTGACGCCTCCTGCCCACAGCCAGTGCCACCTTGCCAGCTATGCTAGTAAGCCACGTTGGAGGCAGATCCTCCCACCCCAGGCAAACCTTCAGATGACCGCAGCCCAGGCTGACAGCTCGACTGCACCCTCATGAAAGACCCTGAGCCAGAACCTCCCGGCTAAGCTGCTCCTGGAGTCCAGGCTCTCAGAAACTGTAGATAATAAATGTTAATCAGTGTTTTAAGCCATTCGGTTTGGGGGTAATTTCTTTCGCAACAATAGATAATTATGAGCTAAACCCTTCAATCTAACTGTTCCCTCATCAGCTAAGCCCTAAATCCAACTTTTCCCCGACTCTAGCAGCTCAAATGCCTTGAGTTTAATCCTGACCCCTTGAAAGTTTAAATTTCATCCATTCATTCTTGCAACTGATACTTAAAACCCTGGCACACACATAACTATACTAAGATCTCAGGCTGCAGGCAGGGGCCTGTGACCTTGCTGGAAGTCCGTCCGCCCACACCCTCGGATGAGCAGGGCATCTCCAGTGAAGGCCATGCTGTGGTCATTCAGGACGAAGGTGACACAGCCCGGGGTGTGTCCAGGGCTGGCCCGGGTCTCCAAGGCCTGGTGGGGAGGGAGAGTACAGATAGTCACCCAGAAGCCAATGGCTTTGCCCTCGTGGTGAAACTGGTTCCAGGGGCCCCCACCCCACCCCCCGGGTCACATCTAGATAACCTTTCTTTCATAAAAAATTAAGTTAGATTTCCAGGCTCAAACCTCACATCAGAATAAATTGCAAATGAATTAAAGGCAATAAAATAAAACCATAAAACTGTGATAGCAACAAAAGTACAAATGAATATATGACCTCTGGTTAGGGAAGAATACTACATGTGAACCGTAAAGTCATAAATCATTAAGGAAAAGATCAATGGTTTGACTTGAAATCAGTTTGAAGTTTTGCAATGACAAAAACATCACAAACAAAACTTAAAGGGAACAAATGAGCTGGGGAATACATTTGTAACACATATACCACACAGTGGTCAGTGTACTTCGTGTACCAACAGATCTCGCAAATCAACAGGACAAAGATAAGCATATGGAATACTACACAGTCATTAAAATTATCACTAAAATAAAATGTAATGGTGATATACGCAAATATTTAATGACATGAAAAGATGTTTAATGTCCAGTAAGGGCAAAAGCAGGTTACAAAGCCTTTTGTACAGTGTTATCTTTTTAAAAAATGTATCCATTAAATATATATTTATAAATATATAAATAGATAAATATAAATATTATATTGTTATAATATTTTCCTATATTATCCTTTTTTATTATATTATTTACATATAATTTTAAATACGTAACTTTAAAATTAAAATAAAATACAAAATTCAGAATACACTAAAGATCTAAACATAAAAAAACAAAATCTAGAAGGAAATATAGAAAGAGATATAGATATATAAAATATATATTAATATATAAAATCTTGAGTTAGGGAAGGTTTTTCTAAGCATAATAGGAATTCAGATGCCTTAAGGAAAAATGGTGTCAGATGTGACCACATTTTAGGTTGGTGCAAAAGTAATTGCGGTTTAAAAGGTTAAAAATAATTGCAAACACTGCAATTACTTATGCACGAACCTAATACTTTCACTTCGTTACAGAAAAGAACAAAATCAGAGTTAAAAGATAAACAAATTCAGAGATAATATTAGCTACATGTATAAAAAAGTATTATAAAGTGTGAATATCCATAATATATAAACAGTTGCTAAGCATCAATAAGAACCCCCCAAAAGAAAAAAATAAGCTATTCATAGAAGAGGAAACAAATTGTCAAAAAACATCTGAAAAGATGTTTGATCTCCCTTCAAAGAAAGGAAGGGAAGGAGAAAGTTCAATTTAAAAACTCTTGATTTTTCACCTACCAGATTGGCAGCTGTCAGAGTAGCTTAGGGTGTTTGAGGCAACCCCTTACATTTTCTGGGATGTGGGTACAACTCAGTATAGCCATTTTAAAGGGCAACTTAGCAGTGTCTATCAATATCTCAAATGTGCACACTTTCTGACCCCTCAAAGCCACTTGCAAGACTGCCATTAAGAACACCTGACCCAAATGGACGCAATAATGCCCACCCCGGGAGTTCTCATAATCTAAATCCCCACACTTAGTTCAAGGGAAGCAATTGTCGGGAAAAATTATTACCCTAATGATCTAACAGCCACTTATAAGATCAGTTCCCACTCCCACATCACTTCTCCACTCTTAATAGAGGCCCCTCTCACCAATTAGCGTCCTTGTCCAGGTCAGTCATCTGCCAATTATTGAAGGATACCATGTGCAGACCCTGTTTCTCCACCCAATATACAGTCACAGATCTCCAATTTGGTTGGGGGCATCACTGTGCCCAGCCAAGAACTTCCCCAGCCTCCCCGCCAGCGTGGGTGGTCTGGGACACAGTTCTCTGGCCAACTAGATCTCAGTAAGTCCCTAAAGATTTCTGAGAAAGTTTTTCCCTCCTTGATAACAGGGACTGTCACCTCCCCTTTCCATTTCATCTGGCTCTGAACACAACGTGTGATGGCTGCAGCTGCAGCAGCCACCTTGCAACCCTGAAGGAAAAGCCAAGAGAATCCCACAAATGATAGTGCTGTCAAATCAGAGAGAACTGACTCCTTCCAGATTTTCTGTTATAGCAGATAATTAAACTCCTATTTTTTTAAGCTACTGTGTGGATTTTTCAGTTAATTTGAGTCAAACGCTTTTGTAACGCATATTCAAGAGGATATACATGCAATGCAAAACAAGTACAAAGCAAAATCACAAATCTTGTGGGAAAAAGCGCACCCTCCCAAAATGAATATTATCTTTTGGTGATAGAGGAGTGATCTTTCACTTTTTATTTTGTGTGTTTCCATACTCTCTTATTAAAAAAAAAACACAAAAAAAACACACAAAAAAAAACAAATTGGGTGTCTTTTGAACTGAAAATATAAATGGATATTCAGGAATAATGTTCAAAATACTTAACCATACTTATGGTACAGTATTGGCCACTCAGAAGCACAACAGCTGTAAATAACTAGTACAGTTAGAGTACATATAAGGGGTGTGTGTGTGTGTGTGTGTGTGTGTGTGTAAACTGAACAAAATTTTAATATCAATTCAACAAAATCCTGCTTGCCACATGGGTCAAGATTCCTTAGGCCCTTTGAACTGAGTTTTGTCGCAAGTGGCTTTGCCTCCCTGTGTATCTGACCTTTCCGTTCTCTGAAATATCTGCCCCAATAATACTGCATATCTAAGGTCTCATCACGTCCAGCTTGCACCAACCACCAACCTCCTCCCTGGCCTCCCAGCCTCCAATCTATCTCCCACATGAGCCCAACCCCTCAGGGGTTCCTTTTCCTATCCTCTCTGCTCATAACCCTCCTCGGCCTGACTTTAGAGGGGCTCCTCAGCCCCTGCTCTGGTGCTTGCCCACCTTTCCAGCCCAATGGCCGATAAAATCCTCCTTTCTGCAACACAGTCCACTACTCTGAACCCCAGGGTCATTTCCAGAAAGCACCAGGCTTTTCCACACCTCTTTGCCCATGCAATTCTCTCTGCCAGGTACATCTCCCATCATTTGGGTCTACCTATTCTTCAAGAGCCTGACATTGACTGACCCCTTCTCCTGTACCAACCTGTCCCTAAATGATTGACATAGCTGTATTCATTCAGTCCACATACATCCTTATGAGGTAGGTAGCCTTCCTGTCCTCATTCTATAGATGAGGAAACTGAGGCACAAAGTGAGAATGAGAATGAACAAACTATAACTATATGTGACAATATGAATGAATCCCAGAAATATAATGATGAACATAAAAAGTGTGCTAGACACAAAAAAGTGGAGTGGAGTGGAATAAAACAGAATGGAGTAGAATGGAATGACATAGGAAATCTCAAAGTGCCTGATTGTAAGAGTAAGTGTTATTTCATGAAGCTGAGGATTCAGTTCTAAATCCAGATGTAAAATATTTATCTCTTGGCGGGGGCACATGGACTAGGAGTTATGAGCAGTCTCTGGAGCCAGATGACATGGGCTCTAAATTTGGCTCTATTACCACTAGTTGTGTGACCTTGGACAAGTTACCTCACCACTCTGGGCTTCTCTGCTCATTTGTAAAACGGGGATAATTGTCCCCATCTCATAGGGCTATTATAAAGATTAAATAATTTTGTCTATGTAAAGCATTTAGAAAAATACCCAGCAGACAATTGCTATATAATAAAAATAACAAATAATGTTTTCAAATTTGAAAAACACTGGTCTAGTGGTACCAACCACATGACTTCTTGGGTTCAAATCCTGGCTCAGCCACTTTCTCAGTGTAATTTTTGGGCAAGTCACTTTCACTCTCTGCATTTCCTTCTCTGTAAAATGGGGAAAATATTTCTTATCTCACTATGAGGTTATGAGGTTTAATGCGACCTATTTGTCAGAAAAGAGCTAGTGAAGGCCTAGTGGTCAGGTTCAGCCATAGAAGTGCTTTGTGTGGACTGCTCAGAAGTTATTAGAAATCTGAATTTGTTGTTTACTCTTAAAAAGTGGAAAATTTCTCAAAAATGTATACCTGCAGCTTCTATTTAAAAACAAACAAACAAACAAGAAGGCTTGGCTGAGGATAGGTTACATTCCTAAACATGAGTAATCAATTTGAATTGTGCAGTGGGTGTCCCCTATAAATAGGGCATGTACCCTAATGTTTGCCATACGCCCTACCACTCCCTGCTGCCTTCAGCAAGCGATATTTGATTATGAAAATCCTTCTAGATAAATGCTGCAAAAACACACTTACAGAAGTTAGCACAATGCCTGGTGAGGCACAAATACTCAGCAGTTGTTAACTATTATTAAATTATTATTAACTAATACAAAAATATCTACAATCTACTTCAGTTGATAACAAGAAGAAGTTTTAGAAAAGCAAGTTAAATGACACCTTGAAAAAACAATTAGACACATCCAGAATGTGGGACATTCTATAAGACAACAGGCTGGAAGCTTCAAAGGGCAATGTTATGGGGCAGCAAGGATATGAAACTTCTAGATTTAAAAGAGAGTAAATAGACATATGAGGTCTGACATTTCAGTTCGTGAACTCATCCTAGGAAAAGTGCTCCATACCTCATTGCTGAATATCACTGTGGTCACTTTCGAAGTACTCCCGTTAGGAAGCTATGCACCAACACCAGCGCCTAGTCCACCCTTCAAAGCAATTTTGGAACTCTTTTTCTGGAATGGACATAAGAGCTATCATCGTATTACCCTTGATGTCCTCAATGTCATCAAAATATCTTCCTTTCAATATTTCCTTTATCTTCAGGTAAAGAAAGAAGTCATTAGGGGCCAGAACAGGTGAGTAGGGAGGGTGTTCCAACAGTTATTTGTTTAATGGCTAAAAACTCCCTCACAGACAGTGCTGTGTGAGCTGGTGCATTGTCATGATGCAAGAGCCATGAATTGTTGGCCAAAAGTTCAGGTGGTCTAACTTTTTCATGCAGCCTTTTCAGTACTTCCAAATAATAAACTGGGTTAACCATTTGTCCAGTTGGTACAAATTTATAATGAATAATCCTTCTGATATCAAAAAGGTTAGCAACATCATTTTGACTCTTGATTTGGACTGATGAAACTTTTTTGGTGGTGGAAAATTGGCTGACTTCCATTGTACACTTTGACGCATTGTCTCAGGGTCGTATTGGTCACCCATGTCTCATCACCAGTGATAACATGGCCCAAAACATCGTCTTGCCTCTCCAAAGGGTCTTGGCAAACTTCGACTCTCCTTTACTTTTGTTCATCGGTGAGCTCCTTCGGGACTATTTTTGCACACATCTTTTTCCTGACAAGATTTCAAGTTAAGATTTTCCTAACTGCTTTTCTCTCGATGTTTACTTGGTCTGTTATGCTTCTAATAGTCAACTGATGGTTTTGACATACAATTCGACAAATTTTTGCAATGTTTTCATCAGTTCTGCTCGTTACTGGCCACCCTGACCTCTCTTCCTCAGTGACATGTTCTCTCCTCTCAGAAAAACATTTAATCCATCTGTATACTGCCGTTTTCTTCATGGCATTATCCCCATAAACTTGGACTAACATGTCTCTGATTTCACTTCCACTCTTGCCAAGTTTAACAAGACATTTAATGTTTGTTCGTTGCTCTAATTCAAGCTCAGACATTCTCGTAATAGCACACAAAAATACCCAACAACAATAATGAACGCCACTCAGCAAGACACCGCCACATATCAACACGAACACAGCTGTGAGACACTGATATACCAAGGGTATGAAACCTTACTGAGTTATTTGTACAGTGCTGTCAATGTAAGTGCATGGTGGCAAGTTCACGAACTTAATTGTCACACCTCGTAGCAACCAAATGTCATGTGTGGACTTCGAGTGGGTCCTGGTTCCCAAACACAGCTGTAAAAAAATGAGTCCTAGGGCAACTGGAGAAATTTGAACATGGCTGGATTTAATTGTCTATTTTGTTAGGTGTGACAAAGATTTTGTAAAAGAATGGTTAGCAAAGTGTAGTCAAGGGAACCCTGAGGGGCTCCAAGATCAAAACTACTTTTGTAATAGTATTAAGATGTCTTTTGCCCTTTTTCACTCTCACTCTCTCATGAGAGTTCAGTGGAGTTTTCCAGAAGCTCCATGACCTGTGATAATGTCATTGTTCTGACAGTTGAAAGGATGTATGTTTTTATAGTCTTGTGTCTTAAAAAAAAGTCTCAGGCCAGTTGGCTCAGTTGGTTAGAGCACAGTGCTCATAACACCAAGGTTGCCGGTTCGATTCCCACATGGGCCAGTGAGCTGCGCCCTCCACAACTAGATTGAAGACAATGACTTGACTTGGAGCTGATGGGAACACACTGTTCCCCAATAATCCCCAATAAAAATTAAAAAATATTGCTAGATAGAACCCTCATAAACAAAAGCTTTGTAAGGTCCTCCAGAATTTTTAAGAGGGTTAAGGGGTCCTAAGACCAGAAAGTTTGAGTGTGAGAAGTACTGATATAGGAAGAGAACACCATTATTCTTAGAAGCTTTTAGAGGTGAAATGTCTGCAAGTTAGCTTTCGAATGCGAAGGGGGAAAAAGTATATACAGAGAGAAAAACAAAGCAAATTTGCTAGAAAATGTCAGCAACTGGTCAACATTAGGTGAAGAGTAATGAGGATGTTAACTGTACTATTATTTCGATTTACTAGGGATGTGAAAATATTAAAAATAAAAAGTTGTAATACACTACTGTATGTCAACTATAATTGAAAAATAAATTTCTAAAAACACAAAAATAAATACATAAAAAGTTGTGAGTGGCAGACACCTAACACCTTGACCTAAAGCAGCTTCAACTGTTCCAGAAACTTGAGTGATCTCAGCTGCAGAATATTCCAGCTGGGCCTGCCTAGCCCCCATTCTTTCAACACATTCATTCTTCTCTTCCATGATGCATCAAACACGGGACGCAACTCCCCTCCCGTTCTTTTCCGGTTTTCCGCAGCAGCGACGTTTTGAAACTACCCCCATCAGCTAAACCCCGCTAAAGGGATCACGTTGCAAGCCCTCAGCTCGCTCCACCTTTCAGTTCCCTCGGCCCATACTGCCCCCTGGTGGCAAGTAAGCTCTCGGCTTCTTTCCCCTTCAGTCCCCAAGTTTATTCTTTTGTTCCATTCTTCAAAAGTACTTAATCTTGATATAATCATGCATTGTTTCTATGCCCTCTAAACTCGAAAACCCCAAACGTCATTTTCTATTGTAGCTAAATACTCTGAACCTCCATCAGCTAAGCCTTCTTCCTTGTTTTGTGGAAATAAAATAAGATGGAGTGATGGATGGATAGATGTGTATGCTGCACATTTATCGTTTCCATTTGTATGCTTGAAATTTTTCATAAAATATAAGGGTGAGGAAAATACTTGTTCCACAATTCAAATATTTAATTTCAAATGTTTAATTCAAATAGGAGGAAGCACTGAGATCCTTATGTGGGCCACTGGTGATCACGTTTCCTGTGTCTGCCAGGAACAATTAAATCAGACTCTCCAAAGTAGGACCTGTCTTGAGCAAAGTAGGAAAATGTCTTGAGCAGCACCCCCCTCAATCAGCATATTTAACAGGAAAGACTAACTTTCCAAATCGACCACCCCTCAAGGGAGGTAAAATGTCCAAGTCTCTATTACTGCCTATTAAAACAGAAAATTCATTCTACAATGAAACCATCCAAATTTGGCCCACTGTGAATGTGAAATGTACAGCCAGTTCAAAAAACTGAAGTTGAACATGTCAGTTATGTGATATGGCAATTGCATTCCTTGGTACTGAGGGTAATGTTGACCAAGAGGTTTATACAAGAATCTTCATAACAGCGCTATTCATAATAGCTCCAAACTGGGATCAGCCACCAAAAGGAGAATGGATAGGTTGTCATAACTTCACACAATGAAATGCTCTATGTCAGAGGTTGGTAAGCTATGGCCAATGCGCCAGATTTGTAAGGCCTGAAAACTAAGAATCGTTTTTATACTTCGTCATGGTTGAAACAAAATCAAAATAAGAATATTTCCTGACACGTGAAAGTTATTGAAATTAAAATTTCAGTGGCCACAAATAAAACTTCATTGGAGCACAGCCATGCTTATACATTTACGCATTGTCTGTGGCTGCTTTTACACGAAAAGAACTGAATAGGTACAACAAAGACCATATGGTCTGCAAACCGAAGGTATTTTACTATCTGGTTCTTTACAGAAAAAGTTTGTCAACCCTATATATTGCAATACAAGGAAAGAATTACAACTGTACACAACATTATGGACAGTGAAAGAAGCCAGACACAAAAAAGTACACACTGTATGATTCCTGTTTAAAACGTCCAGAACAGACAGACTGATCTACGGTTAAGACAGAAGAATGGTCCCTTGGCGGAGTGTCAACGGCCAGGAAAAGGGACAAGGAAGCCTTCTGGGGTGAAGGGGTAAGTTCTGGATCTGGATCTGGGTAGTGGATATTCAAATGTTTATCAAGCTGCACATGTACAATATGTGCACTTTGTACTATATTATACTCATATGTACGAGGTGTGATCAAAAAATACGGTGAATGTTTAAATTAAAAAAAAAAATTTTTACAATAAAAGACACATTGCCATTAATCCCCCTCAAAATACTCCCCATCACTTCGAACACACTTATCCCATCATTCTTGCCACTTTCTGAGGCAGTTCTGGAAGTCCTCTTTCGCGAGTGTCTTTAATTGCACTATCGGGGCTGCCTCAATATCCTGAATCAATTCAAAACGTTTTCCTTACATGGTCATTTTGACTTTGGGGAAGAGCCAGAAGTTTCATGGTGCCAGACCTGGTGAATAAGGAGGATGAGGACACACCATAATGTTTGTAGTTGACAGAAATTGCCATATCAGAAGCGATGTGTGACATGGAGCATTGTCATGACGAAAGATGAAGTAAAGACATTCATGAAAGAGGATTTCCAGAACCGCTTCAGAAAATGGATATAGGGTAAGTGTGTTTGAAGCAAGGAGGAGTATTGTGAGGGGCATTAATGGCAATGTATCTTTTACTGTAATACATTTTTTAATGTAAACATTCAATGTATTTTTCGATCACACCTCATACGTTCCAATTTAATTTTTTAACGTGTGAGAAGGAAAAGGGAGAGAAAGAAATGTGCCCATCGCTGAAGGTTTATAAAGAACTCAGGTGAAAACCAAAAATATATATATTGAATAATCATAATGACAGATAATAACAAGTGGTGGCAAGGATGTGGAGGGACTGGAACCCTCATCCGCTGCTGGTGGGAACATTGAATGGTGCAGCCACTTTGGATAATAGTCTGGCAGTTCCTCAAACTGCTAAACATAGAGTTATCATATGATCCAGTAATTCCATCTGTGGTGAGCTGACGCATAAAGAGTTAAACTAAATGAGTCAAGCACAACTTGGCAGTAGTAAATCCCAAGGGGAGCGTATCTAAACAAAAGAAACAGATAGAAAACATCTGTTCCGGGGAGAAGGATTTATCTAAAGGTGGGAGTGCAGTCAGGGCCAAACATCAAAATACAACAAGGTTACTTTGTAGTTGCTGTATCAGCCTTCTGCTGTAATCTTACTGTCTTTGTGAGCATAAAAGAGAGCTGTAAAATAAAGTCGGTGCAGCAGTCTAAGGAGCACTGCTTGCCCTCCCGACCCCATCTTTGTCTCTTGTCTTCTTTTTTCTTATCCTCACTCCCTACTCAGGGACCGTTCGTCTCGTCGGCAGGCTCCGACATCCATCCTAGGTATCTACCCAAGAGAAAGGAAAATACATGTCTACACAAAAACTTGTATGTGAATATTCATAGCAGCAGTATTCATAATAGCCAAAAAGTGGGAACAACTCAATTGTCTATAGACTGATGAATGAATAAATAAAATGTGGTCTATCTATACAGTGGAATTATTATCCAACAAGAAAAAGAAATGAAGTACTGATCCACACTACAACATGGATGAACCTTAAAAACATTATGGTCAGTGACAGAAGCCAGTCACAAAAGGCCACATATTGTATGGTTCCGTTTCTATGAAATGTCCAGAATAGCTAAATCCATAAAGACAGAAAGTAGGTTAGTGGTTGCCTAAGCATGCAGGGGTGAAAGGAGGAGTGGCTGGGGTGATAGCTAAGGGCTGTGGGGTTTCTTTCTGGAGTTATGAAAATATTCAAAAATTAATTGTAGTGATGGATGCACAACGTGGTGAATACACTAAGTCATTGAATTGTAGACTTTAATGGGTGAATTTGATGGTTTGTGAGTTATGTCAATAACGCTGTTTTAAAAAGCAAACACTGAAGCTAAATCTACCACAGCTAAAACCTTCAACATTCATTCATTGAAAACATCACTCATTCAGTTTAACAACGGGCTCATTTTGACACAAAATCCAACCATTTCCTAACTCTTCTAAGGTTTGTCAACCCAAGGAATGCTTATTAGCACCTGACGGTTGAATGCAGTTTACATAAACGTACAATGAAATTTTTTTACCTACTTCCAGAAAAAGGCTTGAAATAAAGAAGCTGTAACCACTGTAGCTGAATCCTCTGACCCCATCCTCACCCCAGCCCCCATTTCAGCTAAATACTCTGACTCAGATCAGCTATCCCCATTTAGCAAAACCTTCTAACCTGGAGGCTGAGTCCTCACCCTGTCACCTGACATTCTGTCCCCAAAATCAGCCAAACTCTACATCTTTAGCAACTCTGATCAGAGAAAAGCCCTGCCAGCTGTTTCCCTTCCCTCTGAGAACAACTCCCCCCCACACACATTCTCCCTGCCCCAGGGCCCTCCCCATCCCTCGGTGTTGCCCTGGGTGGAAATTCTGGCCGGAAACGTGTGGATTATGCCTGCAGCAAAGAAAGGAGGAAAGGTAGGAACCTTTCCGGTGTGAGGCAATAGCAGGGCTGGGGCCAGACTGCTGAGTGAGGCAAGACTGTACCCAGAAGGCAACATTTAAGGAGGCAAGTCACTGGAAGGTACCCACCCTGAGAGTGACCACCTCCTTAAATGTTGCACCCTAGGCACCTCGCTGGCCTCAACCTAGTCCTGCCCCTGGGCAACAGGATGCTACTTTCGCCAACAGTGGCTCTCAGCAGACAAGGCTGGGTGTCTTTCTCAGTCCTGGCCAAGGCATTCCAACCCCCAGTCCACTTTTATGGAGATGCCAGGCCAAAGGAGCTGCTGCAAAGCTGTAGGAAACTGTAAGTGCTGTTGACTTAAGGGGATGGGCCAGAAACACACTGACCCAGAGCCTCTTGCCCCAGTGCCGCATCTGGGTTACTGGCTCCCTTCTCCCAAAGACAGAAACCTGGGTGAGGAACCCAGGCCCCAGGCCCCTCCTACCCCAGGACTCAGGAGCCCAGGCCACCAGCCCCCTCTTCCCTTTAAGTCCAAGAAGTCCAGGCCACCACCCTTTGGGGGACCCAGCATCCAACTCACGAAGCATCCAACTCACAAAGCGCCCGAAGTGGATGGACTGTCCATCCTCTATGTGCAGGTCGGCCTGGGCCCCGCTAAGGCGGGAGATGACAGACTGGCAGCCGGGGAGTAGGGACCGGAGCAATCCCGAGCCCGTAACGTGGTCCGCGTGGCAGTGGGTGTTCACTGGGAGAGAGAGGAGCGCCAGGTCCAGGAGGGCAGAGGGCACGCAGGTTTCCCAGCCCCCACCACCCCGGCCTCACTCAGACCCAGGAGTCTGGTCCCCAGACTGACCAGCATACAGCAGCCGCAGCCCCAGTTCTCTGACCACCTGGGCATCCCGAGGCGCAGTCTCCAGAACCGGGTCGATAAGAATGGCCTCTCGGGACGCTCTGTCACCCAGGAGGTACGTGTAGGTGCAGCTCTTGGGCTCAAACATCTGGGAAGGGATTGAGGGGCTGGTGAGAGCGCAGAACCAGACCCCCACTCACTGGGGACTCGGGGAGTCCAGGCCTCGGCTCGATTCCCTTCCTAAGTAAGATCCAGAAGCAGAAACCCCAGACACTTCCTTCCCCCAGAGTCAGGAGTCTGGGGCCCCAGCAACCCGCTCCATCAGAACCGATCAGCCCCCACTTTCTAACACCCTCAAATCAGGGTCCTCAGCACCCTCTTCTGCAAAGGACCCAGGAACCAGCCCCGAGCCCAGGGGCTCCCAGATCTCTCCCCATTTAAAAGACCCAGGAGTTCCATCCCTGCCGCGGCCCGAGGCCCAGCGATCCGGCTCTCCCGTCCCGCCAGCTCTCACCTGCCGTAGGAGGATGGGGGCTCCAGCCCCGCTGTGTTGGCTGAGCTGCCGCCCTGCGACTCTCAGTGCTGCCGCCGCCATCGCGCCTGCAGCCAGATGGGGCCTGAGCCGAGGCCAGCACCCTCTGAAGCAGGGTACACCCGGCTGACCCGGAGGGACAGGGAGGGGCGGGGCCAGCTGAAGTGGGGGTGGGGCCCGCCTTAAAGGAGACGCAGGCACGGAAGTGGGAGCAGGACCCGGCCCAGGGGAGCTGGGCTGCGACTGGTAGGGAGAGACCAGAGTCCGAGATGACAGTGAGACCCAGAGAAACAGGGCGAGGGAGAGACTCTGGGAGAAGCACAGACAGGAAGAGAAGTATTATAGAAACCCAACAGGAGGCCCAGTACACTCAGAACCCTGGGGACATTTTATAGGAAAATGGGGTGGTTGACTCCTCATTATTAGAAAGAAAAAGATGTTTGGTTCCAGGTCACTTCAGTAACTACAGAGTGGGTGCCTGGCTCCCAGAACAACATTCGACCCCATTAAAGTTTATTTTTAAATTGCTTATTTTATCAGGAATGCTTATTTCTTCCCAGGAAGAAATCATTTTCAAAAATAATTTTGCATTATATCTTGCAAAATCAGGTTGGGGGTTCATTCGGCTTCTGTTGGGATGTGAACCTCCAAAAATGGCGTTTGTTCACTTACACCAAAGACCTAAAATTGAGAAACTGCGTTGTCTAGTCATAGACTGTCGAAAGTTTCCTCTTTGGAATTATATCAGTAGTGAGAATGGGACACCCCACTGTTGCTTGGGGTCTAAGCCACTTTGTCACAGAGACATAGTCATGGTTTCCAACCCAGGTGCAGGGCTTCAGAGGAAGAGTTTCTGGCAACTACAGTCGAACCTTGAACAACGCGGGTCTGGACTGCACTGGTCCACTTATACACAGATTTTTTTCCAATATACTGGAAATTTTTTTGGAGATTGTGACAATTTGATAACATGTGCAGTTGAACCACATAGTCTAGAAATATGAATTAAGAGAAAGTTAGGTATCTCTTGAATGCATAAAATTATGTACGTATTTTCTTCCTTATGATTTTCTTAATAACATTTTGTTTCCTTTAGCTGACTTTATTGTAAGAATACAGTATTTAATACACATAACATACAACATAGTATGCGTTAACCGACTATTTATGTTATTGGTAAGATTTCTGGTCAACAGTAGACTACAAGTAGTTCAGTTGTGAGGGAGTCAAAAGCAAATTACTGGGATTCCAGGGCCAACCTACAGGGTTTCAAATCCTGGCCTTGCTACTTACTGGCTGTGTGACCTTGGATAAATGACCTCACCACTCTGTGCCTCATTTTCCTCTTCTGTACAATGAGGATAATAGTAGTGTTTCCTCTTAAAAAGTTGCTGTAGGATTAAATGAATGAATGCATGTAAATCACTCGGGACAGTGATATAAATCACCGTGGTATATAATAAGTCTAAATAAATGCTGGTAATTAATATTATAACATATATAACAGCTGCCTCATTTGGTTTCTGGCTCCCACTCTGCCTCCCTACAACCTGTTTTCCGTGAAGCAACCAGAGTGAGCCCTTTTCAAATGTCAATGAAAAAGAAACCAAAGAATCACACCACATATATATATATAATGTGTGGATCATGTTTAGCTCCTGATTCAAACAAACCAAGTGTCATAAAAATATATATTTATGGGATTTGATGTCTGTCATATACCTTCAAATTCACCTGGGAGGGGTGGGTGGGGGGAAATAAAACAACATTGGTCATGACTGGATAATTGTTGACAGTGACCAATTCTATTATTAATGCAGAGAACAATTCTATTATTCTCTTGACTTTTCTGTATGTTTAAAATAAAGCAAAACATTGTGCTTGGGAAGGAAAAAGAAAAGATTACATTTGACCCTTGAACAATGTGGATTAGAAATGCAGGGTCCCCTATACACAAGATTTTTTTCAATTGACCCACTCAAAGTTCAAACCCACACTATTCAAGGGTCAACTGTACATGGGGGCAATAGGGGCAATTTGGGATATGTGATAACATGAAGAAACCACTCTAAATTTTGAAAGATGTGATAGAAATATTGTGGTTACATTTAAAAGAGAGTTCTTATTTTTTAGAGGCACAGACTGAAGTGTTTCTGAGCAAAATTTCTGGAATTTGCTTCAAAATAATTCAGTGGAGTTAAGGAGGGGTGTTGAGGCGATGATGAAACAAGATTGGACACGTTGAACTTGGGTGATGGGTATATGGGGGTTAGTTACACTCTTCCCCTCCTTCTCCTTTTGTGTAAGTTTGAAATTTTCCATAATGTAAAAATCATATTTAAAAATATGATTTTTAAAAAGAGTATATAAAAATGCAAACTAATCCATGTCACTTCCTGTATTTAAAACCCTCCGTTGGTTTCCCATTCAGCTTAGGTCTCTTGCCAATTCCTTGACCTCAAATTCTGCATTTTCCCCATCATTCTACCTTCCCATCACAGAGGGCTCCTGGATGTTAATTCTTTCAAGCATTAATTTGACATAGATTTATTGAACACCTAATATGTGCCAAGCCTTGTAGTGGATGCTGGGGACAGAGAGATGAACAAGATAGAAAAGTTGTCCATCTTAAGAGAGCATACACTCTAGAAGACAGGTATATATTATTAAGTGCACATGAGGGGGATAGGGCAACAGAGTAATGGAGAGAAGGGGGCTCCATGTGGGCAGGGGAAGCTTTCTGCAGTGGTAGTATCTGGGGTGAGAACTGAGGGGGCAATCAGCAAGCAAATTGATGGAGGAAGGGCCTTGGGGGCAGAGGGCAGAGCTAGTACAAAGGCCCTGAAGTAGGACTGACCAGGGCAGTACAAGAACTGGAAGGTCAGTAAATGTGGAGCATGGCATGACGCCATGGGAGATATACCCTGAACATAGCACCCTCCTTCCTACCTTGAGGTCTGCGCACTTGCTGTTCCTGGGACAAACTTGACCCTGTCATGACCTAGTTTAATGCACCATAAACCCCAAAAGCAGTATTGGTAACATTTATTGGGCACTGGAGGCACTGTTCTAAACACTTTCCATTGGTTACGGAATTTAATTCTAACATCCCTCAACTGTACAGAGGAGGAAACTGAGGCCCAGAAAGATGAAATGCCTTGCCCAAGACTGCACAGTTAGAAAGCGGCAGAGCCAAGATTCCAAACCAGTTACCCAGGCAATCTGGCTCCAGAGCCCGAATAACCCCTCCCTATAACTAACTCCCGGAGCTCCCAAGGTTCACCAGCCTTCGTGGATTATCAGACTGAAAGCCCAGCCATGCAGGGGATTTTTATGGGCACTTCAGGGTCATTTCAGTACTGCGCGGGAATGTGCACGGTCACTGCCCGGGGAAGGTTGCCAAGCATGCGACCCCGGGCGTGGCACCAGGAGCTCCAACCCTTTCGGGAACACGGGCCTGAGCACCTCGAGACTCTGCCCCTGACCCCTTCCCCTGGACGGTAGCATTGGGGGTGTGAGGGGCTGAGAATCTTGAATCACCCAATGGCGAAGGGTGCTGGGGCGCTATGCAAACAACGTGCCTTTTATTGGGCGTCAGCTCGGTCCGGAGCCCCGTTCCGCCCTCACTCCAGGAATTAGCCAGACTCTTTTGCAAACAAACGCCTTGAGGGGTGGAATGGGCAGCCAGCTTTTAAAACTGCTTCGGCAGACAGAATTCAGGCTCCCCGCGGAACGAAGGGGCCTGTGATGGGTGGTCTCAGTGACAGGTCTAAGCGCGGCTTCTCCGTGTTAGCTCCTGCATGTGCTTGACTCCAGTCAGCCACCGTAGGCCCCGCAAACTGCTGTACATTTTCCTACGGTCCTTCGGCCGGTGGTTCCGCGCTTGCTCACCAACTTGTCCGCCTTGCGCACCCACCCTCCCCTACTCGGTCTCCCCCGCCGCAGCCTCCACTGGCCGCGACTGCGCACGCGTACTGACGCCCCCACCGGCCGAGCGTGGGAGGAGGGAATGGAAATGAGGTTGGGCCGAGCAGCTCTCGCGCGCTCCCTACCCTCCCCTACCTTCGCTGGGCGCGCGGCAGGCGGTGCAACTCCGCCGCGTCGGAGGGCAGCGCGGCTGCGGCCGCGGCCGCCGCGGGAGGGGCGCGGAGCCCCGCCCCCGGGGAGGGGCAGTCTGCAGGTGAGAGTGCAGGGGTCGGGATCCAGACGCCTGGGTCTTCGGGAAAGGGATTAGGGGCAGGACGTTACGACTCCCGGCGAAGGATCCGTTGGGGTCCTGAGGCATAGGTTCCGGAGGGACTGCATCAGTGACTGAGACTTGGGGAGGTGCATTGGTGCCCGAATGCCCATGCTCCCAAGGGGTGCATTGAGGCCTGACGCTTGGGTCCGTTGGGGGTGGTCTCTGGATCTCAACACACTCCACGTTCCTTCTGTGTCTTCCTCCAGGTCTCCCCTCTACCCTCCACGCCTTACTCCACCGGGGGATGAAATTTAGCAGCAAGGAAGAAATTTAGCAGTCCAGGCGGCGTCAATGGACTGAGACAACCAAAAACCGGGTAAAACTACCCCTTCGACGTGAAATCCCGCCCACTGAGCTCTTAGGCCCCTCCCCTGGGTCTGGGCTGCAAAGCCTCGGACTTGAGATCTTATTTGTGTAGCTCCACCCATTCCCGTCGGAGGTACCTCGGCTGGGAGGTTCTGGTGGGGAAGTTCCGCTCACTCTGGACATAGGGGCCCCGCCCTCCCCGCGCTCAGGAGTTCGAATTAAGTTGCAGAGGCCCAGCTACTCCACTCCGAGGCGCCAACCTTGGGTCTAAGTTGCAAAGGGAATGCTTCTAGGTCAGATTTGTATGGCCCCGCGCATTGTGCTTTAGGCTCCTCCTTTCCGCAATTGTCGCCCTAGCTTTACGCTCCCAGATTTAAATAGATCCCGCTTCTAAACAAACAGGACCGTGATTTTAGGCCCACCTCTATCCCCATCTAGCTCTATCCCCATCTGCCTGATAATCACAAGCATCGCCCCCTGCCTTAGGCTCTCCTCTTTTAGGTTCTTGGACGAGCAAGATGCTGGAGCGAGATTCAGAGTCGGCGGCCGAGGCCACAGATCCTAGTCCTACTGGCAAGGAACCGGTAACCAAAGGAGGAGGTGAGATCGGCCACGCCTGGGGGAAAGAGGGGCATTCTCCAGGAACTGGGATTAACAGAATCACATTTTGAGGGACTCTTAGTGAAAGTTTGAGGGCCCAGGGTGATGACCATTTGGAATACCCCCAATTGGGGAATCTTCCTGATTGACTTTGGAAGCCCCTCAGTGATCATTTCTAGGGCTCAGGAAATGAGAAGGGCAGGAAGGATAACATGGGGTATTTCAGGGTGATCATTTGGGAACATAATAGAAGCAGACACCTAAGTAGCTTTGGAGAAGACTTAGCTTTGGGGATTCAGGTAGGTAACCCTTTGGAGCCCCTTAGAATAATGGATGCTGTTTGGGGGATCTCAATATGATACTTGAGGTGCCCAGATACACTCGAACATCAAAGCGCGTATCAAAGCGCGTGTGGGCGGGGGCAACCTGGCCTAGCCTCAGGGCATTGGCTGCTGCCTAGAGCCTACCAGCCTTTCTGTTCCCTAGCTCCCCACCAGGGTTCGCCAAAGAAGCCCCGCCAGTTGGCTCCTGGGCCCGACGCATCTGCGGGGGAGCCCTCTCGACCCCGCCGGAGGCCCCCGCCCCAGCGCCCGCACCGCTGCCCCGATTGTGACAAAGCCTTCTCCTACCCGTCCAAGCTGGCCACGCACCGGTTGGCACACGGTGGCGCCCGCCCCCACCCATGCCCTGACTGCCCCAAGGCCTTCTCCTATCCCTCCAAGCTTGCAGCCCACCGCCTCACGCACAGCGGCGCCCGCCCACACCCATGCCCCCACTGCCCAAAGGCCTTCGGCCACCGCTCCAAGCTGGCAGCCCACCTCTGGACCCATGCGCCTTCCCGCCCCTACCCGTGCCCTGACTGCTCCAAGTCCTTCTGCTACCCCTCCAAGCTGGCAGCCCACCGCCACACGCACCATGCCACAGATGCCCGCCCCTATCCTTGCCCGCACTGCCCCAAGGCTTTTTCATTCCCCTCCAAACTGGCCGCCCATCGCCTATGTCATGATCCCCCCACGGCGCCAGGCAGCCAGGCCACAACGCGGCATCGCTGCTCCAGCTGCGGTCAGGCCTTTAGCCAGAAACGCCTCCTGCTCCTTCACCAACGCAGCCACCACCAGGTTGAGAACCAGGGAGACCGGGAGTGAGCCCTCCCCTTGGCTCACTGCCCCCTCTGCCGCCAGCCCCGGTCAATAAAAAGGTGGCATTTCCAAACCAGGCTGTATGGACTTGCCTCTTCTAGCTGGCAGGAATGTTGGCCCCTCATACTGGTCTCAAACTTAAGAGGCAGAGGAACTCTATGCTCACCGTTTTGGGGAAGGGAAGGCTTCACCCAGAGTTAACCCTGGGTCCCAGACCATGGACCTGAAGCTGTGGTTTGAAAGCCCTGGCTTGGTTTTTCTCACCTGTTCATTTGGCAAAGGTAAAAAAGGTTTGCTACCATTGTGGGCTGGTGAGGAATGTGGGGAGACCAGGTCTCTCCTTAGTGTTGTAAGTTAAACTGATGCCTCCACTTTGTCCATTTGACCCTATCTATAAAATACTTAAAATGTACACATGCTCCTGTCAACTCTTCCACTTTTAGGAATTTATCCTATAAACTCAAAGCACGTGAAAAGGCATACGGGCCAAGGTATTCCCGGCAGCATGATGGTTGTGCCCAAAGATGGGAAACAACCCATCTCTGATATTTCCCATCAATAGGGGACCAGCTAATAAATTATAATACGGCCGTAGGATGGAAGATGTAGCTGTAGGAAAAAGTCAGCTCTATATGTACTGATGTGAACATTCCCAAGATATGCTAAATGATAAAAGCAAGAACAAAGGGTATATTACTGATAGTATAAAAAATTTTTAAAGCCCAAGCTTTGGAGCCAGCCCTGACCCACTATGTACAAGCTACAGAACCTTGGACAAGTCTTATCACTTCTCTGGACTCAGATGCCTTATCTATAAAATGGGAGTGTTATAAGGGCCTTGGGTGCAAGCATCATCTCAGGCAGTCAGTTCCCTTCTTGGAGCAAGTTTCTCCCGCTATAAGATGATCAAGCTAACATTGGAGTGCTCTTCATTCTACATATATGTATTAAGCACCTACTGTGCTAGGACCTGCACACGGTGCTGGGAACATAGCAGTAAAGAAGACAGAGCTGGTCTAGTGAGGGAAGTGGACACTAGTCAAGTAGTGGCAAAAAATAAGTCCATCTTGAAGAACAAGTAAGGAAGCCCTGGTCCTAACATGTAACAACCCCACCTGTAGAGCAGGGCTTGCAAACTTCTTCTGTAAAGGGCCAGATGGTATCTATTTTTAGGTTCTGCAGGCCATACAGCATCTGCCACAACTACCCAACTCTGCTACGGTATTATAGCGCAAAAGCTGCCACACACATTATGATAAATAAATGAATGTGACTGTGTTCTAATAAAACTTTATTTAAAACATAGCAGGTGGGCTGGATTTTGCCTATGGACTGTAGTTTGCCAACCCCTTGCTGTAGATGAGTGGGGAAAGGAAAGGCTAATCTACGAGTCAGCTGAGATGGAAAAAAAATTAAATGGGACCCTGCGGTAGGCAGAATAATAGTCTCCCAAAGATGTCCAAACCCTAATCCCCCGAACCAGGTGTTAGTTTACATCTGGCAGAAAGGACTTTGCAGATGTGATTAAGGATCTAATCTTGAGATGGGGAGATTATCCTGATTCCAGTGGGCCCGATGTAGTCACAAGAGTTCTTATATGGGAGAGGGAAACAGAAGAGTCTGAGATGTGCCAATGGAAGCAGAGACCGGAATGACGTGGGGCCATGAGTCAAGGAATTCAGCAGCCTCTAGAGGCTAGAAAAGCAAGGAATTGATTCTCCTTTAGAGCCTCCAGAAGGAACCCACGCCTGCCACCATGATTTTCGCTCACTGAGGCTGAGTTTTGGACTGCTAACCTCTCTATAAGAGAATGTGGTAATGTGTTACAGCAGCATTCGGAAACTAATGCACATCCCTACCTCACACCATACACAAGTTTCTAGAGATTAAAGATCTAAATTTGAAACACAAAACTCACTTAGATGGAAATAAAGGAGTATTATCTGAGTAACCTCAGAGGTAGAGAATCTTTAAAACACAAAAAGTGCCAATTATAGAGGAAAAGACTGGTAAGTTTGACTGTTAGCATTGTGATACAATATAAGAGTGTATACCTAGCACATACTATTATACAGAGGTTAGGAAAGGAATGAAGTAATGAGCTGAGGTCAGAAGGGTATGGCGGATGGACTGAGAGATGGTGCGTGGAGTCTCTAGCGTAAGGGCTGGAACCCAGCAGGCAAATGGAAACGAGCGTGCTGCTGCCTGAAGGCCACACGGCAAGGCCTTGAGAGAGGATGCAAGTCCTTCCACACCTGGCAGCACAATTATACCCACGTTTACATACAGAGCTGCCCGGGGGAGATTTCCTCCAAAGCAACCATACTGCCTTTCAAGCTTCAAGGGCACAAACTCATCTGAGAGATGTTGATCTGGTCCAACTTTACCTTGTACAGATGGAGAAACTGAGGCCATGAGATGGGATTGGCCTACAGCCAAACAATAGGGTGATGCTGAGTCAGGGTGGATCCTGGGTCTCTGGACTCCCTGACGCCCTGCTGCTCCTCATACATGTCCTGCCCAAGGGCCTTGGCACTTGCTTTTCCTCTGCCTGGACCGGTTTCCTGAGACACTCCCTTCTCCCAAGTCCCTGCAGGGGTAAGTCCTCTGAGATGCCTTCCCCTGTGACCCGATCTAAAGTATCCCCAGCCTGCCTTTACTCTCATCACTGTAACACGGCCCTGCTTCATCTGCTCTCACAGCATTGATCACTGCCCAGCGCTGCAACGCACCCTCCCCAGCAGAATGTCAGCCCCATGGGAGCATGGACAGCTGTCTGCTTTCACACTGCAGCCCGTGTCTCTCATGGAGGGTGTGGTAGGCAGAACAACAGCCTCCCACAGATGCCCACATCCCCAGAACCTATGAATAGGCTATGTGGCAAAGAATTAAGGTAGCAGAAGGAATTAAGGTTGCTAATTAGCTGACTTTATAACAGGGAGATTATCTCAGATAATCCAGGTGCTCCATGTAATCACGAGTCTTTAAGCTCGGAAGGAGACAGAAGACTCAGTCAGTGATGAACTGTGAGACTCGCCTGGCCTTTGCTGCCTTTGACTACAGAAGGGGAATGGAAAGTGGGCAGGTGCTGGAAGCTGGAAAAGCCAAGAGAGCAGATTCTCCCCAACAGCCATCAAAAGACACTCAGGCCCGCCTACCACGTGACTTCTGGCCCAGTGAGACCCAATTCTGATTTCAGACCTCCAAACCTCGATTATACACTTAAGACACTAAGTTTGTGGTCATTTGTTACAGCATTGATAGGAAACGAATACAGTGAGAGATCAGTACGTGTGTGAATGAATGAATGCAGTCTAATACCACCTTCAAAGAAAGGTCGAGAAAGGGAAAGGATTGAGATTAGTGGCCCTTGGTTAGCTAAAGAGGCAAAAGTTGGAAAGAAAAGGTTACCGAAAGGGCAGATCCCAAACCCAAAGGGCAGGTCTGCCCTTTGTGCTGCTCAAACCCATTCCTAACTCCCCCAGTCTCGGAAGAAGTGCAAGGTTCTGGGCCTGGCATTGACAGCCCTTCAGGACAGCCCTGTCCTTCTGCTTTCTAGTGATGGAAATAGTCTGTGCTGTCCAGTACAGTGGCCGCTGAGCACTTGAAATGTGGCCTGTGTGACTGAGGAAGTGAATTCTTCCTTTCATTTCATTGTAGTTCATTTAAATAGCCACCCATGTCCGTGGCTACCAGCTGCAAGGACTATGCCCACCTTTCCAGCCAGATCTGCCCCTCAAGCCTCTTCACCAAAGGTGACAATGCTCTTTCAATTGCTCCCAGGCATGAGGCTAGTTCCCATTTCCCGACCTTTGAACCAGGCCATGGACTCCTGCCTAAACTGCCATCCCATCTTCTGCGGATTCTCTAACAGCCAGCTCAGCTCCTACCTTAAATGAGGTAGAGCCTTGAAGGGGTTCAGGATTTGGGTGGGTTGATTAAAATGTTCCTTACCCCCATTCTACCTCCCAAATGAGGTGAGGTAAAACCGTGCTGGTGATAGTTACAGAGCTACTTCTGAAAGCTCTGAAGGGAGACATCCGTGGCCAGGGGGGCTGAGACTTTAAGAGAGAGGCACACCTCATACACACCCAGGCCTCCAGCCCAGAACCCACAGAGGGAGGACCAAGACCTGAGACGGGCTCAGAGGGTCAGAACCGGCTGAGTGTCAGATTCCTAATTCCCTGCCAGCTGCTACCATAGGGCTGAAAGGCCAGGCAGGAGTGACAGAGCTTCTTCCCTACCAGACCCCTGATAAGACAGCCCCAATAAAGAGCCCCTCATTCTTTCCAGGCCAGGAGTCTTCAGGCAGCCCAGAGACCTGGCCCTCAGAGGGGAAGCAAAAACTAAACACGAGACAGAAAGATGGAGCCTCTGGGAGATTCTGGGAGACTCCCAAGTGAGGGGCAGCAGCTCTAAACCAAGTCACTTTTATTAAACTCGCGTGTGCACATTGTGTGCATGTGTGCGTGCGTGTGCCTGTGTGTGTTCAGGCCTGTGGCACCACCCCATAGAGCTGGTGAGGAAGTAACTTCTGCTTCTCGTTGCAACTGTAGATCCATCTCGGGCGGACGAACACAAGGGAGGGGTTGTCCACCAGGGCCTGGGGAGGAGGGTGCACGTGTGAGCGAGGAGGGGATGGAGATGATAAAAGGGCAGGCTGGGTCTCCCTTTCCCTGCCCCTCTGGACTCACCTCCTCAAAGCTGGGGTCCCATTCCTGTGCCGTGATCACAAACTGGACCTGGTCACTCATATAGTCCTCGAGCTCCCTGGCGGGAAAAGAAAAGAGGCCGAGAATCGGTGCCGCCTCTGCTGACACCCCACTCCCCAACCATTCTCAAAGGCCGGCCTCGCCTATCCCCACCTGTGTGCCCTAGAGATTGCCTGTGGATTCCCCATTCTCCCACGTGCCAGCTTTGCCACAGACACAATACCAACAGTTCCCACTGTCACTAAACCTTTCGGAAGGGTGGTGGGGAACCCCACTTTAGAGAAGAGGAAACGGAGGTGAAGGTATGCAGCAGAGCTGCCCAGCACAGGGGGTGGGGCTGGCACTGAACTCCATGGCCTGTGCCCATCCTGCAAGGTACACCCCTTCTCCACCCTCCCGATCACCTTCCTTCCCAAACTTAACACATCCCCTCCCCTGGACCCAGCACCCCCTTTGCACCCCCTAGAGACTGACCCATTGAAGGCTGTGACATATCGGCTGAGCTTTCGCCGCTCGTCCCCAGGGAACTCCCCATACAGGAAGAAGTGTTTGCCCTGGAAGAAGTCTGTGGGGAGACAATGGAAGAGCCAACGTGAGGGCCCTGCAGTTCCAAGCAGCAGCCAGGAGCCACGGAACAGTTGGAGGCAAGACAGGAGGGCCAGCCGGGCCAGTGGCTGGACAGGGTGTTCACGCACAGCTGGTGGAGTGACGAGCAGCGGTTCCCGGCCAGGCCCAGCAGAGCCTTGTAAAATCTTTAAACTTCATGGGGAGCTTTGCTTTGCCTTTTTTTTTTTTTCTTAAATGTAGACCCAATTCCTATGACTACGTGTTTCTTACCCGAGGAAAATCACAGAGGGGCTGGTGCCACTTAATGAGCTTGGCCCGGTCGGAAACTTATCTAGCCGGCCACTTCCTCACCGAGGCTGTCTCACTCCTTTTCCACTAGTGCCTTCTCTGGCCCTTAGCCTCAGGTTGGCTCTTCGTTCCATTTCACCCTGGCTTTCCTGGCCATCAACTCGCTGGTGCCACTTTTGGGGCTTTGCAGGAGCAGAGTACTTTCCTGCCCATCACCCACAAGGAACCAGGGGAGATAGCTTCTTCCAGCGGCCACTGCACCTCACCTCCACTCAGCCCTTGGCTGCCTGGCTTCTCCCTCCATTCTCCACCGGCAGAGGCTCTGATGCCTGACCCCCACCCCATGCCCCCCACATTCATGTCTGGGGTGACAAACAACAATGCCAACACCACCCAGGTCCCAACAGAAATCAGTGCCCACATCTGTGTCCCAGGCCCCACCCCATATTGACAGAACTGAACCTGGGGGGTGAGGCCTGGGCATCGGAAGATTTTAAAAGGCCCCCAGGTGATCCTGAAGGGAGGGAGGTTGAAGCCTGGAGTGAGGGCGGGGCCGTTAACACCTGGAGTGGAGCCAAAGGGGGTCAGGCCTGGCCAGGGGTGTGATGGAGGTGGTCATAGCACGAAGTAAAGAGGGGGACAGAGGAAGTGACAAGAGGATGTAAAAGGGAAGGGAATAGGCCTAAGGAAACAAGGAGGGGGCAGAGGCAATGGAGAGACAAGTCACAGGGCAGGCAGCAGCGATCCCATGGCTGGCTGGGGCAAGTCACGGCTGAGAACTGAGAGACAGAGCCCACTTCAGGAGGGAGGGAGCGATTTCCTACCGGGGAGCTCAGGAACTGGAAGGTTGGGAGACTCCGGGGGCCCCTCGTTGTCTGTGTTCTCATCCGTGGAACCCGCGTATGGGTCCTCGCCATTCTCCCCCTGGCCAGTGGGCTGCTTTTGTTCCTTCTGCTCAGCCACCCTGGGGAAGCCAAGAGGGGTGGGGGTGGGGGAAGACTACGCAGACCAGATGCCTTCCACCCAAGGCCAGGGACCCAGCCCCAATCCTACCTTCTCAGCTCATCATCAGTGTCCCCAGAATCTTCCGCCCCATTGTCTTGTCCTTCTGCGAGTGGAAGCTTAGTTAATGTGAGGCGTCTGCCTCATCTTCTGGAAAGGCTGGTAACCCTCCTGCCCATTCTCACGCAGGCATCCCAAAGACCAACCTCAATTGCTCTCCAAATCTAGTTATTGGGGTCCCCAAACTCCTCCTCCCCCCACATCCATCTGACTGGTACCCAGCCCCTCCTCCCTCAGACCCAGGAGCCCAGGCCCCCAGCCCCTCCTCCCTCAGACCCAGGAGCCCAGGCCCCCAGCCCCTCCTCCCTCAGGCTCTGACCTGACTGCTGTCCTTCAGTGTCTGTATCTTCCTGGGGCCCTGGTGAGGCGGGTTTGGTCTCTTCTGGGGTTGGGGGTCTCTGGGGTGAGCTGGGTCCTGCTGCCTGAGGGGGCTTGGTTTTGGTCTGGGAGCGCTGAGGAGGGAGGGTGAGTCAGTGAGGAGGGAAGAGGCAGGGTAAGTGTGAGTGTGTGTGGAGCTGTGTGCCCGCAGGAGTGGAGAGTTTGGGGATCACAACCGACCCATGTATTCCTCCCACTACACCCTCCCCCACCAGCACAGGGGGCATCGGACCTTTCGGGGAAGCTTGGGGGCTTCATCCCCGCTGCTGCCGCTGTCAGGGCCCCCCTCGTCCTCGCTGCTGGAGCCTGGCCCTGCCATGAGGTACCTAGGAGAGGCATCAGGCCTCAGACAAACAGCACAGAGTTTCCTCCGGGGCAGGTGGGAAGGATGCTTGGGAAGCAACAGCCACTGGCATTTACTGAATACCCAGGGTTGCAACCATGGTCACTCTCAGCCTGCCCTCCTCCCAGCTGCAGAAGGCCCCACTGACCCCCAGTCATCCCAGCCTCCCACACAGGAGACCTGAACACTCCCTGGCTGCCCCTCCCTCTTGGGGAAGAAATGCCCCATTTCAGAAAGGAAAAAAAATCAGAAATAATTTTCCCCTTTGAGAATCAAAGTCAGTTTCTCATTGGGAGAATGCCTACCAATTAAGGGAAAATTCCCAAAAGCAAATACATTTTTTAAAGACCTTGATACTATCTGTATTCATGGTTCCTTAAACTGCTGACACTCCAAGAAAAGAATTCTCCTAGTTCTAACAATAACAACAGCTAACACTTATATGAGATTTTCTATGTGCCCAGCACTGTTCTAAACACTTTACAAATACGGAGTCACTGAATCCTAAAGTAGGTGCTTTTTTAGCCCCAGTTTATAGGGGAGGAAACTAAGGCACAGAGAGATTAATTAATTTGCCCCAAATCACAGGGCAATGTACGCAGCAGAAGCAAATGAATGTGTTGGCTTTACTTTTCTGGTATGCACATAAGACCCTTCTGCTCATGATTTGGTTATTTCAAAGCTGGTGAAACACTGTTCAGGCCCATCACACTCAGTGTAAAGCAATAGCTCATGGGAAATTCAGAGGATTTAAAGTGTAGCCATTGATTGAAGAATCCATGATAGGTTTACTAAGCTTTTTCTTTAAAGATTCTTTAAATCTTTAATGAAAAGAATTTTAAAACTCAATTTGTAATTATTGTGGAGAAAGCCATCTCCCTGGAGTGTCTCTTCCATCATCGAGTTTTTTAAAATATAAAATGCTTTCTGAATTTATTTTTTTGGTCAAAACCCTGATGCCAATACTGTTTGTCTCGTTGCCTTGTCTTCCACGCAATCTTCCTTCCCTCCCAGGCAGACAAAACTCCAAACCCCGGTCCTCTGTCCTTAAATACATATCACCAGCTCATCCCGTTTCTGTCCCCAAGGCCCCAGCCTTCTCCAGGGTCCCTGCCTTCAGCCTCCGCTCAACACTCTACTCCCCACAACGGAGCCGGCCCCTGGCCCTTCTCCAACCTTCCGTGGCTCCCCATTGTTCATGGAGAGACCCTGGGAGCCTGATGGGTTTCAGAATTTTGAATTTTTCAGATTTTAGAGAGGCAAATGGTGGTGTACAGATTGTTATATAACACCTTCTGGGGGTGGGGGAGGTGGGAGGAAAGAGTGGCCTGTAAATCAAAACCATGCATATTTCTGTAATAAATATGACAAACTCAGTGGGATAAATAAAGTCCATAAATAGCCTCACGTGAGCTCAGGATGATAACGCAGCCAAGTGAGTCTGTGCTAAACCTAGGAAAACACTCTTGGCCCAGAGATGTTTGGATTCCCGAACTAAGGGAGAGGTCTGTGGACCTGGACAGCCCAGCGCCTCGCCAGGCACCAAGAGCCCTTTCTGAGCTGATCCCACCTACCTCCCAGCCTCCGCCTCCACCTTCACCTCTCCCCCAACAATCACAAACACAGACCATCTCTCAAATACACCAGGTGCAGCCTTGAGTCTGAACACACTCAGGTGGGTCTGTCTGCCTTCCTAGGAGTGCAACTCAAGTCTACCTTCCAATCCACAAGTCTCAGATCTGAGCCCGCCCTTCTCCAGCTCCAAAGCCTACCATGCTCATTTTCCTGCCACTTCCTCCTCCCACTGGAAGCTGAGCCCCACCTGCAACCTCTCCAGGCTGACCCCAGACTGACTCCTCCACCCCAGCATGCTCTCCGCCTCTGTTCAGTCTGGTAAACCTCGTCTTGTCCTTGAAGACACCCCTCACCCCACCTCGCTCTTTAAGGTCTCCCCTTGGGCCTTCCTCAGTACTGTTTTGGCTCTGATGATGGCTCCTCATCAAAGTAAGAGGCCTTCAAGTCAGGACCTGATACCTGGGTGCCCAGCATTGCACAGCCCTGCCTGACACCAAGCTGGGTCTTCTTGAATGAATCTAAAAAGGCCCCAACCCTCCGTTTTGCAGCCCGAGCCTCTGCCTGCTGGTTTTCCAGCCTGCAAGGTTCTTTTCCCTCTCCGAAGCACGCTGCATAGAGCCCTCCGTGAACCCCCAGGCAAGTCGTCCTTCCCTCCTGTGTGTCTCCCAGCCCCGTCCTCCTCCCCCCCCAGAAGTCAGCTGACTCTGGGCTCGGCGCCTGTGTTCTCCACTGGCAAGCCCCAGTCTGATTTCGCTCCAGATCCCTAGCACTGCCCAACACAGGGATGAGGGGTAGGTGTGTACACATGTGTGTGTCACACATATGCCATGAGGCCTCACCTCCGGGACGGCAGCCGCCGACGCATGCGGTGACAGTCCAGCACCCACTCCTTACGCACAATACGGCCTCCAAGTCCTAGGACCTGGCTGTACTTGGGGGTGTTGGCAAACGCACAGCTGTGGGGAGCAGAATGGAGGGTGTCAGTCAGGTGTGATCTGAGGGGTGAAGGGGAAGAAGGAAATAAGGGGGAGAGAGAGAGGGAGAAGGAGAGAGAGAAAGAGAGACAGATATGGGAGAAACAGAAAAAGACACAGAGACTGAGGGAAATACGTAAGAATCAGACAGGAAACAGGCAGAGGGTACATACGGGGAGCTGAAGAGACAGAGGGAGTGGGGGAGGAAGCAAACAGGGAGAGAGAGAGAAAGCAAGATGGAGGGGACAGGGAGACGGAGGAGAAGTAGCAGGAAGGTGGGGAGGAGGAGGGCACAGGCCTACATGAGGTGGGTGCTGTCTGGAGTCCAGTCCGGCCGATACTTGGCCCCCAGCTCTAGGGCCTTGTCTCGGAGCTCTGAGCGGAAAGGATTCTGGAAGCCACTCAGCACCACCACCACACCCTCAAGGATCTTCCCCAGCTCCTGCGGGCCAGCTCGGGGTCCCCTGGGCTCGGTGCCTTCTCCTCGGGGCTTCCCTGGCACTGCCCCACGTGCTGGGGCAATGACTGAGGCGGTGGCTGGGGTACGGGTGGCTGCTGGCACTGGGGAGCCAAAGGGTAGATTCAGTTAGCACGACTGGGATTAAACCCCACCGCTCTGCCCTCCGATCCCGAGCCCGCCCCTACAACACAGGAGCACAGACTCCTCTGGGAACAAGAAATCCAGTTTGCTCACGTTTGGGTTTCTTAAGAGGGGATGGTGAGGGCTGAGATGACTGTTTGCTGGGGGTCTTCCTTTCTTCTTGGTTCAAATCCAACTTCCTCTTCCCTTTGGAGGACTCATGAGGCTGAGGGGGTGAGATGAGTTGAGGCCTCTAGATTCTCTCCTCCTTCTCCACCCCACCAAGGCCTAATGATCTCACCTTGGAGGTGCTGCCTACTGCCCTGGAGGCCGGAGAGGCTGAGGAGGTGGCACTAGAGGCCTGCAGTGTAGCAGCTGCATAGCTGGGTCCTGCGGGGTCACTCGCTGTGGCTACAGAGGGAAGAAGTAGATCCAGGATGAGAGGGCTGGGCCCTCAGAGCCTTCAGCTCCTAACCACGGGACAAAGAGTGTTGTTCCCAAAACCCAGCAGTGATCCAGGAACCCAGCCCCCAGCCCCACCTCCTTCAGACCCAGGGGTCCAGGCCCCTCTTCTCCCAGACCCAGGGGTCCAGCCTCCATCCCCTCCTCCCTCAGTCCCAGGAGTCTAGGTGCCAACCTGGTACTTTCTCCAGACTTAAGTTTTCCATACTTACCAGTAGATATCTGATTGAGCCGGCTGAAGAAGAGGGCCCCTGGTCTCAGGGAGCTGGCACCTTCATCCTCCTCCTTCACGCGGAACTGGCCGAGCTTGGTCACCTTCTAAGGTCCCACAAGGTCAGTGCAGTGGGTGGGCTGTTGGAGGGTGGGGGTGAAGAGGCAGGGAGAAGGCTCTTGGGAGTGGCGGGCAGAGCTTACCTGGGGTGAGGCCTCTGCCTCATCTTTGTCTGGGGGGCTGTGAAACCGTACAAAACTCAGGCCATAGGGGGAGTCCTGGGAAAGGAGGGTGGGAGTCAGGGAGTCTGGCCAAGGACCAAGGCCTGGCCCCAAGCTCCTCACTTAGGGAAACCGCTCTCCGGCTCTTTTCCTCATTTAGGGAGGTGCCCAGATGATAATGTTGACAATCTGACATCAAGCTGTATGGCGCTGTAACTCTGGGTCAACACGGCTCTAACTAAGCCCTTTACGTGCATTAGCGCTTTCCCCTTCTGCCAGCTGGGGATATAGAGCCATCAGAAGAGAGGAGTCTGGGTCCCTGGGTGACCATCCAAACATCCCCCCAGGATAGTTCCATGGGTAAGGATACCTACACTGCGTGGTGTCATTTCCATTTGGGTCTTGTTACCACAGCTTAGCACCCTAGTCACAGCAACCCTATGAGAGTCAAGACCCTGAGGCCGGAAAGGTGAAGTCACTTGCCCAAGGTCACACAGCTAAGAAATGGTGTAGCCAGGTATTGAACCCAGCATCTGACTCCACTCTTGATGTTAACTCCTAGGCCCACTCTCCCAGCCCAGCCCCGACAAGTCAGTTGCCCCTCCGCCAACTCCCCTGAGGTCCTGCAGTTCACCTGGCCTGGGCTCCCTCCGGGAAACAAAGCCTCACGTAAGGGGAGGCTCTCAAACCCATTTCAGAGAAGGCAGGAACCAGCCTCCTCATGGGCCCAGTCGTCCTGTCCTCCCAGCCCTGTGCGACTCAACATCGGCCCCTGCGCTCTCTCTTCGGCCAGGACCAAGGACTCTACATCCCCAGCTCCCCCCTTAGGTACCTTGCTGTAGGGCTGGCTGCAAACAATTTTGACGCGGTCCCAGCGCTTCTCGGCTGCTCCCCGGACCAACTTGTCAGGCCCGAAAATGCGAACACGGTTGGGGTTTGAGCCACTGCGGCTCTCAGAAGGGGACATGAAAGACGAGGTGACGAGAAGAACCTGAGGGAAGGTACAGTAAATGAGACCCAGATCTGGCTGGTTTAAATGACACATCCTAGGGCCTGGGAAGAGGGCAGGTGGCCCTAGAGGTTTAGGGAGTAACCAGATCCAGCTTACGCTGCGACCTGCCTTGAGATCTCTAGACTCTTCTCTTATTTCTGGGCCTCTGGTCAGTCCCTCCCTGCCAGACCCCAGAGGGATCCTTCTACTTCCAGATCTCAATGATCCTTCTCTAAATTCTTCCACATCTGCTCATATGGACAGTTACACGGCCTAAGGAACCCTCCCGCAGAGAAGACTCACAATATTCAAACACCTTTTGGAAACACACGGCTGAGTCAGAAGCAAAGCAAAGGGAATTATCAGAGGCCAGAAATGAGAGAGCAGAGTCCAAAGAGATGGGGGCGGTGCCAATTATTAAGTGATTCTCTTAGCTCAAACCCACTCTTCCACACTCAGCTCTGGGATGCTGGGCCAGGCCCAACATTTCTGTTTCTCCAGCTGCTCCTGATCGGCTGCCAACAGGGGGGGCTAGAGAGAGGCTGCAAGGCTGGAGGAGGGAGGCCAGATCTGCCCGTTTTGCGAGCATCACCCCAGGCTCGCCTCTGCTTCTGCTTCTGCAGCAGTCCTTTACTGTGGCAGCCAACCGGTCCAGTTTGCAGCTTCCCAATACTTGCAGAACCGGCCTCATCCAGCCTCTCTCAGGGACACCAGCGTCAGCTGATGAGCGCCCCCTCCTCAGGGTCTGATTTTCAGCTCTATGGAACCCCATCTCCAAGTTTCTAAACATCTGCGTTTCAGTAATTGCAACCTTTTCCTTTTGTTCCCCCAACCCCAGGGGCGGCAGCTGCTCCCTGAACTCAGTTCTTCATCATACCTTAGTCTTCTTGCCTCTTCAGTTCAATACCCAGTTACTAATTCTTTCTGTTAAATTCTCTGGTGTGGTTTCAGTCTCCAGGCAAGACCCTGACTGGTACAGTGGTAGGCACTGATGTGGTGTGTACCCTCGTGCTGACCCTGGGTGGCACAGAGATTGATTTTAAAGGCCCTAAGGGGTGGTGGCAGAGGGGAACAGAAGACCACGCCTGGGCTCCAAGCAAGAACAGTATCTGAGGCCATCACCACATCACATAGAGCTGGGCCCCTCCTCTGTGGGTAAATTAGGGGAAAATGTGACTTGGGGAGAGAGTCAGTGGGAGACCTTAGCTTGGAGGACAGCAGAGAAAAAATGAAAAATTCTCTCTGGAGAACTCCAAATCACGAGTTTGTACTCTCGAAGACTTGGAGCAAAAATCCATACTAGCTATCCGGACAGAAAAACCCAAGCTGAACATTTTAAGTGGTCCCATGTATACAGCATCATGGGACCTGATATCATGGGACCATGATATCAGGGCAAATCCTCTTTGGAGGAACATACTTCAAACCAAGTCCTCCAAGATTTCTCACAAATACGTATTCTCAAAGCACAGAAGTTAACAAGAAACACACACACACACACACACGCCATGAGGCATGAGGAAACACGCTAACATACTTAGGGTCAGCAGAAACCACAAGCTGCACACTCAGACCCACAAAGGCTTCATATATTGAAAATATCGGGGCGGCTGGATGGCTCAGTTGGTTAGAGCACGAGCTCTGAGCAACAGGGTTGCTGGTTTGACTCCCACATGGGATGGTGGGCTGCGCCTCCTGTAACTAGATTGAAAACGGCGACTGGACCTGGAGCTGAGCTGTGCCCTCCACAACTAGATTGAAGGACAATGACTTGACTTGGAGCTGATGGGTTCTGGGAAAAATACACTGTTCCCCAACAAAGTCCTGGAAAAACACACTGTTCCCTTCCCCAATAAAATCTTTAAAAACAAACCAAAAAACCCTTAAAAAATATATCAAACACACAAAATAAAAGTATTTTTAATAGTTTAAAGAAGTAAATGGAGATGCTGAAAGTATGATGAAGGAACAAATGACAATCAAAACTGACCAGGTAGTTTTGAACAAGAGTGGAAGAGCTGTGCATCCAACACTAAGGGATGAACCGTGATTGGTCTAAATGATCCAATTCCCTCTGCCAATGGCTGCTCCAAGGACGTGTGCATGACCCAGTTCTGGCCAATGCGATATTCAGAGGGAGGCAGCTGGGGGCCTCTGGGAAAGATTTGCCTTCCTCATTAAAGAGAAACAGAGGATAAGCGTTATTTACAATAGCCAGGATATGGAAGCCACCTAAGTGCCCATCAGTAGGCAGATGGATAAAGAAGATGTGGTACATATATGCAATGGAATATTACTAGGCTATGAAAAGAATGAAATCTTACCATTTGCGACAACATGGGAAGACCTAGAGGGTATTATGCTAAGAGAAATAAATCACACAGAGAAAGACAAATACCATATGATCTCATTTATAAGTGGAATCTAAACAAAATAAACGAACAAACAAAACAGAAACAGACTCATAGATACAGAGAACAAAGTGATGGTTGCCAGGTGGGAGGGGCGTTAGTGGCACCAGTGAAAAGGTGAAGGGATAAAGAAGTACAAATTGGTAGTTACAAAACAGTCATGGGGATGTAAAGTACATCATAGGGAATAGAGTCAATAATAGGAGGTCTGACAATTAAGTTTGCGAATTTGTTGCAACGATGTTGCTAACCTTTTTTGATACCAGAGGGATTATTCATTATGAATTTGTACCAACTGGACAAACAGTTAATCAAGTTTACTATTTGGAAGTGCTGAAAAGGCTGCATGAAAAAGTTAGACGACCTGAACTTTTCGCCAACAATTCATGGCTCTTGCATCAAGACAATGCACCAGCTCACAGGGCACTGTCTGTGAGGGAGTTTTTAGCCAGTAAACAAATAACTGTATTGGAACACCCTCCCTACTCACCTGATCTGGCCTCCAATGACTTCTTTCTTTACCCGAAGATAAAGGAAATATTGAAAGGAAGACATTTGGATGACATTCAAGACATCAAGGATGATATGATGACAGCTCTGACGGCCATTCCAGAAAAACGAGTTCCAAAATTGCTTTGAAGGGTGGACTAGGCTCTGGCCTCATTGTATAGCTTCCCAAGGGGGGTACTCTGAAGGTGACCGTAGTGATATTCAGCAGTGAGGTATGTAACACTTTTTCTAGGATGAGTTCGCAGACTTAATTGTCCGACCTCCTATTGTAGTAACTATGTATAGGAACTATGTACAGGTGGGTGCTAGACTAGTCAGGGAGATCACTTCATAAATCATATGAATGTCTAACCACTATGCTGTATACCTGAAACTAATATAAAATAATGTTGGATGCCAACTATAAATGAAAAATTAAAAAATGAAAAAGAGAAATAGAGGATGGAAGAGTGCCACTGAATTTCTGCCATTCCATTTTCTCCAAGTCCTGCTTTGGATACTACTACGCGACGGATGGAGCAGCAGCAATCATCTTGTAGCTGCGAGGACAAGTCCAAAGAATCACGAGGTGCCAACCAAGCACCCAGACTTTGTTAAGCTTCCAGATCAACTCTGGGTCTGCCTAATGCTAGACTTTCCTCCTAAGTAAACAATAAAGAGTCTTATGCAGTGAGCCAATTTTAGTTGCGTATATTGTTACTTACTTAGTTCTTTCTAACTAACATGCTGTGAAATTAGAAATCAAAAGCCTTTTGTTGAGAAAACCACAGACTGTAACTTATGTCTCTTTGTGCTGAGCTTTGATTATGAAAAGGAAACAGCGAAGACAAAGAAATTTATACAGAAGGGAAGCCATCTCTATGACCTCAACTATAATGGTTTATAAAAGGCCTGATTTTGAGCTGATAGAAGAACTGCATTTATCTAGTGACTAAAATGAAGGGGCAATGCAAACTGTGTTTGGCAGTTGCTACCGATACTAAGAGGTTGATTTCCTCTGACTGTACTCTCTACCCATTCGCTGTAAAGAGAAAACAACTCTAGTTATCAGGCTATTTTTATTATCCAACACCATCTGTAAGATTCCAGGATTAAACCTTTACCCTCCAGAATGTGTTAACCTCAAAAGCTTATGAATCTCCTTTGTAGAATTGGAAGGGGGAAGAAAAAGAACATGTTGATTTTGTAGAAAATGGTATTACCTATTACAATATGTGCCTTGTACTTGATCTGCACAGCAGGTCCTCGAATAATGTTTATAACACTGATGAGAGGCCTTAGGAACTCAACTCTTGTTGATATCAATTAGCCTGTGGTAGAATTGGTTTCACTGTAGTGTCATTTCACTTGAAGTTGCAGAACCTATTGGCTATGTTAAGTGAGGCCTTACGGTATAGATGACATCAACATTGACCAGCCCTACTCTATCCTTTTTCCTTTTCTTTCTTGGTTCTTCCAGCCTTACCTAGTCTCTGGTTGGAAGCCAAACATTATAAGCTGCAGAGTCTTTAATTCAGTCTTGGCTAAAAATTATAACAAAAATCTGAGACTCCAGCAGAAGTTTTATTAAAAACCTTAAAAGAATGGGAGATTATTGCCATAGGCATTTTCAGACTTTGAAAAGATAAAGCCCTGAGCTAGCCATTCCATCTTACTGGATAGATAAGAGGGTGAATAATAAACATTCACCTACCAGATACGATAAAATTTTTGCTAAAAACACACTAATTCTGTTTTCATCATTATAAAGTAGAATTTCGATCTAAGTCTGTTTGCCAAAAAAAGAGAACTTTTTTTTCAATAGTCCCCCAAACTGCTGACTTTGTTAAAATAGTTAAACAAGGAGGTCACTAGAAACTGGGTAACTCTAGTGGTTAGGTAACCTATGTAAACAAACTATAAGCCAGTTAGTGCACTCAAATCTCAGAAAATGAAATGCAAGAACTAATCATAAACAGCCAATTAAATTTCTTGAATCTAAGAAAATGAAACTCAAGAACAACTACCATAACAGCTAAATAACTAGATTTCCCAAATAAGGTAACCATTTAAGCTACAGCCAATTAAATAATTGCTTTGCTTTGCTTCAGTGTCCTCTATAAAAAAAAAAAAAAAAAAAAAAAAAACACCTCTGCCCTAGGCCACCCACAGCATGCCCCTAATTATTTCCAGTTTTGGCTGCCCAATTCAAATCATTTGCTCATATCAACTCTTCAAAATTTAATGTGCCTCAGTTTACCTTTTTACAACTTACATAACCTTGAGAATAAGAATGTTTGTTAAAGGAAAACCTCATTTGTTAAAATGTATTTTGTAAAGCAGAAAAAGCATTCGATAAAATTCAACACACATTCATGGAAAAAACTCTCAACAGAGTAGGTTTAGAAAAGAATGTCCTCAGCCTGACAAAGGACATCTATAAACAAATCTACAGCTGACGCTGTACTTAATGGTGGCAGACTCAACACTTTCCCCCTAAGATCAGGAACAAGACCAGGATGTCCACTCTCATCACTTCTATTCAACATTGTATTAGATATACTAGTCAGTGTGATGAGAAAAAGAAAAAAAAAAGTATAAAGATTGGAAAGGATGAAAACTGTCTTTATTCACAGCAATATGATTTTGTATGTAGAAAATCTCAAGGGCTCTACACAAATCCCAAGGGATTCTCCAACAAAAATTAGTAAGTACTTTAGCAAGATTGCAAGATACAAGGTCAATATACTAAAGTCAATTGCATTTTTTTATGCTATTAACAACTAAAAAATGAAATTTTTGAAAATATCGTTAAAGTAACAGCAGTAATCTAGGCAAGAATCAATAGATGCTAAAGCTAGTGAATGCAGGTGAGATGTAACCAGATATTTACATAGTCTTAAAGTACTTCCCCACCTGATACTTATTAATTACAAGGGCAAAACTGTAACAGTACAGTGGAGACACCTGGACCACGCAACCTTAACCACATGCTCCGAGTTAACATCATCGGTAATGAAGCAAGTCAACAGCAAGTGCCTCACGATCTGATGCACTGAGAACAACACATCACTTCGGTGGTATTCTGGCCCAAAGCGTATAATCTAAATTTAATCATGAAGAAACAGCAGACATTTTGTACAGAGGGATATTTACAAAATCCCCTGACCTCTACTCTTCAAAAATGTCATCCCCTGACCTCTACTCTTCAAAAATGTCACTGGCATGAAATACAAAGATAGTCACAGGAATTGTTCCCATTAAAAGGAAGCCAAGGAGATGTGACTAGGCAATGCATTGCATGATTTTAAAGTTTCTTTTGCTATAAAGAACATTATTGAGACAATGATGGAATAAGATCCGAGGTCAGAAAACAGAATACTACATCAATTCCTAATTTTGATAACTATACTGAGATGTCCTGCGGGAGACCCTGCTCGCTGCGCCATTTGTCATGTGCGGGGCGGCCTGCGGGGCCTCTGGTCCCACTCCCTACATAAGAACACAGGATATGGTGAGGCCAAAAAGGAACACCCATGGAGCCATAGATAGGGGAGTCATACCACTGTATTCCTCTGGGGGGGGGGGGCGAGACACACTCAGTAGTAGCCACATGATCCGCAGTCCGCCATTCACTTCTCTGCCTGCCAACCAACCAACCAATCAATGCAACCTGCAGTTACATCAGTAGCCAATTGGCTAACTGGTTACAGCTGATGGCCAACCAATCACAGTTGATGGTCATTCACTACCCAAGCCAGCACCTCCCCACACCAGGCTGAGAGCCTGGAAACTCCTCTCTGGGACTCTGTCCCCACAGAGATTAAGTAAGAAAATGTCTTGATTTTTAGGAAATATCTACTGGAGTGGGATAAAGAGATACAGGGACATCATGTATGCAACTTAGGCAATTTTTTCCGTTCACTAAAAAATAGTCACAGTAGTCCCCCCCTTTTTTGTGAGGGACACATTCCAAGACCCCCAGTGAATGCCTGAAAACTTGGATAGTACCTTAGCCACAGTAAGAGGTTAACAATAATAACTAATAATAAAATAGAACATTATAATAATACACTATAATAAAATTTACGTGAATGGCTTTGGGGCCAATATTAAGTAAAATAAAGGTTACCTGAACATAGCACTGCGATACCACGACAACTGATAACTAAGACGGCTACTAAATGACTAATGGGCAAGCAGCGTATTCAGTGTGGAGATGCTGGACAGAGGGATGATTCATGTTCCCTGCAGGACGTCTCGCAATTTCATCAAGCTACTCAGAATGGCTCAAAATTTAAAACTGACGAATTGTTTGGAATTTTCCATTTAATATTTTTGGACTGCAGCTGATTGTGGGTAACTGGAACCTTGGAAAGTGAAACAGAAGATAAGTGATGACTACTGTACATGTGTTAACACTCGGGGAAACTGATTGCAGACATATGGGAATTGTCTTCTGTAGGTCTGAAAGTTATTGACAAGCTGGTTTTATAATTTATATGGAAATAAATGCAAAGGATCTAGAATAGATCTTTAAGACAAAAGTTGGAAGTCCAACACAATCTGTTTTCAATATTTACTGTTAAGACAAGGTGGTATTGGCATAAAGATAAACATACATATTAATGGAACAGAATAGAGGACAGAAAGAAATTCACACATATGCATATGGTCAATTAATTTTTAACACAAGAGTCAAAACAATTCAATGGGAAAGGAAAGTCTTTTTAAAAAAAAAGAGTATTGATGCCTGATCATGGCATTGTACACCAGAAGCTAAACATTAATGAATGCCAACTATAATTTTATATATATAATGTGATGGCTCAGTGTGAGGTCGGAGGGATAGTGGATGGGGGGCGGGGGGTTCACAGTGTGAGGGATATAAATGATGAACATCTAAGTATTACCTTGTCTTGTACACCTGAAACTAATAAATTAAGAAAAAAAGAGTATTTTCAATGAACATATAAAAAACAAACAGGAAAAAAAATGAACCTGTCCCCTACTTCACACAATATACAAAAATTCATTTGCAACAGATCAGAGATTTAGGTGTAAAAGCTTAAAATATAAAGGTTCTAGAAGAAAACACAGAAGAGTAGATAACAGAAGGCAGAATAATTCCCCCCACAAAGATGGCCACATCATAATCCCTGGACCCTGTGAACAGAAAAGGGACTCTGCAGGTGCAATTAAATTAAGGATTTTGAAAATAGGGAGATTACTCTGGATTATCCAGGGGGGTCCAGAATAATTACAAGGGACTTTTTAAGAAAGAGAGAGGCATTAGAGTCAGAATCAGGGAAGAGATGAGGAAGTAGATGTCAGAGTAATGGGATCACTGGCTTTGAAGATGGAGGAAGGGGCCGCATGCCAAGAAATGCAGGCAGCCTCTGAAAGCTGAAATAGGTACGGACAAGGGTTCTCCCCTGGAGCCACCAGAAGGAAGGCAGCCCTGCCAACACTGTGATTTTAGCCCAGGGAGAGTGATTTTAGATTTCTGAACTCCAGAACTGTAAGAGAATGTATTTCTGTTGGTTGTTTCAAGCCATTGAGTGTCTGATAATTTGTTACAGCAGCGACAGCAAATATGGGGACTCTCATTACTTTGGGACAAATATCTTTTACAGGACACAAAAGGTACTAAGCGTTTAAAAAAAATAAAACCTTGATAGATTGAACTTTATCAGCTTCTGCACATTAAGAGGCAGTGTTAAGATAATAAAAAGGCAAGTCACAGACTGGGGAAAATCTGCAACACACATAGCTGAAAAAAGAGACTCTGAAAAATATACATTGTTAACGCCCAAGACAAACAACCTAATAAAAAAATAAGCAAAAGACTCAAATAGACACTTCATAAAATAAAATAAATGAAGGGCTAATAAGTACATCAAAGGTTACACGATGTCCGAACTTGTTGGGAAAATGCATATTAAAGCCAAAATAAAATACCACAACAAGCCATCTGAATAGCTGAAATTTCAAAAATTAAAAAGGCTGTATCAAGTATAAGTAAGGATGTAAAGCAACAAGAACTCTCATATACTGCTAAAGGGAATATAAAATGGTACAACCACTGTAGAAAACTGTCAATTTCTAATAAGGTTAATAAAACATATCTAACCTAAGTCCCTACAGCTCTACGCTGAGGTATTTACCCAAAACAAATCTCCACACAGAAGTTTGTATAAGAATGTTCCAGTAGCTGTATTTATAATAGTCAAAAAGTGGCCACAGCCCAGACACCCATCAACAAAATAGAAAAACAAATTGTGGTCTGTGCGTACAGTGGAAACGACTGAGCAATGAAGCGGAACAGACCACTGGCACAGTCACAGGAAGAATCTCAGAAAAACAGAACATTGAGTGAAAGAAACCAGCCACAGAAAAAGGACATACTGTAAGATTCCATTTACACTAAGTTGTAAGACAGGCAAAACTAGTCTATAATGACAGAAGGGAAGTCAGAGGGTGCCTGAACTGGTAGGGAGGAGTGATTGCAAAGGGACAGGAAGGGACTTTCAGGGATGCTGGCAATGCTCTATGTCTTGATTTGGGGGACAGCGGCACAGGTGTATACATTTGTCAAAGACTCTTTGACCTGTACATTAAGATCTGTGCATTTTATTATATGCAAAATATACCTCAATTAAAAACAATGTCACTACAAGCAAAAAAAAAATGTATCTTGCAGAAAACTGGTCTATTCACTTACAATTGTAAACTTTGTCACAGCAGATTTATTTTTACCCAAAGACAGTGTTTTGATTAACTAGCTGGCCAACTATGATCTCACTAATTCAGATCTAATTAATTCAAGCAGTAAAAAAGTGGATTGTGCTGACTTTTTAAATATTCGTAATAGAGCAAAAGGCATTCCTTCTCATAAACATTTGTCAAAAATAGAGTGTCTAACAGAGGCATCCCACATAATGCAGAATCTCAATTTGCCAGGACATCTGTGAGAGCTTCTGGGACAGACAAATATCTCTTAAAAAGACAAATGTCTCTTAATATCTTTGCTCTCAAGCAGTGAGTGAATCTTAAAACATGCTCACAGTGGAATGCGATTCCACAATAAAGGGGTTGTTTATGCAACAAGGTAAACTCGGTCTCTTCCCGGCCATGCAGTTTTTCCCGTCTCCTCCGTGCACTGGGCTCCTCCAAAGGGCAGCGGTCAGTGTGATTCATCTCCACCCCGCCTGGCACCCAGGAGGCCGGGGAGAAGTGCTGATGGAGCATCTGGGGCCGATCAGCCTGGGGCTCATCACAAGGTCCTGCTTACCTCATAGTCTTGCTCCCCGGCCCCTCCGGCAGAGCTGCCCACCAGCACCTCCACGAAGGCCGAGCCATCGTTCCCGATGTCCACGCTGTGTATCTGCTCCTCCTTCTCCAACTGCAGGAGAGGGAAAGCCTGTTGTCAGTGCCTGCTCTGCCCCTGGGCTCACTGTGGCACCTCGGGAGTGGAATGACCCCCATCTGAGCTGCCATATCTCCTTGCAATACCAAGCCTGTGACAGCAGGGGCCAGGGTTGAGTGGTGCCACTGTGTCCACTGTACAGGGCATGGCACAGAGTCGGAGCTCAGAAAATACTCACTGAATGTACAAACCCCCACACCGCTTCCCCAACTCCTCCAGACTCTGCCAGATCAGCTTATAACCCGCTGCCATGCAGCTCTCCTTGGTAGCACCTGCCAGAGTTACCCACCCCCAATCACACAGGACTCAGAGGAAATTCCCTGAGGGTAGGGGCCTGGACTGGTTTTGCTCCCCACTGCATCCTAGCTTCAAATCCCAGCTCTGCCACACACTAGCGATATGACCTCTAACCTCTTGGTCAGTTTCCTCATCTGTAAAATGGGGATGATCTTTGTATCTAGGATGATACACATTAATTACTGTGGCCACAGAGCTGGCATGTAATAGGCACTCTACTGCTGTCAGTCATAATGCCGGAGGCATTATTAGTCGATGCTCGATAATTATGTGTCAATAGAAGGAAAGAGCTACCTGGAGGAAGGCTTCCCCCAAAGGACCTGTCATCCCACCACCCTCTTGTGACAGTTAAGGATACAGAAAGCCATGGGGTGGGGAGAAGGCAGTTAGGAATGGCCGAGGCAAGTCTCCTGCTTGCTAGTTTTGGGATGCTGTATTTATCCTAGAATGCCAAGTTATTCCAACCCTCAAAGGTACCTAGTCCACCTCCTACACTGGCCTCACCCCGGGATCATCTGATGCTCCCATCTGCCCTATCACCTCCCAGGTGATGTTGGAGGTCCCCCCAATATCGCCTGCACACGGCTGCACACCAGAGCACCCCTACATGGGAGGAAGAAGCCTGGACTTGGGGTGAGGCAAGCCTGGGTTCAAATCCAGTCCTGCCATTTCCAAGGGTGCCACCCTGGGGGACGCACAACCTCTCTGCTGCAGCTTCTCACGTGTGAGAGGCGAGAGTAGTAATAACCCTTCTTCTGAAGGGAGTTCAGAGATACAGATAATAACAGATAATAACCACCAGAGCAGTGGCAGCAAACATCTGCTTGCTCACGATGTGCCAGACACGGAACGCACGCATCTTCTCCCTCACAACGGCTCTGCAAGGCAGAGGCTATTATTATCTCCTTCTTACACGTGAGCCAAGGAGGCAGGAAGCGGTTATGTAACGTCTCGAAGGTCACACAGCTGGTGAGCCGCAGAGCTGGGACGGGAGCCCAGGCAGGCTGGCTAGGGTCCACCTCACGGGTGCTGGAGAGGGAAGCAGTGCTGAGGGCCGCCCCAAGGCTGAGTGGGCTGGTCCCCTGACCACTCTGCCTGTCTCCACCGCTGAGTCCTGCACAGGGAGTTGCCCAGCTACACAAGAAGCCCCTGGGGGACTTCTCAGCTTCCCGCCCGCCACATTCGATGGCTCTCCTCCAGCCACTCCCACCTTCCTTCTGTCTTGAGAACAGGCTAGCTCCTTCCTACCTCAGGGCCTTTGCACCTGTCCCCCCAGCCTAGACACTCCTCCCCACACCCTCCCGTGACTGGCTCCTTCCATCCTCCAGGTCTCCCCTCAGAAATCACCTCATCAAATCAACCAAAGTAGCCCCCCATCTCCCACCAGGTACTACTCTATTCCCTAACCCTGCTTTCTTCTCCTTCATCATGACCACTTGATATCATCCAGTTATTAGTTTTAATTTGTGTTTGTCCAGCATCTGTCTCCCGGACCAGACTTTTACGCTCCATGAAGGCAGGGACAATATCTAAGTCACTCCCTCCTGTGTCCCTGACACCAAGAACAGCGTCTAGTCCTTCCCAGCTCTGCTTACTGACTGCTGTGTGATCCTGGAGCAAACGGTTTCATTTCCCCCCTTGAGCCTAAGTTTACTAACCTATAAAATGGGGACAGTAACAACTTCTACCTCACCGAGTCGCTGTGACAGTTCAAACGAGGAATACCTACGAAGCCCCTTGAATAGTGCCTCCGTAAACGTGAGCTGATACTGTCATCACAGGAGGCCTTCAGTACATTCCTGATGGACAGATGGACAGGAAGCCTTCAGTGACCATTTGCCGAAGGAACAAATACCCGGAGTATAATTCTGAGTCTGCCCTCCCTGACCAACTGGCTTTGATGAGTCACCTGCCTCAGTGTCCCTATCTATCACAAAAGGATTATCAAAGCTAAGATTTTCAGCGTCTCACCGTGCGCCAGGTGCTTGGTATACTCCTGCTGCTGCTGTACCAAACTACTGCAAACTTCCTCGCTAAAAACAACATACCTCACAGATCTGGAGGTCAGAGGTCTGGAATTTGGTCTCACAGAGCTAAAGTCAAGGTCTCAGCAGGGCTGCATTCCTTCTGGAGGCTCCAGGGGAGAATGTTTCCTTGCCTTGTTTCCAGCTTCTAGAGGCCGCCAGCATTCCTTGGCTTGTAGTTCCTCCCTCCATCTTCAAAGCCAGTGATGGCATCATGCCACCCTCTGCTTCTATCTCCACATCTCCTTTGACCTTGGTTCTCCTGCCTACCTCTTTCCCTTATAAGGACCCTAAATAACCCAGGCTAATCTCACCATCTCAAGATTCGTAACTTTATCATAACTGTAAAGTCCCTTTTGCCGTGTAAAGTGACATATTCACAGGTTCTGGGGATTAGGATATGGCCAACTTTTAGGCCATTATTCTGCCTACCACACAGAGAAGCTCCTCGTGGGCAAGCATCACCGAATCCACACAACCACCTTAAGGAGAAGGGTCTGTTACTATCCCAATTTTATAGATGGGAAAACTGAGGCTCAGACAGGCTCATATGTCACACACAGCTAATGACTGGCAGAGAAATTTGGACCCAACTGCCTGACTATAAACCAACAACACTCCTTTTCCATGCCCCTATTTCAATCCTTGAGGTAAAAGCTAAGTAACTTTACCTCTTCCACAATAGGAAACACAGAGCCCCACAACTAGCAGGATGTATATATTTCAATTTTAAATGAATGATTTTCATCACATATATAACTACGTCTACTTTAAACACACAATATACTCCCTTGTATTTCTTCTTTTGGATAAATAAAACATTTCTTATAAAAACGTTTATACATGGACACAACCCAAATGTCCATCAACTTATTATGAATGGATACCATTGTATAGTATCTCCGTATGATGAAATATTAGTCAGCTGTAAAAAAAGAATGAAGCACTGATACATGCCACAACATAGAGGAACCTCAAAAACATTATGCTGAGTGAAAGAAGCCAGACACAAAGGCTACATAGTATACAATCCTATTTGTACGAAATGTCCAGAACAAGCAAATCCATAGACAGAAAGTAGATCAGGGGCCACCTGGGGGAGGGGAATGGGGAGTGACTGTTAATGGTTATGATGTTTCTCTTTGGGGGACAGAAACGCCCTGAATTAGACAGTGTGATGGTTGCAGAACATTGTCAGTATACTAAACACCACTGAATTGTACACTTTAAATGGTTAAAATGGTGAATTTTATGTTATGTGAATTTTATCTCAGCAAAGGAGTGTTCAGCTGCTAGGAGAAGGGCTTCCACACAAGATGACTGTCATCTGTGGCCCGGGTTTGAGCGCATCTTTCTCAGAAAGATACAATTCATGACAGTGAAATGAATGAGACGTGGAAGGTTTGCAGAGTTCCTCAGAGACATGCTGTTAAAAAAATTGTTCCGCATCCATGAAAGGCAACGTCATGAACTATTTAAAAGAATAAGGTAGCACTTGATGGAAGGTCAGTGGAACTCCAAAACACATTTTTATTTGAAAAAAAGCAAGGGGATAACAGTGTATATACTATGTACTTTTAAAAGGGGGTGGAGGGGATGGATTTATATGTTTATATGTGCACAGAGTGACCCAGGAGGGCCACACAAGAAACTGCTAACAGTGGTCGCCTCAGGAGGGAAAAACTGGGTAGCATGAGTTGGGGGAGGGGACAGGAGGGCATGGAAGCAGGTGGGGAAGGGGACTTTTCCAGTGTACCCGCTTTGGAATTTTACACCATATGCATAGAATACCCATTCAAAAAGTACAGTTGACAAAACCACAATGGTTCTCTCCAACAATGGAATCCTATACAGAAATGAGAACAAACCATCCAATGCTTCACCCAACAACAGGGATGAAACTAACAAACATAATGTAGGGTGAGAATAGCCAGACACAAAAGTACATATACTGTGTGGCTCCATTTATATAAAATCCAAAACCAGACAAATGAATCAATGCTGTTAAAAATCAGGACCGTGGTTATGCTTACGGGGGTAGTGACAGCAAGGGGGCGGGGGAGCTGGGCATGTCCTATTACTTGATCTGGGTGTAGAGCACACAGGCTGCAGGCTGTGAGGATTCACGGAACTGAGTGCTTTGCTGTAAGCATGTTACATACACATCAAAAGAAGGTACAAACTAACTCGAAATGCCACGATGGCAAGCCAAATGATTAGAAAACCACTGAAAAACAAAACAGAAACCTGTGCCACCTTGCTATTGAACGTTTCTTCTAAAGAACGCACCTCCGATGGAACACCAGAGTTACACCTGTGCCCAGCCAGCCATCCCCTCCGGCCCACAAGTTAGCAAAGAGGTGGGAAGGCCCCTCCCGGGAGCAGGTGATGGGGTGGCCACAGAGCCTCTGGTGGCCAAAGCAAACAAAAAGGGTGTGTGGGGCTGTCACAAGCAGAGAGGGATGAACCCAGTGTGATAATATCCAGATGTTGTATAATATAGCTGGGAGGAAAAACTATAGGTAGTAGAAAAACCCACGGAGTAGTCAACGAGTCTCGGTGTCCAGAAATTTCTGCCTCATCACTTGCTTGAAAAAGAACCAAAATTAACATTCGGTGAATTTGGAGTCACCCTGCATATTGGCAACTGCCAAATGCACTTAGATTTCCCACAGGGTCTCTGACATGGGATAAGTTACGCACCGCAATGATGCTTGCTCTGCAGTTGCCCCTGCAGCATTCTCAACACAGAAACCAGGATTCTGTGAGAACCTAAGTCAGACTGTGTTCCTCCTTGGCTCAGAGCCCTTCGGTGGCTCCCGCCTCACCCAGAGCAAAAGCTTATGTCCTTACAATGGCTTTCAGGCTGTCAGTGTGTTGGATAAATAAAACATTTCTTATAAAAACGTTTATACATGGACACAACCCAAATGTCCATCAACTTATTATGAATGGATACCATTGTACGGTATCTCCGTATGATGGGAGATACGGAGTGTCTCCGCATGATCTCCGTATGATGGGAGATACCACCCCCACTCCATTAGCTCATCTCCTACCTCTCCCCCCGGCTAACTCCACCCCACCCACTTGGGCCTCCTGGCTGTTCCTCCAGCACGCCAGGCTCCAGCCCGCCTAGGCAGCCTGTGCTTCTTTCCCAGATATCTGCAGAGCTCACTCTGCTCAAATGTCACCTTCTCAGGGAGGCCTTCCCTGACCCCCTATTTAAAGAAAAACCTCTTGCCACTGCCTCCTCTCCAGTGGAGGCATTCCCCATTCCTCTTAATTGTTTAATTTTCCTCCACAACACTCATCAGCTGACTTACGTTTCAGTTGTGACTTTCACCTCTAACATGAAAGCTCCACAGGACTGACCTATGTTTGTCTTGTCGCATCCACTGCTACATGGCCCCGGTATCTAAAACAGCTTGGTCTACAGAGGTGCTTCATAAATAATTCTTCAATCAATGAATGAACAAATGAATCGATCCACTCCTGAGTCTACAGGTCCTGTCCCTGTGCTGACAACTTCCACATCTCTGTCTCCTTTCCAAGACCGATCCCTAACTGCCTCCTGCATGCCATCCCTAGGATGTCTCAAAGTCACATCAAACCTGGACATGCCAACTGAACCTATCACCTTCTTAAGCTGCCCTTTCTCCAGGTTTCTCATTTCAGTGACAGCAGCAATATCTCCCTCAGTCTCCCAGGGCCTCACTCTGGCCCCTCTGGCTCCCTCACCCCTATGTCCTGTCTCTTCTGCCTCTAGTCTCTCTGTTCCCACTCTAACTGGGGTACATAATGGGATGTGATTCTCCTAGGGCGACCTGATCGTAAGAGAGCCAGCAGAATCATCACTCAGTAATAAAAACATGAATCCCTCCCTTTACACAAACACCCACATGTTGTCAGAGCACTTCTGCAGACATTATGTCACCCAATTGTCACAATAACCCTGGGCTTGGATCTCATTATTCCCAATGGACAGATAAGAAAACAGGTTCAGAGAAATGAGACAATTTGCCTGAGGTCACAGAGTGAGTTAGAGAGAGAGCTGGCGGCTTGAATCCAGGTCCCAAGACTAAACCGTCAGCAAACTGTCATCTCCCTCAATTTAAAACACTGGCTCCAGGCAAGTTGTATAACCTCTCTGGGCCTCAGTTCCCTCATCTGTAAAATGGGGATAATAATAAACCCTAGGTCATGGGTTATTTATTGAGGATTCAATGAGTTGAGGTGTTTTAAACAGTGACTGGCAGTTGTTAACACTGAATATACGTTAGCTGCCATTATTATTACTATGTTAGGGACTTATGAGATGTTTAAATTCCCAAAATCATTCAGAAAAACCTTACAGGACTGTGTACTTTTCCTGGAAAAAGATTCCTCAGATTCTCAAAAGGCTTTGCCTAGAACTTTTTCAGAGGCACCGGGCAAGAGACAGACCAAGACTACGTTCAGTATCAAACAGAATCACGTAAGCTTTGCCCCCGACATCCCTCCCCAAATACCTCCACATTCCGAAGTAAGAAACATGGCCAAAATCAAGAAAGCCAGTGTGTGAACACAAAGCAGTACGACAAAGCAGTTAAGAGCACCAACATTCAGTTGTGGGTTCAAGTCTCAGCACTGCCATTTATTACTGGTGACAATGGCCCCGACATCACACCACTCTTGTGAAGAGCGGGATCACGTAGGTAAAACACCCAGGCCGGCACCAGGCAAAGAGCAGGTGCTTAAAACACACGTAGCTCCCTTCTCCCACGAGTTTCTTATCCCTGACAGGAACAGCCTATTTGGAATTCTGGAGCCATCTCAGGCCAACCCACCCTTTTCTGTTTGCCTCCCTCCAAGGTCACAGGGGTGTGATACAGATAAGGTAAGCGCTTACTCAAAAGGAACCTGGCCAGCATTCCAGAAATGATAGCTCAGACTGGCCACTTCACTTCTCCCCTCCCTCTGCTTCCGTTTCCCCATCTTTACAATGGGGTTTATCGGCTCAGAGGACCTCCCGAGATACCGTCCAGCCCTGAGCCCACTGACTTCAGAAGGCAAGATACATGGCAATGATTCATTTACTTCCAGCTGAGGAAAGTGAGGCCCAGAAGGGACACAACTGGCCACGTCTGATTCCTATGGTCATTCCTGGCCTCGTCCTTCGATCACCTTTCTCCTCCGCTAAGGGGCAATCGTGACGCCCATTTTCCTTGGAAGGAAGCCGAGGCCCAGAAGGGAAAGTGCCTCCACTGCCACCTGGCTCAAGAGTCTGGACCCTGGGTCTGCAGACTCGTAGGACGGAGACGGGGGTAGGGCAGGATCACCTGCAGCACCACCGAGATGGTCTTCTCGCCTGCCTTGGCCGCCCGCCATTTTCGGTAAGTGTCCGCCTTCAGAAGGTTTTCTGCACAGTGGGTCTGGAGGCAGGAAGGGGAATGAGACAGTTAGGGTACGGAGGTGACAGCTGGGACCCCAGTTCTCAGACTATTCCTTGGAGTCCTCCCAAGCCCCCCGCGACCCCCCACGTGTAAGTGTCTCCGTCAACCCCCCCACGCTCTGCCTTGGGCCCCTGACAACACTTCCGCCTAGAAGTTCACCCATGGCCTTTCCAAGGAAGCTCTCCTATTCCGCGTCTCCCAGAATTCCTTTACAGCCTCCTGGAAAGCCTCCCCTGACCCTCCTCAGAGTTCCATGAAGTTCCCATTTACACTCCAACAAAAGTTCTTGCGGCGCCCCTTTCCGTCTTGTGGAATTCTGTGGGGAATTCTTGCGGCATTCCCTGACGTCTTTCAACTTCCCCCACGCCAATCCCTCACCGAGTCCTGGCTACTGCAGGAAACCACATGGCGGAGGCGGATCTCCGGCATGTCAACCCAGTGGGCTCCGGCTGACACCAAGGAAAAGGAGGGTCCGAGTTAGGGGCGGGAAGGGGGTGCTCCCTGCGCGCGTTTAAGTGCGCAAGCGCGCAAGGCTCGGGCCTTTCAAACCGCGGCGCGCCGGCGCGCACGTCAACCCCGCGCAAGCCCAGTCGCGCCTCTCCGGAGACGGGCGCTGGGTTCCCTAGCAACGAGCTTTTCTTCTAGCCCCGCCTCTCTCTGGCCTCACCACTCTCTAGCCCCTCCTCCTGGTGGTGGTCACGGCCAGCTTTCTGGGCGCCTAGCAACAGGAGCGGCCTCCGGGATTGGTCCCTAGAAAAAATTCGCCATTCTCCTTGGACGACGCGGTCACCGCCCAAACTGAAGCCTAGAAAGCTAGAGGACAGCAAACCCGAGTGGATTTTCGCGGAGAGCCTGGAACTTACAGCAGCAGGATTCCCGCCACCGGCTCCTGCGGCTACACTCTTCCCCCCGCCCCCCCCCGCTAGCTTCCCACTGCGCGCGCGCGCGCGCGCGCGCGCGCGCACACACACACACACACACACACACACACACACACACACACAATCTCGGATCTCTCCCAGGGTTATGCCTGAGGCCAAGAGAGAGTGGGTCAAGGACTTAAGTAAAACACAAAGCATGAGCCCGAACCAGACACACACACCCTGCCTAGAGGACTTGCACACATGCCTGTTTTCCAATGTAAACTGTGGACATCTGTCTACCACGCCTGTCTCTGCCCGTTGACAGGCACCCTTCTGTTCAGTCCCCGCGAGACCCAGAGGTGCAGCCTCAGGCAAGGTCGGAGCTGGAGACAGCCCGAACACAGAACAGAGAGTATGAGCCAGGCCCACGAAGAAGGGAAGGGAGAGGAGACAAGGCCCCCGGGCCCCCGCAGAACGAGCTTGGACATGCTGGGTGCTCCCAGGGAGAGCTCCACCCACGCAGGGGTACATCTTTGGGAAGAGAGAGAAGGGAGAGGAGAATCTCAGCTTTTGTAGCTGCCCTTACACCTACAAGGAATCAAGTGACCTGACTCTGACCTGCGGCTTCAGGCCAGAAAAAAAGGAGGAGGAGGGCAGTGGGAATGTGAAAAAACAGGAAAGTGAACTTCTGGGTCCTGATGGAAGAAAGGTCTGGAAGCCAGACTCCTGGGGTCCCCGTGGAAGAGGGGGCTGAGCCCATGTCCCTTTTGGATTCTGGTTCCATTCACCCAACCCAGAGCAGCAGAGGCCTGCCCTGAGATCTTACCTCAGCTATTTCTCACCCCAGGGTGAAGGTGGGTCCAGACCCGCCCCTCCTCAGCTTCTTATAAGGGCTGGGAACCAGGGACTGCTGGGTCACACACCATGAGGCCCTCCATGAAGCCTGGGATGTTCCTGTTGGCCTTCATGCTGCTCTGTACCCTGCTGGGTCTGGGTAAGTGACCAGGGGCCTGGACTCCTGGGAACCTCAGGAAAGAGAGGACTCGGAGAAAGCGTTCAGCAAGGTCCTCCAGGGGGAAAGAGCAGGTGTCTTGGGAATTCACGTTCTTGGTGAAGGCAGAGGTTAAAGGAAAAGAAAGCCTGGGGCCCCAAGGGAGGAAATGCTCAAAAGCTCTTGTGATTGGATCTTTGAGAAATGAGGGAGCTTGGTGGGCTCTGAATTGTCTGTCCCCAGATAAGATCTCAAAATAAAACATCTGAATTCTAGAAAATCGGAAGACAGCATGACTAGAAAGAAAAAGATTAAAAAAAAATAAAACTGGGAGAAGGGAGATTTCCCCGTGGACTTGAGGGAGTTCCAGCCCCCAGCCCCTTCCCCTTCTCCCTTCAATGCTGGAGTTCAGGTCACTCCTTCCCCAGGACCCAGGGGGCTGGGCCCCCAGGTGCCTTCTCTCTCAGGACCAAGGAGTCTATGTCCTCAGACCTCCTGGGCCTCCCTCTGCTTTCTTGACCCTAGCCTCAGGCACCCCTGCCTGACCTCCTACTGTTTACGAGACTTACATACGGTACCTACAAGGAGAAGGGTTCCCCATCCAAAAAGCTGGACCTGAAGCTTCACAAAAGTCCATGAAAACCTTCACCAGGACCCCTCCCTGTCCCTGAGCTTTCTCAGAGGACCCTGGCGTCCAAAGTTCCCAGCCTTGTAATTAAGTAAACAGGCTCCGTGGTGGAGTCGCTTCCCGCCCCAAGAAGCAGCTTTGCTGGCATCACGAGCGCGTCCTTGTCAGAGCCCTGGACAGTTCCCTAGACAGCGGTCAATGCCCCACCCATGAACAATCAGGAAGACACCAGTTCCTACCTCCCTCAGACCCCCGAGTCTGCTCCTTCCCCCACCCCCATCTCCCTCTGAAAGCTGAAATGGAAGTCGAGGTCCCAAGACCACACCACCCAGGGCTACAACCCCGCCCTCTACATTGCAGGGTGCCCGTTAAGCTGCGAAGTGTGCAGGGGCTCCGGGACCACGTGCAGCGGAAAAATGAAGACTTGTGAGGCCGGCAAGGACGCCTGCGTGGTCATCGTGGGGGAGTCGAGCACCAGTACGTGCGTGCGCTTGGCGTCAGGCCCTGGGGAGCCGCTAGTGCGACGGAGGTGGGCGGGCAGAGCAGAGGGAAAGACTATTTCGAGGTGGATAAAGGAAAGTGAATTGAATGGAGCTATAGAAACCACTGTTGTCAGGGATTTCTGAAAATGAGACCCTCCAAAAGAGAAGATGGGGAGGAGCAACTACAGGGACTTTTTAGGCAAAGAGGGGGTGAGAAAAGGACATGGGCAACAGAGTAGTGAGAGGGGAAGAATCTAATAGGCAAAAGGTGGGGGGGGGGGGGGTAGAGGAGAGGGAAGAGGCTAAGGTGGGTTGGGAGGAATGTGACCAGGCAGGACATTTGGGGAGGGAGGAAGGTACAGACTATCCCAGGGATTGTGGGCGGGTAATGCAGGCTGGAAGAGACAATTCCTCAGAGAAGGAGAAGTGATATTGGGGTAGGAGAGAGACACAAAAGGGACCATACCAGACAGGAGAGGGAAGATAATCCTGAAGTATGGAGAAATAGAGATGGGGTAGGGGGGAGGCCAGTGATTAAAATGGTAGAGGACGGGATGACTTACATGACAGAGACCATCCCCGACCTGAGAAAGGATGGGGGAGGTGAGGAGCAATGGAAGGGGGGGTGGATTCTTCATTCAAAGCTGAAATGGATCATTAGTCACGGGAGGAGAGATGATGGGGCATGGTGTGGGAATGAAGGCTGTGACAGCAGAGGAAGGGCTACCTTGAGTGTAGGAAGGAACCACCCTGACGGGAGGGGGTGTGTAAGGAAGGTGGGATGGAAGACTGCATGCAGTCCTGCTCACCTTGCTAGTGTTGGTGGGTGGGGAAAGGACTTGAAAGTCTTGAAGACACACACACACACACAGCCATTTAGCCTCCTGGGGTGGAAGGAGAGGGAGCTGGTGTGGAAAACACCTTTTGGTGGGATCAAGAGGGGAAATCCTTGGATTGGGTTGGAAGAGACCACCACTCGGTGGGGAGGGGGAAGTCTGTGGAGACTAGAAGAGACCACGAAGGCAAGAGCTAGAGGAGGTAGCCAAGGAGGGTGGCTACAGGCCATGTGTGGGAAGTCTGAGGGAGTGGCCATGGGGAAACCTGGAAGAGACCACCTTAGAGAGGAATGTGGGTGTTGCAGTGTGATGGGTGGAGGGTCCGGCATCCCAGGGTTTGTTGGAAGTGACTGGTGGGAGAGAGCATCTCACACAGACATGGAGGTAGCCATAGGTGACCTGTGAAAGACTGCTACCTGCAGGATCTTTAAAGGATGGCTGTGGAGTGGGGTGGCGTGGAAGGGACCATGTCAGGTAGACACTCGAGCCTGACAATGGGGAACTGCAAGAGACCACCAAAGGCCTGACTAGGAGCTATGGCAAAGAGGTGGGGGGCGGGGAGAGCTACCTGCTAAACCATTCCAGGCCTTTCCTCAGCCAGATACGGATATGGCTGGGGGGTGGGGTGGGGAGTGGGGCTGCAAGAGACCATCCTAGACAGTCAGAAGGTGAGGAAGCTGTAGGGTTGGGAGAGCCCCCTGGAGGGAGTCCATGCCAGCCCAGCCCTGCCTCCTGTCCTCCTCCCGCAGAGGGCCGCCATTCAGTGAACACCTACAAGGCCTGCATGAAGTTCAGTGACTGCTACTCTGGTTTTGTATCCACCACCATGGGCCCCAAGGACTACATGGTGTCCAATACTCACTGCTGCCAGAGCGATGGCTGCAACCACGGCTCAGTGCCCCGTAAGTCCCAGCTCAGCCCTGCATCAGGCAGTCCCTTCCAGCCTGCCCCAAGGGCCCACTGTGTGTGCTCTGGCCCACTACTGATCTGTGTGCTGTAACATGGGGCAAGCACCTTGCTTGCTCTGAGCCTGTTTCCTCAACTGTAAATGCAGTGTCCATCAGCAACCGCTGTTCCCAGGGTTATCGGTGAGGATGGGGGAAGGGTCTAAATGTCCCTTTGCACCTTATACTCCACCCTCATCCCCAGCTCCCCAGAACAATCGTACTGAGAATGGCCTCCAGTGCCCCGCCTGCATCGTACCCTTCCAGGAGACGTGCCTGGGGACCAAGGCAGCCCACTGTGTCGGCCAGGAAACCCACTGCATCTACTTCGCTGGCAACGTGCAGGCTGGTGAGGGGCACCTGGATCTCTGGGGAGGGGACAGGTGCCCTAGAACTGGAAGCCTATGTATGCTTCCAGGTTCTAGGGAACATAGTGGCCCCAGAGAACTGGGCGAGGAGGTGGCAGGGGCCAAGAGGAAGGAGAGGTTGGGGCCCTGACTCCGTTCTGAAATCCCTTTCTCAGGTATCATTAACGCCAGGTTTGCCACTCGGGGCTGTGCTACAGAGAGTGCCTGCTACACCAAGCCTGGAGCCCAGGTGCCCTCAGCCTCCTATCTTTACTTCCTCCGCCGAGCAGACTGCCTTCCAGCGCCCCAGCCCCCTGGCAGGGCTGAGTGAAGAACTGAGCAATGTGTGGTTTGAGGTCTCCATTTGTCCTCAGCCTGCAGCTCCTCATGTGCCTATAAATTAAACAGATTAACCCAAGCAAGCATGAATCCTTGTGACGTGATGCATCTTGGGAAGGCGGGTTGCAGAATGCAGGGGGCTTAACCCTTGGAAACCCCCTCTTTGCAAGGAAAAGAGGGAAAAACCCACCTTTTATTAAAGGGGTTACTCCCTGCCGGGCCCCTGTGCTAAGTGTTTTCCGTGCTGTATCTCATTTCATAATCACAACTACTCTATGAAGTTGATATTATTATCTCCATTTTACAGATGAACAACTGAGGCACAGATTGTGGTGTCACTTGCTTTGAGTCAAGCCACTCTGGGGGGTCAGTCTGCAGAGTCCATGATCACCTCTCCTGATTAACCTCCTCCTCTTTTTGCCTCAGTTTTCAAGTCTGCAAAATGTGGATATTAATAGTTATATCCTCATAAGGTTGTTGTAAGAAATGAAAGAAAATTTAAAAAGCACTTAGTGCTGTGTCTAGCACCTTGAACACAATGTTGCTTCTAGAGATAATATGTCAGAGAGTAAACAGTAATCATCGTAATAGCTGCCACTTACTGAGTGGCCATGACTTGGCAGGTGCTAAACACTGGCATCAATCAGGACAGACGAGATTATGCTGCGATAACAAAGAAGTCCCTAATCTCAGTAGTTTCAAACAACAAAGTTGTATTACTCAACTAATGTGCAGTAATGCCGTGTAACAAACCATCCCCAAATTGAGACTTATTACAAGCAGCATTCTTTCTAAGGGTTTGTGGGTGGGTGGGGTGGCTCTGCTTCTGGCTCTAGTTTGGGGAGGCAGATTCAAGTTCTCCTCCTTGGGGTTCCACGATCTTCAGGGATCCGTGGCTCCCTGGCAGATCACAGGAGCACAGAAGTGAAGTACATTTAAGGCCCCTGCTGAGGTCAGGTCTGCGAACATTCCACTGAGTAAAGTAAATCACAAGGTCAAAGCCAAAATCAGTGGAGCAGGGAAATTGAGAGGGAGAGGAATGGTATTTGCCAAACAAGTATCCATTCACAAAAGGTTGATTCTTCCTTCATCCTACATGGCTAGCACCATCCACAGGTGTTCTACTCATCATCATAGAGCAGCTGCCAACTCAAACATTGCCCATTTCTGTGCATAGTAAAGAACCCAGGCAAGTCTCACCCGGATGATTAAATGCTGCGATCCAGAAGTGACCTGACACAACTCATTGGATGGAGCTAGTCACATGGCCCCACCAACCCCACGGGGACCAGGAAGTACAGTCGTGTCCCGGGACATGGACATGTTTCATAAACAGCATGAATGGCCACCATGGCCTCTTGGGTGCTCTTTCTCATTTTATCTTCACAAAAACTCCAGGTGATAGGGACTATTAGTCTCATCCCTGTTTTCAGGAGAAGAATCTGAGGCTCAGAAAATGGATGTCATATTGGAGGTCGCACAGCTAAAAAGTATCAGAGCTTAAGATTTTATTTATTGGGTCCTATTGAGACAGAAAAGAGACCATATCGCAGAGAGAGGGAACGAGCCTGTAGTTATCTTCTGCTATGTAACAAACCACTCTAAATTCTGTGGCTCAGAACAAACACCTTTTATTTATTTAGCTCATGCTTCTATGGGTCAGCAATTTGGTCTGGGATCAGCTGGGTGGTTCTTCTGCTAGTCCCTGCCGAGTTCAGCTGCTGGGTTCAGCCCAGGCAGCTGTTTCACAGGGTTGGTTGGCTGTGAGTTGGGATGTCAAGGCTGATTGGGCCACATCTAGCTTTATCACCCAGCAGATGAGCCAGGGTTTCTTGATGTGGCACTGGTGGCAGGGATCCTGAGGGCAGCAAGAGAGGAAGCCCCACCCAGTGAATGAGCACGGTCCAAACCTCTATTTGCATCATGTTTCCTGTTGTCCTAGTGGCCAAGCAAATCACATGGCCAGGTCCAGAGTCAGGATGAGAAGAGCTTAGCTACAGAGAAGCTGAACAAATTGGGAGCATTAATGAGTCAAGCTGGCTCTGGAGCTAAGATGCTTTATGATCACAAGCCCCCAAGGTTGAAAGTCACTGGTCCACTCCACCTCCAGGCAAAACTGAGGTACAATCTCTTGATTCCAGCCCAAGGGAGTCTTTCCTGTATATACCCCCACCATTCCTCCTGTCCCAGGACCCAGGAGTGCCCATGCTTGGCTGCCTCCTCCTAACCCCAGTCACTTCCTCCCTCAGATCTAGGAATCCAGGCTTCCAGCTCCAGTTAAAATCCCAAGTATCTTTTGTCCCCCCTTCATATCCCAAAAGAACAGACACACAATGGCATGTCTACTTACTTTTTATTCACTCCTCCAAAAAGCACCACAGGCCAACCACACCCTTGATTTGCCCTTCAGGGTTCCCCATACCAAGTCCTTCCATCATTATCCAGAATGTAGGAACCTCAGCTAAGGTGATGAGATTGTCTCATTCACTCACGTTCTTTGTGCCTATTCTGCTTCTGGCCATGGCAATGCCAAGATTCATCATACATTTCTTTGAATTCTTGCCTTTGAGGGTCTTCCAGCCTGGAGGTGTCAGGTATATACATCCTGATGGCACCAGCAATCCTTCCAAAGGGAGGCTCAGTCTTTTCTTCTTGGATGCGCCCAGAGACAGATGCCTCACTAGCAACCTTGTACCTCCACAAAGCCTAAAATTCAATGCCATCAAAAGTCATGATTTAAAAGGCAACCCCTCCAAAAGTGCCGATATACAACTATTCACAGTAACACAATCAGCATTCCCCAACAGAGACACACACACAAACACAACTCGGTCTTTGCTTTCTCAGATATGATCTCTGGCATGGGGGCAGAGGGAATTTGGAGCAGAGAGCAGAGATGTCAGACAGGACCAAATCAGAGATGGTATCAAAGTGGCAGAAAAAAACAGATGGACACTCTGTGAACAAAGGCATGGAGGTGAGGCAGGAGGTGCCCAGACTAGAGTTGTCTTGGAGCTGCCCAGGGCTGAGGGCATGTAGGCAAGGGCATCCAGACTGCCGCCTGAGCTCCAAGTGTGCCAGGCTTCTTGGGAGGAGCTACATACAGTATGTTGACGTGTGAGAGAGAGAATGCATATACCTACGTACACTCTGAATTCTCACAACAACCCTGTGAGGTAGATACCATTTGCTAAGTGACTTACCCAAGGTCACCCCCAAAGTGAAGAGGATTGTCTGACCCTAGAGCTATACTAATAGAATTTCATTCCCCTAAGGCTGTGAGCTTTGAGGATAATGCCTCAAATTCAGTATAAAGCCAAATGCTTTTTTGCATCTTGGCCATCTCAACTTTGATGGGACAAATTGTGCCAAGTGGGAATTCAAACTAGAGATGGGGGAGCCATCCCTCAAGTACTTGCCCCTCAGATCAATTACCGTTGCCTTCAGTTGTCAAAGGAAATAGGATCTTGGAAGTAGTTATGGTTCTCGTCCAGCCCTTACATTTCACAGATGGGAAAACAGGCAGTGGTCCAAGTCACCCGGAGTGACAGTGGCAAAGACAAGCTTGCCTTCCAGGTTCCCTGACCTCAGACGGGTACTTCCTCTCCATTATATGCTTATTTTTCCCCCATCTCATTCCTTTCCCAGTCTTGTGGCAAGAGGCTGACAATCTACATTCCAGCCTTAGTTCTGCCACTGACTAAAGAATTAAAATAATATTTACTAAGCACCTACTGTGTGTCAAGCACGATTCTAGGTGCTGGGGGTACAGCGGAAAACAAGATGGACAAGGGGATAATAGCCAACAAACAGGTAAATAAATAGATAAATAAGGTAATTTTCTACAGTAATAACTGCTACAAAGAAAATTAACTGGCTGAAATGAATAATGGGGGGGGGTGAGCTACTTCAGTTAAAGTGGTCAGGAAAGGCCTTTCTGAGGGGGGCACTTGAGCTGAGACTTGATTGACAGAAGGAGCCAGTCACAGACATCTCGAGGCAGAGTATTCTAAGCAGAATGAACTGCAAGTGCAAATGTCCTAAGGCAGGACCCAAGGTGGCCCATTCAAGCATCGAAGGAAGATCTAGCAAGCTGGTTGGGGGATAAGCTGGGGCAGAGAATGAAAACCGGCAGGGGCCGGACCTCATAGGGCCTAGAGCCTGCCCTCTCTGGGCTTTGCTCTCCCTATTTATCATAAAAGAGGTTCTGCTGGGTGGTCTCTCAGGTTCCCCACTTCCCCGTCCCTGTTTTTGACACTAAAGAATTCTGACACGTGGCTGCTCCTCTACATGTAGGTGGCAACCTAGAACATTCCAGGCACTGTGGTTTCTGCCTTTGCCTCACTTGCAGCACATTCCCACTGGCTAGAACATCTGCCCAGCTGTTCTGTGGGTTGCTTGCTCACTGCAGCACTCTGTGTACACCAGAAGGCAGAGCCTCTTGAGGATGCCTGAGGGAACCAACACAGAAACATCTGGATTAGTACAGCAGGACAGCTGCTTCTCTAAAAAGGCAGGTGTACAAAATACCAAGGCCAGAAAGGGTTCAGGCTTGACGACAGAAGAAACCAAGGCCAAAAGAAGACAGAAACCACTAGAGAGGGGGACAGAATAATTTCCCCAGAGAGCCCTTCAAATCACTCAGCACCTATGAAATGGGGGCAGTCTTATCCTTTCTGAAAGTCACAGAGAGGGGGGCAGTTTCCAGGACCCACATTCATTAGGGATTTGCAGAAGAGACCTCCGAGGTATGGATTCTTGCCCTTCCATACCCAGAAGACCTCATTTGTGGTCTCTGACTACCCGGAACCCACCACGCCCCTCTTACCTCCTCCCTTCATTTTTGTGGGGCCATCCTCCCCACAACAGCTAGGAAAGGAGTCTGGGTCACCAGGTCCCTCCGCCCCCGATTAGCAAATATGAAATACCCCTCTACTCACCAAGAAATGCCAAAGTTTCTAGCTCTGTCACACAGCCCGTTCCCTCTAGATGCAGACCTCCCACTATGCAGGAATTAGGAACCAAGGTCCATAGCCCTCTTGGGATCCAGGAGTCTGAGGACCCATACTGTTCCTCCCCTCTCCCCCCATGATGATTCAAAGCCCACTGCTTCTTGAGGAACTGGGAGGCTGTGTGCAGGCCTATTCTCCTCAGGAAACATAGACCTATGTCTCTTTGTGGCTCAAAGTCCAAGGGTTCCAGCTCCCTGGAGTTCCCAGACCCAGTCCTCCATACTGGAATCCCTAGTATATGGAGAGCCCCTTCTCAGGAATCAGGGCTTCCTCTCCCCCTTCCCCTGGAGGACTAGACATCCAATAATAGAGCCAGTTTCTACTTCCTTGAAGACCAAGATATTCCCTCTTCTACTTCAACACCTCAACTCCCCTCAGAACACAAGTCTGGGGGTCCTGCCCAGTGATCCCCATAATGTCAGCAGTCCTGACCTCCAGATTCTATTCTCCTTCAAGACTCAGGAATCCGGGTGACTGGAAGCTACATACCCCCACCAGTGGTCAGAACCTCATCCCATTCAAACACCCAGGATTTGAAGTGGCCGGCCCGGTGCCGTTAGCTCAGAGGCTCAGGTATCCCATGCCAGAGTCTGGACCCCCAACCCCCTCACTCTAAACGGGACTTGGAGTCCTCAGCCCCTGGCGGAGCGAAGCAGCCAGGAAGCGGAGCACTCAGGTAGTCCCAACAGTGATCCCCACCCCTCACTGTGCAGGCGCATGGGGTGCCAGCACTGCCTCGGCGTCTGCCAGCATCTCGTCCAGCGCCTGCAGCAGGACACCGTGCGCTGCACGGTAACCCAGGCCGCCAGTGGCTGCTGCGCCACCCGCGGGCCACAGGAAGGAGAGCGCCCCCAGCGCTGCGCCCCCAGCAGTGCCCTCGCCTGCCCAGGCACCCAGCCTCGCCTCCACTTCAGCACGCGTTACCGGGCCCGGGAAGTGCGTCCGCTCTGCCAGCTCCCCAGGTGCCATGCCCAGCATGCGCTCACGTCGGGCCAGCGCCGCTGGTTCGAGCCCTAATGCCCTCCGCCACTCTGCCAGCTGACCGCGCAGAAGCGCCACGTCGCAGGCCCAGCCGAGCCCGGGTACTGGTGCGGCCGCTGCCGCCAGGCTGGCCAGCAGAGCCGGCCGCCACGCCCCAGCCCGCAGCGCAGCAACCTTGGTTCGGGCCGCGCTCGGAGACATTGGTGGCAGCGCCAGTAGCAGCGCCCCAGCCTGGGCGGGGGCAAGTGCGCGTCGCAGCCACTCACAGAGCCCGGGGAGTCCGCCCCGCCGCAGAGGGAACACCGGCGGCGGCGCCTCCTCCAGCACCTCCCACGTATCGTCCTCCGGGCTCCAGGTGGCCGCACGCTCGGAGTCCCCGCTGCGTGATTGCTTCGAGCCACCAACCTGCTGCAAATTCTCGATGCCTGCTTTCTCTGAACCTTCCCCACTGCCTGTTTGCTGTGATCCAGTCCCCCGTGTCTCCCTTCCCTCGCTGCATGCCTCCTCCAGCCCCCCTACGTCTGCGTTCCCTAGGCTCTCGCCCCCGCCGAGTTTCTTTGTCTTTTCCTCCTCTTCCAGAGGCTCCGTATCCTTGCCCTGGCCGTCTGTTCGCACGCAGACCAGCGGGGCATCCGGTAGCACCAAGGGCCTGACATGGGCCCAGTCCTCCTCAGTGGGGGCCCCAGGGGTAACGAGGACGACAGCGTCATAATGGGTAGGGTGGGAGACAGCAGCAGTGCCCGCGGAGCCAAGAGGTACAGTCCAGAGCACCACATTGGAGCGCTCTGGGGCTGGGTAGGGCGTGGGTTCCGCGGGCACTGAAGCAGGCACGGCCCCTGGGTCCCCAGGATCCAACCCAAGCAGCGTATTCAGCACAAGGCCCACGTCAGCCATGCCGGCCACAGCCAGGTCCAGCCGCGCGCTGCCCAGTCGCTCCAGGCTACCACGAACCCAAGACAGTGCCGCCTCCAGACCACCGGTCTCAAAGGCTTCGCGCACAGCCTCCAGCTCTGCTGCACCCAGCACCTCGAAGCCATCCTGAGCAGGTGGCAGGAGCCTACGGAGACAGGAAAGGATGGAGTCAAGGGCAAAAGGGGCTAAATGTGGGAGAACTAGGCTAGGGGGACAGGACTGGGCTATGATGACAAAGGTGGAGCTTTCTGAATAATCCCCGAGTGAGGCAAGAGCAGGAAAGAGAGGGAAGGGGTCGAATAATGCCACAGCCGATAGAAACCAGGGCTGTAAAGAAAAGGATAGGGCTTAAAGCAGGAATAGGGCGTCTTGTAGAGCTCAGGTTTCTCACAGAGCCTAAAACCAGGACCCCGCCTAAATCTTCCCGGAGACAGAGTACTTGGGGGCGAGGCTTCTCCAAGGGACCTGCAAGGTTAACAAAAAAAGGCTGTGCTGGGACCGGCAAAACACACAAAGTGGGGTTTGGAGCAAAGACAGAATCGCAACTGTATTGTGGGCTAAATGAAAGTCGAGTACTATTCACTATTCGACATCAGCAAAGTCACCAAGCACACTTTTTCCTGAGACTGGGTGTAAGAAAAGGAATAAAGGGCAGGGGAGAAGCCTCATCTACTAGTTCCTACCAAGGAGGTGTGGCTAAGGAAAAAAAAGGAGCAGTGGGGTGCCGCTGGATGAGAGGTTGCCTGGAGGAGAGGTTGCCCCTCTCCCACCCTCATTTTGACATCTATGAAATGAGGGGACTGCATAGTGTGGGAGAAAATTCAGGAGGTAGCCAGCAAGAAGGCACAGAAACAACAGGGGATTAGAAAAAGGAAGTGGGGGAGAGCACCCAGAAATAACCAGGTTCACTGAGGGTGTGGCTTTGGGCGACTGGGATCGCTTGAGACCAAGCTGACGGGGAGGGCACGGAAGACTTGACAGCGTACAAGTCTTCAGGTAAAATCTTCACGAGGGTCACTAGCTTGTGAGGGGGGGTGAGCTCTCCTTCAAACATTTGCCTGGGGGTAGTATTTGAGCCATAGGTCCTGGTGTCTCCTAGAATATTCATTAGGAAGTGGGGCTTGTGACAGAGCGCTCACAGGTGGGACCTGGATGACAAGTCCGGACGTCCAGCTGGCCTTTGGCTAGGGCCGGGCCTAGATGACAGACGAGTTAAGCACCGAGCGCTCGCTTGGGTGGAGCCTCACTGACCTCAAAACCTGCGCTGAGGGGCGGGACCGGGATGCGGGAGCAGGGCCTCCATCCAGCAGGTATCCCGTCAAGGCTAGTCCCAAACTCGCTGGGGGCGGGGCCTCGCAGACCTCAAAGATCACTTCAGGGGGGTGAGGTCTAGACTGTATAGGACCAGGTCCCCCCAACCCACACTGAAAGGCCGCGCTCACCTCTGCAACGCCTCCGCCTGGCTCCGCAATGCTCCCCGCAGGCGCTCCAGCTCCTCGCAGCTGCCGCAGTCCGTCTGCAGCACGAAGAGAGGCGCGGCTCCCAACCCCGTGCTGTCCAGCAGGGCCGCTGTCTGATCCCGGGCCTGGGCTTCATTCTGTGAATCCCCAGGACCGAGGTTCCGCACCGCCAGCAGAGGGGTCCCTCGGGCCATGGCGGCCCGCGCTGCTTCCCCCAGCGCAGGAGCCAAGGGCTCGCCGTTTCCCCCGGGGCCGGGCAGCACCAGTACCAGCACGTTAGCCTCGGCGGCCCAGGGCCCCGGCGCTGCGGGGGGGCAGCTCAGCTCGCCCAGGAAGAGGCCTGGGCCCGCAGCTCTCAGGCTGGGGACCCCGGGATCCGGCCGTCCATCGGGGATATCTACCATCTCCACATCCTTGTTGCACAGCGCTGCGATCAGCGCGGACTTTCCCGAACCCGGAGGCCCCAGGAACAAGGCGGTCACGTCACCCCGCGGCGGAGGCATAGCTGGGAAGCAAGGGGTGAGGAAGACCCAGGTCAGGAAGACCCAGCCATTTCCTTGCCTAGTCCTCCACCCTGCCCGCTTCTTCCATTCTCGGTGTCACTCCCAAGGATCTAGAAACCCGGCGCCCAGACCCTATTCCCCAGGGATCCCGAGTCCTATCCAGCCCTTTTCCTGGATGTGTTTCCCCTTCTGTTTCAAAAACTCAGAAATCCGGCCTCCAGCCTCGTCCTCCCTCAGGGACAGATTTTTTTTTTTAGTCCCCCTCGCCTCCCAAATCACCAACCGAGCAAACAGCCTTCACACGGAAGAGCGCAGTTGCCGGCAGTGGGTCAGCGACTGAGAAGCCCGCCCCTGGGTCGGGCGGACAGAGGCCGAAGAGGGTGGAGCGCCGGGATTTGGGGATGTCTAGACAGGATCCAGGCTCTAACCTTACGTCACTCCTTTTAGGTGTGTCTTGGAAGCGTGATCTCAGGGACACAGCCTTTCCCAGCGCCTGCGCAGAACGACCGAAGTGCACTCGCTCCAGAACTCCGGCTGCCGCAGGGACAAAAACAATGAGGGAGCCAGAGCGCCTGCGCGCCAGGAGCGCCCAGCACCCTTGCGCAATAAACTTCGATGTGTACGGCCCGGGGGTCTCGTAACGTCATCATAACGCACCCCAGTGCAGAGAAGGACCCCTCCCGTTATTTTTGAGGACTGGGTAGGCGTGACTTCATCATTGCCGGTTGGCAATCCGAGATTTCGGCTTCGAGCAGCTCACCAGGCGAAAGGGAGTGGAAACCACCCGGACCTTGCGACTCGGTGGGCCCTATCCCGCTTCCCTCCGGGTGGCGGCGCTGTGACAAGCTACTGACAGGCGCAACGAAAGGCAGCCCTCTGCTGTCTGGAGAAAAGCAGAGGCCTGAGCTACCAACGTGGGGAGGGCAGTGCTTTAAGCAGTGGGACACAGCGGCTGAAATCGCCCGTGGGAGGCAGGGGTTCTGGGTGGAACAAGAGTTACAGGATGTTAAAGATGTCTCCCGGGAAGAGGCGGGCTAAAGCGTGGGTACCACTACCTGTCTCAAGACAGGTGGCGGGGGGGTGGGGGTGGGGGGGTGGGGAAGGATGGTATCAAAGATCAAGGGTTCCGCGCTCTGAACTCAGGGAGCGTTTGATGTAGGTCTTAGGTCACACACAGCTGAGATGGCGCTCAGGGGAGTCACAATCTTTTGGGAGAGTTGAAGCTTCTCTAGTGAGAGCTCCATCAGGTCAGAGTTCAAGGAAGTGGTATGGGGGGGAGGGAGGAAGGGTCAAAAGCTGGCAAGGAGAGCCTCTACATTAAAGGTCATCGAATTAGCGGGCTCTCTAAGGCTGGGGACAGATGAGCGACTTCATTTGATTTACTATTTTATCATGTGTACTCCTCTCTTGACCAGAGGGGTCCTAGTCACCATGGAGGGCCCACCCCCTGAAGAGACCATGGAGCAGCAGGATTTGTCCAAGAGGAGTCCCCGCAGTACAAAAGGCGACATCTGTGAGTACAGCTGGCCAGAGGGTGGGGTGCAGGAGCTGATGCTAAAAGGATTTCTACAGTATTTCAATGTCCAAGGCGCTGCAGGCACTTGTTGGGGAGCTGCTTTACCAGAAACTGACACTCCCCATCCTTACCCATATGCTCAGATGTACCCACCCGGCTTTGTCCACCTAAATATGAATGGGATGTAGTTCAGAGGGACAAAGTGGCATCCAGAGAAGCTTGGGGTGGGAGATGTGGCACGGAAAGAGCAGAGACTACGAGAAGATCCCCAAGGTTCCAATCCCAACTCTGCCTCAGACTTTCAGTGCAACATGGGCTTTGGTTTCCCATTGTGTCAAAAGGGGTTCCACTACTCACCTCACAGGGTTGTTACGGAGATTAACAGCAGAACAGAGGAAAGCTTGAGGCTAATGAAGGTAGCCAGTTTGACATAATGGCAACAGCCTCTACTGACTGTTTGCTATGTGCTAGGCAATTATCACTCATCTCATTCAGTCTTCCTAACAGACGCTATGAAATTGGTTGTTACCACTTTCAGATGAGGGAACTGTGGCAGACAGGTTAAGTATTTAGAACAATGAGAGCCAGTGTCAATGCCCTCCAGCCAAAGACCCCCGCCCCAGGAGCACACCTGTAGTGGGACAAGTTGGGTTTATTGCTTGCTCACTGCACGGAGGAAGCACATACCACACACCATGGGGGCACTGTGGGGCATCTCAGTAATAGTTACAAAGGATGATTATAGGATTTTGGTTTGTGGTAGGTGGTTTTGCGGAGAATTCAAAGAAGGGTTTTGCTCTGGATTGGATAGTGACAGGAAGCAGGGGCAATTGAACGGTTCTTCTATCTTAAAAAATCTAGAAGGCAGAGGAACAAAACAAGGCACAAGCTGTGATTGGTAAAGCAGCAGAAGTCACTCATATATTAGCCAGGACGGAGGGTATTTAGTCATTTTTGTGGCTTGGAAAATGTTCCCATTTTGTGTTCAGATGCTATTATGGCATGGTCTTGTCTGGATTCATGTCAGTCATACAGTAGCCTTTCTGAGGATGTTCTGTGACATTGTGCATGTTCAACAGGAGCCTATCTGTGAGTGCCAGGCCGGCTCCCGGCTGTGGGGCTGCTTTTCTCTTTCTCAATAGTAAGACTTGCAAACCATCGTGTATGACTATTCTAAGCACTTTACATAAATTCATTCATTTATTCTTTACAACAACCCTATGAAGTAGATGCTGATACGGTTTAACCCCATTTTCCAGATGAGGAAACTGTTGAACCTACCTAGGAAGTAGTAGAGCCAGGACTCAATTCCAGGCAGTCTGGCTCCAGAGGCTGTGCTGTAAATAAGAGCTCTGATGGAAGGGCAGACTCCCTGGGTTCCAGTCCTGACGCCATTTCATTTCCTAGCCTCATGATTGTGGACAAGTTGCCCAACCTTTTGGAGCCTCGGCCTGATCATCCGTAAAACAGGTCCAATAATAATTTGCCTGTACCACTGTCCAGCCCTGGCATACAGCCTGGCACATAGTAAGCACTGAATGTTAATTGTTGGCATGATTCTGGGGTTTGGGAGAGGTCCTGGAGACTCCTGCTGGCCTCCCCCGACCTCTCCCCACGTCCCTCAGGCCATCTGGGGGCCCTGCAGTGCACCCGCTGCCTCATCACCTTCGCCAATTCCAAGTTCCAGGAGCGTCACATGAAGCGGGAGCACCCAGCGGACTTCGTGGCCCAGAAGCTGCAGGGGACCCTCTTCATCTGCTTCACCTGCGCCCGCTCCTTCCTCTCCTCCAAGGCCCTGATCGCCCACCAGCGCAGCCACGGTCCAGCCACCAGGCCCTCCCTGCCAGTTGCACCCACCACTGCCCAGCCCACCTTCCCCTGTCCTGACTGTGGCAAGACCTTTGGGCAGGCCGCTTCTCTAAGGCAGCACCGCCAGGCGCACAAGACCTGCGACCCTCCTGGCCCCTTTGCCTGCACTGAGTGTGGTCAGGACTTTGCCCAGGAAGCTGGGCTGCATCAACACTACATCCGGCATGCCCGGGGGGAGCTCTGAGTGCAGCCTCCGCCCTCTCCAGGGCAATGGAGGCTCTGCAGCCCGTGGGACCCACCTCTGAGATGGGACAGGCCCTTCGAGGGACTTGCTTCCCTCCCTGGAAAGGCAAAGGACTCCTGGTAAATAGGACCCAGAAGATGCTCATTTAGAATTTCAGTCTTTGGAGGACACAAAGACCTTTAGAGTAATAGGAAAATCAGACAATAGGGAGATCTTTTGTTTAAGGGAAAAAAAAATGAGCAAGAGGGAAAATTGTTATTTGTATCTCCCTCATTCCCAATTAAATAGTTTGAAATCACAAGTAGCTGCGGATTGTGTAATCACCTTTAATTCTGCCCAGATGAATGCCCTGGGCTGTAGAAGCAAACTGCCCTGGGTTTGTGCCTGAATGGGGACAGGGAAGGTGAGGTGTTGCTGGCCTGTCAGGCCACCAGGTAGGTCCCAGACGGAGCAGCTCAGGCCTCTGGAATGGGGCGGCAAAGTCGGATGCTGTACTGAGTCATGCGGGGTTGCAGTTCAAGTCCTCGTCTCCCCTACCCCTGCCAGCCTTGCCCACTCAAGCAGGGGCCATGGCACTGAATGGCCCCCAGCCTCAGATCATTTATTGCCCATTTAAATAATTTCATGTACCATTCTGGCACATTTTGTACATGGGTAGGTGAGATGGCATGAATAACAGAAACAGTATCTAAAAACAGAAAAGGTCTACATTAAGATATTTAAACAAGGAACTCGGGCTTTTTAGTAGGAATTCCCAGAGAACATAAGAAAGGCATGAGGAGTGAGGAGCTCAGGGCAGAGCTGGCCTTGCCTGTGAGGAAACTGGTCTGGAATCAAACAGAGATACCTTCTGTTTCCTGTCGTATTTGGCCAACATTGGAAGATTTCCCATTAGATCCGATTTTCAGCTCTTAAAGGCCCAACCGGGCTGCATCCCACAGGGCCAGTTTTTCTCCCTGCTGCCAGAGACAATGGCTGATGCCCTACATATAATAATCAGACTCATTTGAATCGAGGGATGTTTTTAAAGCCCACAGGTGGGATGGATGTGGTAAAGACTGGTATCTGTCTCCCAATTTCTTGTTAGGCACGTGATGGCTACAAAGATTACATTCCCCAGTCTTCCTTGCAGCTAGATATGGCCATGCCACAGTTCTGGCTAAATTTCTGGGTGGTCCTCAAGTTTTAGAAAGGGACATGCCTTCCCTCCACCTTCCTACCTGGAATGTGGACATGGTATCCGGGCATCTTGGACCACGAGAACACGTGGGATGGCAGAACAACAAAATAGCAGGAGCCTGGGTCCCTGGTTGACTTCATGGAGCAGAGCCATCATACCTGCCCTGGAACATCCACTTCCCTACTGTCATATAACAGAAATAAGCCTCTATCTTGTTTACGCCACCACTGTTTGGGTCTGTCACATGCAGCGTAATTTATAACCTAAGGCAGCAGTCTGCAAACTATGGCCAAATCCAGCTTGCCTCCTGGTTTTGCGAATAAAATTTTATCAGAACAGTCATGTTCATTCACTTATGTATTATCTATGGCTGTTTTCACACAGCACAGTAGTTTTGAGTAGTTGTAACAGAGATCTTATGGCCCACAAAGCCTAAAATAGTTACCATCTTGCCCTTTACAGTAAAACTTTGCCGACCCCTTCTCTAAGTGACAGATACACTACCTACTCTGAGCCGGGAAGCAGGAGTCCCAGCCTGGGAAACACTACCTCTAGCAGGTGTGTGTGTGTGTGTGTGTGTGTGAGTGATTTGGGGCAGGCTAGCTAGCCTGAATCTCTGATGAGGTGACTTATAGAGAAACTGGTTTGGAGTCAGTTGGCTATCATTTTTCCCCAAGATATCAATTTTGCCAAAGCCAAATATTTCCTTGGACACCTGGTGAAAACCCAGAAGTTTCATACCACCCTCTCAGCGGCTCCCCTAAACCCAAACCTAAGACTCTAACCCCAAATGCTCTCCCAAGATAGACAGCCAACTGCTCAAGTATGCCTTTGGCTTCCTATTCTCTGTACACTCTCCAGAAGTCATAGATTCCCAAGATTTAAATAGCATCACTGGTGACTCCCAAATCTTTATCTTTACCCCAGACTTCCCCCACGAGATACAGATACCTGGATGACAAATGGGAGTCGCAAACTTAAAATGGGTCATCATGACTCTTGCAGCCCCCTATCTCCACAACTGCCATCAGATTAGTAAACTGTGCACTCTACTTCTAAATTCCTGAAGAGTCTACTTCTCACCCAGCCCTATTCTCATTAATACCCCTGCTATGACTGCCCCCCATCTCTACCACAGACCACTCTGTATGTAAATCAGCTTATGTCACTCATTTGAAACCCTCCAATGGAATGCCATAAATAACACCCAAACACCTCACCCAAGCCCACAAAACCCAACAATGCTGGCCCCAGCCCACTAAGCAATCTCCACTCCCTCCTTGCTCTGTTTTCTTCACTGCACTCTAGCCATACATACCAGGCTGGCTTCTGCCTCAGGGCCTTTGCACTTGCTGTTCCTTCTGCCTGGAGTGCTCTTACCCAAAACTTTGCAAGGCCATCTCCTCAGAGAGGCCTTCCTTGCGTGCTTGGCTAAAGTAGCCCCTCCAACTCTTACCCTGATTTAATTTCTTCCCAGCACTTCAACACCTGGAATTATCAGACTTTTATTTCATTACCTGTGTCCTTATGCTGGAAACCACACTCCTGAGGACAAGTGTCATGTTTTTCTCACTGCTTCATCCAAAGCACCTAGGAGAGCGCTTTCCATGGAGGCTCAAAAAATATTCCTTGACCCTGTGTTTACCTGTGTCTCTTGGCCTCCAGCCTGCCTTAGAGAGATGGCTTCTGTTAAGTCCTGCCCATGAGAGGTATGGGCAGAGGAAGATAAGAAGGGAAAGGGCCTCACCTTGCTTTAGGCTCTGGAGGGAACCCCTCCAGCACCTTTCTATACTGTCACACAAGGCACTGTGTCCCTCCGGAGGTTTAAGCTCCAGCATTATGGCACCTCGTCACTGATCCCTACACTAGCCACACGTGGCCTGCCCTCTAGGCAGCTGTGGTTTCTCGTAATCTTGCTTCTCTTTCTGTATCCCTGTCCTAGAGGTGAAAGATTCTTGCAGACACTAATTTCTCGGTTACCTCACTTTTCCATGCTTATGCTTCCAGGCTTCAAACACCTGTGTGACCAGTTCCCTCTATTATCTCAGCTCTTTGGAATTCCTCGTTCCGTTTCCATATCCTGACTGGGTCCTGACTGAATGACCCCACTGGCAGCAGGCCGGGACTCCTGATTACCCATCTCTCCTGATCCTTAAGAATTGTTGCTGATGAATGGATAATTCTGTACAGCTGTGCTTAGCAAGCAAGCCTTGTCTTAGGGCAGAAGGGGGCTTAAGCATGCTGTCCCAAGAAACCAAATCCATCTGTACTGTTCCAATGAGCTCTGCATTTCTGCTCTGACGATTCTGAGATTCAGAGATGCTCTGCTATAATGCGTATTAAAGTATCAGTTCAAAGAGTCGATTAATGTCAGGGTCTGAGCTTCTAGGATGAAAAGTGTGGGTTTCGAAAGATGCTTTGGTCTAAGATACTGTAATGGATGTCAAATGCAAATGCTTTTTGGGGTCAAGCAGGTACCATCAATCACTGAAGCAGGCAGGTGTGGAGGTCCAGATGCCTGACAGTGGGGCCTGGGCACACAGCAGGGAATACCCCATTAGCATGAGGTGACCCCAGCTCAGCTGCAGCAAACTACTGCCCCATGGGATTATGGGTTCAGTCATCTAGAGCTCACTATTTTGCAAGAGAAGCCAGAAACCCCATTTCTATGTGAAATCTGCCCATTTTAAATGTTGGTAACTAACATGATTGAAAAATCTCAGTAACTGTGGAGACCAAATACATTTCTGCAAATCAGATAGTGGCTCCAGACAGCCACTGCCATTTCTGGTGTGTGGCTTAATGACTAAGAATGTGTGGAATCAAACCTGGGCTCTGCTAGTTACTAGCTGTGACTTTCAGAAGATAACTCAATGTCTATATACCCTAGGTGTAGCAGCTGTAAAATGGTCATGATAGCAGCCCCCATGCCTCTAAGGATTATGACAATGACTCAGACTCAGAGAGAAAGCCTAAGTCGGTGTAATGGTTTACATGGCCTGGCCCTCTGCCCCTCTCTGACCTTGCCCTCCCACCAGTCTTCAGCCTGCCTTCCTCAGCAACAGCCTTGAGGCCCCATGTGCTCTACCACAAACATCCCAAGCAGACGCCAACCTCAGGGCCTTTGCACTTGCTATTCCCGCAGTCTGTCAGTCATATGGCTCAATTCCTCCTCTTTATGGTTCTGCTTTGATGAGAAGGCTCAGTGAGGCCTTCCTGACCACCCTAACTGCATCACACATACACAAGCCTCCCCATCCTCCTTCCCTTTCCTCCACAGCACGTATTACCTTCTAACAGTCTATACATTTTGTGTTTCACTTAAATATCTAGTGTCTGTCTTCCCCATCCACAAAGGCAGTGATCTTTATCAGGTACACTGCTCTATTCCAAGCTCCCCAAGTAGTGGCTGCCTCTCGCAGATGCTCAATAAATCACTGTTGAATAAATGAGTAAATAAATAAGTCCCTACCTCATAAGGTTCCAAGGCGATTGTCCATATAAAGCTCTTAGCCCAGGGCCTGGTCCGCTGTGAGCGCTGACTTAATGATGGTCATTACGGTAATTCAGGTTCTATTCTTGAAGGTTCTTAGTTGCCAAGCTTCTATGAGTTAACACATGTAAAGCGCCTTAGAATAGGGCTTGGCACACAGTAAATGCTCAGTAAATGGTAACTATCATTATAATTAGGCTTCTATTTTCAAAGCAGTTTCGGTGCCAAGCTTCTGTAAATTAGTACTTCCCGTCTCAGAGCAAGAGCCAAAGTTTGGACAAGGCTGTAAGAAGCTGGCCCTCTGCTCCCCTCCGGCCTCATCCCTCAAGCTCCGCCCTCCCTCCCTCTGCTCCAGCCACTCTGGCCTTCCTGATACGGGCAGGCTCCTGCCTCCTCCCACCCAGAACTTTCTTCCCACAGATGTGCAAAACTCCTTCCTTCCCTCCTTCAGGTCTGTCACCTCCTTAGGGAGGACTACACTATTAAAAATATGTAACCCCCTTCCAGAACTCTTCTCCCTTCTCTGCTTTATTTTTCTCCACAGCAGTTACCACTATCCAGCATATGCTACTTCTCTCACTTGTTTACTGTCTGTCCCCACCAGTGTTTCCTTCCCCACTCCGTGTAAGCTCCATAAGGACAAGGGTGTATTCACGGGTGTATTCTCCATGCTTAGCACACACAGCAGGCACTCAAAAGATGTCTGTTAAATGAATTCGTGGATCACAGGCCTTACCTCACAGAGTTATGCTAAGGACCTGATGATCTCATGCAAATAAAATGCAGAACTCTGTCAGTGCTGGGAAAATGGCAGCTGTGATTATGATGAAGGTTCTATTTTTGTAAGTTCCTAGATGCACAACTTGGATGAGTCAACATATATAAAGCTCTCAGAGTGGCACTTGGCCCCCAGGAAGCGCTCATGAAGCATAGCTATGATTATAATGAAAGTCCTCTTTGTGAAGGTTCTTAGGCGAAGTGGCAGAGAACACGCGCTATCCTCCAAAAGCTGTTTTCTGCGTTCTGGGCAGTTGGCTAGACTGCCTTTCCCAGACTCCCTTGCAGTGAGCTGTGGCCATGTGACTAATTTCTTGGCAAAGGAACATAAATGAAAGCAGTATGTACCACTCCTGGGCTGGTGCCTATGAGAAAATATGTGTCTCTCCAGGCTCCCAGACCATGGCCACCCGTCGTCATCACGTCAATGACAACGGGCTTAAGGGATGGTCTGGGCCCCCAAGTCACCATTTGGAGAAGGGTTGCCTGCCTACCTGAAACACCCACCCTGCACTATTATGTGAGCAAAACAAAATTCTGTTGTGTTTGAGTCTGTACATCATGGGGACCTTGTTCAAACCACATTGAACATAAACACTTAGTAAATATTATCAACGATCCTAAAGTTCTCCCAAGAAGAAGCCCGGGTGTGGGGGGGTATAAATGCCCCCACACACTGGAGTGTACACACACACACACACACACACACACACACACACACACACACTCCCCAAACACACGGGACTGACACACACAGAATTTGGCGTTTATTCTGGCCGTCACACATCTACTGCTAAGACAACACAGATCGGCGGTACCCGTCCCCCATGACCACTCCAATCTCCTCAGCCCCTTCCTCCCAGCCCACCCCTTCTGCGAAGCTCCCTTTTTTGGGGGGGGGCTCTGCCTACACCTCACCCCGGGCATGCAGCATGAAGTGCCCATGCAACTCCCCAAGGTTGTCGAAGGAATCCTCACACTCCGTGCAGTGATAGGTCCCCTCTTCGTCCTCGTCCTCCTCATCCTCCCTCCCAGCAGGGCGGCCCTCCCCAGCCCGAGGCGGCTCCTCCTCTTCCTCCCCGAGGACCCTGCCTTCGGGGGCTGGCGCTTCCTGGGGGGCTGTAGCAGGGCAGCAGAGCCGGCAGGGTGGGGTGCCTGGAGGGGCCTCCCCAAGAGGTGAGCGGCCACAGAGCTGGCAGGGCTGAGCTGGGGGGCCCGGGGCCTGAGCTGCACGGGGGGCCCGGCGGGAAGGGCCACCCCGGCCCCCGCCCAGGCGCTGCTTCACCTTGTAGCCAGGGTCATATTCGGGGTCGTCAGTGGTCTCCTCTTCCTCCTCCTCCTCATCTTCTTCCTCTTCGGAGTCCGGCTCTGAGAGTGTGTATTCGGAGTCAGAGGAATGCTCGGGACCTGTAGGGAGACAGTTGGGGAAAGACACAGGCATCAGAGGACAGAGGGCTGTGCCCTCCCTGGGCCCCATTCAGACTTGCACTGTATAGAGAGGGGTAGCCTGGGCACAATCATGCTCTTCCCCACAGACGCTCCCCATCGCACAGAACAGGGCTCGGCACACAGTAGGTGCTCAAGCAAATGAATGTCTTGTAAGAACTACATCTTTTTTTTTTCAATCGAAGACTTTTTTATACAAAGCTGACATTGTTTCTGCTGTAAGGTAGTTAGCTTACATGATTCATTCATGGAAGTTCGCTTAGTCCCACTTAATGAAGCCTATATCCTTCGCGTACTGACGGAAACACTGGCGACACAAATTGAGGCCGTATTTCTGGATCAGACGTGCCGGTTTGAGCAGACGCGGCAAGAATGAGAACCCTGACCAAATTTTCTTGGATGGCTCCAGTAGAGCTGCTGGTGACCCATCTTACTCCCTTGGGCGCAACGAGGTAAAAGGGCAAGAACTACATCTTAAGGGGTTACTAAGGACAAAATAGGATTAAAAGGAAGAATAGCAAAAACAGTAACAGTCCCAGCAGCATCAATTGCTATTGGAAGAGGCCTATTCTTTTTTTTTTTTTTTTTTAAGATTTCATTGGGGAAGGGGAACAGGGCTGTACTGGGGAACAGTGTGTACTTCCAGGACTTTTTTTCCAAGTCAAGTTGTTGTCCTTTCAGTCTTAGTTGTGGAGGGCGCAGCTCAGCTCCAGTTGCCATTGCTAGTTGCAGGGAGCAGAGCCCACCATCCCTTGCAGGAGCCGAGGAGTTGAACTGGCAACCTTGTGGTTGAGAGCCCACTGGCCCATGTGGGAATCGAACTGGCAGCCTTCGGAGTTAGGAGCACGGAGCTCTAACCACCTGAGCCACCGGGCCGGCCCAAGAGGCTTATTCTTGTGTATTAACTCACCTAATCCTTATAGCAACCCTGTAAGGGAGGTATTGCTATTATCCCTACGTGACAAATGGGGAAACTGAGGCACAGAGTAGTGAGGCCTCCAGTCACACAGCTCTAACAGGGAAAGCTAAATATGGGTGATGGCCTACATTGGATCATTTTAGGGAGGCAAACATTTGAACAGGTAGTTCAGCAAATTAAAACACAGTATCTATGTACTTTGATACACTCATATATGTGGTTTTACATAACAGTCATGTTCCGCTTCCGGGATGCTCAGCGACCTGGGGCTCCCCTGGCGCCCTCGTCTCGAGCCCTCATCCTGGGAAGCTCAGCAGGGCAGGGCCACCCCATGGGCGGAGGAGAGGGCTACCGTCCAGGGGCCGCCAAGCCGTGGGTCGGGACCAGCGAGCGCAGGGCCAGGGTCCGGGAGTACGCGAGGTGACCAGCCAGCGTTGGCCCAGGGACTGCGGCTGCGGCCGGGGGTCGGGGCTGTTATCAGCATGTGTGCGTGCGTGTGCGGGGGTGGGGGAGCCGTGTGCGTGAGGGGTCGCCGGAGGGGGGCCAGAGGGTCAGAGCAGGGGAAGGAAGCCTGGGTCGCAGGCTCGCCGGGGCGGGAGCGGATCCGCGGTAGGCACGTGTGCAGGGACGCCCGTCTGCCCGCCAGACCCCGGGTTGCGGAGGTGTAGCTGGCTGCGCACTGGAGGTTGGGCGGAACGCCTGCGCCTGGGAGAGGAGATGTTAGGCAGTTTTGTGGTTGTGAGATGTTGTAGTTGTGCAAACACCACAGAATGCACTTACACAAACCTAGATAGTCTAGCCTACTACACACCTACGCTGTTGCTCTGTGTGTGGGGAGGAAAAATAATTTGCCCTCTACCCTTCTGGGTTCTTGGCTGAGACATCCCTACAATAAAAGACAAACAGAAGAAAAAAGTCTAATGACATGTATACCTCCTATGTACCTGGGACAGACCCAGAACGCTGAGTAATTCCCCCAAAAGGCTGAAGCCCCCACCTTAAATTCCATCTCCAGTTGAAGACAAAGATGTTGCGCGGGAGGTGACCAGGAAAACCACAATAACCAGGGGCAAGGTTGTATGCAGATTTAAATCCTTGTCTTTTGCATGTATAAGAGTTTTCTAAAGATAAAGTCATTTCCATCTTCCAGGTAAGTGAGAGAAATCCCTTACAAATGGAGATTTCCCTTACAAATGTAAATGTCTTTTAAAGGGTAACTTCTTAGTTTTCAGAGCTCCTCCCAAGTCTGCCTTTCCTTGAAAATAACCAGCCTAAAATAATCCTTATACCTAACAGCCCTCCAGTTGACCCTTGAACAATGCAGGGTGTGTGTGGGGGGTGAGGGGGTGGTTAGGGGCCCGGATCACCAACACAGTAGAAAATCCGAATGTAACATAAGTCGCCCACATGCAGACTCACAACCACCAGTTGACCCTCTAACACCGAGGGTCAACTGAAAAATCCTAGCACGAGTGGGCCTGCGCAGTTCAAACCTTGTGTTGTTCAAGGGTTAAAAGTATTTTGGGGTGACAAATTCTGTTCCCCTATGGCTCCCAGGCTACAACCTGTACAGCAGATTACTGTAGTGACTACTGTAGGCACCAGAACACAATGGTATTTGTGTAACGTATTAGGCTACAACATTAAGATGGATATGATGTCATTAGGCAACAGGAATTTTTTCAGCTCCAGTATAGTCTTACGGGACCACCGTCATACATATGGTCACCAAAACGTCATTATGTGGCACATGACTGTATATATAAATATCTAGCGAAGTGAATTAAAATAGTTATAGGTATAGATATATTACTGTGATTTCATAGGGATGAAGGACATGCCTAGGACAAACTTAGGTTAAAAAACGGAAAAACATGTAAAGTCCATGCACAGGAAAGGGTGATATCAGCAGTTGCTATGGGGGGTGTGCTCACAAACACTGGTCTGGGAGGGGGGAGTCTCCACTTTGGCAGCAGTGCAGGAAATTGTGGCTTTTTTCGGTGCAGTGGCAGGAGCCTGCCAAAAGCACCTCCTAGGACTGCAGCAGCCTTGCCCTGCATCCATCAGCCCCCCTTCCTCAGTTTCCTCTGGCAGCTCTCACTCAGGATCCTGTTACACCTGAGCCAGCCAAACTGGGCTCCTGTGCCTCCACACCCCAGGCGTGCACCTGCCTCAGGGCCTTGCCACCCTTTCTGGAGGTGGACTAAGGCTTGCTCCTGCCCCTCCGCCACATCTCTGCTCAAATGTCACCTTCTCAGGGCCACCCTGGTCATGCTGTCTAACCAGCAATCCCTCCCCAGCACTCCCTATAGCCCTAACTTTGCTTTATTTTTCTCCTCTACTTATTTTACACAACATCTGCTTGTGTGTTTACTGCCCGTCCCAAAAAGCAGAGACTGTGCCTGGTTCATTGCTTGGGTGGCCCCGAGGTCCTCATCTCCCTCGTCCAGGCCGTTGCCTCCGCTCTCCTCTAGCCTAGGGTGACCTTTCCTTCACTACCAGCAAACTCCTGCTCTTCTTTAAGGTCCCGGCTCACAAGTCACCTCCTCTTTGAGGTCCTCCGACTCCCCAGGTGGTCAGTGTCTCCTCTGGGTCCCCTAACAACCTGACCATCTGAGCAGTGAATGTCTGGGTCTAGAGATTAGAGACTCCTGGGAAGGCAGGACCTGGCTGCCAGTCTTCGTGTCCCTAGCAATGCTGAGCCCGAGTCAGCATGAGGACCCATTTGCTAAATATCTGCAAACCACAGAGGAAACATCTCTGGCCTTGGGATGGGGCCCCACCCCTCTTTATCCTCCCACCTCTGACTTCACACCACCTACCCTCCAGGGCCTTCAGTGCCCACTATGACTTCATGCAGTTGGTCTGTGAAAGGCACTCAGGTTGTCCTCCATGGCTAGCTACCAGGTCTTTCATGTCCCCCGTGGCTTCCAGGACCACAAGTCCTTTTGCGCCTACCATGTCTTCTCCACCTACAAGATCCTCAAAGCCCAGCGTGTCTCCAGCGTCCACTGGACCCTCGATGCCCACAGCATCTCCCAAGCCTCATGCCTCCGTGAAGACCACTAAATCCGCAAGGCCCACCAAGCCATCGACAGCATCCAACTTAGTCAGGAGCCCCAGCAGTTCCAAGTCTACCAAATGGGCAAGTACAAAGACAGCCCCTTCTAAGCAGCCCAGCAGCCGGTCCCAAGGCCGCAGCAGGGCGAGAACACCTAGCAAGGCCAGCACCGATACCAGGGCCAGCACTGATACCAGGGCCAGCAAAGCCAGCAAGGCTGGCAGGGTAAGACACTACCAGCAGAAGGGCACACACAGCCGGGGAAGAACTCCCAGTAGGAAGAGACCTCAGGGTGCAAAACGAGGTATGCCCAGCAGGGAAAGAACTCCTACTTCCCAGCAAAAACAGAGTGGGGGGAAGAGTTACAGCCAGCCTAGAACCAACAACCAGGAAAGGAGTGAGAGCCAGCCTAGGAATAAGAGCAGAGAGAAGAGTTATAGCCCCCCAGGAGCCTCGGGTATGGGGAAGAGTTTCAGGCTGGCTGTAACCCCCGGTAGAGCAAAGAGTTACAGCCCCACCAGAATTCTCTTCAAGGAAATAGGTTACAGCCAGTC